>NC_083719.1:20174483-20799483 GCF_028564815.1 Eubalaena glacialis
TTCTATCTGTAAATTTTCACTTCCTATTTTATATTTCCTCTATCTTTACTATGATATGACTACATTAAATGCATATTTTTCTCTTAGTTTTTAAGCATTAATAATTTAAAATGAAATGTTTGAAAAATGTAATGGTAATGATAAACACACTAGGCCTCTTGGTACTATTTGTGTGTGTGTGTGTGTGTGTGTGTGTGTGTTTCTGTCTATCCATATATGGGCAGGACCTTCTATCCTACTCTCCCACAAAATGTCTCTTAAATAAACATTGCACTGCCTTCATGTTTTTTATTTGTTTAGGCTTCTGGATAAAGCTTTGTTTGAAGAGATAGTTTCAAGGCTATAAAAAAAGAGAAAACTCTTGCTCTAAGATATTAATACAAATGGAACATCACAAGTGCATTCAAGTGTTTCTTATTCAACATTGTAAAAAATTATGTCTGAACAGTGGCCTGCTTTTCTTTTTTATTGTATGCCTTATCTTTCCTTTTCAATTATTCATAGTCTCCTAAGGACCACTTTCAGTATAAAATAGTATCTATGGGAGACAAAAACAGCAAGAAATGTACTTCTGAATGGATTACAGGGAAAAGATCTATTTAGAAATTTAAATGTATGTTGTCAACATTGAAGACGATATATGCACCTGCTCAATAACTGTTTTACCCAACAGTTTTCTGGTTATAGCCTATTTTAACCTTCTGATTTTCTTTCTGGGAAGTGTGTATTTCTGTGTGTTTTTTTCCATTTTATTTCCTTTTATGTTCAATTTAATTTTATGTTATATAATTTGATGTGAATTGAAGGGCTTTGTTTCTGAGTATATTTGGTTTTTTGTATTATATTTAGCAATACTCTGAAATGATTTAAAATACATGTAGCCCATATTTATTTTTTGACCATCCATTGAAAAAATGTGTTACTACCCTGCTCTTTCTTTCTAATCCATAAAAATATTTTTAGTGTTTGTAGCTCTTTACCCAGCTATTCTTAAAATATAATTCTGCCCTTATTTATATGTTCATAGTCTACTTTTTCAAAGTTTTAAGTTGTATTTTTATTTGTAAATAATTTCAAACATACAAAGAAATATAGAAAATAGTGTAACAGAAACTTATTTACACTCAAAGTATAGTTTAGACATACACCAAATTGATTTTATTTACAGATAACACTGATATAGGAAAGGAAACATTCCCCCATTGCAATATTCAAATGTTACAGATAACTATCTTTTAATAAAATTTCATTATTTTTAAAATTTATTATGGAATCAAATCTCTCCTCAAATCAAAATTTAAATTAAAAGAAAAGTTTATGAAAAATCCCACAGAGAACATCATATACACAGGCTCTCTACTGTAAGTTTGCCTTCACCAAATAAAGCCTCTATTCAAGTATCTAGCTAATACAAAAGTGCAAAATGTTTTGTTTGTCTGCTTGTTTTGTTTTTCCTAAAGCCTTATAAGATAAGTCAGTGATTTTTTGTATATCTATGAAGCAGTCCTAAATAATCCAAAATGTGTATGGCTTGAACTAAAAATAACTTTAAAGTTTGTGTAGTTCAAACACCTTATTTTAATAGAAGAATCTGAATCTCAGTGAACTTAATTCTTCAACCCCAAGGTGAGACCTTTATTCATAATGTAAGTAAGGTGACTGCACACAATTACACCATTTCTGAGGATGTATCTTCTCTCAAAATAATAGAACAGTTTAGAGAACCACAATGTAAGGATATTGGCGACTGATCATCAGTCTAGTATGTGTTGTGGATTTCCTGAGAACTAATCAGGAAAACCTAAATATAAATTATAGGTCACTGGGATGTTTTTGAAGTATATCATCCAGTGATGGATGGGTCAATGCTGACACTGGCCCTGAAAGATTTCCTTTTATTCTGGAAAGACAAAACCTTCAAATCGAAAGGAAAGGGTTATGTGACCTTTTGCAGGCATCTTGATGCATCTCTTGAAATACACAGTACCTGAAGAGAGGTAGAAGGAAAAATTGGAAAACTTTCCAAGGAACAAGATATTGGTGAAACAGAAACTAAAATTGGGAAGTATGTAAAAAGGCACGGATTTCTCTCATAAATATTGATACCGCAGACAGAGTACAGCTACTAAGAACACTGGAATTCCAATCCCAGCTAGAATTCAATCCCAGGTATGCAACTGCCTATCTTTGGAATCATTTGCAAACTGTTTGGTCTGGATGATTCAGCACTTTAAAAATAGGCTCCCACCTAAATTTGTTATGGATATTCAATGGGTTAAAAATATAGAGTTTGGGTAATAATCGGCTGTTGGAAGTTACTTAACAGTTTAAATATTATCCAAATACAATATTTTGGAGAAGAGATCACAGTCTCTCTTTTATATCCATGACTCCACTGTTTTGCTATGATCTTGTCAAGGTGCAGGCTTAGCATGTTCACATCACCGGGAACTTTAAAAAGAAAATAAGAGCCTAAAGCATAAAAGGTAGGACGTGGGGGCTTCTTAATAGGATGCTTCCCTGCCTTCTGCTTTTCTTGCATCACGTGGCAAAAACCAGTGTACTTCCAAGCACCAGGAAAGCTCCACATTACTCCTACCTCACTGGCCATGACTGATGTGCCTGATTTTTTAACATTCAGATAGAAATCACTTTCCCTTTAACCCCATCTATTCATGTTCAAAGTTCTTATTCCTTCCCTCGGAAGCTTATCTCTTCTCACAGGAAGAGGGCTGAATCATCTATCAATTTAAAAACTATTTTTGCCCACAGGATTGTTATCTAGCTTTTGGCCCTAGGTAGGACCATTACAATATATTAAATCCATTCCGGGAAATATTGAATGATCTAGATTTCAGGCCAAGGAGCTCTCTGGATATTGGCCATATGTCAATGCTTTCTTTGTCTACAAAGAGACAGGATTGATATACTGTCACTAGTAGTTCTGAGGTTTAGAACTGAGCGTGACCACACCTTCTCCGGGAAAAATAGATACGTGTGAGAACAAGGAAAGGAAAGCGGTGCGCGCAGTGTTTAGGGGATCCACATGATACTTCTCTTTCTCTGAAACAGAAATGCTTTTTACATTTTAATATTTTGACAGCAAAGTAAAAGTCTTCCTCTCAGTGTTTAGTAGGGTAAGAAAATGTATAAATGGATATTGGCATTATTGATCATTACCATTTCCAGAAAAAGATATAAAATGAGGTCAACATATTTTCCTCTTTGAAAAATTCTTCCTATTTTCTGAAAGAACTTGGTTGTAAAGAAAAATAATTTTGCATATTCTCTACCTGCCCCACAACTGCTGAGATAAAGGAATAAAAGAAGAAAGACAGAAATGAGAAGAGGGAGAAGGGAGAAAGATATGAAAGAAGGAAGGAAGAAATAGGATGAAAAAAATCTAAAAATCTCATTAGCAGAGTACAGAAACAAGTTTAAAACATGAAAGATTATTTTAAATAAAGATGAAAGGGACACTAGAAAAGGTTTGTTACCAGTCCCTTTTTTGGTGTCCTAAAATTTACGTCATTGCCCTTTTTGTAATAAACATTCAACCTAGTCCAAAGAACAGAGTTAATTCCCTTTATGAAATATGCTAAAATCAATAGCAAATAATATGAGATAGAGAAATACATGCCGAGCCAGTTCAACGACCAAAAAAAAAATCAAATAGATGTTGACTTGGAAAAGTTTCCATTATAGAAACAAAGCAGACATTACTAGTCTGCTAATATTGGTACAACCTCATTTATTTGTCAATAACCCACAGCTAATCTGCAAACACCATACCTTTACTGGAACTTGACAAATTGGGCATTTGAAGCAGAAAACAGAGGCAAATAACTCTTAGCTTGTCTGATTACACAATTAAAGTAGCAAATTCATTTACTCTTCTCAGAAAGAAGAGCTGTTTCATAATGTAGTGAGTCAGAGAATTTCCAGAAGCCCCAGTTTTTAATGTCCTCTTGCCAGTTAGCTCTTAAATAGGGGCTTCTTCTTTCCCCCTTCAGGGCAGGTTTTCATTGTTTTTGCTTTTGTTGCTTCTTATTATTTTTTAACTTCCTCTGTAAGGGTGGCAGCTTACCAGTAAACCAATATAATGTATTGTCTCCCATGAAACGCACACACACACACACACACACACACACAAACATACACACATCCTTGACCTCACTATTCTGGCTATCTACCACTTCTTCTGCTTCCCTTTAAAACAAAAATGTCACAAGAGATGTCATTACTCAATGTATTTACTTTCATTCTCTGTTAACACTGAAATTAGCCCTTAACTGCCACACAAGACTGAACCTTTTATTACAAATTTTTTAATCAATTATTATCAATAACTTCAATGTACCACATATAAATGTCAATTCTCAATATTCATCTCCCTCGACCTATCTGAATTTGGTGGAGATGCCCACTCTTCCTTACAATACTTATTTTTCCTGGATCTGAAATAACACTCTCTTTTGGTTGTCTTAATACCTTTTAGGTGTTCCCTCTCACATACCTCTGTTAATTTCTCTTCTGTTACCAATTTCTTGATTTTGGAGTACTCCAGGATTCAGTTCTTACAATTCTTGTTTCTATCTATACTCATCTTCAAATGTGCCTTCTTCAGTCTCATGGCTTTAAATATAATTGTATAACTTTTCAACAAATTACCCCAAAATGGGTGGCTTAAAGCAATATAAATGTATTCTCTCACAGTTCTGAAGGCCAGAGGTCTGAAATTAGGATGTTGGCATGGTTGTACTTCATCTCTTCTAGCTTCTGGCCGTTGTCACCATTCTGTGACTTATGGCTGCATGACTCCACTCCCTGCCTCTGGAGTCATTTCACCTCTCTCTTTGCATGTCTGTTCTCTGTGTGTCTCTTATAAGGACACTTGTCATTAGATTTTTGGCCCATTTTGATAATCAATGATAATCTCTTTATCTTGAGATTTTTAACTTAAGTCCGTCTGTAAAGACCTTTTTTTTTTCAAAATAAGTTATTATTCACAGGTTCCAGTGGATATCTTTTGCAGGATCATATTTTAGCCTAACTCAATGATATGTAGACTAATAACTCCAACATATAGTTCTCCAGCCTACACATCTTCCATGACATTTAGATTTTGTTTTCTGATATTTGGCTGATATCTTCATTTGTGAGATTCATAGGTATCTAAAGATAAAAAGCAAGCAAGCAAACAAACAAACAAACAAAACCCCACTATGTAGCTTTATCAGTCAGGGATCAACCAGAGAAGCAAACCAGAAGATATACATTAAGAGACATACTGCAAGGAATTGGCTTATATAATTGGCTTATATAAGCTAGCTAGGACAATTTCCAAATTGTAGTGCAAGCTGTAGGGGCAGGCTAAAATTCCAGAACTCAAGCTGAAGCTGCTGTCCAGAAGTAGAGTTTCTTCATCAGGAAAGACTTAGCTCTGCTTTTAAGGGCTTTCAACTAATTGAATCAGGCTCACTCAAATTATCCAAGATATTGTCACTTCTTTAAAGCCAACTGATTATGGACTGTAATCACATCTTCAAATTACCCTCACAGCAACACCTAGATTCCTGTAGTCCAGTTCAATTGATTCATCAAAGAAAGCATCACATCACCCTTCAGTCTGTTCATTATTAAATCCACTCAATCTCAAGTTTTAGAACTCTTTTTCTGTTTGTAAAAAAGGTGGTATCATGCTTGGCACTTGTCTTTCTCTCAATCCCACATCTGTCATTAGCAAATGCAAAACATGTGTAGAAATGTTCAACTTCTCAGCATCCCCATCAATACCTCTCTTGTTCAGCACACCATGATTACTCTCTTGAATTATTTCTGTGCCTTTTAAATGATCTACAAGCTCCCACAGATTCTACTACACTCAGCAGCTGTTGTGCTTCTTTCCATTGATTTTTATCTTTTGGTTTAAGAACCTCTAAGTGTGTCCCATTTCACTCAAAACTAGACCTCTGACTGACCTCCTGCTACTCTTATCCTCCCCAAACCAAATAAATCTGAACAATATTCTGTTAAACATTTTTCATTCCTTCATATTAATTTCTTATCTCATACTTCTTTCATATACATTTTTTCTGACAATTTACTTATAAAATTGCTTGCTTCATATGTCTCAGATCCAGAATATAATCATGATAACATCTGGGTCATGCATGCTTCAGGTAAAAAAATATTAAGAGGCATTAGCTGATTTTTGACCTGAATTTTAAAACCAAACCATGATTGATTAATTTAAATTTCCCTTTGAATTTACAGGACATTTTAATATCCACAATGACTTTAGGCATTATTGACTTTTTAATACTGCCTTCTGCATTATGTTTTGCACCTTAGACATTTTTAAGCAAGAAATTGAAAGTAGTCAATAGCTAATTTGTGTAACATTTAAACATATATATCTAAGTAGAAAATTACAATACTATGACTACTCCTTTAAAAATAAATTGAAAAATAGAACCTAAGACACATTCATCTATTCATCAAATAGTCATTGACTGTGTATAAAAATTCTGTTCATGGATAGCCCTGTACACCCTTATCCATGGGTTGAGACAGATGAAATGAATGATGTAAGTGCTGTGATAAACATCAGATACCATGTTGTGGTTAAAAATAAAAATGATAGGTGACATAAACTGTCCAATTGGGGTTGTTATTTTATGCAAAATGATCAGGGAAGACGTCTCAGACATAGTGACTTGTGATCAGGAACCTCAAGGAAGTGAAGGATTGAACCATCACGTATCTGGGGTCAGGAACAGTCAGGAGATCAGTGTGACTGGAGGGAATGTTCAATCACAATAAGATGTACTGAGACATTTATTAAACACCCACATTGCTGTCTTTAATAAACCTTCTCTGTCTGTATATGTTAGTAGGTTAATAACTCAAAATAATAATTATGATACAGAATCAGGAACAATTTGAAATATTACATTCTATAGCAACAGAATAGCAGATTTATTATGACAGACTGCTTAGTAGAGAGTGAAATCACATTGCCACTACATTCGATGTTATAAATTCTTTTCATTATACTTTAAATGAGTACATCCAAATGATTAGAGTGACTAGTGGAGTAAATTGATAAATGAGGGAATTTCTCCACAATCACCAAAGTTCCTCCTTATGCTTCAGTACTTAGAGGTCTCTAAGCAGTGTACACTCTTTTGTAATCATAACTTAATTGACTCTGTTGAAGGTTCACTTTGGTTTTCAAAAATACTAAGATTGAACGAAAGAAATATTACTCACATCCTTCCAGTATATGAGGTACTCCTTGAAAATATATAAATATATTTACAAGTTGTTTTCAAATATTTGAGTTAAGAGGGCATCATTAAAAATAATTGCGTAAGTGCAGAAATGTTATCTTTATGCCTGAGAGAATTAAGCTACCTCTTAAACCATTAACCTTTCTGATGGGAAGTGACTCATAACCAGAAAAAAAAAAACAAAACTCTGACCGAAATAAAGTACCTTATAAAGAGATTTTAAATTAATGGAATCTACACTCCATTTTTTTGTTTGTTTGTTTGTTTCTTGCACATTATCCTTAAGGATAAATATAAGATATTGAGAGTCTATTACTACTAGTAATGACAAGAACTATAGTATCAATTATTATGATGTTCATTATTAGTGCATATACCAGATATGATGGTAAGCAATACATACATATGCCTGTGTGTGTACACATGTTAAAAACATGTTTAATTCTCACAGTAAGAATTGAATGAAGCCCTATACTATCTTTATATTAAGATAAGAAAAATGGTTCAATCCTGTGATTTGCCCAAGACCATAACTTTAATAATTGGCAGCTCTCTAGCTGGATCAACTTTATCTGACTCAAAAATGCTTCTTCTGAGCACTGTCTAAAATGTATTGCATGAAAATTGGAAAGACATTTCTGAATATCTTCTTTCTTTTTCTAAGGTCAAACACTTAATTGGTGACCTACCTGAGAATATAAACTATCTATTTTTAAAAAGAACAAATGATTAAACTTTTATAAACTGCAGTGAAGGAGCTTGCTCCTAATGACTTATCTATGAGGGACATTGGGCTAAAGGTACTTAGGAAGGGCAAATAGTGTTTCTCAAAACTTGAAGATTTTCTCAAGATTTCTCTCTGAAGAAGCTGTTCTAAAATTGCCTATGCAAGTGAGCTGAGTTAGTAAAATGGATTATCATGTGCACCAACAAGGATACATAAATACTAGGTTTATTATAGTTGCCAATAAATAATTGTATTTTAAAAATCTTACCTGACTCTAAAATGTACTGAATCATTTACTTATAAACATTTAGTCTATTGAGCAGCCTATAAGAAATCCTTGGTCTAGATACAGAGGTTACATGTGAAAAATAATCTGTGAAATATTAAAATATGTAGACTGCTTTCTGAAGATCTGGATTATAATCATAGCCTTTTTCTTTTCCATGCTTTGTCTGTTGCTTATCAAAGGAATATCTTCTTAGCTGGATACCTAAGCAAGAAGAAATTTATGCTACTTTTGAACCACTAGGGAAAATATGAAACTTTCAAGCTCTCAGAGAAAATAGCATTCATTGGAACTTGGCACATTTGACATCTATGATTGGAACTTTGAATATATAAGAATTTAAATGACAGGGAATAACAATAACAGTCTATAGTCTAATTATTAAACATTGAAATTAGCAAATTTTTCTGAAAATCTTTTTACTTGTACTTGATAAATTATCTAAAATGTAGTCTTAAAAATAATTTGAGAAAAAATTTAATCTTATACTAACTCCTTATGAATGTAGGTATACTTTCTTGATATGATGAGGAAAAAACCCTTTGGGTTTTAATTTTTTAGAAGAATCTTGTTCTCATTGGTTTTGTTTTGGAAGAGGATCTCCACTAGTTTAAAAGGGACAATATAAATAGCAAAATAATAATTTCAGTGGGTTGATAAGCATGAAAATAAAAATTCATAACTTCATGATGATATAAAAAATATTTGAAGGCTACTAGGGGACCATTTTCTGCAAATAGATAAATATGAATAAGAGAAATAATTAGGTATGTATCATGTCCTTCCTCTACTGACTGTATCTAAGGGAACAAAACATTCGATAATGGATAGTTGCTTTATATTTAAAAGAAGAATCATGAATTATAAATTTAGGCAAATTGATTAGAAAGGTAATATTTTACAACCCTTGATAAAAATTAATGGAACCAGGCAATGGTCATCGACATTTGCCATATCATTTGGTGAAAGGTTGAGCTGAACATTTTAATGCATAGATTGGACAAACATCACCAGAACTCCATATTCTGGGGTATGTTTCAGATAAACCTTTGGATTTAAAATCTTAATGATCAAACACTCTTTTCTCCAGAAATTACCAAAATAAGAGAAAAATAAGAAAAAAATCTAACATCACTATTTAACAAACTGGGAAATATCTAAAACCAGTGGTCCAATATGTCATGAATGAATGAATGAATGAGCAAATAAATAAATAAATCCCAAATGAAGTAATAGTAAAGCATGAGGAGAAGGAGTGTTTCATTTTTATACCCAGCGGCAAGCATGGTTGCCCTCCCAGGAATTTATTTGGATGTCAAGAGAGATGACACAACCCACTCACTCATGAATACGAATAAAGTATATTTAGTACTCACAACAAACTGGAAACTCCCCGTAGGTGAAGGGCTCATGCAGGGGGCAGATTAAAAAGGAGAACAAGAGGCACCTGGCTGGGGGAGTTCCCACAAACAGTCTGGAGTTTGCAATTAGTTGAAATCTCCACAGATGTGCAAAAGCAAAGGACATGTGTAGGGTTTCTTTCCTGTATTGCCCAGACGTGGAACATGCAGGGGATTTGAAAGCTATTCATGGTAAAATATCAAAAATAGAGTAAGCCTCTGAATTATAAGGAAATTCCCTAGAATACCTCTTAATACTCTCATGGCTTATGACTAACGTCAAGAGGAAAGTACAACAACCCAACAGTCAAGGCAAGACAAATAATAATGGCCTTTAGGAATGAATGTTTCAGTAATCTTACCAGGCGATGAATCACAGCCAACTGAGGAACTTGCTAAGTGTATAAGAACTATGAAAGGAATAGGATGGACATTAGTTATAAACGTGAATTATGTAACCAGTTCTAGAAACCAAGACTCTAACAGTTATAAACACTTTTTAAAATTTTGATTTGAATGTATGTGTGTGTTCTTTCCCTCTCCTTCATCTTGTTATATAATATGCTTAGTAGTTAACTTTGTATCATGATATTTATATTACAGGAAATCAAAATGAATCAGCTGGTACCAAAGAAAATCACCCAAAGATTAAAAGAGATTTGTATGCTCCTTTGGGAACAAAAAAGAATAGTTTATAATTTTTGGTTGTATATGGGATTTGTGTATCATGTTAGGTGAAAGCATGACATTGGTATTGTCCTTATTTGGATGTTAAGTATAGTTTGAGATGTATATGGGTGCTGTTGGCAAGGGGTGGGATATAGTATCTTTGCAATATGTTTGCTTGCAAGGTTGGGCTAGGTTTCCCAGAATTCTCATCCATGTATGTTTCTGGTTAGAGTGGGCTACCATGAAAAAATTGCTTTGTGAGATTTGGAGTGTGGAAGTGAAACAGCAGCCTTTTTTGTAGCACATAAGCATGTTGTCATTTGTCTGCTGGCTCACCTCACTGGCTTGAAGCAGTGGCCAGGGCTGCAACTATCCATTCTCCCCAGGATACACCTTCAGTTTCTCCAAATCTTCAACCAGGTGTATGTGTTTATCTCCATAATGCAGTTCTCTGGATTCTGTAGGATGCACATGCCACATAGACCAGAGGCAACAAGAATTGACATGAATTTCAGTCCATACTCACGAACTTCAGCTTATACTGTGGGTTCCAGGTTTTCCTTGCTCTCCTGAACTTAACAGCAGTCTTTCCTTTCTGACTGGCTTATCTGTGGATTTGAAGTTTTGGCAGCACATGCTAAGAAAGACCAAGGTCTAAATGTAAATGCTAAATCTCTATTTCAAAAAGAAAACATGGGAAAAATTCTTCAGTAACTTGGGATAAGCAAAGAATTCTTAGATGTCACAACTCTTAGGCAAACTATTAAAAATTTTTAAATTGACTTTAGTGTAGTTAGTAAAACATGCTGCTTGTTAAAAACCACCATTGATAAAGAAAAAGGCAACTAAATACTGGGAGAAAATAATTGCAACACATATATTTTATAAAAACTCCATCTCAAAAATACATAAAGAAGACTTGCAACTCAATAATGAGAAGACAGCCCAACTAAATTAAAAAGAGCCAAATAGTTCAATAAATAATTCACAAAGAAGATAGAAAGCCAGTAGTTATAGAAAAAAGATACTATTTAAATAACTATTTTAAAAATACATTTTAAAACCACTGGATACCGCTACACATTCACTAAAATGGCTAAAATTTAAAAAGAGCAACAATACCAAATGTTGGCAAAATATTGGTCACAAACAGTTCGTAGAAATGTAAAATAGTATAGGCACTTTGGAAAACAATTTGGTACTTTCTTGTGAGTTACACATATACATACCTTGTGACCCAGCAACTATTTCTAGATATTTATTCAAGAAAAAAGAAAAAGTTCACAGATCTGTATGCAATTTATAAAAACAAAGTTCCATTGTCCATTGGTCAAGAAAGTGAGTTAAATTTTTTTTTGAATTTTTAAATTTTATTTTATTTATTTATTTTTATACAGCAGGTTCTTATTAGTCATCAATTTTATACACATCAGTGTATACATGCCAATCCCAATCACCCAATTCATCACACCACCACAACCAACCCCCTGCCACTTTCCCCCCTTGGTGTCCATACGTTTGTTCTCTACATCTGTGTCTCAATTTCTGCCCTGCAAACCAGTGCATCTGTACCATTTTTCTAGGTTCCACATATATGCGTTAATATACGATATTTGTTTTTCTCCTTCTGACTTACTTCACTCTGTATGACAGTCTCTAGATCCATCCACGTCTCAACAAATGACCCAATTTCTTTCCTTTTTATGGCTGAGTAATATTCCATTGTATATATGTACAACAACTTCTTTATCCATTCGTCTGTCAATGGGCATTTAGGTTGTTTCCATGACCTGGCTATTGTAAATAGTGCTGCAATGTACATTGGGGTGCATGTGTCTTTTTGAATTATGGTTTTCTCTGGGTATATGCCCAGTAATGGGATTGCTGGATCATATGGTAATTCTATTTTTAGTTTTTTAAGGAAACTCCATACTGTTCTCCATAGTGGCTGTATCAATTTACATTTCCACCACCAGTGCATGAGGGTTCCCTTTTCTCCACACCCTCTCCAGCATTTGTTGTTTGTAGATTAAGAAAGTGAGTTAAATTAGTTGTAGTAAAGACCTGGCATCCCAGGGCACTCAAAGTTGATGGCTCCTTTCATATTTCAGCTGGTTAAGGCCAGTTGTGATAAAACAATACAGTAAAGTTTTCATATTCCTTGGACAAGTTCTCCTATAATGGGAAATTTTCCTTTACAAGATAATCTTAATTTTATACTGAAAATTTGTTTCAGAAAAGGTTTTGTGTAATTTGAAATTGATTTAGTCAAAGATAATACTCATTAAAATTCTTTACTTATAACACTTCGTTCTTATTAACTTTTTAAAAAATATATCTTTATTGGAGTATAACTGCTTCACAATACTGTGCTAGCCTCTGTCCCACAACAAAGTGAATCAGCCACATGCATACATACATTGCCATGTCCCCTCCCTCTTGAACCTCTCTCCCACCTTCCCTATCCTACCCCTCTACGTCATTGCAAAGCACCGAGCTGATCTCCCTATGGTATGCTGCTGCTTCCCACTAGCTATCTATTTTACATTTGGCAGTGTATATATGTCCATGCTACTCTCACTTTTCCCCAGCTTCCCCCTCCTCTCCATGTCCTCAAGTCCATTCTCTATGTCTGTGTCTTTATTCCTGCCCTGCCACTAGGTTCATCAGTACCATTTTTTTTTTTTTTAGATTCCATATATATGCATTAGCATATGGTATTTGTTTTTCTCTTTCTGACTTACTTCACTCTGTATGACAG
Organism: Eubalaena glacialis; assembly: GCF_028564815.1. Lineage (NCBI taxonomy): Eukaryota > Metazoa > Chordata > Mammalia > Artiodactyla > Balaenidae > Eubalaena > Eubalaena glacialis. The sequence goes on from NC_083719.1 coordinate 20,187,622, forward strand.
ACTCTAGGTCCATCCACCTCACTACAAATAACTCAATTTCATTTCTTTTTATAGCTGAGTAATATTCCATTGTATATATGTGCCACATCTTCTTTATCCATTCATCTGTCGATGGACATTTAGGTTGCTTCCACGTCCTGGCTATTGTAAATAGTGCTGCAATGAACACTGTGGTACATAACTCCTTTTGAATTATGGTTTTCTCAGGGTATATGCTCAGTAGTGGGATTGCTGAGTCATATGGTAATTCTATTTTTTAGTTTTTTAAAGAACCTCCATACTATCCTCCATAGTGGTTGTATCAATTTACATTCCCACCAACAGTGCAGGAGGGTTCCCTTTTCACCACACCCTTTCCAGCATTTATTGTTTCTAGATTTTTTGATGATGGCCATTCTGACCAGTGTGAGGTGATACCTCATTGTAGTTTTGATTTGCATTTCTCTAATAATTAGCAATGTTGAGCATCTTTTTATGTGCCTCTTGCCCATCTGTATGTCTTCTTTGGAGAAATGTCTATATAGGTCTTCTGTCCATTTTTTAATTGGACTGTTTGTTTTTTTGATATTGAGCTCCATGAGCTATTTCTATATTTTGGACTTTAATCCTTTATCGGTTGTTTCACTTGGAAATATTTTCTCCCATTCTGAGGGTTGTCTTTTCATATTGTTTATGGTTTCTTTTGCTGTGCAATAACTTTTAAGTTTAATTAAGTCCCATTTGTTTATTTTGTTTTCATTTTCATTACTCTAAGAGGTGGGTCCAAAAAGATTTTCCTGGTTTATGCCAAAGAGTGTTTTTCCTATGTTTTCCTCTAAGAGTTTTATAGTGTCTGGTCTTACCTTTAGGTCTTTAATCCGTTTGTGTTTATTTTTGTTTATGGTGTTAGGGAGTGTTCTAGTTTCTTTCTTTTACATGTAGCTGTCCAGTTTTTCCAGCACCACTTATTGAAGAGGCTGTCTTTTCTCCATTGTACGTTCTTGCCTCCTTTGTCGTAAATTAGGCAGCCATATGTGCGTGGGTTTATCTCTGGGCTTTCTGTCCTGTACCGTTGATCTATATTTCTATTTTTGTGCCAGTACCATGCTGTCTTGATTACTGTAGCTTTGTAGTATAGTTTGAAGTCAGGGAGCCTGATTCCTCCAGCTCTGTTTTCCTTTCTCAAAATTGCTTTGGCTATTTGGGGTCTTTTGTGTTTCCATACAAATTGTAAAATTTTTTGTTCTAATTCTGTGAAGAATGCCATTGGTAATTTGGTAGGGATTGTACTGAATCTGTAGATTGCTTTGGGTAGTACAGTCATTTTCACAATATTGATTCTTCCAATCCAAGAACATTGTATATTTCTCCATCTGTTTATGTCATCTTTGATTTCTTTCATTAGTATTTTATAGTTTTCTGAGTACAAGTCTTTCACCCCCTTAGGTAGGTTTATTCCTAAGTATTTTATTCTTTTTGTTGCGATGGTAAATAGGATTGCTTCCTTAATTTCTCTTTCTAATTTTTCATTGTTAGTTTATAGGAGTGCCAGAGATTTCTGTGCATTAATTTTGTATCCTGCAACCTTACCAAATTCATTGATTAGTTCTAGTAGTTTCCTGGTGACATCTTTAGGACTTTGTATGTATAATATCATGTCATCTGCAAACAGTGACAGTTTTACTTCTTCTTTTCCAATTTGTTTTCCTTTTATTTCTTTTTCTTCTCTGATTGCCATGGCTAGGATTTCCAAAACTATGTTGGATAAGAATGGCGAGAGTGGACATCCTTGTCTTGTTCCTGATCTTAGTGGAAATGCTTATTCTGTTTTTCACCCTTGAGTATGATGCTTTTTGTGGGTTTGTCATATATGGCCTTTATTATGTAGAGGTAGGTTCCCTCTATGCCCATTTTCTGGAGAGTTTTTATCATAAATGAGTGTTGAATTTTGTCAAAAGCTTTTTCTGCATCTGTTGAGATGATTATATGGTTTTTATTCCTTAACTTGTAAATATGGTGTATCGCATTGATTGATTTGCATATATTGAAGAATCCTTGCATCCTGGGATAAATCCCACTTGATCATGGTGTATGATCCTTTTACTGTGTTGTTGGATTCTGTTTGCTAGTATTTTGTTCAGCAATTTTACATCTATGTTCATCAGTGATGTTGGTCTATAATTTTCTTTTTCTGTGATATCTTTTTCTGGTTTTGGTATCAGGGTGATTGTGGTTTCGTAGAATGAATTTGAGAATGTTCTTCCCTCTGCAATTTTTTGGAAGAGTTTGAGAAGGATCAGTGTTAGCTCTTCTCTAAATGTTTGATAGAATTCACCTGTGAAGCCATCTGGTCCTGGACTCTTGTTTGTTGGAAAATTTTTAATCACAGTTTCGATTTCATTACTTGTGATAGGTCTGTTTATGTTTTCTAATTCTTCTTGGTTCAGTCTTGGAAAATTGTACCTTTTCAAGAATTTGTCCATTTCTTTCTGGTTGTCCATTTTTTGGGATAATTGTCTGTAGTAGTCTCTTATAATCCTTTGTATTTCTGCAGTGTCATTTGTGATTTCTCCTTTTTCATTTCTAATTTTATTGATTTGCATCCTCTCCCTTTTTTCTTGATGAGGCTGGCTAAGGGTTTATCAATTTTGTTATCTTCTCAAAGAACTAGCTTTTATTTTTATTGATCTTTGCTATTGTTTTCTTCATTTCTATTTCATTTATTTCTGCTCTGATCTTTATGATTTCTTTCCTTCTACTGACTTTTGGTTTTCTTTGTTCTTCTTTCTCTAGTTGCTTTAGGTGTAGGGTTAGATTGTTTATTTGAGATTTTTCTTGTTTCTTGATGTGAGATTGAATTGCTATAAACTGCCCTCTTAGAACTGATTTTACTGCATCCCATAGGTTTTAGGTCATCGTGTTTTCATTGTCATTTGTTTCTAAGTATTTTTTAATTCTTCTTTAATTTCTTCAGTGATCTCTTGGTTATTTAGTAGCACACTGTTTAGCTTCTATGTATTTGTGTTTTTTACAGTATTTTTCCTGTAATTGATTTTCAGTCCCATAGCATTGTGTTCAGAAAAGATTCTTGATACAGTCTCAATTTTCTTAAATTTTCTGAGGCTTGATTTGTGACCCAAGATGTGATCTATCCTGGAGAATGTTCCATGTACACTTGAGAAGAGATTGTATTCTGCCACTTTTGGGTGGAATGTCCTATAAATATCAATTAAATCTATCTGGTCTATTGTGTCATTTAAAACTTGTGTTTCCTTATTTATTTTCTGCCTTGAGGTTCTGTCCATTGGTGTAAGTGGGATGTTAAAGTCCCCTACTATTATTGTGTTACTGTCAATTTCCCCTTTCATGGTTGTTACAATTTGCCTTATGTATTGAGGTGCTTCTATGTTGGGTGCATAAGCATTTATAATTGTTATATCTTCTTCTTGGAGTGATCCCTTGATAATTATGTAGTGTCCTTACTTATCTCTTGTAACAATCTTTATTTTAAAGTCTATTTTATCTGATACGAGTGTTGCTACTCCAGCTTTCTTTTGATTTCCATTTGCATGGAATATCTTTTACCATCCCTTCACTTTCAGTCTATATATGTTCCTAGGTCTGAAGTGGGTCTCTTGTAGACAGCATATATATGGGTCTTGTTTTCTTATCCATTCAGCCAGTCTGTGTCTTTGGTTGGGGCTTTTAATCCATTTACATTCAAGGTTATCGATACGTATATTCCTATTACCATTTTCTCAATTGTTTGGGGTTTGTTTTGTGGGTCTTTTTCTTCTCTTGTGTTTCCCGCATAGAGAAATTTCTTTAGCATTTGTTGTAAAGCTGGTTTGGTGGTGCTGAATTCTCTTCACTTTTCCTTGTCTGATTTCTCCATTGAATCTGAATGAGATCCTTGCTGGGTAGAGTAATCTTGGTTGTAGTGTTTTCTCTTTCATCACTTTAAGTATATCCTGCCACTCCCTTCTGGCCTGCAGAGTTTCTGCTGAAAAGTCAGCTGATAACCTTATGGGATTTCCTTTGTGTGTTATTTTTTGTTTTTCCCTTGCTGCTTCCCTGAGGGCACCCTAGTTGTGGGGAGAGGCAAACTCCACGTCTTTCCACACCGCCATCTTGACACCGCCCAACAATCTCTTTTCTTATTAACTTTAAAACAAATGATTAAACAATAAATTAAATTCGGAAAAAAATACTGCTACTTAAATGACTCCTAGGGCAATTTATAAATTATCATCTAAAATATTTACTATTTCATTTAGTGTTTATTATTCTTTCTAAATATACAAAAACTTTTGAGCGTAAATTTAAATATTGAGGATAGATGTATATAGTTAGAGCCAGATAGATATATGTTGATAGTTTTCCTAAATATGCTATTAAGTGACAATGTATAGGCCAAAGGAAAATAAATATACCTAGTTTTCCCTTTGTTACCTATCTGATTTCTTAGATTTAGCTTATTTATGAGTATATATTAAGCTTGACTGAGAAACATAAAATGGAGCAATATATCCAATTTTTACTTACAGCATTAAAAATAGGCCATCATGCAGTACCCATATTTGAATATTGGTTCAAATACCTGTAAGTGCATCATTTAGAACTTATCGAATTCTCACAAAGTTTATTTCACTACTTAGATATTCTGAGCAGATTAAAGTGACAAACTATAACAAAAAGTTCATTGTATATTTAAATGTAAAGTTAAATTAAATGCAAGATTTTTTTAAAATTTGGAACTGTCATACACTCTTAAAATTGTACATAAGAATTAAAATGTTTAATGTATCAGGTATAATCAGAATGTATAATGAGTGAGTTGGAAGGAGTTATAAATCGATTGAATTAGATTTTTGTAAGAATCTGTATTTGAAGTTCATTTGTGCACTAATTATTTTAATTTCAAAGCAAGAGGCTATATTTGGAGTTGTCTGTGCTTTTGTGTTTTCATCCCAAGGGTACCTGTACAGATGAGAGGGAAATATCCAGGTTTTGACACAGTACCGTTGTGCTCCTTTTCATGTTTCTCCACTCCCTCTTCCCTGGGAGGGTTCTGAGAGCATGTATATTTCACTCCCATCTATGACAAAATGCACATGATAGCCTGCAGGTCACCAGGGTGAAGTTACTCACAGGCCAGTCTTAGTAGTCATGACAGGGGTGCCACTTCTCTTGAACAATTGGAGAATAAAATTAATGGACTCAGTTCATCAGGAATGAGATTCAGGAACTTATGTGGTGGAAAAATAAATAGGTAGTGAAACTTCAAGGAGAAGTAACCACTCAGTCTATGTACATTTTCTATACTTCATATGTATTTTTCTCAAGGCACTAGTGATGGTACATTACCCTGTCTATTTAAGTGTCTATCTATGCCTAATGATCAGTGAGCAGCTAGAGAATAGTCTTCTTGTTGGTGGTTTTTATTTTATTTTATTTCATTTCACTTTATTTTTTTAGTTTTAACCTTTCCTTGTAATGCAGTGCCTGGCCTATAGTTATACTCAATATATCCTTTGTTAATTAAATAAAATTTTATGTAACTGAATAAATACACAGGTGTTTCTTCAATCTAAATAAAAATTTTACCTATTGAATAATTTTTAAAAGTGATTTGCTCTACTACTTCATTTGTAGTTCAAAAATTAAGAAATATTTTCTCTTAAAAAGTAACTTTATAATGAGTAATTTTAACTAGTGTTAATATATTTAAGTTTTATAAAAGTATCTGAAATCAGGCTTAGCTGTTTGCTAAATATGTCTCTTACAATTTCTGTGGGGTTAGAATGAAATTAGAAATATACATCCCCAGGATTTATATTTATCTTAAAAATTTCTATTTAATTATTTTGTAAATTTAAGTATCGATTCTGAAATGCTTTGGGATATCATGCAAACATGATAGTTTATGCTGCAATATATACAATGAACAAATAATTACTTGAAAGGATGTTTTTATATATGTTGTACAAATGCCATCACGGTTGGACATTAAAACAAATTATTTAATTTTTAGGCAATCAAGGGTTATTAGGAAAAAAAGTTTCTTTTAAAGACATATACTAAACCTCTGATTATACTTACATAATCACTTCCTGTTTTATGTGTACTGCAAATTTCTAAAAACTCATTTTTCAGGCACCCTGATGCTCTATTATAGTTATTTTTTCAATCAAAAGAGTTTTAGACTATGAGAGCTATAGTTGATCACATAATGACTACTCCATGAACGCACATATTCACTATGTTCTCAAGAATAACATGCAAATCTGTAAGTAAATAGATTATAGCACTCAAAATAATGTAACTGACAAGATGTCAAATCTGTTTTGTATATCTGTAAATGTGTAAGATGCCTTCAAATAGTTTTTTTTGCTGAAAGTTGTGTTTTAACAGATTGTTGTTATAAATACAGATGTAATGCAAACCATTAGATTTATGTATAAACAATAAAACTGAATTTTCTGACCACATTTGTTTAAGGTTTATGAAATGTCAAAAATTTCAATTGTTTTGTTTATGAACTTAAGGGGAAACAATCCAACATCTAATACAAACTCATAAGAGTAAATAGAGTCAAATACCCAGAACTAAAACCTTTAGTGTAGCATCAATCAATCAATCAATCAATCCAAACACTGATAGAAATATAGAATGAGAGATTTATGTGTGAGGGCTTCTAACCTATAGAGAATCAAGAATAAGGGCCATGATGGATTTCTCGACAGAAACCATGGAAATAAAAAGAGAGTAGAATAAAATATTGAAAGTATTGACAGTGAAACCAATAAGGACCCTGTGGGGCTCCTCACAAGCCTTTTTGTCCCCCGTTTCTTGTAGCAAGACTCCAGCCTCCATGACCTTCCCTGAGTTCCAAAGGTCAGATTCAAAAGTTGCTAATCAAGGGAGGAGCAGTCAAGAAACCACCTGAGGCAAGATTAAAGGGACCAGAAGAAGCTCATCAAGATTAGGATACCAACCACCTGAGACGAGATTAAAGGAGTGCAGGCCCTGCAAACACCCTAATCTTGTCAGCAACCCCACCCTTGAACTATTGCTATAAAACTCTTCATCAAATCCTCCTGGGTGGGGACACATAGTTTTCTAGGGCAGGAGCCCGCTGTGTCCCCCTTTGCCTGGCAAAGCAATAAAGCTATCCTTTTCTACTTCACCCAAAACTCTGTCTCCGAGGTTTGATGTGGCACCAGTGCAGAGAGGCCGAGCTTTCAGCATTAAAAGAAAACAACAACAAAACCCTAGAATTCTTTAGCTAGCAAAATTATCCTTCAAGAGTAAAGGAGAAATCAAAACTATCCATATCTTGAGTTTAAACTCCATGAAACAAGAAATCAAGTCATGTGGTCCAATAAAACTCCAGTGTATAGAATTGTACACACAATGCATACTTTGCTCTCAAAGTTGCTTCTGGAAGGAAGGAGGTAGTCAAGGTGGCAAGGAAGGAAGGAATGAAGGAAGGGGGGAAGGGGGAGATGGAGGGAGGAAGGGAAAGAATATAACCATATAAACCAGCTCTCTTGAATTATGACCTCTCCTTTATTTTAGCCACTGGGGAATCATCAGCTAGAGATCAGAGGATGAAAGAACAGAATTTGAGATAATTATTCCATAACTTTTCTCCCTACAGGTCCATAGGTTGGTGGGAGTTCCTCTTTCAAAGTCCTCAAATCATTTGCATTGGTTCTTTTTTACAGCTATAGCTTTTACTAGTTCCAGTATCACTGCCTTATCTAAATCTTCAGACCTTGGAGTGGGAATTTCTTCCTGCTGTTGCTAGCCCCAGAATGCTTCATTATCCCTAGCTGATTTTCATTACCCTTCTCACTCCTTGGTACATAGTCTGCTCTGTATTATTCTATTTGAGTATGCATTCTGTTTCTATCTTAAGACCCTAAATAATATTATATTTCAAGATTTAAATAACAACGTATAGTGATAAACAGGAGTTTCCTGCTAGAAAATCTAATAAGGAAATATCTAGAGAAAAAATATCAGGAAGAAAGAAAAATTGACATGATATGAAAGAAAAATTGATGCACAAATACATTTAGAAACTTTTTGTAAATCCTCTGGATAAAGCCTAGTGTCTGTAACAAAATAATAACAATATTAATAACAATATTAACAAGAACACTCAATATTTTTATGAAGGTAGAATAACTCAAACACTGACTGAAAATATTAAGGTATTTGGATAAATATGATCATAGTTAAAATATTCCAACATTTTTATAACTAAGGAGAGGGGTTTAGCTTTCAGTCTTGTTAATTTAAATAAACATGACAAAAGTCTGCCTTTATTACTAGACATACTATGGACAAACTATAAACAGTAGCTATAAATAAATATGGGAAAAGAAAAAAAATACCTGCAAGATTCAATCATCTCAATAAAATGAAAGGAGGAAAAAGAAGTATAGCCAAAGGATGGCAAATAAGCCAGTAACAAAAAGACATAAATTTTTAAAAGTTATATATTATCTAAACAGATATTAAACAAAATAGAAATAATTCAATAAATTCACTATATATTAAAGAAAATAAAGCAGAGCTTAAAATCAACTCAGACTGAAAATACCAGTTGTGGATAGTATGAACGGGGTACTTTATGGAAAAGTAACAGAGAGAGGGAGGGGGATGTTACTTTTTTTTTTTTTTTCTGACAACATCAGATAGAGTCAGAAGTTAAAAATGATAAACTAGATATGTAGTAAGTATTCTCTAAAAAAAGAAAAAGAAACAAGAAACTTTATTTTGGACAGAAGATATCAAAGATGTAAAGAGATGGTCAGGATTCCACGGATTGTAGATATGGATTCAGTCAAATGGGAGGATGTACCTGAGAGGAATATGGTTCATCTTTATTAGTCTTCAACAACCTGACTCCCTGAGTCCTCTTTATTTTTCTGGAAAACTAGATTGGACACAGGTAACCCCCATATTCAGTGGGCTAGAAAGGTGACTGTTTTCATTTTGTCAGGCAGTCAGCAAAGGGGCAGTGTACCTGTATTGGTGGAGGCGAACACAGAGCAGCTGTGATTCTTAGAAAGTCTCACTACTGAATCTTAAGCAAAATAATCATTCCACAGATCTTGACCGATACTGATGTTTATCCTTACGTTGCAGAGATGTCTGGGTTAACTACCTTGTAGACTCAGCTTTAGAATTAATTCAGAGTCTCTGAAGGCAGAGAAGCAAGGAAAGATATGGAGACGTACTGTTGGACTCAGAAAACACATAAGTTATGTTTCACACACCACAGCTGGAAACCTTTAAACAATTCAAGAGGAGTGAATATCCTTAACTTACAGAAATGAAAACTTAACTAGACAAACTATTCTTGGGCAGGTTCTCTATGTACCAGTTTGCTGATATAATCAGAGACATGATTGCAAATTCAAGCAGTACTTATTTTAACCCTAATCCTCTGAAGTATTTAAAGTACCCAGGAATTGCTTATGTAGGTCATGCAGATAATTCAAAATCTATACGGCAGAAACTTTAAATTGCTCACTTTTATTTTTTCCCTTGTTTATTATACCTGCCTCATTCTAAAAAGAATTTGAGACAGCAATGTATTGTTCAGTTACTAGTATTTTAAGTTATGAATGACAGTTCAGCTGCTGGGGACTTTACAATAATAGCAAACCAAGAAATGAATGGTAAGGATTTTCCTCCACACATGTACCCATAAATAATTTTTGTAATCCACTTTGAATTAAGAGAGTGAAATAAGCACTTTTAAAGAGCAAAAACACAGTTCTATTTTTATGATATTTTAAACACTGATTTTGACTTTTTAAATATCTCCTTTATATATACTAATAAAATTGAGTCAAAATTCTATTATCTGCAGTAATAGATATTTACAATGGCACTACTTTTTACAGTGCATTTCCATGTATTAGATTTTAAAAAGTATAAATTTTTCTCAAGGACTCTAAAGAGGTAAATAAATATTTTATATGACATATATCTTACAAAATAACTTTCTTAAAGTTTCATGTTTTTTACCTAATATCCTATTTATAAGATATATATGTATATATATAAAGCTCTTTTGAATGTTTTTATCAAAAATTTTTATATTAAACTAATTGCTATTTTGTCTCATTAATGTGTGCTATTATATTTATTGATATGATGTAGTTGTAATTATCATATTACCCTTACTGTAGTGTCTTAAGAGCTAGTTGTTGGCTTTACAATATCAGAAACTCAGCTTTATCTGTTTAGCCAGAATTATCAGTCTCTATAAAAGAGGAAATACACCAGTGAAATTAATTTGAGACTGGCTGATAAGTCAGAATGGCAATTTGTCCACTTACAATATGTTACAAATATCATCTGATCACTAGAATTGAGAGGTAGTAAATTTATGATCCCCAAAAGTAGAATAAGTAAGAAGATATTTTAGTATTCATAGAGAAGAAGAAATAAATGTGATTTATCTTAAGGCAAATTTCCATCGACTTATTCACATCTGGTGAATTTCCCTTCTCTATGTCAGGGAGAAAATCTGTTGCCTAAAGGACAAACTTGTGGGTGTAAGCTTTCAAAGAAACCTTATTTGAGACACAAAGACTAATACATGATTTTTAGCTTACCTTTTCTGATACATTAGAAAGCCCATTATTTTTCTCTCTGTAGGGGTAAAAAGCATATTAGAGTTTTCAGGATTATATATTATTTTTCCTCAGTTATAGTTAGATGTATAACTCTATTTTAGAAAAGCATACACTAAAAAAAAAAAAAAACCACAAACCATAGCTAAAGATATATTAATTTCGGAGAACTAATTTAGAGCTTTGTTGTGTCTGGGACTTAAAGTTAATAATGATTTAACTTCATTCATATTTACTTGATCTTTTAACTTTACAATGAGACAGATGAATTGTACAATTATTTTTGGTCTTAAGGCACGTAGATTACCTCAATTTATAACTGGTTTATTGCTATGCAGACAACTAGATTTTTGTAAGTTGATAATATGGTGAATTACACCTGTAGAGAGAGTAAGCAAAATTAAATGAAATGCAGTCTCTGTAGGCTTATTCATGGCTTTGGCGATGGATATGTTTATTAGGTTGAGAGGGGTGATTATTTCACAATATAATGTATATGAAAACATCACATTCGATACTTGCACACCTTAAATACATACATTTTTTAATCTATCATTTTACCTCAGTAACAATGAGGGGGAAAAAGTATAAGATATCTTTAGAAGGGTCATAGAAGGCATTCTCATGGAATCTCTCCCTTTGGTATTAGTTCAGATGTGAATAAAATACTTAATTGGTACAAACTACCAATTGATGACTATCAATTTCTTCAAACCTAATGTTGTAAAACTGAATAGTAGAAAGTTTCAAATTAATGTTGGATATTTACAATGCTTTCTTCCTCTGCAGGCATTTTTTTTTTAATCCAAATATTTTACTCAGCTATAGGTTTAAAACCATTTAGTATTTGTCACCACAGCTAGGAAACTGTCTTTTCTCGTCAATAATAATTTTAAACTGTGTGATTCTCTAAAGAGAGCTATGACCAGCTATGATGAGGTAAATCAATGATAGCATGAATTGCATAGGTTAGTTACATCTACGAAGGAAGATGTAACTCACCTTTATTCTGAAATGCATTCAAATAAGCATGGTATGTCTTAGACCGTTCTTTGGAATAGGAAAAGAAAGTTTTATTGTATTTCTATTTTAAACTCTGGCTTAACCAGTCTCAAGGAAAAAAAACAAAAAACAGACTGTCTTCAGCTGATAAAAACTGATGCAAAACAACATATTTTTTAAAGTAATACCTTTTAATACTTTTCAGAAATAAAGATAAAGCATGGAGAGATGAATAAGATCCTTTGAATAGGAAAGAACCTGTTAAACAGATTTTTAAATAATGATTCATCATCTATCACACTTCCACTAAATTACAACCCTTCCTCTACTCAGTGTTTTCTATATTGAAGTAACCCATTCCTGTCCCAAGGCAAATTATTTCCCATGTAGAATCCTCAGACTATTTAAAGAGATTAACTAATTTACCAAAGATCCAAAAGGAAAATTAGTATTAGAATTATTACATATTAATCCTAAATAATTCATTTCAATAAAGAGTGATTATGGAAAGTTAATTTTTAATACTTTAATTTCACATACTATATTTACTTGGAAGATGTAATAATTTAGCTTTGGACTGAATAAAGATAAAGCAATTAATTATTTTAATAAAACCTCAAAGTACACATAGTCTAGTCATTTTATGTGAAAAAGGATTTTAAAAATAATCTTGAAACTTCTCAGACCATTACCTGTACTACCAAAAAAAGCATCTTTTATCTACTTTCACAGATGCTTGCCCTTTCATTTAAGCATAGCGTTGTTTTTATCAAAATTACTGTTTACAACCTTGCTGACTGAGCAGTAAATCTTTAATTTTTAAGTTAGAGCAGCTTTCTGTTGATGCAATGTATCACCTTATATTGAAAACCTTAATGTGTTACTGTAACCTGTCTTCTGCATTATTTGTATATAATTCTAGCATTTCATGGGGGAACAAGCTATGTCTATTACTACTCATGAAACTCTGCATACATTCTGTCGTGTGGATATAGGCTGCTATCATCTTGGATAACAGTTCTGTTAATAATCATCATCACTTGATAAATAACAGTTGAGAAGTAATTCTGGTAAAACTGAGCAAGAAGTCACCTGTAGTGATGATCCCACAGCCATAAATTTTCCATGATTCTCTAACTCTCTCTCTCTCTTTCTGTTTCTCTTCCCCGACTCTATCTTTCTCCCTCAGCAAGACTGATCTATTTGCCGATACAAACTCTACATTAAATAAAATTACATACTTCTAAAAGTACAGATGCGGTCTTGAAAAAAATAAGGTAAATAAATGAAGGACAGAAAAAAAAGATAATTAAAAACCATGTGATAAACCAGTATTCTTAAGGATTTCAGATATGGATAACTAGTGTCTTGAATTTATATTGAAGTCAGAGATCAATTCTTTGGTTTATGTTATATTTTTATTTGGAACTGAGATGCCTGGTTAAAGCTTGAAACTTCAAAGTATGAAAATGTCTGTGCATTTTTTTCAGATGAGTTAGACTGGAAAAAAATCTTTCCATTGGTAAATTGAGTAGACAAATATTTAATCTATTAATAATAAGAGGGAAAATCAGTGTCTTCTCAGAATTCTTAATTTTGGATCTTTCCATCCACTACCTTGGGTTCAAATACACTTATGCCAGTGAGGTAAAAAATGAAATAAATAAAATGTTATCTTAGGAGAGCATTACCTGTGTTTTCCAGGCAGAAACAAATGCAAAATCCTTTCAGGAAAGATGCAAATTTGAGTCACATTTTTAAAAACCCACATATAAAGCTTCTAAAAAAATGAGCTCACAATTCAGAACTAAAAATATGATAGTAAGTGTTACATAATAAATGAGAGTCAACATCTACCAAAAAAAAAGTGGGATTCAATTCTTGTGCATCTTTACATAATAAAACTATTACATAGACCTTCTAGGAAAATTCTGTTTAAAATATGGTTACCTAGGACACTATTAAAATAGTCAAGAAAGCATCAAAAAGAACCAATAAGAACTCCTATAAATGATACATATAGTTCATTTAATTTTTAAAGTAAATGTTACATTTTAAATGTTTTAAATTAAACTTTGAGAAATTTAATGAACTGGAACATAAATATAAGAAAAGTACCCACAGTGCACCATGGAGAGAAAAAGAGATACAAAATATAAAACAGGTGATGAGACTTGGAGGATCAAATGAGAAGTTGCAACATATGTCTAATATGAGTTCTAAAAGACAGAATAAGGTTAGATGTAATAATCTAAAAAAGTAAGGCTAAAATTTTTCAGAGGTGATAAAATCACAAGACCTTTGAGTTTCAAACACAGTAAATTAAAATAAAATAAAAAAGTGAATTCATACCTGAAACATAATATCAAAACTGTAGAATCTCAAAACAAAGAGGACACAAAGATAGCTAATTACTTAGACTATTGGACTATTACTTAGACTAACAGCAGACTTTTCATTAGCAACAACTGAAGTCAGAAAAACAATGGAATATTATCTTGAGAATATTGAGGCAAAAGAAATTTCAACATGAGATTTTGTAACCAAATTAAATATTTCAACCATTTTTATAGAGCTAGAAAAAGGAAAAAGATTTCAGACATTATTTTTTTTTTAATTTAAAGGAAGCAAACAAACCAAGACCAGGACAATTTTCTTAGGGGTGGGGGGCAGGTAGCAGTAAAACTTTTTGAAATAAGTACTACAGGATCTATTTCAAGTAGAAATAAATTGAACCCAGAAGAAAAAGTGAGTTCAAGGAAGGTCATTTATCAGGTATAGGCAAACATGTTGGTGGTGGTTCTTTATAACAAATGTTAGAATATTATTAGTACTCCTCTGTTCTAATCAAGAATACATTTGCATGAACATATGATAAATCTAGCTAGGGTGTCTGAGCCTGCACGTCACAGCATAAAATTATTCTGGGGTTGGAGTTAATGCTTGACGACTCAGATTTTCATTCAGAATCTAACCTTAGGTGTATGCATGTTGGCATGTTGTCATCTTGGTGAAATACCTCAGTTATCCTACCCCGAGCACTGGCAACAACCCCTTCCGTACACAAGGAAAATATATAAATATAGAAACCACAGCAAATTTCAGATGCTAAGGCTAATGTTTTTCCTCAGATTGGAGAGCTTGCTTTTATATTAATAAGATTTTTCTGGCTTCCTGCTTTGGGCATGTGCCCCTTGTTTACCTTCTGGTTATCCCAGAACTTCTGGGAATAAAACTGCAGAGGGCCAACTGAACGTTCTAGAATTAGACATTGGGCATCCTATTATTATACTAGATATCTCTCTCACACAAACACACGCATGTACAAACTCTTTTGCACTCCTTCACCCACCTATGTAATATTGATAATATCCTTGTCTCCATTTTTCCTGATAGCCAATATCAGACAAGACTGTAGCTAGACACCCTCTCCACCACATTCACAGCTTCCTGTTAGACCTCTGTGACATCCACCATCCTGATAGCTGAGTATGTCCATAATTACCTTTGAATACACAAACCACATACATGTACAGCTTATCCCTATTTTGTGTTGGTAGGAGTCTCCTGGAATCATTCCTCACACCCTGATTAATGTCAGCCTGTAACTCTCTGCCATCCTTGAGCTGTCTAAGCTCTTGCCAGTGGTGCCCTAGGTCTGTCAATATTATAGAAACACTGACTTAATTCCAGAAGTAAGAAAGGGGAAACATTTTGAAAGACAAACATCAAGAAGAGTCTGGAGGAAAGGAGTTGGTGAATTCATGCATAGTACTCCCTACTCATTTTATTCCTAATCTTATAAATGGACCTCATTTATGTCCTTATTTTTAAAAAGGAGTAGCTCCAGTTAGATGGGTGAAAGAAGAGTATGTTAAACATTATGAAAATGGAGATTGATGTGTTCTCTTTTAGGTTTGCTATGTTGGTATATATATATTCCTATCTTGTAGCTAGAAGGAAAAAAGAATAGCCCAGGCTTTTAACTAATTGTAAAGTTGTGCACTTCCCTCCCACCCTGGAAAACAAATCAGGGATAAGACAGGGAAAATGAATGCACTGAAGGACAACTTAGGCTAATATCTCTGGTACAAAGAAATGTTCATTTTCCCTCAATGTGCCTAACTTTGAGGATGAGTCTCCTTGTCTTATAGCCAATATCACTATAATAACTGAGGTTGTAATGTGGACTGGGTAGCACACCCTAGGAGGACTCTGGGCCTGTTTAGGCTCAGTCTTACATCTAGGCCACCAGATGAGTGTTTGTAATCACAGTGGTCTAGCCTGTTTATTAGAAATAAAAATAATAGTAGTTTGAGGACATAACCCAAATAGTTAATTTGTAGATTGTATCATTGCCTAGAGAATGCCATCTGGTTATCCTAGGATGGTAGTAGATGACAAACCAAGGATTCAATATTTGGAATTAAAGGTAAATACCTTTCATCACTGGACTTCTAAGCAGAATTACTTTTAAAAAAGTACTTAGAGCCAGTGCTATTTTGACTGTTGGAAGACACATCGGGGAGATCATTGGAAAAACAAATGGAAGCTTTTTCTCATTTGTTTTTTGTTGCTATGCCAAATATTGCCTTCCTAGAAAAATATTAAGTCTAATTGTACCAGAATAGGCAATCCAACTGACATTTTTATAGCCATTTACTCAGCAATATCTACCTAAGAAATCACTTTTGAAAATGAAAAAACTAATTTGCATATGTAAATTTCATATATGATAAATCTGCAGTCTCAAATTAGTAATGGAAAGGGTGGTATTTTACATAAGTGGTTCTGGAATAACTACAGAGTCATGTGGAGAAACTTAAAATTGGATCTGTTCCTTGTAACATACATCAAGATATGTAGTTCAAGTGGATCAAAGATTTTAATTTGAAAATAAAGCCCGACAAATGATGGAAGAAACTGTGAGGGAATCCCACACCAACAAGCGGGGAATATATGCTATTACTCAAACTTCTAGGTGATTAAAAAGAAAATATGGATACATTTAATCATATATAATTTTAAAAACTGTATGTTAAAAAAAAATTATAACTGAGTAAAAAGGCAAACTGCCCACTGGGAAAGTATTTGCAAAGCATATTCTAAATATATAAGAGATTCTTAAAGCTAGAAATAAGATCAAAAAATATGCTGGAGCTATGAACAAACATTTCATAGAAAAATAAATTGTTATACATATATACATATATATATATTCACACTTGGAATAATATAAATTCATATTAAAACAACACCAAAATAATCTAAGAGAACTACAAATGCATTGATTTTGGGAGAAAATGAAATAACTCAAAGAGAAATTTAGAAAGTTTTGAGCAACATTAATCACAATAATACCTCTCTTTCATAGAAATTTTGAAAATTAAATCTCTTTAACAGTTACTAGCAGAGCAATATAAATGTTTTTTCCATCAGTGAATAAATTAAAATGAAAATGGAACGGGTTTTAGACATACTACATATCCATAGTAGGAAGACTTCACCATGCAAAGCACTGGAAGTAGTTAAGAATGTAGTTTTGAGACTTCCCTGGTGGGGCAGTGGTTCCTGCCAATGCAGGGGACACGAGTTCGATCCCTGGTCCGGGAAGATCCCACATGCCGTGGAGCAACTAAGTCCGTGCGCCACAACTACTGAGCCTGTGCTCTAGAGCCCTCGAGCCACAGCTACTGAAGCCCGCGCGCCTAGAGCCCATGTTTCACAAGAGAAGGCACTGCAGTGAGAAGACCGCACGCCGCAACTAGAGAAAGCCCGCACGCAGCAGCGAAGACCAATGCAGCCATAAATAAATAAATAAATAAATTTATTTTTTTAAATGTAGTCTTAAAAGATTTATGCTAGCATAAATAATTCCAGTATATATTTATGTCAAAACTCTAACATGATAATAGACATTATATATTATTTTCTAATTTTAAAAAAATCTAAGAAACTGACCACAGTCTTCTTGAAAATACATTCACTATGACTGCAGCATTCACACTTAAATATTCGTTAGAAGAAAAAGTATAACCTTGCCTCTTATACTTGAATTTTTATTTTACTGTGGAGCAAAAAGGGATTTAAATATAAGTTGCATCCAAAGTATTTTAAATTATCTGGTACCCAGAGAACAGCTTGTTTAAATTTCCACAAAGAAACATTTGCTAAATTCGGATTAAGGCATCCTAGCCCTGTGGATTCCTTCTGTCTTCCTCTTCATTACCTAGCTTGCTTCCTTTCATTATCTACTTGTTTATGTATCCTTAAACTCATTTTGATATATTGTGTTAGTCATATGTATCTCTTGTGCTTTTGTGGTAAAGCTCTTTTGAAAAAATTCTTGTCTAGTGATATCACCATTTGAGTTTGCACATAATTGCCCCTTTTCTATAAACAAAATTTAATATCAGTATAACATTACTACATTAATTCCATCCTCCTCCCATGAAATTGATACTTTTTCATTGATATTTTTCTGAAAGGTACAACATGTGAAGTCATAGCAAATTTTGAAAATTACCACAATACTTATAATAGTATGAAGCAAAGATTCACTGAGTGTGCATCCGATGGATATTCGATTTTTGGAACATTGAAGTGGAGCACATAGGATGACAACATCCAAAAGGAAACAGTGTAAGACTGAGATCACTCATCTTAAGTTCAACTGCAAATGATTTATTCTCAACTATATTTTTCTTAAGATTTTTTCTTTCTTCTTCAGTGACAAACATGAATCTTAATGTCTTTCATTTATTAGTATATGTTTAAATAAATACCATATTAAACAAATTCTCAAATAAAAATCAGGGGCCTAATAAAAGCTTTGCCTACTTTCCTTCTTTGAAACTCAGGCTATATAATAAAAATCTCCTGCCACATTTCATATATCAAAAGTCAATGAGATTCTTAGAATTGATGACAAAACACCACGATATTAATTCTGACATCAACTGCTGCCTTTAAGCAATGAATTTCCACTTAGCCAACCATTACCTCTATTTAATCAAAATAATTACCTCTGCAAATCCCAAATACTAGAACTGGTTGGAAGGAAAACAGAACAGGATTTTTTTAACTTTTATTACAGCAAATCTTGAAGATATTTTAAAAGTAAGGGCTACATATAGTCAGTACATATGTAGCAATTTACTGTTTTCTGCAATTATCAACTCATGACCAATTTTGTTTTATTTATACTCCACGTATTTCTTCTAACATCCTGATGGATTATTTTGAAGCAAATTCCAGAATCATATAATTTCATTTATAAACATGTTAGTATATATCTGTAAAAAACAAGGACTCACGAAATATATACCTAAACACTATTAATAAACCTAAAACTAAAAGGATAACTTCCTAATATTATCAAAATCCACCCTCATTATTTATATCCATCACAATTTATTTATTGAATAAACTATGTACAGCATTACCCACATTCTGGATTTCTTCTGATTGCATCCTGTAGAATTGTTAAACAATTGCCCTCGTCATCATATTACTTCTAAATTGTCAAATATATTTAGAGAACTGGTTGGATTCTCTCTCTCTCTCTCTTTCAGCAACAATACTTCATAGATATTCTTTTTTTCTCAGTAGGCACATATAGTTTATTTTTCTTTTATTTGTGATATCAGAAGCTATTGATTATCATACTTTAATTCTTTTATCTTTTTAGCGATTGCACAATGATGATATTCTAATTCTAATTTTTTTTAAATTTATGAGCTGAAATAATACCATAAGGATAGGCTTATTGATCTAAAATATCTATGCATTTCAATCATTTGCATTATTACTCTTATTGATTCTCAGAATGTCCCATTGTTGACCTGTTAGAACTTCTTCAAACTGACTCCTGAGTCCTTTATAAACAAATCTGGTAGTCTTTGATAATTTCCTTGCTTTCTTCTAGAACAAGATATTTATAAGGATCTAAGCAGTCTGGAACATTTTAATATTAAAATTTTCATTATTCATAATTAAGTCAGGAGAAGAGGCATAAATCAGACGTCTCCTGAACTATCCAAGATTGTCACTCTTACAATCACAATCACATAAACTTTTCTAATTTTTTATATCTTTGTTATGACCTCAATATTTTTCAATTTGTTTAAGTGTTCTTTATTTCTATATTTTTTTCCCTAACGTCATCTTTGGCATATGAGGGACTATATATCTGGGTTGTAAATACATTCACAACATACTCAGAATAAGCAAAGGGAATATCTTTTTCCTTTTTTATAATTTATTATCATAAGCGTCTGCCCAGTGGGTAATGGAAAAGAAACTGACTTTATACCTATCAAATTCAAAACTGGGTCTGATGATTTAAATAGTCCTTTAAGTAATAGTCTCTCCAATTTATACCTGCCCTTCATCTACCGAGCCCTTCTCTGAGATAATGCTGGTTTTCAGTGACTGTGCAATACATAGTAAAGGGCTTCCTGATTCATATGACATACAGCTCTGGCCTCCATCACTTTTTGATCCTGAGACCCTGCTATAGACTGGATTGTGCCACCGCCCCACCCCCCCAAAGTTCACACGTTGAAGCCTTCACCCCCAAGGTCACTATAGCTAGAGATAGGCTCTTTAAGAGATAATTAAGGTTAAATGAGTTCATAAAGGTGGGGCCCTACTCTTACAGAAGCGTGGCCTTATAAGAAGAAGAAAAGAAAGAGAGAGTGAAAGAGAGGGAAATTTCTCTCTCCCTGTCTCTTTGTCTCTCTCTCTCATGTAAGAACATGGTGAGAATGTGGCCCTCCGAAAGCCAGGATGCGAGCCCCCAACAGAAATGAAACTCTGAGAGACCTTGGTCTTGGAATTTTCAGTCTTCAGAAATGGGAGAAAACAAATTTAAGTTGTTTAATCCACTCAGTCTATGGTAAAGTCCATCTGCAGTTTGGGAACTGTAATCAAATTGAGAACTAAGCATCATCCCACTCTCCCAATTGCAGAGTTAAAAATATGAGGATTATTGCAAAAAACAAAAAACAAAAAAGGGAGACAGTAGGATCCAGCTGCTCAAATAACTTAGCCTCACGCATGAAAACACTGTGTGAATAGTCCTGTCCTAATTCCAGAATACGTAAAGATACATTCTCATGTGGCCTTTAAAAAATAACTTTAGAACCAGACAAAAGGATGAATATTTAGAAGAGTCAGATCAATGTAATATATTCTTGAGTAAAATACAAATGATCTACAAAAGATTTAGCATTCTTATCAAAGAATGTGACTCTATAAAACAGTAACGGGGTGAGTTGAAATTGCATCAAGGTGAAAAGAAAAGCAAGATAGAAAAGAAAAGAAGAAAAAATAAATTTAAAAAATAGAATTAAGAATTAAATAAAATCAATGAAGAGCAGAATTGGGGTATAAAACAAGATTGGAACAAAGTTCCAAAAGGGAAGACATAATATGATTTTAAAAAATCAATTTTCCATAATTAAATATATTAAGGCAATATAATTTAAATGGAATTCCAATAAAATTTATTTGAGGGATTGAATACAATGATTTTAATGTCCATATGAAAGAATATTATCTGAGAGTAATTTTTAAATATCTTGAAAACAATAACAAGGCCTATTCTAAAACAGATATTTAAAAACAATCTTGTAAGACAATCCCAATAACAAGATTTCAGTAATAACTTAGAAACAGACAAACAGATCAATGGAAAATAATAAAATACTCAAAAACATACACTACTATATAGGGCCTGGTTATATGACCATAAGTGTTTTCTTTTTTCTCCATTTGGGAAAAAAGTTAAAATGTGATTATACCTTTAATTCACACTTTATCAATTCCAGGAGATTAAAATTCAGAATGTAAAACATAAAACAATATAACACTTAGCAAAAGATATAGAAGATAATGCATACAGGCATACCTCGGGGATATTTCAGGTTTGGTTCTAGACCATCTCAATAAAGCAAATATCATAAAAAAGTGAGCCACACACATTTTTTGGTTTCTCAATTCATATAAAAGTCTACATTATACTGTAGTCTATTAAGTGTTCAATAGCATTATGGCTAAAAAATGCACATATCTTAATTTAAAAATAACGCTAAAAAATGCTAAACATCATCTGAGTCGTCAGAGAGTCGTAATCTTTTTTGCAATAGTTGCATCAAACTTCACTGATCACAGATCACCAGAGCAATATAATAATAATGAAAAAATTTGAAATATTGCAAGTTACCAAACTGTGACACAGAGAAACAAAGTGAGCCAATGCTGTTGGAAAAGTGACACGGATAATCTTTCTAAAATGATGATCTATATCTGAACTGCCCAATATAATAGCTAATAGCCACATTTTGAGCACTTCAATTGTCAGTGTGACTAGGAAACCACCTCTGGCCGACAACTACACTATTGGAAAACTTGGCCTATGGACAATACTACTGCTATATTAATAGGAAACAATCACATGGCATATTGTCTATCTAGAATCATTGAATATTCATTTAAATTGGTAACAAAATTTACAATGAAATATGGTTAATGCCAGTTATTTGAAAAGAGAAATCTCAGAAAAGCAAATCTAGGTGGCAAATAAACAAATGAAAAGAGGATGAACCTTTCTAGGACTCAAATACATCAAATTAATTATTAAACATCATTTCTCACCCAGCAAACTGGGGAATAAGAAAACAGTATTTATGGTAATATCCATAATCAACTGGGATTGGAAGAAAGTTTGTACTCTCAGTTATTTATTTTGCAGATGGTAATTCTTTCAACTTCTTAGAAAACAGCATGTTGTTGTTTAACATAAACAGGAATGTAACCTTGACCCAGGATTCTCACCAATCCCACACTCAGGAATCCATCTCAAAAGGAAAAGCATTAGGTATAGTGGCAAATACAGAGCTGTCTCTAGCATCAAGAGGTCAAATCAAAACAAAATAAAATTTTAAAAGAGTGAATATTCATATTACCTAAGTTTTGAACTAAGGGTACATTAATATAATTTAAAATTGAGGTTAATCTATGCCATTTGAATTGGGAGAATGTCCATTGGGAAACCAACTAAAGAAAAAAAGTAAGACTCAAAGTAGTATATAAAACACATTCCTAGTTTTTGAAACAAACACTGGTGAAAATAAGATGACTACAGTAGACTCTTCAGAGCCCAGCTTAAAAACTACTCGCTGCAAGATGTAAAATAACCCCCACCCCGGAATTTGTGCTTCTGACAAGACTCTCTTGCACTCCCCCCTCCAAAATCTCCTTCTTTTGCTATTACCATTGCCCAAAAGTTGTCTCCAGAATAAGACCAATTATCAGATTTTTCCAAAACACTATCAGGAGAAATCTCATTACGCCCTACAGATGTGTTTCTCTTTTTTTTTTTAATTAATTAATTAATTAATTTATTTATTTATTTTTGGCTGCCTTTGGGCGTTGCTGTGCGCGGGCTTTCTCTAGTTGCGGCGAGCAGGGGCTACTCTTCATTGCGGTGCACAGGCTTCTTATCGCGGTGGCTTCTCATGTTGCGGAGCACAGGCTCTAGGCGTGTGGGCTCTAGGCGTGTAGTTGTGGCACATGAGCTCAGTAGTTGTGGCTCGCAGGCTCTAGAGCACAGGCTCAGTAGTTGTGGTGCATGGGCTTAGTTGCTCCGCGGCATGTGGGATCTTCCCGGACCGGGGCTGGAACCCATGTCTCCTGCATTGGCAGGCAGATTCCTAACCACTGTGCCAGCAGGGAAGCCCAGATGTGTTTTTCTTAATCATTGAAGTAGTCTCCATCTCACAGGACTTTAGCATCAAGTGACTTTGCACATCTCTTATTCTGACACTAATTCTCATCCCTCCCTGACATTCCACCCTCAAGACCACCCAATGTGATTTCTGAAATTCAAGTTCTGTAACTAGAGAAATCCCCATCTCCTCAAATCCTTCTTTTAAAATGTTCTTCACTTTCTTGCCTTAAATGTCAGAATAAAAAAAAACCTTTCAAGAGGTAGCTGTTAGTATGCGTGTGTGTCTGTATGTGCTTTGGCAAATCCCACAGCACACTGAACCTCTCCTGAGAACCTCTATCTCAGTTACAGAATTTCCATTTTATTCTTTTTTCTTAAGAATTTTCATTTTTATGCTGAGATTCTCAGTCCTTCCATTCATCACATTCATCCTCTTTGTTAAATGTTTGTTTTAAAACTTTTTCCTTTTATAATTATATAACATCTTCATCATCTATGAATTTTCCCCTTTGGTTATGGAACACATGTTCCTGTGTTTTCACATATCTAGTACTTTTTATCATATACTGGAAATTGTCGATGCTACATTGCTTAGTGTATAGATTTAGTGTTGACTTTAGCTCTAGGGGTCAGTTAATTTACTGGCAGATCAGCTTGATCTATTAGATGCTTGGATTTGTCTTTTGTAGGCCTGTCTAGAGTAACTCTTACCATATGGATAGAGTAGCCGTGCAAGTAAGGCAGAGCCATTCTTGTGTATGAACTGAATTCCTTGAGTGTTCAGTGAGGTGATTTCATTCTGGCTGATTGATTGTCTCCCCGCTTTATGCAGCATCTGGACCTCTGTGGAGTACACCTTTTATGTGTAACTTACTCCAACAATCACAGACTAGGGCTGCTGTTGTCCAAATCTTGAAAACAGTTGCTTCATATATTTTCTATGATTTTAAATTTATTCTCAATCAGGAGGATAGTTTGATACCCATGAATCCATCATTGGTAGTCTATTATTACACAGAGAAACTTTTGAAACAAAGTAAAATAATAATTACTATAATAAATAAGATCATTTTCATTTGTAAAATGAAAATTAATATCTCATATACATTTTAATAAGGTAAATGTTGCTTTTTATTTTTAAACCATGTATTTTTATCCAAAGGACATTTATTTTAGTACTATGATATTTCTAGTAAGTTCAAGTTTCTATTCAAAACTTGTCATCTGTTACCTATTCTTAGCGCTAGTATCATTGTTTTTGCAGAATGAAAAACTTGATGAAATGTCAAATAGAGCTCGGTTTCAGAGTAACTGAAAATACCAAGTATAGTACAATTAATATGCACTTCAATCTTTTATTTTTATTAGCAAAATTTTTTTCTATTCTATACAGTGACAGGAATGTATCAGGTGTCTATTTAAATAATCAAATTTCTGACAACATAACACAATAATGAATTTTAGTTCATCACAAAGAGATATGGTTAACAGTTTGCTATTTCCTTCTAATTCTCTTAAAAACTTTAATTTCTTTAATTTTAATATAAGTATAATTATCAATTTTCCCTACAGCATGCATGGATTATCTAAAACATATTATGAAAAATGTAAATCCCTAAATTAATTGTATTTAAACTACATAATTATTGTATAGAAAAGCACTTTTTAAGAATTGAGATTAATCTACAATATGTCTAAAGAACTAATGTATATTATCTGATCTTTGAGGACCATCACTACTACTGGGTCCTAGAAATCCTTAAGTAGCTGAGGCATTTATTTATAAGAGATATATAGAGATATAAGGAAATACATTACAGATTAGAGCTTTCTTATTTAGTAGGTCATGATAGATGAGTTTAAATTTAGCCATACTTTAAAATTCTTAGGATAATATGATTTGTACCTCATTCTGTGTAGCAATAAACAGTAGTCACCACACATATGTTACATTTTTTATTTATATACCATATGTCTCTGAAAGAAAAATAAAATTGTTTGGTCATGCACATTCACTAAACTTTACTTTTATGTAGCGATTTTTTGCATAACCATAAAATAACTTAAAATATATTCTAAAATTCTCTCTCACTATGTGGGTTGTAGAAAAAATACTTTAAAAATTTAAATGCTTGAACAAGTTGTCCAAGAATAGCTGACTGGAAAACTATTGAAGTCTACATTTTACATTTGCTTACTCTGTGTTCTGTTAAATAATTTATCATTAGTTACTTCATATTTCACAAAGTTTCTTAAATCCTAACAAAATAGAAAACTTGTCGAAGAAGTTTAGCTAATGAATTCAAATACATTTGCCCTTACGGTGGATACTTCTACTGGATCATGTCAATTAGCTGGATATGGACTTGGGTTTACTTTTATGTTCTATGGCTACCCTAATTATAGTTACTATTACAGGTCATATTTAAAAGTAAAAGATATCCTGAGTTATTTATTTTAGGAATTATTTTCTCAGTATTTTGATTATTAACTAATTTTGAATTAGTTGATTTGATTATATGATAACAGTTGATTGTTTATCTTTTAAGTTTGAATCAATTATAGAATATTTGTAGTTTTAAGTAATTAACATTATAATATGAGGCGTTATAATACATTAGGTGTGAGAAATAAACTATAGAATGGAAGCCATTAATTTTATTAAATAAAAATAAATCTGGTAAGAGGGAACCAGAACATATTAGGAAGAAAAGAGAAAGAGAAAGGTATCTTTGGGGTTGAATTAACATAATCCATGGAAAGCCAGAGAACTTTGAAATATGCACTTGATACTTGATCCAGAATTGTGAAAATAGAAAAGGAGAAATTCAGGTCAAAATTGGTTGAGGCTATGGATTTCTACTATTTTATTGACAACAAAGTATAGAGACAATTGCAAGAGAGTATACATTTTATTATTAGTACAGATTTTTTCTTCTCTCTAGCTATTATAATTATTAAAAGAACTAATTTTGACAGCAAGTCCAGTTATAAAATAGTTTCTAATTTCTATACTTCTGGTTCCAGAAAGATGGCATAGATTCACTCGTCTCTTTTTCTATCCTCTAAATACAGCAAAATACTTTGGGAATAATTTAACAATCATAAAAGTACTTTGAAAGGTGGAAAGAAGACAGACTGGCTAGGGTCCTTAAGTCTTGAAGAAACACTTTGGTGAGTTCCCTGAGTTTTAGTTTTACCCAGAACTCCCAGCAGGCATAGGAAACACACACAGAGAAAAAAACCTGCTCCCTGACCAAAAGACTAGGAAAGGGTGAGCTCAGTAGAGCCCTGGTAGGGAGATTCATCAGCTGACTCACAGCCACTGGCAATGACAGCACCCAGTGAGCCAGGCAGACAGACATCCATCACCCAACACCTCTGGCAGCCGCAGAACTGATTTGCCCATATCCAAGCTCCAAAAAGTCAGGTGTTTCATGGTTTTCTTCCACACAAAAGCAGAAACTGAACTAGTCGCAGGATTTCCTGATTTTCCTCAAGTGACAGAAGGCTACCCAGACAGATATTTCCCTACCCCAATAGCACTAGCAAAGATAAACTGGAAGCTTATGGCACCAGGTATGTGGTGAACAGTCCAGAGGAAACACTCTCCACCCAGCTTCCTCACCACCTACATAGCACCATGGGCAGCACTGGCAAGGGTAGAGAGGGAACTTTCCTGGAGTCAGAAGAACAAAGACCAGACCAGCCCTACAAGGGCTGAGCGAGCTAAGATGTCAATGGAACTACAGTTTACAAATTTAGGGCAGAACCTACATGCTAAACCTCAGTAGGGCAAATGCTTGATGAAATAGAAGATTTAAATAGGATCCTAATACAATATCCAAAACAATAACAATAAAAAAATCACTCCTTACACCTAGAACCAGAAAAAAATCACAACTAAAAAGCAAGTGATGCCAAGTCTGAGATAAATACAGATGTTGAACTACTTGACAAAGATTTTTAAACATCCATCATGATGTTTTAACAAAGTGATTATTTTCATTTTTACTGAGTAGCTCTCTTACATGATGTTCTTTCATGTTTCAATAATTATATAGAAACTGGGAGTTTTGAAGAGACCTAAACTCACATCTGCTCTTTTTAATAATCTCACTGAAATTCCAGTTCACAAATAGGTCTCCCTTGAATTTGGGTAATGGATAGAAAATCTTATTATCTAGTAAATGTTAATTTCAAATACCAAACCTGGCAATTTGATTTTAATTCTAGGCAGTTCTCAAACTTGTCTGTATACTTGAATTATCTAATGAGTTTTTAATATAGCATAAATGCCTAGATCTACCCCCAGATGAATTAAAACAAAATCTGGCAGTTTTTTTCAATATCTATATTATTTTCAAAAGCCACCCAAGTGATTCTAGTGTTCAACTATGAAAAAAAAGATAATAAATTATTGTAAAAGCAGCACTAAGACAGAAAGTATATCTTGTTCCACTGAATTTCTGACATGGAAAATCTAGAGAATGAAACACAATATTTAGAGCTTGAATATTTAGATTACAAACCCTACTTTAAAAGTAAGAATATTTTAGCATAGAGCTTTTCTTCTGTTTGATAAAGGAGTAATTTGCAGATCTTCTGCTTCCCCAAACTAGTATCTTTTACTGCTGACAATACTTTCAAAAGGGAAACTTTCTTAGGTATCTCACCACCATAATATATTTTGGTGCAATAATTTTTTAAAGTATATGAACTGAATTGTGAAAATACTCCCTAATATAATCCCTCTTTCCTAATCTTTTTTTTGTTTTTTTGGTTTTTTTTAGGAAAACAAAAAATTAAAGAGCAAGGGATGTCTGTCCATCCATCTGTCTGTCCATCTATCTGTCTGTCCATCAACCGATCCAGGATAGAGAGGACAGTTTGAAGCTGGAGGATAGCAAAAGACACTCCAAATTTATCTTTAATGCTCTCTTTTATTTTAATTAACTAAAAAAGTTGTGATACAAAATTCAAAAACTATTCAGTAAACTAGAAAATTCAATAAACTAGAAAGTTTACCTTTCTCTGGGAGATAAGGTACTTTACTATTATACTATTCTCTATATATGATTTTTGGAACCTGTAACAAAATTCATCATGAAGAATATGTACTAGTTGCTTAGAGGAGAGGAGTTGGGTCATAGTGGAAGTGGATTCTAGCCCTTCATTCAATTCTGTAATTTCTTATTTCATACATTTTTCATTATTCCTGTCCTTTTTTGGAAAAAAAATGAGAACCAGTTGTTTCATTTTTAAAAATCTTTCATTTTAAAAAAAGTGCTTCACTGATTATAAGATTTTGATATATGAAGCATATACATCTCTTCTTCTAGCAACCTTCTTGGGAGGGAACATGATTTGCTTCCTTTCACCTGGAATCTTCGATTTAGATAATGCTATGCTGTTAGATAGAAGAGTTACATTTTATATTGGACATGTATTAATATAATGTACTATACTCTAACATTAGGTGTAATATTTTGCAATCTATTGTCTTGTATGTTCAAGTTGTGTACTGATATACTCAGAAAAATCCTGCTAAGTGTTGCTCTCTTCAGCATTATGCTTTTATTTATTTTTCACTTACAACACAGTTTACAACTGTCAGCAAACTGTTCAACAATAGGCATAGTGCACAGTGAGGCCTTGTTCATCTTTTTGACATTAATGGAAGGCTTTATCTCTATAATATTTCTGTAGATTTATTCTGTTCCTAGGAATGCAAATCTATGAAATTCATCTTCTATTTTTAGGTTTCTAAGTCTTATTCAGGAATAGATTTTGAAATTTAATCAACTTTTTGTCATCAACTGAGAATAATATATGGAGTTGAAATAATGAATAGCCTTAACAAACCAAGTACTTAGTTGGGTATGATTTTTCAGGCACTTTGTGTAGATTTCTCCACCTTTATTAATAAGGGAGATGAAAGATTTCAGTAACGTGTTTTACTTTCCTTCGCTTTTTAATTTTTTTAGTCATATTAAGTTTTTAAGTGTTTGGGGATTATCTTATCTTTCACTGTACTTTAAAACAATGTATATGATAACAGATGAAACTCAGTAAATTTTAAAAGAGACATAGATCTCAATATATTTTAATTCTTATAATGACATTATGGACAATTCAAATTTTTAGTCACTTCTTGAGTTAATTTTATCAAATTATATTTCATTCAAATTATCAAGCTTATATTGTATTTCAGATGAACTCTGTGTTTGTGTGTACATAAACCTACCCAGTGTATGCAGTTATTATTTTAATTTCTAATGAGTTTATTTGTGTGTTCCTTATTTGAGCCTTCACTATACTTGTCAAATGTTCATTGCATTGTTGGTATTTTCAAAGAAATAATTCTTGGTTTTAGTAATAAAGTTTGACATTTCTTTTTTATTACTTCTCATATATTTAATAATTTCACCCGTAGGGTAGCTGATTACTCCAATATGATTATCATTCTTCATAATTTATAAATAAGTAAAAATTGCCACAAATATAAAAACTAATCTGTATAAATTATGTTATCTATTTTATAAATATATTAAAATATAGAGACTCTGGCAATATTGATATTAACTTTTAAGGAGAAAGTTGAATTCTGTTGAACTATTTTAATAGTTAAATGCCTAAGCCTATTGCAGATGATACCATTTTATATATAATACATATTAGTGGTATCTAGTTGAGTATATATAATATATACATATCCATTTATCTATCTCATTCTCTGTGTGTGTATGTTTTATATACATTATACAGCAAGCAAAAACTCATCAATTTTTATGTACAAATCAAGTTAAATCAGTGGAAAATAATCTCTCAGTAAATAAAGAAAAGAATAAATTGTGCTTTTCTTGGATCTGGTTTAAATTGAAATGACTGGCTAGTTATTCAAGACTGCTAACTATTTTTAATGACAGTAGGAATTTCACCCAAAGAATTTATATTAACTAAAATCTTTCTCTAGGCATTACCACAAAAATGTGTGCTTTTATGTCATTTTAAAAACATAAGAGGGGAAAAACAGAGCTTATTTAGAGATAAAGAGATTAGAGGAAATAGAATAATAATGAAGTGGAGGATTTGGGTGAAAGATGATAAATTAAAAGACTAAGTTCTTCATATTATAGGCAAAAAAGGATCAAAGCATATAAAGGCCATTTAACACATAAAAGAGTGGGAAATCAAAGTTTGAAATAAAGTAATAATAATGTCAGCTAGTTTAGAAGAGAATTCATGTTGAGATATGATAAAAATATTGTCATTCAAAATTCACATTTAAAAGAGAAGAAAGTTTAATACATTGTATAATTTAAAACTAGAAAAAATATATGAATACATCAGGAGAATCTATTTGAAACTCAATTTCTCATCTAATCATAAAGTGGAAAACATCCTTTTGTTTGAAATGTTCTTCACTTGGTATACCAAGATATTATAAGAAGCTAAAGGCAAAAAATATTTAAGGGATTATGGTAATAGCATTTGAAATAGCATGAAGAAATGGTGGGATTATCATGAATAAAAAATGTCTGAACTGTACTTGGAATTCTATTTCTTATTTTATGCGAGTGTTGAGTGTTTTATAATAACAAAGTATACTTTGAGTGGAATATTTAAGGAACTGCACTTGATTGGAATCGTTACAGAGAATTGTTTGACAGATCCTGTTTTTGAATACTGATTCCTTCCATTTTCAGTTATATTTATGCATATATTTTTGCTTCAAACCTATTCTTTAGCTATCAACTGAGCAATTTTTGTTGTGTGTTATAACAATCTCAAATGATTGGGATAAAAATCAAATGTGTTAGGTAAAAATATAAAGAAACCAAATCAATTAGGCTTTATCCATGTTTGTGATTGAGTTAAAGAAAATAGTTTAAGATCTTAAAATGGAAAGACTCATTTTATTTTTTCTCATTTATATGCATAAGGTATATATATATATGAATTCTGAAACAAATGTATGGTTAACAATATTTTTTCCATTGACATAAGTCTTTATATTTTTCATATTCTAAAACCCTTAAAAATTAACTTTTTAGAAAACTAGTGTGAATTTATTCTTGGTTTGTGGAAAGATATGATTTACAGATGAATCTTATATATTATTATATTATTATTAATAATAATTTTACTAGCTGGTGAGAGGTGGAAAGGCCCTCACACATTTTGGAAAGATAACCCATCCATGCTACTTAGTATCTGATATCTCTGAGCCAAAGTAAGAATAAATAATATCATTATGTCTAATAAGTGTGTCACTTCTGAACATGTGAGCCAAGAGCTATGTTAAACATAAAGTGTGACTTGCAAATATGTGAATTTGCATTATTTGTAGAAAATCACTATTTTTAGGATTAATAAAGTTTTAAAATTTTCATTTAAAGATAAATATCTACTAAAGAGGAGCTGAAAGTGACTGTGATATAGGATGGTTGGCTAAAACATGGAAAAAAGTGAACTATACATCCATTTTTTAAAAATATGTTGAAATAGAAGTAACTTCAATGCCAAATACAAAGATGTGTATTGGGAAAACCCAGATAAATATGACATATCAATTGCCCTCCCAGATCTCATTGTCGAAGAGTAGTTACAGATTTTTAAACTAATACTTTCTATATTGTAGAAGCCTTAAGAAGATTTAAGGAATAAGAGTCAAATTCTGACCACAAACCTAAAATTATAAAAGCAAGGGTTGAAAACAGAAAAGGGGCACCCCATCACAGACCAGAGTTGAACACACAGATTTGGATACAAGGGAATCTGGAAGATAGAAAATGAAACAAGAATATGTCACTATAGACATTTATTTTATCTATAATCAATTATTTCCACAATGGCATATTGGAGAAAATTAAAAATAAAATTTTAATATGTGTTAATTTAGTAAAAAATATTTATATAAATACTATTACATGTTCTCTGTGTTAAATAATACTTCTAGTTTTTAAGGATGCCTCTGGCTATCTAAAGTGGATGAATCTTGCTCACAACCAATACTATGTTTCTCAGATCAAATAAAATTAAGAACTTAAAGAATGCTGCTTAAATAAAGGTTATTTCTGCCTGGGATGCTAAATTATGCATTGTACATACTAGACTGAAAATGATTATGTGAAGTGATATTACTAAAATATATAATGAAAAAAGTGCATATGTGTATATGTGTGTATACATGAAAACAGTTACCTTCATACACACACTCCCTTAACGCCATCTCCCCTTCAATTGTGACAATACTGCGTTCCTCCACTTCACAGCCAAGATTTTTGAAAAATATTATTTATGCCTTTCTTGTTGTTGTTTTATTTCTCCTTTCCAGGAGACCTGTGTCATGCTCTTTTGACCATGCTTATCAAACCAACAGACATTCTCCCATCCCCTTATTATTAATAGGATACTAAATAACATGTTGTTAAGTACTGGGTGAAGACACTTTGATTTCAAGAAGTTCTTAGCTCCTTTTGCAGTATCAAGCATTGTCCATGAAAAACTAGGGAAATTCTTCTGGAAGCTTACAGAGAAGTCCCCCCCTTATAAAAGGGACATGCATGAGAGAAGTGTTCACATTTGCCACTGTGTTTCTGTCCTCCTGTCATGAATGTAACAGTAGTTCTGAGGCTGTCGCAGCTATCTTGTGAACAAACGCGAGCAATGAACAAAAGGGTAAAGTGCCAAGACACTGAAGACAAGAGAGCAAGTGGAAGTTGTTAAACTGTTGCTGATATTGATAACCTGCCAATCCTGAGACCACCTATTTCCAGATGACAGGTTGACTAGCTCTGAATCTTTCTCTAGAAAGCATTTCTAACTGTTGTAGAGTACATTCAAATGCATATGTTTTAGTGTTAAGTTTTAATGAGTTGGATTTAGATAAGCAAGTCACTCAGAAATAATTATAAGTAAAAATAGAAAGAATATATCTAAACCAAAATTAAAGATTTGTTTACCAACACAGGGCAGAACTGTGGTTGAATATCAGAGACTAAATTATGAGCTAGGAGGAAGCTAGGTTGAAAATGGAATGTAAGCAGTGTACATTTAAGATTTTGGGTGTGTGGAGGAATTCCTTAAGTTGCTTTTGCATGTTACCAAACTAATCTTCAGCCATATCATTAATCCTTCAATTGATTTACATTTGTATTACCCCTACTTGTGTGTGTGTTTGTTTTGAGGATTTTGTTCTAGGTTGTTGCCTATCTAACATAGTAATTTTTCTTAAATTTTTGATGACTTTAGACTACTTGTTTATATTTAGAAAATATGTTCAAGGTGACTCAATATTCATTGCTCGGATTGGTTCCTTCACTCATGTAAAATCACAGTTCCTCCAGAGTGAACACAGATGATTACAAGAGTCCTGGTCACCATGAGTGTTTGGGGATTCACAGTCAAGCTGTCTGTTCTCTGTGTTTGTAGAATGGTTACCTTCCAGCATTAGAAGATCTCTGTCTCAGTATCACATAATATTATACGTGGCATTGTTCTTTTTTATTTTCCATAACCAAATGCCCAGAGTAGAGTCTTCCTACACTAAAATGTTCCCATAAATTTTATTGATAAAGCTTTTCTTTCTTCCTATTGGACATTATTTTAGAGAAAAATGCTGCAGCCATTCAACTGCCAGCTAGGGATGGGTCATTATTCTATATTCCTACTGCTAATCATTTCAACAGTTTCCCTACTAGTTGACCCTGAACCACAGCTCTTTCTATTTCTGATCTTGGCAATATTTTTCTGTGTTTCTTAAAAAAAAAAAAAAAAAAAAAGCACTTGTCAGATTTTCACTCATTTATCTACACTGAGTTCTGATTCCCTCAGCTCTATTATGTTTCCCCATCAATTAAATGCCAGCCACTTTATAACTCCCAGAAATATTTCAATGCCCCTAGTATATTAAGGCATCCTTCCTAGTAGACCATGCTGCAATGGAATTATTTGTTTGTTTGTTCCTTATTCTATCTTGCCATGGAATTTTGTCAGGAAAGAAAGATGCTATGGACTGAATGCTTGTGTGCCCCTAAAATCCATATGTTGAAGCCCCACCCCCCCCAACCATGTGATGATATTTAGAGATGGGGTTT
This sequence comes from Eubalaena glacialis, assembly GCF_028564815.1. Taxonomy (NCBI): domain Eukaryota; kingdom Metazoa; phylum Chordata; class Mammalia; order Artiodactyla; family Balaenidae; genus Eubalaena; species Eubalaena glacialis. Next base: position 20,222,100 of record NC_083719.1, read on the forward strand.
TTAGGAGGTAATTCCATTTAGGTTTAGATGAAGTCATGAGGATAGGGAATTCATGATGAGATGAGTGCCCTTATAAAAAGAGACATTAGAGTGCGCTCTCTCTCTCTCTCTCTCTCTCTTTCTCCTTCTCTTTCACTTTCTCTTTCTCTCTGTGTGTACACAGAGGACAGGTCATGTGAGCACACAGAGACAGGCAGCTATCTAAAAGCCAGGAAGAAAGTTCTCACCAGAACCTGTCCATGCTGGCACTATGATCATGGTGTTCTAGCCTCCAGAATAGTGAAAAAATAAATCTTTGTTGCTTAAGCCATCCAGTCTATGGTATCTTGTTATGACAGCCTGACTGAGCTGACTGACACAAAAGATAAATTGTTTAGTCATCTTGTTCTAGAAGCCACAAAGGATTTTTACACCAACCACCATTTCTTTCTTAAGATACAGTTGCTGCTGCCACCTTCTCCATCTCTTTCTCCTCTTCCACCTCCTTATTCTTCTCCATAAAAATATCGTTTTGTGTTTCCTTCCTAACTCTATTGGTTTTCTTACTCATTGTCCTTATACAGTGTTTCTTATAATCACATTTTTTTTTATTTAACTTTTTTTTTAAACATCTTTATTGGAGTATAATTGCTTTACAATGGTGTGTTAGTTTCTGCTTTATAACAAAGTGAATCAGTTATACATATACATATGTTCCCATATCTCTTCCCTCTTGCATCTCCCTCCCTCCCGCCCTCCCTATCCCACACCTCTAGGTGATCACAAAGCACAGAGCTGATCTCCCTGTGCTATGCGGTTGTATAATCACATTTTTAATGTTAATACATTTAAGAATATTCATTGCTTACAAGTCACTCTTTCTGTAGCCAAACACATTCATTAACCTGGCTTCTCTACTGACTTGTTCTGAATCTAACCCATATGATCCTTTTTAGCCAAAGTAAAGTGTTCATATTTTATTCTCAGTCTACTGGGAAGGCACTAAAGAATCCTAGGCATCCAAGTACTGTGATCTCTCCTTTATTTTGTAGACAATTACTCTGATTTTTAGGTGGTACAATAATAAGTGCTATAAAAATAGGAATAGAAGAGCACTCCGCGGAAAACAAAAATCACAAAATTCTACTTTCTCTACATCTTAACCATATTCCCAGGATGAAATCTCACTGGTTCTGATTTGCAGAATTGTTCTCATTCGCTGAACCTTTAAACAAACCCTGCCCTATGGGAGTGTGATAGTCTGAATTTTATTAAGCCAAGTAGACCTCCACCTTTAAATGGGATTGGCATTTATAGCTCTAAAGTTGCACAATTTGAAATTCCAGATTTTGTCTAGAAATAAGTAAAAGAGAAATGGATTCTGAAATACAAGCACCAATATCCACCATGGTTTGTGAGAGGATTAATGGGAAAGTAGGATGAGTTATTAGGAAGCTGTCGCAACAGTCCAGGTACAACATACATTAATGACTTTGTTGCTATTTTAGCCAAGAAGATGGAGAAAGGAAGCCAAATTTATGATATATTTTAGATGCAAGATCATCAGGACTTGATGGTTTAATAGATATGAATAAAGACAGAGATGAATATGGAAGTTGAGACTTCTACGTGAATGTAGAACACTAGGGAAGAGTCTGTTTCAGGAGAAACTTAAGTATTTACTGTTGGTGTGTTAGATAAGAAAACCTCATACTGTAGTTAAGTTGAGCAGTTAATGAGGAACCTGAACATCTGATCTTGAATTTCCCAGGAGAGACATGCAATCGAACTGTGTAGAGGTCATCAAAGACGGATGATTTTAAAACCATGAAATAGTGAATATCAATTAGAGGAGGGTATGAAGAGGGAAGAGAAGGGAGATCATCACAGAGTTTGCAAACTTCAAAAGCTGTCATGAGTAAGACAGTAGAAGGAGATTATCTGACAGAGTATTGAGGGCAACACCCCCAAGGTAAAGAGGAAGACAAAAGTTGAGTCACAGAAACCAACAGAAAAGGGGTCATGCTAAGGGGTAGAATTGCCCATCATATCAAAATCATAGAGAGGTCAAATAAGATGAAAAAATAAAGCTGTTACTCATGGCCTTGGAACATGGAGTTTCAACTTGCCAAGTTTGTAGATGATATAAAAGTAAATAAGCAATTGGAGTAAATTTGAATTTTTAAAAAAACAATCTTTAAGATTTTTGTCTATGCAACAGAGTTATGAGGCAATTGTCACGCTAACTTGAGAGTGGTGAGGACTGAGTTTTCTGTTCATTGTATGATAAAAGAGTATAAAATAAATTTATATGATGATTCAGCAGAGAGTGAGAAATGCAGAGATACTTTCTATCATATAGACAGTTGGCTTTTCATTCTTTAAGTGTGTAGTGTCTGAGAGAGTTAAGTACCACCGAGTAATAAGGCCAGGTCATTAAGTATCCTGTCCAGAGACTGCTAAAAAGCAAATGAATTACATGGCAATGTAAGCTTCTCGGCACAAAATCTACTGAAGGATCCTGTTGAAATGCAAATGCCTTTATTATGGTGAATCACCTTAAACTTCATAAATAGTATAATGCACATAAATCCCATGAAAACTGTGTTGAGAAAATAAAATATATTAATATGAGCATGCATACATTAGATAATGCCCATAAAGGCAGCTTTATAAAGATACTGCATTTTATTTGCCATTTAATATTTGCATTTTCCTAGTTTCATATAAAATAATCTATTCTAGGGACATGAACTAGTAATGGTCAGGTTCAGTCTGTATTCAGACGTGAGTAGGTAATAATGCTCAGGTTGATGTTCTGTGAAATTCCTTATGTTCAACAGGAGAATACCAAAGCCTAGCTGTGAGTGCCAGACCAGTTCATAGCGATGCCAACTCGTAGCTAAAACTGCCAGGCTGTCTCCTTTCTAAATGCTGACAGGAAATAACTACTCATGACTAGCTCCTCTATAAATCTAATAAATAGTTGACAAACATATATACATATATATGTGTGTGTATATATATATATATGTATATATATATATGTTGAAAATGATCAAGATAGCAACCATGATCAACAGCAAAACGTGCCATTAGAGTGAGAAAATGTAAAGAATCACCTGTGGTCAGTATGATTGAGAAATAGACTAAAAGTCACTAAAACGAAAAACTACAGCAGAGGGAGTGACAGTAAAAGAAAGGCAACATCGGAGACACTGAGGTAATCAGGAAAATTAATTGAAGAATTTGAGGTATTTGAGGTAAAAGTGACAAGTTATTTTTAATATTTTTGGAAATGCAAAACAACAGGAATAAACAGAACAATCCTGAAAAAAATACAGCTATTTCTAGACATTATAATTATTAAAAAGTTACAAGAGCTAAAACAATATGCTGTTGGAACAATGACAGGAAAATAGACAAATGGAACACAATGGAGTCCAGGAATAGTCCCGTCTGTGTACGTGTGGCACTGTCATGCAATGTGGAGAGAATGGTCGTTTCCTGAATGTCACTGGACCAACTGACTATCCAAATGGAAAAAAAAAAGATATATACATATATATGTGTGTTTATATAGGTATATACATATGAATATACATATATATGTATATATACGTAATGCTATATATATTTACATCTTGACTTCTAACTCACAATATACACAAAAATACATTTCAAATGTAATCTAGAGCCTACATGAAATTTAAATAATAAACATCATAGAAAATAACATAGGAGAATATCTTTGGGGTCTTTACATATTTTTTTAATGACACACAGGCACTAAGATAAAGGATATAGTAGTGATATTAAGGTATATTACAACTATTAACTTTTTTATACATTGCTCTTTGGAATTTGAATTTTTGAAACTACTTTGGATGACTGGAAGTTTTTAAGGAAGCTGGATATGTACATACCCTGTAAATCAGCAATTCCACTTTTAAGTATAAACTCAAGAAAAACACGTACATATTTCCCCAAAACAACATACAAGATTGTTCCTAGAAGTTTGTTTCATAATAGCTAAAAACTAAAGAACTCAATTATGCCTCTACTTTAAGATGGATAAGCCAACAGTGATATACTTGTATAGTGGATGCCGTAGGCAGCCTCTAAGATGGCCGCCAATGACTCCTGACTCCTGGTATTTACATTCTGCGTAATCACTTCCCTTTGAGTGTGGACTGGAACTAATGACTCACTTCTAACCAATAGAATAAATGAAAAGTGATAGGATTTCTCTTTTGAGATTAAGTAACAAAAAAACTAAGGCTTCTATGTGTTCTCTCTCACTTCCCCACTCACATTGAGGGAAGCCAGCTGCCATGGTATGCGTTACCCAAAGAAGGGGCTCACAAGGCACCAAACCTATACCTCTACGCAACAGGCAGAGTGGACCATGTGAGTTAGCTTGGAAGCAGATTTTCCTTCTTTAAAGCTTTGAGTTGACTGTCACCCTGGCTCTTACCTCCTGGTTCAGGGCAGACCCTGAACCAGGATTACTCAGCTAAATTCTGTCTGGATTCCTGACACACAGAAACTGTAATATAGTAAATGTTTGCTTCTTTAAGCTTTGATATTTGGGGGTAATTTACTTTATGGCAATAGATAACTAATTCAGTGAAACATGAGAGAGCCATGAGAATGCACAAGCCTCAATTACATGAAAAAAATTGGGTAAATTTTGAAAACATATATTGGAGCAATATAACCAGACACAAAATGGTGCATACTATGTGATTCCATTTATAAACAGTTCAAAAACAGGCAAAGTGAATTCATATCATTGGAAGCTCAAATAATATATCCTTGGGGAAAGAGGGTGGCTGGAAGTTCTCATGAGGGAGATTTGTGGGTCTGTTTCTTCTTTTTATAGAAATGTATCAAGCTGTATACTTTTGATTTGTATATTCTTCTGCATGTATGTTATATTTGGACATTGATTACATTAAAACATCACTTACATGTTTTTTTCTTTTCTTTATTTGACCCACTTTTTCTATAATTTTATGTTAAGATTTCCATGTCTTGTATTTTTAAATGTCTGTGGAAATAATATATTGAATTATTTTTAAATCAAATGATAGTTTCTCTACTTTTAATCAATTACTTTAAATCTTTGCATTTATTGTAGTTACTGATAATTTAGGATTTGTTTCTACCATCTTGCTGCTTGTTTTCTAATTACCATATTGTCTTTTGTTTTCTTCTACTGACTGGATCAATTTTCTTTTGTTCAGCATCTCTGCCAATATGAATGTTATAACTTTTATATTGATAGTTGGTGTTGACCCATAGTACTAAAAATTTATCTTCCATATCCTAGTCCAAAGCTTGGTAAATTAGCAAGATTAATCAATGGGAGACTATTGATGGTAAGATATTGGTCAAAAGAATGGAACATATATATTCAAAAATTTTAAAATGCAAAACTAGTAAGTTATGTAAAAGTACAGAAGTCAGGAATGTCCTGTGGATATATACATATATGCAATTGTGGGCTTCTTTGCCTTTTTTATAACCGTAAATGTGAGTGGACCACGAATTCAGCATTTGAATAAGTAGACTTGAAGTTCTACGAAAGGCTGCACTGTGCAGATATCACTTCCATTTATCCTGATAATGGGTTTGCAACCCATGCATTGACAATATAAAGAGAAAAGCCATTTGCAAGTGAAGTAAATAGCTCTTGGAAATGTAGCCACATGTGGTAGAGCTAAAATCTATTCAGGGAAAGTCTGTAGATGATTTTAGGACTAAAGTGAGGAGTAAAACTGACCATAAACATGCTAATATACTCAAGTTCAATTTTTAAAAAATATATATCCATAATTATTTATAAAACTAAAAAAATTAAAAACAGAACCAAGTTCATAAGGGCAGTGAAAACAATAAACAGATGGGTCAGTTTGACATTAACTGGTGTACATAAGAGATAATAGAAAGTAATTGCTTGATTCTTTGCAAAATTTGCACCAGGGAAACTTAAGATGGTTGTACCACACTGAGAAGAAAATCAAGTAACTTTAGACTTATCATCCAGGAAAGACTTCCCAGTTGCTAAGTTACCCACATAGATTCTCTATATTACAATGGGAATGTAATGAAAGGAGATGAGTTTAAGAGCCTGATTTAAGTACAGAAATGGAAAGTTTATAGAATTGTTCTGGGGTAGCAAATTCTCTCTAGGGTGTTATTGTGAATCAGCAGAGGAAACAAATGATGGATGGTGATTGTGTTTAGCAAAATTGGATGTATGAAAACATCTAGTGGTACGTTAGACCTTGTTCTCTTTTGGGTCTGTGTTAATATATCAGTGTTAAAAGATTTCAGTTACTTTGCCACCTCTTCTTCTATTAGTAAACTATATACATTTTCCTTCTTCCATGAAATAGGAAAATCCTTTCAATCCTGGATCTTGTAAATTAAATTAGGGTTAATTAGGATTTCAGCAGTTTATTGTAACCAAATTATTCTCTCTATCCCTTAAGCTCAAAAAAAAGCAGGTGCCCACCAATGGGGAAAGAGGATTGAGAGGGTTTAGTTTTAAAAGAACAAGGTCTACTGAGGTCAGAGGATTAAATTACAATGGAATACCTGTATATATGGTGTTAAATTGTTAAATATACATATATATGTTTGCATGAGTTTTTTTGAAATAAGTATGTATGCAAATGTGTGTGTGGGTGTGTGTATATGTATATACACGATTGAGTCTTAAATTAGCTTGTTACTTGTACCTGATGTTCTGATGTTTCTCTCACTTAATTTGGTCAGCATCATTCTACTGCTTTATCTTATTGCATAGTCACATTGTTTTAGAGTTTTTAGCAACAGATATCTAAGAAAGAAAACTGATACCTTTATGGGAAAACGCAGAGGTTGATACTCTTTGATCAGAAACATTTTTAGCAGACTAGCTCTTTCCTAGGGTAGGTTATAAAATGGAAGAGGGATCCCCTAATACTCATTAATATCTATATTGTCCCCTGAATACAAGCTTGGCATATTGTAACTTTCCGTAGGTCTCTGAAATACCCCCTGCTTATCATCTGGTGTTTTAACAGACATTTTTAAGGTCTTTTTTTGACATCACTAGGGTTCTTTCCAGCAAGAAGCTGGCTGGCATCCCTGGGTTAATTCACCATTTTGGCCAAAACCAGTAACCTGCTTGTGTACTTTGTTGTTAAGTGCAAATTGTTTGTAAGTGATTAAATAGTTAAATAAAGGGACTCATTTTTTTTTTTTTTTTTTTTTTTTTTACCGTATAGACTTCCTAACTTTATTTATGTGGCTAGAGTTAGTAACTTTAACAAGCTGTACAGTTCACATTCCTTATAAAATGGTTGTAGCCATTTTTATAATATGATGATGATAGAAAGCAAATACACAAAATATACGATGCTATCATGTGCCAGACACTGCCCTATATACTTTCCATATATTAACTCATTTAAACACCACAACAAAACTTAGAGGTAGGTACTAGTCTAAATGACATCTGGGAGGTGAAGTACTAGAAACATAAGAAAAACTAGGGTCTCATAACTGGTAAGTGATAGAACCAGGACACAAACCCAGGCAGTCTAATTCCAGTAACCATGATCTTAAACCCTACTTATTCTGCCATTCGTTGTCTATTATTACATGATATTAATCCCTACATTATCCTGTTTCTTATTATGTACTTCTATGTAGTATGAAAAATGTTAAATCGCCCAGCAATGTTTTAGTTATAAATTAACACACTATATGTATCAAAATTTTAGATAGTTTAGGTTTGAATTTTTGTTACTAAAATTTAGTGAGACATAAACACGTGTGTGTGTTGTATGTGTAAGACAAAGATGAAATAGTCTATAAATAACTTTACCTTAATATTTCACAAACTAGTGGATGAAAAGTGTAAATCTATGAATATTTTTTCTATTTCTTTTTCCTATGATCTTACTGAGGAAACAATAATACATACCATGAATGTTGAACTCATAAATTTTTAAATTATAGCTTATAAATTATAATCTCAATGATACAAATATGATTTTAACTTTCACATTCAACTTATAATTGTTTTTCAGAGGAAAAATGAATACTTTTTACACTTCTGAAACCATGATTATGTTGAATTATTTTACTGAAATTAACTTAATACCTGTTTGTAATTATCAACAAAATAATAACTTTTAAATGGAAATTTTTTCTTTTGGATGAGCTTAGATTGGGCTTTTGGTTTGTGAGTAATAACCCATGTATCTGTTACATGAGTTGGTTGCTCATTAGCATAAATCTGTGAGTTTGAAAATATACTTTTACTACATTGTTATCTACATATATATATATATCTACATATCTATTATCTGTCATCATCTGTAGTCTTTAAGCATATAACAACACTTAACCCCTTTGTATTGCACAAGAGTAGAAAGATCAATAATTGAGAAAGATATCTACATAAATTAGCTCCTAAATATCGTTTTGACTACTTTATGTTCACCATCTGAAAGTCAAATAAAAAATTAACCAAAAGGCAAAAAAAGAAAATAGGACAAATTTGTTGCTTCAGTTACAACTTCATGTGACCCTATAGCTCTTATTAATGGAAAAATTTGGTATTTAGATTAGCATATTAAAATATAAACTGGAGAAAGTAGTTGTTTAAATGGTATATAATGAAACAAATTGTTTTTTAAAAAGCTTTTGTACAAAATGGTTTCAAAGAGATGCTTCTTTCTGATGGCAGGGGATTGGCCTAATTAAGATGCCTGGCTAGACTGAATGCCTATATATTTCCAGTCTAAATTCTCTAAATGATTTTGTGTGATGGCAGTTAGGAAAATATAAAGACCACAGGGGGATTGATCTTGTGACCTCAACTTCATTAGCTGAATACATTTAATGAACTGAGTTAGCAGGATCCTAGGAATGGATGGAACACTTGTCATCATTACTCATCATTCCATATACAGACATTTCACCATGATGAAAGAAAAAGCCACTTTGGTGATTATGTCCCTGTGTATAAAAAGGATAGCTTGCCTCTGCCTCTTTTACTTTATTTTTCGATTTATATGAAACTATCACCAACATCCTCTGGTCTTTTTCAGCTGATTCTTATCCATTATTTCATAAGTCACAAATGTGTAGCCTTTAATGACCCATATAATGGAGTATACACACTGAAGTAGAGTGTTTTATCAGCTCTTTCAGATTCTTTCTTTGTATGATATGAAAAGATACAAGTTGTGCTGTCCTCATTTTGATATCCAGACATCAAGAAGTTTGTGTTATCCTACCATCACAATATTATCAATGATAAGTTCAAGTTATTATATAGAATGTCTTCATCAGATATAGTCTTCTCAGATATAAACTATCAAAATCCCAAATGCCTTGAAACATATCCCATGTGACCAATTCAAATAGTCATTGCCAGATAGTAAGTATAGTACTAACATTTTTGAAATTTAATTCCTTTTGGACTGTGAGAATGAAAATCTGCTATATAATATTAACCAAGCAAAAGCAAACTATTGGCCTGTGATATCACCAAGTTCAAAGGTTCCCTGACAAGTTACATTCATTTTTTTAAATAAACTTTTAATTTTCAGTTAATTTTAGTATATAAGCAACACCTTAGAGGATCTACTTTTCAGACATAGTACTTCTTACTTACACTGTGTAGCAAACCAATTTCTCCTTCATAGCTAAAATCAATCTCCCCCACAAGTACAGTAAGTAACCCCCTTCTTTGGCTGTTAATTCAATGACATAAGAATCCCTAAGAGGCTACAGTTTCAACTTGTAGTTCAAGGGAATCATCTTTCTGTTCCCTGGTGGAATAGTCCTCCCTTTGGAACAAAGACCTCTAGACCAGTCAAGCTTAACATAATGGGGATAGAAAGCAAAAAATTTTGTTAGTGGATCAATCCTACTTCTATAAATGGGTTTTCCATCATATTAGATGGACTTACATTTTTACGTCATTAATTTTTGTTCCCTTGGATCAGATGAATTGAGACATATAGGTATCGCCAGAGGGACGATAGGCAGTCCCTCTGAAAGACAAAAAACACATTTTGTCAATGGAATGATTACAGTTGCTGAGCTTTTGCTATCTTTCTTTTTACTCACTAAGGAAGACATCTCTTCCTCAACCTGCATTGTTTGGATAAAGATAGGGGTGAACATTTCTACTTAGAATAATTACAACAGTCATTACGGGTTGTGGCAGAAACTCATATCCAGCAACAGGTTTGAGGATTGATCGCTAATCTCTAAATTGTCAGTCTTAGATATTATCTTTGATGGTGCCAGAGATGTTTTTGAGGATGTACCATACCACTTCAGCTTCCTAGCAGAGCTATAATCTTGACTGTCACTCCACAGACCAGAATTAGAGGAATAAGTAAACACTGCATGGATGAAATGGAGCAGAGTTCTTCAGCTGCTTAAGGTAGAAGTACAACACCCAGTTATTACTACAAGGCGGGCATGGCTGTTTTCAGGCAATGGAGTTATTGCAATCAGCCACATGAGGCTCATGATGGTTTTGGCTTTTGCAGGAGTTCTGTGTGATACTCATCCTTTGAACAGAGGTTAAGGAACTGAGCCTCTAAACGATAATATGAAGCCATATCATGTGTTGCACAGTGGAACACAGCTGACTCTGGCAGGAAGGACGGAAGAGGAAAATTAAAGGCTTTCCTGAAGCAGGTGTGAATAAAGCATTACGGAGTTGGGCATTCACTGGAGTCTGTTCTGTAAGCCTGAAGTAGCTGAGTTATATGGAAGCAGAAACAGTGGGTCAGTCCTCATCAGTTTGGTAAGCACGTGATGACATTATCACTCTCTCTGGTGGTGGCTCTGATGATTGTTCTTCCTTCCAGAAAGGGTTAGATGTCTTTTGTGTATAGATCTGATTTCTTGTTCTAGAAGAAGTATTGAGCAAAGCATCCTCCATGTGCTCCTTGTCTATGTTGACATTACTGGAGATCCAACTGTCATTGCAAGTGGGACAGACACTCAAGTTCTTCCTGCCCCAGTTTAAGGGGTAGGATCCAGTCCTTTAGCTCATAACAGGCCATAGTGTACCAGGAGCTCTACATCTGAGTATTTTCACAGGGCAGCTTTTTGTAGGACAATGTACTAGGTAGTTGGACCTTCAAGGGGCTTCTGACACTCAGGGATCCCAGAGCCCAGGAAGTCCAGAATTGCTGTAACCAGTGGTTGGAACTTGAGATGATCCTCCAAAAACCTCTTGCTATTTCATGAGGATCATCTTGGTGGTACTGCGTGTCCTGTAGGAGGTGGCTCACTATTCAATTGCTTGCCCATCTCCAGAATAGCCTTACCGCTGTGCTGATAAAGAAACCAAGATCATTCTATTTCTGTTGCCTTCGACCTGTCCTCCTGAACAGGGATAATCCAACCTTACTTGTGGCTTTTCTTTTTTCTGCCTTTCCTTTACTTGCCTCCCTTCCTTCTGTTCCCCACTATATTTCCATTTGAAGTCCGTTTTCACATGCGCATGTAAGTAAAACTATGCATGTAGGAACTTGCTGTTTTATACCAGAATTACTTATTGTATGTGACTATCTGCACTGCAAACAGTTTTCAGGAAGTTGACTAGTTACTAAGGCTACTTATGGGAAAATTATACAGGGTTTAACATTTTTATAAGGAAAATTAAGATTTATATCTTCTGTTTTGGTTGGATTATATTTTTACTGTTTTGATTAAAAAAAAGAATTGCATTTTTAAAAAATGAACAAGAGAAACTTTTGTAAAATTTAATGATAAAAAATTTTGGAAGGTGGAACTTGATATTACTATAAATGATAAATACACTTTTTACCGTAATTCTAAAATATCTCTAAAGTTGTATTATTTTGAATACATATATCAACAAGTTTTATTAATATTCTGGTTTCTTTTCTATAATGCCACATAACATGCATTATCCTACAAGCCTGCCCTTTCAGAGGGTTTTATCTCTTGTTAGATTTCAGGGATTTCCAGGTTCACAGCAGCTGACTTTTTACTACAAGTTTTATGACTCTAAAACCGTTAGAAGAACATCAGTGCTTCCCTAAATTGTTTTTTTGGAGAAAATGTAATATGTTTGATGAATTAAAATAAAAAGATGGAAACATAACAGCATATTGGATTACTTGTTAATTTTTCTTTCTCAAATGTTTTATATTGAAGGGGATTGATTTGTGGAATACATTTTCAAACCAATTTCACCTTTGTTTCTAGAAAAACTGCATTTTGTCCTAGAAAGCTATTGACATTTCATCAGAGGAAATAGATTCAGAATTGCTGCCCAGTAAAATCTTTTTTAGCGATAGTTCTCTATCTTTCACCAAAGACAATGCAATTGACCTTGGGTCAGAGGATAAAAAGCTGCCATTATGAACTGACAGAATAACTGGTTGTCTTCCTCTACTAAGTTTTTGCCATCACAGAGTTCTTTGAGTCATGCTTTCATATAGAGAAGGAACTAATCCAATAACGACAACAACCTAAATTATGCAATTAGTTTGTCTTTGTCAATTTAAATTGGTAATTTTTTCAGAAATAAAAGCAGAACTTCAAACATATTCAGAGATCATAAACATGAATGAAATAGGACTTAAAAGTATCTTGCCATCTAAAATGTCACAAGTCAATTTTATATACCTCAAATTGTTTATCTTTTGGCTCTGCCTCATTTAAGAATTGAAGGCTAGAATCCATTTAAATTATAATCGTCTCACAATAGCAATTCAAAAACAAATCCATTAATTGTCTCTTTCCAAATAATTATTTGAAATAAGCTTCTTAAATGGAAAACATCTGACACCAAGTAACCATTTAATTCCTTCAAAGAGGGAGAAACTGTTGTTTTAAATACAATTATTTCTATTATCACATTATATTAAATACTTAAGATCATGCAAATGTCTTGAAAGTTATCTCCTTTTTAGGAAAGTATAGACGTAAGATAATCTTATAGGAAAAATCACAGTAACACAGATTGATAAAAGGAAAGTGTTAGGAGCTAAGGGTATTGATATATTTTCCATTTATTCTTTGGAGGTTACTGAGTAGCTAGATTAAAAGACACTACCTCAGACATTAAAGATAGAAATGAGCCATCGTTCTTGTTTCAATTGTGTCATTGATTAATTGTGCAATCATAGACAGGCCACTTATTTTTCTGAATCTTTGCTTTCCAGGCATTACAATGGAGGATTTAAACTATTTTTTCCTCCAAAGAGTCTTCTAGTAGTAATTATATCATTACCTATTTTATTTGTGTTATATGAAGCAATTGAAATGTCCAGGTTTATTTTATTTGAAAAATTTGTACTATTTGATCACTAGAAAAAAGTTCTCTGAAATGAATATTACTATTTGATTTAGCACATTCACCATGCATCAGGGACACCATTGGTACTTATTCCCAGCCATTAGAGGTGACAGTTTTGTGGAATTCTGCCTGGTGTCTATCTTTCACTCAATCAGTTGGCTTACTGTATTGGGGCAGAAAATCATGGTAGAATCCCAAGGATGTCCATGTCCTAATCCCAGGAATTTGTGAATATGTTACCTTACATGTCAAAAGAGACTTTGAAGATGTGATTAACTTAAGGATCCTAAGATGGGGATATATCCTGGATTATGCAGGTTGGGCCAATGTAATCAACAGTGTCCTTATAAGTGAAGGGGGGAGCTGGAGGATCAGAGAGGGATACATGATGATGGAAGGAGAGGTCCGAGTGATGTGATTGTTGGCTTGGAGGATGGAAAGGGGCCACAGGCCAAGGAATATGGGCAACCCCTAGAAACTCAAAAAGGCAAGAGTGTAGATTCACCCTTCGAGCTTCCAGAAAGAACCTGGAGGGTCAATAACCTGTTGGCACATTGATTTTAGCCGTGTGAGACCAATTTGGGGCCTCTTACTTCCAGAACTGTAAGATAAGAAATGTGTACTGTTTTAAGTCATTATGTTTGTGGTAATTTTTTTTTTTTTTTTGCAACAATAGGAAGCTTACTGTTATATTTTCATCTCTACCTCTTTTTTTCTCACTTGGAAGCAATAAAATAAAATATATCATGAAACTTCTATTAAGTTTCACTGTATGATTGCTTAGTTTTTATAACGTAGTATTTAATTATTGCAACGTCTTCCTAATTCATATGTGAACAGACACTGGATATATTTTTAAGTTCGGGCCTACAGGATTTGCTGATGGTTTAAGTGTATGATAAATCAAATATCAATCTGAGGATTTGGTTTTGGTTTTAGCCTTATCAATAGTAAGAATGGGGTTCTTGGGTTTGGTGGAGTAGAAGGAGGAGAAGAAGACTGAGATGGAAAGACCCTTAGTGCAGTTAAGCATATTATAAGTTTGAAATGCCTAGTAGATGCCCACATGAAAGTGTTTTCTGAGTAGTTGTATTCATCTGGATTTTAAAGGATCAACATATAAACTTGGAACTCATGAGATACAGGTATTATTTAAAACTATGGAACATGATAAGGTCACCTAAAAAGTAAGTGTAGAATGGAAGAGAAGGGGTTTCTTGGGCTTGCTTGGCAATATGAAGAGGAAATAGAAAAGGAGAGGAGAATGAGTAGTGAAACAGGTGATATACTAATTGAATGAACTGTTTCAAAATAATGTATTAATCAACTGTGCCAAATGTTGTTGATGGGTTACACGAGAACTGAGACTTGAACATTTAATAGAGCAAGGTAGAAATTATTGTTGACTTTGGCAAAAGTGGCATTAGAGGCAAACAACAAAAAAAACAAACAAAAAACTTTTGGAGTATATTCAAGACAAAATGAAAAAAAAAAGTATAGATAAACACATAAATTGGAAAGAGATGTGGGTCAAAGGAGTTTTGTTCCTTTTTCTTTTGAATATGGATAAATTACAGTTTGGTGCTATAAGAATGTTTCCAATTGATGATCTGAGAGATGAAGGGGATGATCACTGGAGTGAAGTCACTGAACAGTTCAGAGGAGATGGGATCTACAGCACAACTAAAAGAATTAGTTTAAAGCATAGTTAGTCCAATAATTACAGAAAGGAAGAAAGACTCATGGATACAGTTGGTCATTTTGTTCCTCTTTGCTCTGTAGTGTTTCCTGCTCTCACTGAAACCCCCTATCAGGAGTCTATTTCCCTGATATCCCATCAAGTGCCAATATTCCAGGAAATGTCCCACGGTTTAGACTCTCCTTCTAGCAATACCCCATTGTGAAAGAACCAGTTTTTTTTGCAATTCTCTTTCACCAAAGCTGTCATATAGGAAGATTGTATCCCACTGTGGTTAAGGCCAGAGGTCCAAAGGTTGTTTTTGTTTAATTACTTTATGCATTAGACTTGTTACCAAATGCAGGTTCACGTGCCCAACACACTGTGAGGCCAAACAAACCGAAAGCAAAACAGAGTTTGGAGCAGAGAAAGGTTTATTGCAGGGCCATGCAAGGAGATGGGTGGCTCAAGCCCAAAAGTTGTTGCAAACTTCTTGGTACAGGAATCCTTTGTTCTTGCAGCTGTCCACGTAGGTCAGGTCACGATGTTCCTATAAAGCTCCAACAGGACAAATGTTATTCTCTGTTCTGCAACTTTTTATCTCTATATGAATGGACTCTTAAAGGTTGGAGACCAGAGAATAAGCTATTCTGTATATTTCAAGCTATAGACAACATTCTTTTACAGATGGTGCAGAGCCAGCATGACTAAGCACAGGAAACAGAGCACAAAAGTCAAAATAAAAGGAACAGATCTAACATGGAGTCATATTTGTTCTTCCCTTTTACAGTTTCTTAATGCTTAGAAGTATATTTTGAATCTAGTGAGATCTATATAAATGTTAGTTTTTCTTAGCTACTATAATCTGTTAAGTACAACAACAATATATAAATAGACTTTAGAAGAATTAAATATTTATCAACACATTTCATATCTAATGTTTGATAAATTTTTTTTTCTCTTCTTCTCTTTGTATTTTTGGTGTTAGTTATATGATTTAATTCAAATGCTTGGTCTTTCTCCTCTATCCAACCTATAAATATTCTGTATTTCACAGCTAATTTTTGCTCCTCTTCTCTTTCTAGATTTTTTTTTCCCAAGTGATATCACCAATTCCTATGGATTTAAATATTGCCCTAGCACAATGACTCCCAAAAGTATAGATCCAGAGTAGAATGCTCCTCTAAAACAAGACCCGCACATGCAACTTTGCACTGATATTTCTATATAGATACCTCATGGCTTTCTCAAAATTAACTTGTGCAAAAAGTATCTCTTATTCCCCCACTCCAATTTTCCCTTTGCCCAAACCTACTATGTCTCAGTGAAGAACAGCACAGTCTACTTAGTTACTCAGTCTCGAAACCTAGAAATCATTTGTACTTTTCCATTTCCTTCATAACCATCCTATTATTCAGAAACCTTATCAATTCCATCTCCTAAGTGCAGCAACATAATTTTTTCCTTTTTTTTTCATCTCATGACATTTTCATGATAACACCTCAGTCTTAGCTGCAGTCATCTCTCACCTCTATTAATAACAGCCTGCTAACCAGATTAACTGGTTTCAGTTAATGACTCCTTCTCAGTCATTTATTCTCCCCCCTTACAGAATAATAATCCTCCTTAAAATGCATATTTAATCACATTCTGTGCTTCTTAAAGCATACTAATGGTTTTTCACTGCTCCTAAAATAAACTCTAAACTCTGCCATAGTCCTTTGACTATCTCCAATCTCTCTCTTTATTACTCTGCTACAGCCAAAGAAGATATTCTCAGGTCTTCATACACACAAAAAATTCTTTCCTTCCTCAGGGCTTTTGCACATAGTGTTTTCTCAGCCTGTATTGTTCCTTCCCCCAATCCTCACATGACCAGCACCTCATTCCTTGGGTCTTGGTATAAAGGGCATCTCTTCAGTAAGATGGCTTCCTTCAGTATCCTATTTCCCACACCCACTATTCATCTTGGCCCTTTATGTGTTCCCTTTAAAGCGTTAATACAACAAGCAAAATACATTAATAGTCTATTTGTAAAAAAAAAAAAAAAAGAGAGAGGGGAGGATATCTGAGATTCTGTTTTCCTGGCACAATGGCTAGCACAATTTCTGCTGCAGAGTAGGTATTCAATTTTAAAATAATAATAAATTCTACTTTAAAATTTTATTAATGTGTTTTGTTGTAATTTTATAAAACAAAGCTGATTTAAGAAATGAATTAATAAACTTTATTTAACTGAGAATATCTACATTTATATGTTACTTAGCCTATGAAATATTTTATTCCATTTATATGACTAAGGATAAAATGGCATAAATAGAATTAGTGAAATTATGCTTATGTATTATAAATTGAAAGTCTTCATTTAATCAAAATTATAAAATTAAAATATAAATAAATTTATCTGATGTCATACACTTCAGTGGCTTTACTGGAATGAAAATAGTGCTTGAAGCAGAATAACAGACTGTCTTACATCTTGAATTTTCAAGTTTTGACCAATGTCTGTGTGGCTTGAGGCTCCTGGACATCTGGTAAATTTCACTCCTGTATTTTGGCATATATTTCTTTGTTAGGTTTGGGAAAAAAATAAATGCTTGCAATGGGTGACTGAAATATTTGTGAGGAATTCATCCTTGCATATTTTATTTTACCTCTTTTAATAGTTTATTAATTCTCATTTTTTCTTTTAAACTGATGAAAACACAGGTGAAATGAAAACCATTTAATTGTGGTGATCAATGCCCAAATATTGACAAAGGAATTTTGTAAACAATTTACTAATAAAAAAAATAATTAGTAAAGTATGTGATTTAAGCTGGTATTTTTTCTGTAGTTTTGATGTTTCATTCTTATATTTCCTTTCAATTACAACAAGATGGAAAGAGTAAAAGAAGTCGGATTTGAGATTTAACTCCAATTTCACAAATTGAATCATCTTTATTTCCCTTCTCTCTAATGTTTCTTCTGATTTTACCTTTAATATATAGATTTCTATGTCACATAGAGCACTAAGCATAGTCTCTTTCAAGAAATTCACAAGCGTGTTGAAAATGAGACCTATGGAGATGTAACCAGGAAGACAATTCAGGAAGTGATAAATGCCAGGGAAGCAGTTGTTCCCCGTAGCTCTCACAGTGCTAAAAGGTCCAAGGACACAGAACTCAAGTCCTGAATAAATAAATGAACTGTGTTCTCCATGTCCTGAACATTCCAGCTGATGCATGCAAAAATTGCCTTAATGATAGTGTGCCCATACATCCCAATTTACACCCATTGTCCAACCTAATTATTAATAGCATTTCTTTTCACTCCCAAAATAGCTGGTTTAAATGAATTGGTCCTCCTATTTAATGCTCTCATGAGTGCCAGGGGTACAGCAGCAAAATAGGTTAAATTACTCTCCCTTCCTCCCTTTTCCCACCACTCCATGAAGTACACACACTTCTTCCCTTCTCCACTTCCTGTTACCACCAGACCTAGCTTGACTCAAGGTGCAGACTGGATTGGAAGAACTGATCTTCATTTCAGGAATTCACTCAATACATTAGAGGAAACTTTTCTTTACAGAAGATCAAGATCCAGGCTTGTAATTTTATCTTTTATATAAATCTGACCTTTCAAAGCAATTTTTTAATGCTATGTTGTAGAGTCTGAAATGATTCCTTTGAACCACAGCTCCTGCCATCCTGGCAACACACACAATTGCAACTTTAGCATTATCATAATCTCTATGCATGGCCTCTCTGGACTCATTGTGAAGACCCCTGATCGTTCTGATACATGCCCACCTTCTAAACTCATCACCTATGTGTGAGAGCTATTGAGTCATGTCCTCACACATTATGCATGCTTCTCAACTATGACCATAGCTCCTCTTCCGAAATAATCTAGGTTGTTTCCACATGTACATACCCTTATGTGTAAGTTGTTGGACCAGCCTCTGGGAACCCCTATTGTCCTATTCTGTCCAGTTTCCTCTGAAGTATGGGGTGCTTCAGTATTCTGTGAACAAATCAGACCCCTTATAGAATTCTTTTACTTACCGGAAGTTTCTGAAAAGTATTGCTCCTCCTCCCTCCCCCAAAATAAAAAACAACTAATGAGCCTAGGAGAAATCTAAGCCTCCTTTCAAATTAAAGTGTTGGGAAATGCAAGATAAGAGCCTTTGTTCAGAACCCTTTTGGAATCATTCCCAAATATCTAAATGCAAATATCCATTACCAGTCTATTTATCAAATTATATATTTATCCATCTAAATATGTCATTTCACCATGGTTTCCATGGCAATTAATCTTTGTTTCTGGGTATCACGGAGAACATAAGGAAGGACTCAGATGCCAGCATTTTGAAAAGAAATATTCACTGCCGACATTAGCAGTTAGCACCAGCCACAGATGCTGCAGTAATAGCTGTCACTTTTATATGGCCCCAAGACAAAAGCAACTTTATTCTTTGTGATTTCCATTGGAAAAAAAATCTCATCTACACTCCCTGTATGGCTTCTACCATGGACCAAACTCCTTTGCTCCACTGCTTCATTAATCTCCTTTCTCCTCTTGCCTCTGCTGAAGGGTGAGTTTTCTGAGGAAGCCATCATAACCACAAACGCCAGCAGGGCTGTCCAGGTTCTCAGGTGTTCTGAGGCACCACGGAACTTATAACTCACAGTCATAATTCACAAATGCCCCCACCTCATCCGAAGGTTTCCTCTGAATCAAAACTTGTGTCCCTCTTATTTCACTTATGTTATCTCATTTCCTGTTATATCTATATGCCAGTGTGTATGTATGCAGGTAACCAAGGAGTTATACACTAAAATGAGGTTGTGGTTAAATCATAGTGTCACACTTGACTTTTCAATTTTAAATTTAATTTTAATTAAAGATTTAACATTTTCATTTGTATTCATTTACTTATTTTTTGACTCCCTTCTCTTATATCTTCTGACTGAAGGGAACCATTTCTTCTACCTACCTAGGCATAACTTGATTTATAATACAGGTTTAATAGATGTTTCTTTTCTTTATTAATATTGGCTTATAATTACAAAAATGTTGCAAATGTGTAATCAGACTCAGATTAAGAAACAGAACCTGACCAATCCCAGCCATAAAAGGAACCAACTTTCTAACTTCTAACACCATAAATTCATTTGGAACATTCCAATTTTACAGATGTAAGAACTGAAGCTCTGTTCTTCTGACCCCAACTCAATGTTTTAGTGCACTCTTTCTAAGAAGCATTAATGAGAAGAAAAAAATAGTTACTGTCTTAGGCCTGTGACTTCATCAGGGAGGAATGGGCAGGGAGAGGAAGCGGTAGGAAGGAAGTGTGTATTTTTATTATATTATACTATTGTGAAAAAGCTTAGTTGGGAGGGCGTTAGACTGAAATCCAAAGGTCCCTGCTTTGTTTTCAGATTTCACAGAGACCATTTATCAATCACTCCAGTTGGGCCTCCCTAACTTTATTCTAATTCTTCCCATCTCATTGGCCCTCACCAGCACCATGGTCCAGGCCAAAGTTCTAAAAGTTTGATATGATATTAAGTTAATATTCAAACATTTGGGAAAGATACATGCCTGAGAGAAGATGAAGCGTCTTAAAAATGATGCTTGACCTTTTAAAAAGCCAAGCTAGCTCATAATTTATATATAAAAATATTCAATTCATTATTTCCTAGTTACCCAATATTGTTTTTATGAGATTAATGCTTTTGAAATAAAAAAGTAAACTTTCTATGACAAAAAAATGAATCCAAACCTGCTTGTTTAAATAAGGAAGTGAATAACTGTCCAAATTCAAATGACTGCATCATCAATTCATTGCTCTTAGCTAGTTTGACTCTTTTTTGAAATCCAGGTCTTCCTTGGCCCCTAGGCAAAGATGGAGCAGCTGTTGATGCAAGTGGTCCAGCTGGGAGAAAATTGAAACTGTTACAGCTTCAGTACTGTCCAGGAAGTTGTTACATCACAAGAGTTTGATGGTCTTCTGGAAGACATTACAGCAGTCACTTCTAATTTTAAGGAAATGCAAAATCTTCTGTTATTCTACATTTTAAAATGTTTACAGGATTGTGTACACTTAACCCTAAAAATTAAGAAAATTAATAGTTCTTATATTTCTATTTGCAATAAAGGTATATTAATTTGTGAAAATTTCAAGTAAATGTTTTAAAGCTATGACATTTGATTTTCTATCAAAGACTCAACTGGATTTAGAAAATAGCAAAAAGACTGAAAAACATTTTCAGTTATGAAAACTAGAGCATTTAAAACTTTCACCTAAATTAGAGTTTAGATAAGAAATTTTAAGTATACCTTCTGTTTGAAATAGACTACATTTCTTTGTCCATCAAAGGTTATTTAGAAATCTGATTAATATATGTAATAAACGTTAACCCAGGATTCTTTTAAAATTTTACCTGCTACTTTTAAAGACAATAACTGTAAAAAAAAAATTAGTAAAGCACACAAAAACATCTAAGCGTTCTTTCAAGTAGTCTTAGTCATCCAAAATTTTAAAAATATATGTCCCCTTCAACTTGCCCCTTAAGTACTCATTACTAGGAATTAATCCACCATAAAAGAAAAAGAACTACTGAAAGATTTCAAAATAACATAGCACACAAGACATTTGATATTTTTACATTTCCTATATTAGGCAAAAGATAAAATTTTAAAGTTACCTTCTATCATCTTAAATAATCCTTTTACTAAAATCCTTTACTGAAACTCCTTATAAAAATAGCCCACAATTTGCCATGACTATATGTATATTTTCTGATGTATATTACAAGAGAAACTAGAATATTTCCTTCATTTGCATCCTGATTGTTAATGAAGGTCATAAAATATTTCTTCCCCAAACAAACAAAATATTATTTTGTATTTTGGGTTTTTTACAGTAAAGTATGTTCTGTTGGTAGAAACAAATACATGCATTTCCAAAAATAGGTACTATGTTATATTCATTCTAGAATGTCTGATTATTAAAAGTCATCTGGCAAAAACTGTACACAATTAATTTTAAACATAATTAGAAAGATAATTCAGCATTTCTGTATAGTTTGTATTAGGAGTTCTCAATGTGGTACCAAACTGGACTTGTAGCCATTGAATTCTTCATCATTACCCACTCAGTTAAAAATGTATATATATATTTCACTTTAAAATACTCTTGACAAAGTCCTAAAAATTACTAATTTTGTTTAATCTTGACACTTGAATACACATACTTTTCAATATTTTGCATGAAGAAATGAGGAAGTTTGCATAAGGCACCACAGCTGTCTCAAGGAAGCCAGTTGTGTCAGTTGCAAGCTCAACTATCAATTCTTTTCAAGGAAGAACATTCTTATTTGAAAGGCTGTCTAATAGAAAATTTGTGGTTATTCAGGCTTGGTTGTTTGGCAGATTTTCTTAAAAATGCATGCAATGAGCATGAAATTTCTTTCATTTCAAAGAAATCAATTCACACTATCTGATGCCAATGATGAAATTCAAGTTCCAAAAAGAAAATTGTAAATTTGGAAAACTTGTATCTGTAGCTATGAACTTGACACCCTCCTGACACAGGCTTTCTAATGAAGTCAGAGCTGAAATTAAAAATATGATATGATATACAGAAATTTTACACAATGTGTTAAATTTTGGAAAATCTGCACAATGCAATAAACAAATATTTTCCAAATGAACAATGCATGGTATTACAAAATCCTGTGTGATAAAAGATACACTCAAAGTACAAGATAAGCCATGAGATTTTCATATAACAAAGTGGAAAAAAAAGGGTCAATATGCTTCTAGATTCCACATTACAACTCACCTTCAAGTAACTGCCTTGACAAGTGTTGGGCTGCATCCCGCAGGCCTATAAGGCCTGCACTTGCCCAGCTTTAAGACCAAAGAAGGAGCCCAGAATCAGCAACAGAGACATCAATGGTTTAATGGATGGGGGAGCTTACACGGAGTGACCCCCCCCAACCATGTGCAGCTGATGGCGGAGGGGGGAGATTACCAGTTATAAGGGGAATTGACGTCAAGTTGGCTCATGAGTTACCATGGAAACTAGCAGAGGGGCATCCCTCACTGCCCCTTTGATAAGAACAATCACTAACTGGGGCCTGGGGCCAGTAATGTAGGAAGGTCAGTCATGTGCCTAGGGTATAGGTGAAGCAGGCACTGGTGGATCAGCGGATGTACAGAGAGCAAGAGAACAGCCATCTTGAGTGGCCCGACCATACAACAAGTATTGGTGTAATATCAGAAAACGACAGCCATAGTTACATGAAAAAGCTATTAAAATACTCTTCACTTTTAAAACTCCTATTTCTTCACAAAAAATGTGTGAGGCCCAATTTTCTTTATATATGACAACTCAAGCTCCATACTGAAACAACTTAAATACAGAAACAAATATAGGAATCCAGCTGCCTTCTATGAAGCCAGATATTAAAGACATTTGCCAAAATGTAAAATAAAACCACTTTTTTCCATAAAGTGCTTTAAATTTTGTTAAACATAGTTTCATAAAATATGTTAACATGCAATGATTTACCATTGTTTTCACAAGCAAGTTATTGTATAAATATTCTAACAATTGCTCAGATTCAGTTTCTAAAATGGTAAACATTAATAAACATTGCCATATTAAAAAAGCTCCTTAGGTTATCCAATAACTTTTTCTTTAATTTTTAAAAAAATTTTAAACATGGAAAGGAAATCTGAAGCCAAACCTGTAAGAACTACCCATCTATACAACTATATTTATACCAATTTATATACACCAGATTTTCTAGGGGTGTGTGTGTGTGTGTGTGTGTGTGTGTGTGTGAAATGAGAGCATATACAAAATACATGTCTGTGTTTTAACAAAAGGATGCATGAACATCAAGAGCTTCTTAATATAATGGATATAGAAGCATGACATAATGTAAAAGTCAGAAAAAGACCGAAGATTTTTTGCTGTTTTTTTGTGACAGTTTGAGAAAAAGTATCTCACTCTCCTACTTGAAACTCTTGGATTTGTTCCATAGTCCCTTAGAATAAAAATCCAAACTTTTACCATGCAAAGCTCTTTAACATGAATTTTTTATTTATTGGTCCATTACCATTTCTTTGCTTAACTTTTTAAATTGCTTTTGTATTACTGATAAATCAAATTATTTAAGGGAAAATGTAGCTTTCCTTTGCTAATCCCATATTCACTCCTATAAAGTGACTATTATTTCCAACTTGTTTAGCTAATACTTTGTATACTTATGATGATACCTCTAAGTACCAAGTTCAAACAACATTTTGATTTTTAAAATTTAGGCATTATGAATTGAGTTCCCACTATGAAAATGAATATTTGGTTCTGTTATGTCTCCATGCACATCACATGTGGACACTCCTGTGATTCTCTCATGCTCTCATATTTACATCAAAATTTAAAATCAATATTCATTTTTAATTTTTATGACTAAATTTAATTCAGCCACATTTCCATAGTTTTCTTTTCCCTATAGAATATTTGACTATTTGTTCACTTTGCTTGCTCTATACTTGTCACTATTCCAACCTCATTGATGCCAACATGCTCATTTATCCTCTCAAGACAATTGAAAATTTCAACTCTTCTATTAATTTTTCTTCTTAGAGATATTGCTCCCAGAGTTTATGATCTGCGTCAGTGTAGACTGGTCCATCTCTAAGAATGAGATCTTCTTTCTCCATACTCCAGGAGATTAATTTTATCTTTTGCAGTGAATGTTCCATGTCCTGCCTCAAATTTCTAATTCCATCATTTTTGGTGCAAAAGTTTTCTGACTATGTGCATTGGGGGAAAAAATGTCTTTATTTTATCCTAACTTTAACAATTGTTAGATGGTTTGATTGGGTATAGAATAAGAGATTGGAAATAATTTTAATGATATTTAATGCATTGTTGAACTGATTCTAGATTTCAATGTTACCCTGAAAAATCTGCAGCAATCTTGATCTTTTCAATATGGTCCACTTGCTCCAGAAACTTGTGGGATTTTCTCCTTGTCCATAGTGTTCTAAATTTTCAAAACAATATGCCTTCCATAAAGAAGGTAAACAACACAAGAATAATATCCCCGTCTGGAGCACAAATCCATAGTGTATCTCTGGGCATAACCTGACCTCGCCTTTTTGTTGGATAAGAGAATGGAGAAACGGAGAACTATGCACATGACCGTGCTGGCATTTGGCTTTTAAATTTTCCTAATAAACTCCATTCACTTAACTCTTTCTCCAAAAAATAATGTGCCTTTGTTAGACCTAATTCCATCAATTTATTCTTCATTGGGCTTTTTACCCTAGAAAACCGTTTCATATCTGGGAATCTACTTCTTTTTCAATTTTCTCCAAAAATTTCTTCCTCGCAACTTTTTTAGTTTTGTTTCTGGAACTTTGATATGCTACATGTTAGACATTTTGTACAGGCCTTCTAATTTTCTTAGATGTTATTTTCTGTTCTTTATCTACTTTTATTTTGCTTTTCTTTTCTCAATTTTATTTTCCTTTCCTCTATTACTATCTTTGTAAAAATTCTATTACATTTTTATTCTGATAACTTTAATTTTGAGAAATTTTTTTCTATATATTTTCAAATTTTATAACAGCATCTGAATCTTGCTTAACTGTTACAAAATCTTCTCCTATATCAGTGATATTATCGTTTTTAATTTTCTTCTTTCTGTATTGATTTTGTCACATCCCAGATGCTTTTGTTTTTTCTGTTTGTTTTAATTTCTTTTAGTTTAGATTACTAAAATTTCAGCTTATTTTTGGTTATATTTTCCTATTTAGTCATCAGAGAGACTAAAATTTTGTTCAGAAACTTTAAGTACATTGATGTGGCTTGTTGACTGTGAGTTTCATTGTAAGAAATTCTGGATGGGTCCATGTATTAGAACATGCTTAAAGTATGATTTCATGTTTTTCTTTTTCTGGGTTAAAATTTTTAGCAGAATTTTCTAGAAGTCTCTAGGTGGCAGAAGAAAGCTATTGGAATCAACATCCAATTTGCATGCGCATACTTAATTCCTTTGCTTCCAGTATTTTATTCCATGGCTCTCTTTCCCCAACAATGAGCCTCCAGTCTTTTCCCAATGAATGGAATAGTAAGTTGCTATTGATTTTAAATAACCAAGGTAACTCTGGTACACATTTCATCATATTGTATGTTTCATTATCACTCTGTTACTTCAAGATAATTAAAATATAATAATACTAATAAAATATTTACTTGGAATAATGGCCAAAGTATAAATACATAAAGCAAAGCTTGTTTCTAAAGCCTCAGAGTGAAATGACTTGCAATCTTGTTGATTTTCATATAACAAGAGAAAAATGATCATTGGAGGATAAAATTAATAAAATATACACTTGTGTTAAACGTGTGGGAGGAAGATATGAGTACATGAAAATATTTGCTCCAAAGGGCTTATTAAAAAGCTTAATAAAGCATTCTTTATATCTGCAAAACTTAAATTTTAATGCAGAGTTTGGAGAAATAAAGCCTGTGGGCCAAACACAGTGAGCTGCCTGTTTTTAAAAATAAATGTTTATTGGAATACAGCTATGCTCATCATTTATATATTGTCTATAGCCACTTTTGTCCACAAGGGCAGAGTTAATTAGTTTCTACAGAGACTACATATGGACCTCAGTGAATAAACTAATAACTGATCCCTTACAAAAAATATCCACACCCCTTTTTTAGTGAAGTATCTTTAAGTGAAACACTTTATAGCTTTAGTTCAATATCACATATTTGCAAAAATCCAAAGACTGAAATGGTATGTAGATTGATACTAATAAAACTTAAAGCAAAAATAACTTCTAAAATAGTTAACAAGTGTGCTGCCTGACAAAAGTATTCATGTATAATAATTATTAATCAAAAAATTCAAAGTACCTTTTGGAAGCATTTCAGCTAACAAATCCTAATCAATAATTAAATGTATAATTAGTAGAAATCAATGTCTTCCCAGAGGCATTTGTCACATGATCAGAAGGTAGTCAGGCTCCTATCCAGTAAATCCTGTGGAAGATATAGTTTCAGAATTACATGGCTGCATATATAGTTTTATATGTATAAGTGCAATGATATTGGAGAACAAACCCACTAACAGTGGCCTTCCAGTGTTAGAAATCTTTTTTTTGAAAATGTGCTAATTTACTCAACTGTGGTAGATTAACCTAGCCTAAACCATTTGAGATTAGTCTAATGGCCTACAATTTCAAGTCAAAAATAAAGTATCCACACAATGAGGAGGTGAAAATATCAGAAGCTTCTCGTGTTCGAAACCTTGCCTCCTCCACGACTGACTACCTTGACATATCCAGAACTTTAGTTCGTCTGCAGATTAAGTTTTCCCAGCTGCAAAGTGGGAGTGAGAGTGATGCCTCTAGACCAGTTTTGCTTCACAGACTCAGCTGTGGTAAAAAGCACTAGCCCCAGGTCCAGCTGGAAGCAGGGGCTCGGACTTTAATCCATTGGAACATTTTCCTTGTGGATAGTGTGAGCTCTGTGGCTGACAGGGTCTTGGTGCTCCGGCTGGGTGTCAGGCCTGTGCCTCTGAGGTGGGAGAGCCGAGCTCAGGACATTAGTCCACCAGAGACCTCCTGGCTCCTTGTAATATCAAATGGCAAAAGCTCTCCCAGAGATCTACTCAACGACCAGCAAGCCAGAGTGCTGGACACCCTATGACAAACAACCAGCAAGACAGGAACACAACGCCACCCATTAGCAGAGAGGCTGCCTAAAATCATACAAAGGTCACAGACACCCCAAAACACACAGCCAGATGTGGTCCTGCTCACAAGAAATACAAGATCCAGCCTCATCCACCAGAACACAGGCACTAGTCCCCTCCACCAGGAAGCCTACACAACCCACTGAACCAACCTTAGCTACTGGGGGCAGAGAGCAAAAACAACGGGAACTACAAACCTGCAGCTTGCAAAAAGGAGACCCCAAACACAGTAAGGTAAGCAAAATAAGACAGAGAAAGACACAGCAGATGAAGGAGCAAGGAAAAAACCCATCAGACCAAAGAAATGAAGAGAAAATAAGCAGTTTACCTGAAAAAGAATTCAGAGAAATGATAGTAAAGATGATCCAAAATCTTGGAAATAGAATGGAGAAAATACAAGAAACGTTTAATAAGGACCTAGAAAAACTAAAGAGCAAGCAAAGAATGATGAACAACACAATAAATGAAATTAAAAATTATCTAGAAAGAATCAATAGCAGAATGACTGAGGCAGAAGAACAGATAAGTGACCTGGAAGATAAAATAGTGGAAATAACTACCACAGAGCAGAATAAAAAAAAAAAAAGAATGAAAAGAATTGAGGACAGTCTCAAGAGACCTCTGGGACAACATTAAATGCACCAACATTCGAATTATAGGGGTCCCAAAAGAAGAAGAGGAAAAGAGAGGAACTGAGAAAATATTTGAATAGATTAGAGTTGAAAACTTCCCTAAGATGGGAAAGGAAATAATCAAGTCCAGGACACACAGTGAGTCCCATACAGGATAAATCCAAGGAGAGGCATGTCAAGACACATATAAATCAAACTATCAAAAATTAAATACAAAGAAAAAATATTAGAAGCAGCAAGGGGAAACAACAAATAACATACAAGGAAATCCCCATAAGGTTAAGAGCTGACCTTTCAGCAGAAACTTTGCAAGCCAGAAGGGAATGGCAGGACATATTTAAAGTGATGAAATGGAAAACCCTACAACCAAGATTACTCTACCCAGCAAGGATCTCATTCATATTTGACAGAGAAATAACCTTTACCGACAAGCAAAAGCTAAGAGAATTCAGCACCACCAAACCAGCTTTACAAAAAATGCTTAAAGAACTTCTCTAGGAAGGAAACACAAGAGAAGGAAAAGACCTACAATAACAAACCCAAAACAATTAAGAAAATGGTAATAGGAACATACATATCCATAATTACCTTAAATGTAAATGGATTAAATGCTCCAACCAAAAGACATAGACTGGCTGAATGGATACAAAAACGAGAGCTGTACATGTGTTGTCTACAAGAGACCCACTTCAGGCCTAAAGACACATACAGACTGAAAGTGAGGGGATGGAAAAAAATATTCCATGCAAATGGAAATCAAAAGAAAACTGGAGTAACAATTCTCATATCAGACAAAATAGACTTTAAAATAAAGACTATTCCAAGAGACAAAGAAGGACACTACATAATGATCAAGGGGTCAATCCAAGAAGAAAATGTAACAATTGTAAATATTTATGCACCCAACATTGGAGCACCTCAATACATAAGGCAAATATTAACAGCCTTAAAAGGGGAAATTGACAGTAACACAACCATAGTAGGGGACTTTAAAACCCCACTTTCACCAATGGACAGATCATCCAAAATGAAAATAAATAAGGAAACACAAGCTTTAAATGATACATTAAACAGCATGGACTTAATTGATATTTATAGGACATTCCATCCAAAAACAACAGAATACACTTTCTTCTCAAGGGCTCATGGAACATTCTCCAGGACAGATCATATCTTGGGTCACAAATCAAGCCTTGTTAAATTTAAGGAAATTGAAATCATATCAAGTATCTTTTCCAACCACAACGCTATGAGACTAGATATTGATTACCGGAAAAAATCTGTAAAAAATACAGTCACATGGAGGCTAAACAATACACTACTTAATAACAAAGAGATCACTGAAAAAATCAAACAGGAAATCAAAAAATACCTAGAAACAAATGACAATGAAATCACGATGACCCAAAACCTATGGGATGCAGCAAAGGCAGTTCTAAGAGGGAAGTTTATAGCAATACAATCCTACCTCAAGAAACAAGAAACATCTCGAATAAACAACCTAACCTTACACCTAAAGCAATTAGAGAAAGAAGAACAAAAAACCCCCAAAGTTAGCAGAAGGAAAGAAATCATAAAGATCAGATCAGAAATAATTGAAAAAGAAATGAATGAAACAATAGCAGAGATCAATAAAACTAAAAGCTGGTTCTTTGAGAAGATAAACAAAACAGATAAACCATTAGCCAGACTCATCAAGAAAAAATGGGAGAAGACTCAAATCAATAGAATTAGAAATGAAAAAGGAGAAGTAACAACTGATACTGCAGAAATACAAAGGGTCGTGAGAGATTACTACAAGCAACTATATGTCAATAAAATGGACAACCTGGAAGAATGGACACATTCTTAGAAAAGCACAACCTTCCGAGACTGAACCAGAAAGAAATAGAAAATATAAACAGACCAATCACAAGCACTGAAATTGAAACAGTGATTACATTCTTCCAACAAACAAAAGCTCAGGACCAGATGGCTTCACAGGCAAATTCTATCAAACATTTACAGAAGAGCTAACACCTATCCTTCTCAAACTCTTCCAAAGTACAGCAGAGGGAGGAACACTCCCAAACTCATTCTATGAGGAACACTCCCAAACTCATTCTACGAGGCCACCCTGATACCAAAACCAGACAAATGTCACAAAGAAAGAAAACTACAGGCCAATATCACTGATGAACATAGATGCAAAAATCCTCAAAAATATACTAACAAACAGAATCCAACAGCACAGTAAAAGGATCATACACAATGATCAAGTGGGGTTTATCCCAGGAATGCAAGGATTCTTCAATATATGCAAATGAATCAATGTGATACACCATATTAACTAATTGAAGGATGAAAACCATATGATCATCTCAATAGATGCAGAAAACGCTTTTGACAAAACTCAACACAGATTTATGATAAAAACCCTCCAGAAAGTAGGCATAGAGGGAACATACCTCAACATAATAAAGGCCATATATGACAAACCCACAGCCAACATTGTTCTCCATGGTGAAAAACTGAAACCATTTCCACTAAGATCAGGAAAACGACAAGGTTGCCCACTCTCACCACTATTATTCCACATAGTTTTGGGAGTTTTAGCCACGGCAATCACAGAAGAAAAAGAAATAAAAGGAATCCATGTCGGAAAAGAAGTAGTAAAGCTGTCACTGTTTGCAGATGACATGATACTATACATAGAGAATCCAAAAGATGCTACCAGAAAACTACTAGAGCTAATTGATGAATTTGGTAAAGTAGCAGGATACAAAATTAATGCACAGAAATCTCTTGCATTCCTATACATTAATGATGAAAAATCTGAAAGAGAAATTAAGAAAACACTCCCATTTACCACTGCAACAAAAAGAATAAATACCTAGGAATAAACCTACCTAAGGAGACAAAAGACCTGTATGCAGAAAACTATAAGACACTGATGAAATAAATTAAAGATGATACAAACAGATTGAGAGATATACTATGTTCTTGTATTGGAAGAATCAACATTGTGAACATGACTGTACTACCCAAAGCAATCTACAGATTCAATGCAATCCCTATCAAATTACCAATGGCATTTTTCACAGAACTAGAACAAAAAATTGCACAATTTGTATGGAAACACAAAAGATCCCGAATAGCCAAAGCAATCTTGATAAAGAAAAATGGAGCTGGAGGAATCAGACTCCCTGACATCAGACTATACTACAAAGCTACAGTAATCAAGACAGTATGGTACTGGAACAAAAACAGAAATATAGATCAATGGAACAGGATAGAAAGCCCAGAGATAAACCCATGCACATATGGTCACCTTATTTTTGACAAGGAGGCAAGAATATACAATGGAGAAAAGACAGCCTCTTCAATAAGTGGTGCTGGGAAAACTGGAAAGCTACATGTAAAAGAAGGAAATTAGAACACTCCCTAACACCATACACAAAAATAAACTCAAAATTGATTAAATACCTAAATGTAAGGCCATGCAGTATAAAACTCTTAGGGGAAAACATAAGCAGAACACTCTATGACATAAATCACAGCAAGATCCTTTTTTGACCCATCTCCTAGAGAAATGGACATAAAAACAAAAATAAACAAATGGGACCTAATGAAACTTAAAAGCTTCTGCACAGCAAAGGAAACCATAAACGAGATGAGAAGATAATCCTCAGAATGGAAGAAAATATTTGCAAATGAAGCAATGACAAAGGATTAATCTCCAAAATTTACAAGCAGCTCATGCACCTCAATATCAAAAAAATAAACAACCCAATTCAAAAATGGGCAGAAGATCTAAATAGACATTTCTCCAAAGAAGATATACAGTTTACCAACAAACACATGAAAGAATGCTCAACGTCACTAATCATTAGAGAAATGCAAATCAAAACTACAATGAGGTATCACCTCACACCAGTCAGAATGGCCATCATGAAAAAATCTACAAAAAAAAATTCTGGAGGTGGTGTGGAGAAAAGGGAACCCTCTTACACTGTTGATTGGGATGTAAATTGATTCAGCCACTATGGAGAACAGTATAGAGGTTCTTTAAAAAACTAAAAATAGGACTAACCTACGTCCCAGCAATCCCACTACTGGGTATATACCCTGAGAAAACCATAATTCAAAAAGAGTCATGTACCACAATGTTCATTGCAGCTCTATTTACAATAGCCAGGACATGGAAGCAAGCTAAGTGTCCATTGACAGATGAATGAATAAAGAAGATGTGGCACATATATACAATGGAATATTACTCAGCCATAAAAAGAAATGAAATTGAGTTATTTGTAGTGAGGTGGATGGACCTAGAGTCTGTCATACAGAGTGAAGTAAGTCAGAAAGAGAAAAACAAATACCGTATCCTAACACATATATATGGAATCTAAAAAAAAAAAAATGTGGTTTTGAAGAACCTAGTGGCAGGACAGGAATAAAGACACAGATATAGAGAATGGACTTGAGGACACGGGAGGGGGAAGGGTAAGCTGGGACGAAGTGAAAGAGTGGCATGGACATATATACACTACAAATGCAGAATAGATAGCTAGTGGGAAGCAGCCACATAGCAGAGGGAGATCAGCTTGGTGCTTTGTGACCACAAAGAGTGGTGGGATAGGGAGGGTGGGAGGGAAACGCAAGAGGGAGGAGATACGGGGATATATGTATATGTATAGGTGATTCACTTTGTTATAAAGCAGAAACTAAAACACCATTGTAAAGCAGTTATACTCCAATAAAGATGTTAGAAAAAAAAAAGTAAAGTATTCATGGGTAGAGAAGTTAGAAATTACTTCTAGCTTCTTATTAAATTTTTACTTGAACTCATACAAACATATCTACCATTAGCAGCAGTTATTCTTAATATCACAAATACTCTGTGGATAATAAAATTGAATGTTTATTGGAAATAATAAATAATATAAGCTTAGTTTTGTCAAAATATATACAATTATTTTGTAAGAGAAGTGAAATTATTTCATTCAATTCTTATTAATATAAAAAGAAAAACTATAATTATGTCACCTCAGAATTTAAATTAGTCACTTTCTATGTTTTAATATTAAAACTAAAATAAAATTTTATTCTATTTAATTCATTCCTATGAATGAAGAAAAATACAATCACATAAAACACTACAAAACCTAATGGGAGTATTGAATGTTTTATCTGTAGTTAGTTCTCTTCTGACATTGATTCTTCTTTCATTTACAAATTGATTGATGCTTTTTTTTTTGTTTTTAGTACATATTCTCTTAAAGAAGTGTTGATTAAAAGCCCGGTAACCACTGGGTTTTAAAATATGCCAAGGGCTCTATCAATAAATAAATTGAGGCAATACTCCAAGAATGATGTGTCTCGCTGAAAACCACAAGTTTTTGTATTAATTGTGAGGAGCTGATTATTTCTTAGTGAAACTATGAAATATCTTCCCCAATTATCAGAAAAAAGAATATTTACTGTTTAATCTATATTTTTTATGATTTTAAGCCTTACATTTGTCACGAATATCTGCAATAAGTTATTTTAATGTCAGGCAGGGCCAAAATCTTGAGATATGGGTATTTGTACAGAAATAGGTAATGCAAGGTCAATTACTTAATAGGAGGGTGAATGATAGAAACAACTCTCTAATCATTATGCCTTCCTTAAAATGAATTGTCCGGTTTTATCTTTTACCTCTTGGAGGAATACCCCGCATCAATTCTTTCATTTTTGTTGTGGCAAACTGTTTCAATGGTTTCTCAGGTACCAAGAAGGACAATGCCTTTGGGGAGTTGAGGAATTTCCATCGACCCCTTCAAAAAACTACAGATCCCTGAATTTCAGAGAACAGAGAATAGAACCCTCTCTGAGGCACGTCTCTTTGTTTTCCCTGAACTGGTTATTTCCACTCCTCACAAAGGTGGTGTCACTTGGGTGAGCGTCAGAAACTGAGAAAAGTCTTCTGTTAGGTAAAACCTCACAGAAACTTTCTCTCCATTTGTATCTTAAGCGTTTTGTTCTGACAAGAGTTCTAACATGAAGTACATTCCTGTGACTCCCTCCATTTTGCAGGCTAGTTACTGTGCAAGTCAGGTCCCAGTGGGGTCCAAAACCTCAGGAAAAACTCTAAGAGATGATATTGGCTGTGTAGAATTTGTCTGTAGTATGCCACAGCAAACTAACACTCATCTTCCCCAAGGAGCCGAAGGTCAAAACGGATTGACTTTCACCAGAGTATTATCCGTAAATAGCTTATAGGATAAGAAGAAAGGAAGTTGAATTGCTTCGAAGGAAGTAATTGATAAATCATGAGGTCACGTTTTGTGCTTTGGGGCTCTGAAATAACGGTTTAGATGGGGAGACCTATGAGAATGCAATTTTCTTTGGATTCTCCCAAAGGCCAGATTTGGCTGCAGCTGTGAATTTCTGGACACTTTTATGTATGTAGCTTTAGTCCAGCTAATCTTTAGGGCATGAATAAAATATTTCAAATCTCAACTTTTGTGGATTATCAAAATCAATCTTAGAACTGATTTGCCATTACTTAGGGGTAACATAAAGTTTAATTTTATGCTATTTAATATGTTTAATAACTCAGGAGAAGAAGGGAGGGACACAGTCAAGAAAAAGATATTAAAAATTTACAACACAAAAGGAATTTATAGGTTTCCACTCAAGAGTCATTTCATGCCTTAATGTGTCCTAAGTGCCTTCCGTGTATATTTTTTCTAATGAAGAAAAGTCCATTTCTTAAAAAATTAAAATTACCCACATTATGGATATTCTTTACTTTTATTATAAAACTTTTTATCCATATAGGAGAAAGCGTAAAATCTAAATGTAGGTTACATTAGAATTATTTATAACAAAATGATATTCTGACCCAATAACATGAATTCTAATATAAAACATTATTAAAACTCTGATCCCCATTGTTCCGTTGTTTCTTACTTAATGTAGCCACTATTTTTATTTTTTATTCTTTCTTTGATTCTCATGATCATATCACATATTTAGTTATTCCTAAACAGTAGATCATTGTTGTTGTTGCTATCTATCTTGTGAAAATGCTGTTGAGTTACATCCATGTATTTTCCAAATAGCCAGATGTTCACCCACATTTCCCCATACCCCTGACTATTTCTGACCAATGGCTGAATGTCATGTGTCCCAGACCAGAGCATAGAAGAGTAAGCTGTCTATGTGCATTTGCCCTTTTTGTGGCAATAATGAATACCACATTTTGAGTGGTAAATCCATAAATTGGAAACAGCTGAGATTTCTGAGTCACTGCACAGAGAAGAGTTGCTCTAATGCATTGCTTGACTCACATAGGACTCTGTACAAGAAGAAATAAACCTTTGTTTTGTTAAGTGATTTTTGTTTCAGGACAAATTTATCATCATGGCCTCTCCTCACTTGTGCAAGTATTATGCTAAATGTGCTTTTCTGTGCTTTATTTCTTTTCTCCTCAACATTATTTTCTAGTATCCACCTACAGTAATGTTGTAGCTAAAATTCATACTCGTACCCTGCTCCACATTATCCTCTTGTTATTCTGAACAATGTTGCTGTAAACTGTCTTATAAGGTCTGCTGGTCCTTGTGTACATCTGGGAACAGTACACTGGGTTGTAGGGCATGGAAATGTTCAACACTACAACATAGTGCCTGAATGTACTCAAGGGTTATGGCAATTCATCTCCATACCGGCTGTGTATGTGTCCCCCTTTTGCTCCAAATACTCACCATTAATGGGATTGCTAGATGTTTTAATGCAGGGTATGTAAAATAGAATCTCAGTATGATTTTAGTTTTCATTTTCTTCATTACAAAGAGATTGGACATGTCTTTGTATGTTCAATTAGTCAAATGTTTAATTGGACCAATATGATACTTCTATGAAATACTCATTTATAGGACTTTCCTGGTGGTCCAGTGGCTAAGACTCGTGCTCCCAATGCAGGGGACCCTGGTTTGATCCCTGGTCTGGGAACTAGATCCCACATGCCGCAACTAAGACTTCACATGCCACAACTAAAGACCTAAATAAGTTTTCAAAATACTCATTTATGTAATTGGCTCATTTTTCTATTGGGTTTCTTTTTCTTATGCATTTATAAGATTCTTCACATATTCTGAATGCCAGCTTTCTCTTGATTACATGTTCAGCAAGTGTCTTCTATTTTGTGGCATATGCTTTCATTTCATTTATTGTATTATTTGATCAAAAAATATTAACTTTAGAATGGTTGACTATTTCAATATTTTCCTGTATGTTTGGAGCTTTCATATATTATATTTTTAATACTGGCTTAATTAAGGTGATGAAAATATTGTCCTTTTTTTCTAAGTTTTGTAACTTTTCTTTTCCTATTATGGCCTTAATTTTTCTGGTATTAACTTTTGTCTGTGATGTGTGGTAACAATCAATCAATTATATTTGTGTATGTGGATAATCAGTTTTCTGTCTTATTTCTATAGAATCCACTCTTCTATACTTAACCTACGTGGAACATCTATCATGTATCAATGTTTTCATAAACAGATTTCTTTTATGGCCTTTACTCTGTACACTTGGCCTACATATTATTTTGTGTGTTATTATAAAAAACTTCTTAATTACTGTAAATTTATAATAATTCTGGACACCTGACAGGGCAAGTTCACTCACCTAGTTCTTCATTCAAAACATTTTGAGCAACTCTTTGCTTTTACTCTATGTAACTTTTAGAATCAGACTGTTAAATTTCATGAAAAATGTTGGTTTATTTATTTATTTAGGCTTTGCATGTAATTTATCACCCAATTCATGGAGAATTTACTTTTTTTTCTACATACTCTTTTTGTTGTTATTATAAATAATATTTAAAATTATATTTTAAATACTTCTATGCTTTTGTATATAGATGTAATTTGTTTTCAATATTCATTTTTACCTAGTAACTTTGATAAACTCTTATTCTTTTTATATATTTTTTAAGTAATACAGCTAATTTCTCAAACTATCTTTGGCAGAATTGTTATCTCTTAAGTTTAAATAAGCATAACTGCATGTTCAGATAAGAAATTTGAATTCTAAAAAGGTTTAGCAATTGTAGCATCACATGCTTGTAAGCAGTCTATCTGGGTCCAGATTCCCAGTCTTCAGACACCTAGATCAGGGCTCTTTCACCCAGAGAAAGGCAAGATGGAACGTATCAGCTTATCACAAACTCCAGAGATTCTTGTTTTTGTCAGATGGTAGTGTGCTTGTTATATTTCCTAATGTTTACATTTTACCTGAAACAGAAATAAGAAAATTTAAAACCACAAGTTGGCATTAGCATGGGAGCAAAGGGGCGATTTGAAGAATGGTTGATTTAAGAAAACAAAAAAGTATCTTTATGAAATTGGTCAGTGTTCAGTAAAGTGACAGAGACTATTATTATTAAAACTCTTATTTGAAATAGGTTTAGGCTTGTGGAAGAGTTATAAAGAGTTTACGGAGTTCCTATATATCCCTCATCCTGCTTCCCCTAAAGTTAACATCTTACCTCACTGTGGCACATTTGTCAAAACTAAGAAATTAACTTTGATACAATAGGATTAACTAAACTACAGACTTATTCATATTTCTCCAGTTTTTACACTAATGTCCTTTTTTTTCTCTTCCAAGTTTAGTCCAGAATATTGTGTTGCATTTAGTTGTCACAGTGTCCTTAGAAACCTCGTATCTGTGACATTTCTCAGTGTTTCCTTGCTTTTCATATTCTTGAAATTTTGAAGGAACTAGTCCAATATTTTCTTGAATGTCTTTCAATTTGGGTTTGTCTGATATTTTTTTCATGGTTAGATAATGTTATGAATATTGGAGACAATGCCAGAGAGGTGAGGTGCCCTTCTGATTGCAGTCTATCAGGAGGTAGATGATATTGAATATCATCTGTGATATTAACCTAGACCACTTGGTTACAGTGGTGTCTGCCAGGTTTTTCTATTGTAAAATTATATTTAAAAAAATATTTTGCCTCCATTGTTCACTACAAGGGATTTACTAAGTCCAACCTACACTCAAAGGGGGGACAATTAAGCCTGCCTCCTGAGGGAAGAGTAGCAAAGAATTTGTGAACATATGTTAAAATCACCAGAGTAATTAAGAAATACTTTTGGTGAGATATTTTAGGAGACTCTCGATTTGTACCTCATGCTCTTCATCTCAAAATATATTTGTGTGACTGAACCACTTGCAATCCAAATTTTCTAAAGGCAAGTGACGATTGTAATTGTTGAGCATATTTTTGTTACTTCAAGTTTACAATGCTGATAAATAGACAAAAATAACAACAGTAAACTAAAACAGCCACAAGTTTGAGTGCTCCAAGCAGGACAAAACTTATGCCAAGAGATATAAGAAATCATGGAATTCTGTGGGTATATGAGAAGTTTGTTTTTTAAATTCTGTCCTGAAAGAAATTGCAACATGAAAATGGAAGACCTCTATGAGGTTAAAGGTTGGAGTCATTCTTTATACTTATATTACCTAACATAGGGTCTGACGCAAGCTAAGTTGTCAAAATGTTGAATGAAAGGGAAAATGCAAAAACAAAGCAAAACAAAAACAAAACCCAAAAACTTCTGATACAGAAATAATAAACTCAACACATTACGGATTTAGTACCTTGAAGATTAAACAGAGAAAACAGATAACCAAGAAAAATAAAATTCAGAAAGGATCAACTTTATTCTGAAAGAATAAAATTCAGAAAGGCAAGGTTGTTAAAATTCCCCTTCCCCACACAAAATCAGTGTTTCCTTTTTAACATAGAAACTATGTGCTTTCTCTTATCAAAATCAAGCTTACCAGCAGATTACAATAGCCCTGAATAATGTGTGCAGGACATTGTGAGTACCTATGTGCATGCGTGGAAGAAGGGAGCTGGTTATGAATCCTTGAATGTCAGTAAAACAGTAGTTTTCAAATATCCATTTCTTCACCATATATTTATTGAACTTTCATGATGCAAAATATTCCATATGGTATAGAAATGATAGTAAATAACAGGGTACAGCCCAGCCCAGGATTTCATAGAACTTCATTTCCCATTTACTTCAATACAGTTGGTTAAGCAAATAACATCTAAGTTATAAATAAAAATAAAATGTTATTGCTTTTCCAAGCATAACATTAAGTTTGTAATGCTTTAACTAAAATTGGTTTGTGTGAATACTCTTCAAGGCTTTCGGTTGTTGAGCTCATCTACCACGCCTACAGTAAAAGATAGAATGATATTTCCATTGTTAAAGAGTTTGAGGTAGTTAAATTTTAAAATTACAAATTATTTGACTTTAAGCAAACTATGTCTATGTTCCGTTCCTCAGATTCTTGGGCTAGAAAATGTTCATCACAATGGAGAAAAGCTTGCAGATGAGTGGGTCCCTTAGTTCAAGCAGTCTTAGTACCTATGCCTAGATAGAAAGATGTTAAAAAAAAAAAGCCGTCCTTTTTTTGGAAAACTGATCTTTGGCGAAGAGACCTTCTTCTGGCATTCTTGGCTTCTTGGAGGAAAAGACGAAAAACAAAAACCAAATCTAGAGTATTAAAAGCTCTCTAAACTCAAACATTTAAAAAAAAAAAAAGATTTTTATTCTATTATTTCCTGGAGTTTAAAACAGCACGAAAGACTGAAAACAGTGATTCTCAAAGCTGGTCGGGATGGAGAGGGAGGCTGTACTCCTGAAACCCAATGCGCCTTTGGGAATTTTTGCCATAGGCAGCCACTGTTGCGTATTAAATACTTAATGAGACACTGAATATACAAGTGGGCAGTGGCCAGACCATCTATGACAGTAGAACTCTGACCACAGCCTCTGCAGCAACCAGCCCAGGAAGCCAAACCACAGCCTCGGAAGCCACCCGTCCAAAATTGTCAGGACACGGTCAGTGACTGCCAGCTTCCCTCCTCCCTTTTCGTGTTTCTGCCCCACTTTCAACTTTGGACCAACAACAAAAAGTCAAATATGCCTCCCAAACCTACCACAAAAGATGCCCCCTGCTTCTCGTTAGCCCCTTTCCAACTTCTCTGTGACAATACCTTTCATTCAGAGCGTAAGCAAAACTCTGTCCTTATTGTCCCCTGTGAAGCTTTCCCACCCCCTGCCTGCCTTTGAATCTCTGGCAAACTCAAAGGATCACAGCTGTCTTTTCGCTATAGAAGACTCAGTAAATAGCCTCAGTTTGATCTCATTTGGGAGGTCTGCATTTATTTCAACATTAAGGTACTTTGGGGTAGGGAATAAAACAACAACTGTAGATTAAGAGAAACATAACAAAATATTGTAGTTATGGCGTTATCATCTTATTTCAAGATAGTTTGAAGTTAGTGGTTTGCAGAAGTCATTTTTGAACAAAAATACATCAATTGACTCATTCATTCTGTACACGTGACTGTATGTATACCGATATATATATATCTCATATATATGTGAGAGAGAGAGAGAGAGACAGAGAGACAGAGATTTTACTTAGAAGAATCACTTTTACACAGCTCCCACAGCATTTTTCAGCCAAGGGGGCAAGTGATGGCTGAAAATTTGCTTGTGCTCTGGTGTGGAGCCATCTCCTAATTCCTTCTATCCAGAGAGGCAATTTTATGCAATTCTGACAAAAACAAGTACATGCCAGCAGTGCCTCTGCACATTAGCATTGCCACCAGCAAAGAAAATATTACATCTTAATTAAGAAGGTATGTTCAGAGTAAATTCATAAAAAGAAAATATACAAAATACATTTTTAAATGCAAAAAAATCTTTATAAGCCACTGTTTCATGTGTGGGTTTCTCTGCTTTGGTGGGGCAGGGGGGGGGATATTAGTTGTGGTGATATTAAAGCGTCCAATATTGAAATGCCTGAACACTTGAAATCATATTACTTTGGAAACTTTGTAATACTACCTGTGTCCTCATCTCCATAAAATAGCAATGACCATTTGGGAAACACTGTAAAAGCTGGTGTTCCATACTGTTCTCTCTATGCTAAAGTCCTCCCCTGGGGGCTAAATAGATTTGCTAAACCACATGTTGTTTACCCAATTTTTGTGCCAAAGCATTAATGAGACTCCTATGGGTAATGATGCTTTGCCAAAATATTGGTTCTTTAGTTCAATATCACCTTTCTTCTTGGCAATACATTTATTTGTTGAATATACATTTTTTTAAAAATCCAGGATATAATTCAACGTACCACAAAATACTTAGATGGCCTTGTTGGATTGCATTACTTTACATATAATTTACGAAAAAATCTATTTCAGAGACACTATACTAAGGGAAAAAAATATAAACATGGTAAACTTTGACCCATTATATTCAGTGTGGATGAGAAAAATAACCTGACACCTTTGTCTAGATTCTATATATTTTTTAAAATGTATAAGGGAATTTAAATTGCCTATATATTTGGATTACAGAGAATGTTTACTTAAGTTTGAATGATCGAACATCACTTTAAATGATAAGAAAAGAGGGAGTCTAATAAAGTTTAAATCTCCTTTTTAATAATACATCTCTCCGTATCCTATTAGTAATTCCACAAGGTGTAACGATTCATGTTTTCAGCAATAGGAGAAATTTGATTACAGAATTTAGCCCTGGATCTTGATGCATTTGTGATATACAGGCTACTTATTTATGTTAAAATCCAAAACCAATCTGCATTCTGAAACATATGTGACCACAAATGTTTGGAGAAGGAATTGATAAGGAATTCTTAGAATGTAATAGAGATGTAACTGGACAAAGGAATTAAACAAACAAAAACAAACTAACAAAAGATAATGATCTCCAGGGACTTCCTTGGACCTACAGGAAAGTAATTTTTAAGGCTAACTTTCCATGAAGAGACAGCAATAGGAAAGAAGTCCTGCCTAAGAATGTGATATTGTTGACTGTGTCGGGCTGACTTATAAACTCCTTTAATAATTGCCAAATCCTCTTCATCTGACGGAAATGATTTGGAAAATATAACTCTGTATATTCCCAGGGATAGTAGAAGAAAAGGAAGATTACCACAAGACTGGGAATGAGTACCCATGACGTTGTATCTGTTTTTGAAAGAAAGTTAAAAAAAGTCATTTGATCAGCAATTCCCGAAAAGTTCCAAATGTTATTTTGACATAGAAAGAGAAGCACTTAACAAGACATTAATTTTTTAAAAGAGGGGAAAAAAGCCTTTAAACTGGGAGTGATAAATAAGATTTATCTAATCTTGAGTAATTAAGAGGGCTATCTGGAGTACTGCACTGATGTTTCTGATGCCATATTTAGGCTCAACCTAAATGGAAGGAAAACGAGCATCTTCAGAGCCAGAGGGGATAGTGTTGGCACTTATACATGTGATCGCTGACATTTTTTTTTCTCAGTTTATGTTCTTCTCTAGTTCTTCTTTTCTATTCATTTCTGTTTCTACCCCCCACCCTGTAGTGTGTACGTTCTTCCATTTCCTTTGTCCATTGTTTTTTCTTTCTCCTGTAGCTGCCTTAACTCCACGTCACTAGCAAAGACTTCTCATTGGTCCACTTACCAAGTAGAAAGCGGAATGCAACAGAAGGGTCAAAAGCACCACTATAAGT
The DNA here is from genome assembly GCF_028564815.1 of Eubalaena glacialis. Taxonomy (NCBI): domain Eukaryota; kingdom Metazoa; phylum Chordata; class Mammalia; order Artiodactyla; family Balaenidae; genus Eubalaena; species Eubalaena glacialis. The sequence continues at coordinate 20,265,121 of NC_083719.1, forward strand.
TTAATTATTTCTATAAATAAGGCAAGATGTTATGATCTCCCAGCGCACATTTTTAAAGGCTACACAATATTGACTCACTCTACTGCCTCCATAAAGTAAGCTTCACTTCTTTATGATTTGAATTTACTTTAAGAATATCCAGGATAGTTCCCTTTTTCTACAATTTCCTCAAAAAGTTTTAAGTAGCAGTTCTATTTGACATAGTTGATGTGATGTGAACACTTGAAGGCCAAGTATCAATTTGATGTCTCTTTGATTGCTTACATTCTAAATAAAACTCATTGTCTTTGCTCTCTGTACACTGCAAATATGAAGATTGATATGTGATTCTATTCATGTCACCCAAAATAAATTTGCCCTTCCTTTTTGTCATAACACAGAAGAAGATTCAAATGATGAAAAATAGTGGAGAGTTTAAATATTGCATTTCTTTTGGATAGAGGAGCATATTATAGCAATGTAATTTTGGGTTATATGATACTGAGGCAAAATTAGCTCTCAGAATTTTGGTGTTTCTGAATAAATGATTTCAAGCTACTATACTATATATTCTTATATCAGTGCACATTTTAAAGGGGACTATTTATTGGTCACTAAGACCTGTGAATGGAGTTAGCATGCCCTAATGATTTAGAGCCTGCCATAAATATCACACAGGCCAGTTTTTGCAGTATATTGATTTTGTAATTCAAGATAAGTACTTACTTAGTCTATGCTTAATCTGGGTTTCCTTATCTAAATATTGGTTATAACCTCATCTATCTCACTGCTTTTTGTAAATATTAAATATATACATTTATAAATATTATATATGTAGCATTTAGCACAATGCCAGAATATGTAGTTAACATTAAAAACGTGGTCACTGCAATTAATATTATTTTTCATATTATGAATTTGCTATACTGACATCTTATAGGATAAATAAGAAAAATATTATTGTTGAGTATAATCTAGCCCAACAATTTTAAATGAGTAAAATGTAAATTAAAAAGACAAATTGTATATAAAGAAATCAAGAAATAGAAAGATACAAGAATTAACAATTTTTCTGATATTTGGCTTATACTGAAAATTAAATAGTTTGTGAAATTTTGCCATTAAGGAAATTATATCATAATGATACTGAGAGCTGCAGAAGACAATATTTCTAAAAGACATAAAAAGGTGAAAGACAAAGTATGACCTTAATGTTGAAGAGAAATAAACATTGAGTTTTCAAGTTTTTATGCATTAGAGTATTAAACAAAGAACATCTATTTAAAAATTCAATTTAGCAAAAATGTTCTTGTAATTTAAGACAAGAGATGTGAAAGAAGAGGAGAGATAAGAGAAAAATACACAAAAGCACATACAACTCACGTTAGAAGTGAAACAAAGTCTTAGTTATTCAGCATCTTCATGGTGACATTATTGCAGATCTTCTAAAACAATGATGAAAAGTAACATTGCCATAATTCCCTTATAATGGAAACCTGATCAGACCAAGATAATCTCTAGTTTTTGCAGCTGGCTCCTCATGTTTGATAAAGAATATGCTCATCAAGCTAGTGCTATTGTTACAAAGGGATGACATTGAACCTCACCTCCAATAACCTGGATATAATGGAATTTAGGTTGAGCTCTGGAAGTCAAAATAGAAAAACCCAAACCAATGGATGGGCTTAACCATCTGTGTGATTACCTCAAGCAATTCTCTGTAAAGATGTGGCTGAAGATAGTCTCTCCTCCCATGATTCCATACTCACAAAGAATCTTTGTAATTTGAATGTGGCTTCCAAGGTAGCCTAACTTCAGAAAGAAAATACACTAAACAACTGAAGAAAGAATGTGATCTGTTTGGCAGTCACATTCTTGATGTTAATAAATAAACAGGCAATGCTTTAAATATGCCAGTTGAATCTACTATTATCTACCTGTTTGAATCTATATCTATATTCTTATCTGTGTATGTAATATTAATCTATCCATCCTCATTGTGGATAGAACTATCTATCACAGTAGATAGTTTTCTTTCCACTCACTTGCCCTTACTTCTATTTATCCAGGTTCATATGTATGACTTGGCTAACGTGAGATTGGATCCCAAAGTTGGAATCATTTATTTTCTGTGCAAGTAAAGCTGAGAATTAATGACCATTCAGTGGTTAAATTACCAAAGTGATTAACACTTCAAGCACTTCCTGGATCATCAATCTAATGGTTGTGTTCATACAGAAAACTCCATGGAGTCAAACAAGACACGCAAATCTGATTTTTTAGAAAGAGTATCTTGAGAGATGACCATAGTATTCACAAAAGGTGTTCTTTGGATCTCCCTTGCATTTGAAATAGAACTTTATATGGTAGCCAAATAAATGTTTTGGCACAGAACCATTTAAATGGGAATTTTTGCCATTTATATTTGGGGTTTTATTTTAAGGAATGTCTTTAAATTGCTAAGGCAGGTACCATGTATAAGTACCAGCAGGGTTGGAGTATCTGTTATTGGCTCCAGGAACACTGTTCCAACAAGAAGTTAAATCCTTGGCCCAAGTCCTCATCAAAAGCTGGAGGTGGCTGCAGGACCCTTGGGGACTCCCCCAAAGGGAGAAAGGAGGGGGAAAAGGAAAAGCAAAAAAGAGAGAACAAGAATTTGAAGATTCACACTGGAAGCCAGAGGCAGGTCTTTACCAAGGAAAAGACGAGGAGAAGAACCTAATCACAGGTATCCTTTCTGGGATGTAGAGAAGGTACCTGACCCTGTGCCAGCAGCTCTATTTGTATTATTTCATTTATTATTCTTCACAGCTCTTTGAGGTGGTTATTGTTACTAACTCCTGCAAAAACCCTGTCTGAGTTTTCTTAGGCTCAACCAACCAATTAGACTTGTAAGACCCAAAGAGACAGTACTTGGCACTGGCTTCACCTAGAAGGATGGAAGGACATATGTCAGCAGGGGCTTTTCATCGGAGAGTTCTCTTGGGAGACCACACAACTCTCCAGCAATTTTCTTGTGTGTCCATATGATAACCTAGGTGCAAGAAAAGTAGACCACAAAGGGTGAGACCTCCTTGGCTTAGCAGCCCCATGTCTCAAATAAGAATCAATAGCTCCTCTGACAGTATCATGGGTAAGGCTTTCAGGATCCTAACAAGGGCAATGCCCAATTACAAGATTCACTGCCCTTGGGGCAGTCCCAATGCTTTGGCTTCCCACTAATTATTTATGGTCCATTCATAGCTTTCTTGTCCAGATGTCATTTACCTATTTGAGGTCATGTTTACTATAAACAATGCTGCCTAGTAATACAGCTGGCATCCCACCTTTATAGGATAAGCACGATAGGGATAGGAACATATCGGTCTATAGAGTAAGACAAAGGATTTTGTTAACTCTTTACTCAACATTCCCATATAGCAATGAGGAAGTTGAAGGTCAAGGGGAGCAGTGGCTTTCCCAAGATCACACAGCTACTATGTGGCAGAGAATGATTTAATTCTTTATCAGATCCTCGAAACTCTGCTGAGATTAACACTTGTTTGTCTCAACTCCCTGCCTGTCTCCACTTGCCCACCCCAGACAGAGTGTATGAGTTAAAATTGCATCACTTTCACATAGGCTCAAATGCCTTATCCCTCATAGGGAATTAATGTTTTTGTGAATTTATGAATAAGTCCTACCTATTCCCTATGGAACTGGACAGAGTTATTGAAGACTCTGCCACCATCCATGATGTGTCAACATTTATAATATACATAGCATTTTAATCAGTAGTATCTACTCCAAGGAATTCATCTTAAGGAATTAATCAGATTAAAGCACAAAAATTATTTTAAAAAATGACAAAAATTAGAGAAGCACAGATTATCCAGCAAATTATACATAAAAGAATAATTTTAAAATAAGAGTCCCATGGAGTTGTTATTCCAATAATCTTCAAACCATATTATTTTCTGTGAAAATGCATATTACCCCCAAAAAGAAATGCTAAAGCTGAACACTTTATAAATATAAAACTAACTAGAGCCAAACATACTACAAATAAAAAGGAACAACAAGAATATTATGTTTGTACCCTAGGGTGAAGGAAGATTTCCAAATATACAAAATTTGTAAAGAAAAATACTGATATGTTTGTCTAGACAAAATTAAGACTAAAAGCCGAAGTCATACATATTAGAAAAAAATACCACAAATGACTGATGAACATCAGAAATTGTTTTCCATCATAATAATACATGAATAACAAGTTACAAAAATAAACAATTTTGCCAGCCATTAGATGGACATCATTTTAACATTTTGATCAAATCGTTTGTCCAAAGAATTAGAAAACAAGCACAGTCATTTACTGCTGTAAGAGTATAATGCTATGGCTAATTTGGAAGGCAATTTGATAGTAATCTCAAAAAAAAAAAGGGAAAAAAAGAAAAACAGCAAAGCATACTCCCTCAAGAACCAAATGAAAGAATGTACAAAAATGTGCTAATCAATGAATTGTTTATAATAATTATAACAATTAAATTGAAAAAAAATCTTATATGTACACAGTAAAAACTGGCTAATTAAACTTAGGTCAATTTATATTTGTAAATACAATATGGAAGTTAAAAGAAAATTTAAATCTATAGGTACTTGTCTTAGTCTGTTCAAGATTCTCTAACAGAATATCATAGAAAGGGTGGCTTATAAACAACAGAAATTGATTTCTCACAGTTCTAGAGGCTGGGAAGCCCAAGATCAATGCACTGACTGATTCGATATCTGGTAAGATCTGACTTCTTGGTTCAAAGACCAGCATTTTTGCTGTCTTCACATGGTGGAGAGGTTCTCTGGGTTCTCATAAAGGACACGAACCTTCTTGATGAGAGCTCTGCCCTTGTGACCTAAGTACCTCCCAAAGGCCCCTCATCCAAATACAATCACATTAGAGGTTAAGTTTCAACATACGAGATTTGGGGTGACACAATCATTCAGTCTATAGTAGTACTGAAATAGATTAGCTTTAAGATGAATAACTTATTGAAAAAAAATTAGAGAAATACTGTATATAATATCAAAACAACCACATGACGCTACTAAATAGTTCATCAACTAAAAGTAAAAACTAAATTGTCAGAGATGGAAAAGCATAAAAAAAATTACACATATGTACACTGTGTGAAATACTGACTGTGAAATGCACATTTCAGATGAAGCAAAGAAATCAAACAAAAAATCTATTTATAATAGAATCTTAAATTTAAGGTGTTATATGTATATCCATATCAATATGAAAAATACATATACATGCGACAGAAAATAGTATTATTAATCTGTTTCTAAAATTCTAGATTTTATGAAATTAGGGAAACAGGTTAATATACAGCTTACTAAAATAAAGCTAAAATCATTTCCTTGGCATTTATAAAATGAAAAAGCAGATATATTTTCAAACCTTAAAATGTAATTGGTAAAATAAATGTACTTTCTCTAAGCAGGAAATAAGCCATTTTTCTTAAAGAGGAACAGACAATTAAATATTATTATGTAAGTAAATAAATGTCAAGAATAAAGAAAATTGTCTGACACACTTGTGTTACTTTTGTGCCTCAAAAATGAAACTTCGGGGGCTTCCCTGGTGGCGCAGTGGTCGAGAATCCGCCTGCCAGTGCAGGGGACATGGGTTCGAGCCCTGGTCGGGGAAGATCCCACATGCCGCGGAGCACCTAAGCCCGTGCACCACAGCTACTGAGCCTGCACTCTAGAGCCCGCGAGCTACAACTACTGAAGCCCGCGCGCCTAGAGCCCGTGCTCCGCAACAAGAGACGCCACCGCAATGAGAAGCCCACGCACCGCTGCTCGCCACGACTAGAGAAAAGGCCGCACGCAGCAACGAAGACCCAACTCAACCAAAAATAAATAAATTAATTAATTTTTTTTAAAAATGAAACTTTAGATATTTTTATCCTTTAAGAATTTTGTGTTCTATGTGGTTTATCTTACAATTGATCTATAAATTTTTTGTGATCGATTTCATATCATATAAAACTTCCCATATTTGTTCCAATGAAATATTACTTTAGTATTATAAACCAGGGCACATTGTTAGAAATTTCCACTTTGTTATAATATTAAATTTTATTGTCTATTAAATATTAAGTATTATTTATTTAATTCTTCAGAAAGCTTCTCTTCATATCTGTATTCCCCAAAATAAAATACTCACCTTAACTTTTTAATTACTTTTTCAAAACAAGATTTATATCCATAACATAAACATACTAAGTTTCACACAAGAAATGCAGTGTTCAAGCTATGAATGGTTTAATATAGCATCTTGAAAAATACAAATAACTGGTAAATTTTTAGAATATTATACAAGGTAATATGTATTAGGATACTCAAAGATACAGATGGACAATTTAAGAAATTAAATGCTCATTTTAAATTAAAAATAGAAAGAGTATTTCAACATTGTGGCAAATTAAACAAACGAGATAATAAAGATAGGACAATTTTTAGAGAAAAGAAGGAAAATATATATATATATATATTTGTAGAAACAATTATAATAGAATTGATACAATTATAGACTGATGAAAGTAATAGCTTTCACAATACTTTGGTAGCCAATGTGATATGAAATATATTTTTTACATATTAAGCCCTTTTCTGTAAATGCATCTAAGCAAATTTATTCCACAGATGAAAAAATATACGAAATATTATATACCAGCAAGAATTTTAAGTAAGCCTATATATTTGAATATATGCAGCAAGTTATATTATAATAACTCAACTGGATGGAATTACCTATAGTCGTGTAAAATGGTAATAATAAATGTAATTTAGAAGCATAAGAAGTATGTATGATGTAGTAAGAATACAGAATATAAAACTACATTTCCTTTGATAATAAAAATATCTTGATGGTTATATAATATTTAACCATAAAACAATATTTTGAATTGCATGTGTGTGTGTGTTCTTAAGAAATGTCTCACACTATTTTTAATATGCGAAAATATTCAGCTACTTCATGGTGACAAAAAATTTTGCTATCAATTCCCTTTTGTAACTTAAGAGCAATATTTTGATAAATTTATATCTAATATGTGATAAAATTCTAACATTTTAATAAGCATGTATATAATTTATGTATAATCAAAGAATAAGGATACTAAGACAAATTATTTGTAAGAATGCTTGGAGTTCTAGAAACACACTAATAATGAAAGGAAATTGAGAAATGAAAATAATGATTTTTTAAAATAAAAATAAATATTAATGCAATGAATTATATGAAGGGTAATAATAATTTGGTTTTTGTGATTTTTTCTTTAAATTATAATTCATACACAATAAACTAGATGTTGATTATGATCTAAACATTTGATTATAATTACTCTCAAATTCTATGAAAATGAAGACCTATAAAAATACCTTTTCTGCATAATAGAAGATTGTATCTATAGTAAACATGAGAAAACCAGAAATGCAAAAATATGCACAGAAACTAAATTTTTAAAAAATCACATATAACTTGGAATTTCTAATATCTCATTGTAAGACAATAATTAGAAATATCTAATGAAGTTATTTTCATCATTTTTAAGTGATAAGAACAATAACTCTCAGTAATCAGCAAGATATAAGTGAAGACAATTTTCACCCAGAGCCACATTTCCTGTAAATGACATAATTCAGCATGATGTCAATATTTATCACTTGAATTTTAACAAACCATATATAATTTATTCTCTTCATTGTTACATCATTTGAAATATTTTACTCTAGAAATTCGTAATAAGGAAAACAAGTAGGCCCCTAGATCTTTCTCACTTGGCAGGGATTAGGAGTCATATTGCTAAATCTTTGATGTGAAATTTATTTTTCCATTTTAGATCCTCAACTCAGTTCAAGTGCACAGTTTTTATTAATTATTTAGCCATCTTTTTTTTTTTTTTTACTTTATATAGCCAGTAAAGGGAGTTCATAATAGTTGTCTTAATAGTTAAAGACAACTGAGTTCACCCATTTTCATACTCCAAATTAAATTTATAATCTAATAACTTGACCAATGAATCATGGACTTATGGAACTTTGGGTTTAGAAGGTGACGGTGGCGTTATTGTCTGAAGACATTCCTTTAGCTTCTTTGTAAAGGATGTTGCTAAACAATGGGGACCCATTTATTTATCAATGAGTATTTATAAGGAGGTGACTTAGTTGGTTTCCCCTGAAAACAGAGAGAAATTTGGGTGCAGGCAGGTGGAGGTGAACCCAGCAAACTAGAGCAACACATAAGGGAGTGGAAGTACGGGAAGAAGAAAAGGCATCTTAGGAGGGTATTTTTACTATGTAGTTGCTATTGACAGCACAAATTTGGGTCCTCTTTGACTTTCTGAGAAGCATAATGAAAATGCCTCCTAGAATTGTACATTGCACAAGAGAATTGTAATATCTATTCACTAGCTCCCTTCCCCAATTGTTTGAGCACTCTCCCCATTGACACTAACTCTTCCACAATCCAGAGGATGCTTTTCCAGGCTGAGTGAGTTCCTGTAGTTTTGGAGAAGACGCCAGGGCAGACAGCAGAGAGGTAGGGCATATGTATCACAATGGCAGGTAAAATCAAAGGGGCCAGAGGATGTGAACTCTGGGCTCCAGAGGTGCATCCTACAAGGGAGCTACTGCATGCCATGCACAGTTCTAGGGCTTCGGAATTCATTGAACAGCTGAATTCTGTGGTTAAAAGTACAGAGATGTAAAGTACAGGTACTAACCTTGATGAGTTGATAATCAAGTGTATGACTGAGTGAAAGGCAGGCCTCCATTTTCTTGAAATAAATAGCAATGCAAGATATCTGACTTAGATAAGGTTGGTAGGACTTAATTTGCTTAAAATCTACCTCCTAACCAGACTAAAGCCTTCTTGTAGGCAGGGGGCATTTACAGCTTGGTATTATAAAGGTCAAGTACATGGCATGTACTCAGTATATAAATATATATTCCAAATGAAAGAATGAAGAATAGAGGAATACAATGGAAAAAAAAAGAACCAGTGAAGTTTAGAGCAGTTCAGGAAAAAGTGCTTTGGAAAGGAGCTATTTGTGATGGGCTTTGTAACATATAAAATACTGGAAATTTATCTGTGCAATATGTTTATGGCTGTCTGTTAGCTTGATATACTATCATCTAACATAACATTTTAGAAGAGGAAAATGTTCAAAATATTAATGAATGGACATGAAATAATTTAACTACCTAAATACAAATTAATAAAACTACCTGAACTTTTTAATCATATTTGGAAAAAATTGTAATAAATTAAATAATCTTATCAATTTCAGACCTAGATTTTGATGACTGAAAACAAAATTTAATTATAAAAAATTGTTCAATGTTATTACAACGAGACAGGTTTTGCTTGTTTTCTTTTTCTTTAATTTCTTCTTTTACTATTTAAAATGCTACAATGTGCATTCTCTGGGTTTTCTCTATGGCATTGGTCCTGACAATTGGCAAATCCTACAATAAAAGTTAACAGCATGAACTGTATCTGAGTGACTATTCTTGAAATATTTTATTTGGCAGATAAGCCAGAGACATTTTAGCTCATGGACAACTAGATTTGTAAAATCACAGTCTGTGTCAAGTGCTTTACAATTTCCAAAGAATGAATATTTTATAAATACCCTTAAAGATCAAGAGCTATAAAAGTAAAAGTTTACAAAATTCAGGCAAATAACATAAATGTCTGATTTGGGACAGGTACACAACAATAGGATCTGATTGGCTCTTGAGTTAAATGAAAGATGCATGCCTTTCTAAGTACATCCATTCAAATCACATTTTTTTTAATCTTATGCTGGTCAAAAACAAAACAAAAACAAACAAAAATAACTTTGCGCATTTGTGCATTAGTTATCTACTACCACAATTACCCTATGTAGAAAACAATCACAAAATCTCAGTGATATATATCATTAAACATTTATTTAACTCACACATCTGGGGGATTCCACTGATTTCAATCGTGCAAGTTCATGTACATTTCATCTTTTGATCTAGGTAGGGCTTACCCACATGTCTATAGGTTAGCTGACCTGACCTTCAGATAACCTAAAATAACCTCTCCTGGGAAGACTGTGTGGTCTGTCATCCTCCAGTAGGTAAACGTGGGCATATTCTTATGTCATTCCAAGAGAAACAGGAGAGAAAATGAACACACATTTTCAAACCTCTTTATGCATCACATATTTTAACATCCCGTTGGCCTAAGTGAGTTACATGACTGAACTCAGAATTCGGGACTGGGCAAATAGACTCAAGTTTTTTAGTAAGAGAAACTGCAAAGTCATATAGCAAAAAACGTGGATATGAGGAAGAAGAGTGCAGAACGTTGGCCATCATTGCAATCAATCTACTATACCTTGCATGTTATCTCTAATAAAAGTACATCCATCCTTGCCCTCTGCTATAGACTATAATTGTATATATTGAAGAATCACGTATATTTGCATCTTATGGCTGGGTGAAAATAGAAAAATTAGTCAAATTTTTCATAGACAAATGAATGATCATGAAGTTCCTGGCTCTGTTGCTGATAAAAACAAACAAGCAAACAAACAAATTATGAAGTTAAATTGACATTTTAGCTCATGTAATTTTAAATTTCACAGCACCCACAATGGATATCTATATGAGATTTGTCTCACTACCTTAGCATTTGTGAATAAGAATTGCATCTTTATATTGTGTCCTCCTTAACACTCAACAGTATTCATTGGTTCCTCAGTAAGTGTTTGCTGAACTGAACGGGATGAAATTTTGACAATGTAAGTTCATTAGTAATTCTCTGGTGCTTTATATTTTTCTAAAGCCTTAGCTGAAGGAAGAGGAGAGCGTGCCTAATCCCTTCCTTTTAATCCATGATTCAATTTGGCAGTTCCTGCCCAGATTTTATCAAAGATGATGGTGAAAAGCTAAGATAAAATGAGATTAAAATATAAAAGCTAAGAAGACAAATTCTTTCTGGAATTCCGACATAAAAGAGAATTGGCTAACCCCCATTTCAGGGGTTCAAATGTATGTTCCTACATACCAGCTGGCTATTATTTTTCTATTTGAATGTGTGCATGTGTGTGTTTAATTTAATTATTTTAATATCAAGATTTTGACTAACCGTGAGGGTCCTCTGTAAATCTGAGGGTAGACGATTCCACTCTCAGGCTAGTCTAACCTTCTCACATGACATATTCAACCCCAAAGAAACGTATATTTCTTTTTACTCAGAATGATTATTAAGATTGTTACTTTCATGAACTTAATATTCTGGTTACCATAATATTGTCATCTCTAACAAATTTGTAGGGGAATCCTGATATATTTAAATGTAATAAAATGGAAAACATAAATAAGGTATCATTTAATGATTGAAAGGCATTCAGTTCTTAAAATTCCTCAGGATCATTATAATAGTAAGGTATAATAAACTAAGCAAAGTCTATATCATTTTCATATATATTGTTAAATGCCTGTTAGGATGAACCTCTATTATCTTATTTTTAATACATGTATTATCATCACCAGCATAAGGAGTTTATACATTAAGATTTGAAATATGACTTAAATCCACAGAGAAGAAAATTTTGTGAATGCTTTATTGCACTAACTGTATGTTTACAAAAAACATTCTTATTAATAATTCAGTATATAAAACTGTTTAGTAGATTTTTAAAATACAGTTAAATTCTGAGGAATTCTTCATTTCACATAGGGTTCCAAGTCCAGCAAACACCTTTCTTATCACCATTTCTACAGAGGAAAGAAACACTTTGCTTAAAAAATAATTCATATTGAGGAGAAAAGGATTAAGAAGGTGGCTACATTTTCCCTGTTGAGAGCCTTGACCTGTTACTATTGCTAATACTGATCAACCATTGCACACTTAACCTTCAACACATTGATACACTGCTGAGTTTAAATCTATGCAACAGGTGCATGCAGGTGTCAATTTATTGAATTTTATATTCTTCTTGTTATATTATTATAATTGTAAAGCAAAAATTTTAAAATATTATGAAAGCACTGCAGAGTTTAAACAAATCACTAATGAAATAATACACTAGTGTGACATCATTCAACAGATATGCACAAGTGGAGTTCCTGGCCTCCTGATAACAATTTTTCCAGCATACCCACTAGAGAGTCATCAAGCATTCTCTTTCCAAACTATGTGACTAAATTTAAAAGACCTTTCAAGGACCTATCTGCTTACTTAGCCTGATTGCATTTACACTCTTAAGCCCATTTGCTTTTGTGATGGCCACAAGTAACAGTGAAATATCGAGGATGTTTAAGGTCTTCAAAAGAAAGGTATCGCTGTGGCATCCATTCAAATGCATTCACAGGGGATGTATTTTGAGAAAGGGCAGATGGTAGCATTTCCCAGAACATCTGTTGCCCATCATTCTTTCACAGAGCAACCCAGATGCTGTTGACAACTTGTATGTAAATCATGCTGACAATTTGTTCAGTGTCTCTCCTGCTGAGACTGAGGTTGTCCTGGTCATACCATTTATCAGATATAGGAGATACTGCAGTCCCACAAGTACAGTTCCAACTGTGTTTGGGCCAGGAAATAAAAGAGCCATTAAATCAATGGAACGATTTATCTACCTTGAAGTTATCTCCATATTACAGCAAAGATTTCCTACCTCAACTTTCCTAGTCTTATCTGAAGGTGTACATTAGATATTAAATGCTCTACAGAATAGGAAAATGCCATATTGCTTCCTGATACTCGTCCTTAACGTCTGTTATTATTTGTTAGGGGTAATCATTTCTTTGACCTTGCATTTTAAAATTACTTTCATCTCAGGGAAATTACATATAAGAGGGAAATTATGCATGCATTGCTATATAAATGTCAGATTTTCTAGTTTGCAAATGCCTGCTATAAAATATTCACAGTACAGAAGTTGATTTACAATCCATTTCAGCCTGTAATCTATCTTATTCTAATTTTGTACCTTGTATCAAAGTGCATTTTTCACATTGATGAAAAGAAAACAAAAAGAAAAGAAAAATCATGTCTTTAATTAACATACCTATGCAAAGGATAAACTAAAACCATTGGCATTTATTAAATGATTATAGCTTTTCTAAACAAACTTAACTAGGTCATAATATAGGTTGTGAAGAGGGAAAATGCATAATTAAATTTCAAAATACCTAAACCTATAAAGGCATTATATATAACCTAAACTTCCTGTTATAATAATGAAGATAAAAAAAATAAAAATTGAGTTAAGTAACTTTAATATAAATTTGCACATCAAAATACCCATTTAATTTGTAAAGTAAATAAATTTTACTTTGGGAAGTTGATTAATCTCCTTCAAAAGTAATTGATTTCATCTCAAGCATTTTTGTTACACAATTATAGGTTAACTGGGACAACTGGGAAAAATACATTAAGCTATAAAATATCATAAGTATGTTTTATAAATAGCTTTAAACTCATTATATATATAAAAATTCCAAAGTAAAACCAGTAACTGTTAGATTGGCCCTCTACCTTATTAAAATGTGCTCTGAACAGAGCATAATTTTTGCACTCTAAAAGGAGGTAAAGATACTTTCACACGCATTCTCTTTCAGGTAACCAGCCTATTAAATTATAATTGTTTTAGACAAAAAGCAATGTTAAATCTCAGTTGCACCTAAGAATGAGTTTCCTGGACCCATAATTTGGGATACCTAATCTACGTAAAATGTCATAGAATTTTAACCAACTTCTTGGATGAGGATTTCTTTTTTCATATATAAAAATTTATTTATTTAATTTTATTTATTTTTGGCTGCATTGGGTCTTCGTTGCTGCACGCGGGCTTTTCTCTATTTGCGGCGAGCGGGGGCTACTCTTCGTTGCGGTGCGAGGGCTTATTGCTGTGGCTTCTCTTGTTGTGGAGCATGGGCTCTAGGTGCACGGGCTTCGGTAGTTGTGATGCACGGGCTTAGTTGCTCTGCAGCATGTGGGATCTTCCCGGACCAGGGCTCGAACCCGTGTCTCCTGCATTGGCAGGCGGATTCTTAACCCCTGCACCACCATGGAAACCCGGATGGGGATATCTTTAAAAAAATCTTTGGCAATGGGTGGTAGAAGTAAAAGATTCATCTATAATTTAGGTTTATATGCACTAGAATTTGTGCATATGTGTAACATCTGGAAATAGTACTCATTATTTGTCACTTGCTTAAATATAAATAGTATGATAAAATCAAGTTTAGCAAATCAGTATTTTTATATTATTATAACACATTTGGAACAATATAAGTTTTCTAACAAAACATCCCAAATATTATGGCACCATAACAAAGTATTTATTAAGCAATATTAATGTGTGTTCCCATATAGGTCAATTAGTTAAGTTAGTTAAATGGATCATAGAGTTAAGAAGTGCCACGTCTGGGGTTTTATTTTCTTACTAATCAAGTAGTTTCAGAACAAGAAAATCTCTGCTCATTACGGTATGTGTATCTACTAATTAACATACACATGTGTGAGCACACACACACACTTTTACACTACTGGATCAAACCAAATAGATCTAAGAAGAATCTAAGGGGCAAACTTAGTCTTGTATACTCTGAGTAGCCAAGTTTGTCCAAGTTAATCTGTATTGAGTAGCTCCAGCACTGTACCTGTAGAACAAGATCATGTTGTAAAAGTAACTTTGACCTAAAACTCTTGATCTGAGTTATATTTCTTCAAGACCTTATGGATCTGTCCGTTGAAACACTAAGCTCATCAGAGACCTCGTCCTATTGACAGATTTCGTGAAGTCGCAAACTAGTGAGCATATATTATAGTTTGCCTAAGACATTTCCATTATGTCCATTCCTGAACAGTTAATAATGCCCCCATTCTCTCCAAAATGTTCAGATTTGGGTGATAAATTATGTGGTCACAACACTTACTAACTGCCCAAGTGCATCATGGTGCTGGAACAAATCTCTATCAGTTCATATATGGGAATCTTTTGAAGCAGCTTTGTTTTTGATTTATGAATTATGCATCCTGAGTGTTTGGGTCAATTTCCCCACAACAGATTTAAGTGGTTCCTTGTTAGGTGTCTATAAAAGGAACTATAGCATAGTCCAGTTAATATTAACTTTCACACTGTGATTCTAAAAGAAAACTATAGTTGGCTCCTCATATACTGGCAAGCAGGGATACTTACTGTTTTTAGGACCCTAGAAAGCATTACATAAAGGGAAGTCTGTTTTCATCTGTGGCTGACAACTTGACTAGTCTCAGACACAGAGAAAAAATAACAAATGTGAAAAGTGTTTAAGTGGGAGATGCTTCTCTGCATCCCAATTTGTCAGGACCTTTCACTAATAAAAATGCAAGATTCCAGGAACCTCAGGGGACAAGTTATTGTTCATAGTTGGTCCCCAAATGTATTCTGATATGAAGAGCAAATCACCTTCTTAAAATGTGGTCAGTTGCACATCCTCTGTCTTACGTATCTATTAGAGCAATAGATCTTATTTCATTAGATACAGAAATTCTTTTGTCTTGCTGGCTCAAAAGTACAAAATATATTTGCTTTAAATCGAACATAAAAAAGTCAAGATCCCCTGAAAAGCATAGATGCCAATAATTAAGTCAACTAGCTATGAAAAGAATAAACTCTTTTAAATTGGTAATTTCTCTCTTTCCAACCAAGATTACATCCATGGACATTAGTGCTATATGAAATTCAGCAACATCACTTTGTACTTCAAAACACACCTCTGCTGAGTCAACTTGAGAGTGTGTTAAAATACCAAGAGATGGAGCTGGTGACAAGATGCCTCTGAAATGATAGGCTCAGGATAAAACCAGATTAAAACTGGTTTTAACACATACCTATCCCAATCCAAGCAGTCATAGTTTATGACATTCATCAAATTCTGGAATCTTTCTAGGAATTATTATTTTCAGAAAGGTGAGCTGAGTATACATTATCTCTCCTTTGTACACCAAATCCAATACATTTCTGAAATGATATTAAAAATTAATGAAAATATAAAATATATATCTATATTCAAAAGCAAGAAGGAAGAAATTTGTTTCATCAGAAATTATGAGAAATGCCTCAAAGTTTAAATATAAAGAGGAACAGAATAAAGATCAGAATTATAGTTTGGGAGGCCTGCAAGGATATTTCTATATCCTTTATAACCCTTTATATTCTTTCCCCTTCTACCAGGTCTAATTATATTTTTTGACCAAAGTAAAAAAGGGTAAATCACATCAATTTCTTTGAATGCCAGGGAGATGATCTCTGAGACTGTTCATAAAACAGAATCTGATTTCTCAAAATTTTGGATACATGTTCTAACACAATGGAGAACAATATGCTGTAACATTCATGGTTTCCTCAGAACTTTCATGAGATCATTTTAGTTGCCTGACTTTAAACTGGAAATCTTTCAATGTCTGTAGAGCCTATGCACCCAACAACTGATACTTCAGCAGCAGAACCCTAGATGTACATAGCTCTTCAGAGCTTCACCCATATATAATCCAAATTAACAGGATCCTTCCACTATGTGGCACTGCTTAAGTACTTCCTGGTCAAATTATTTTATGATCAGATTCGTGAGTCAAATCTAGAGGGAAATTTCCTTATATTTCCTAACTCAGGATGATGCTATTGGTGACTTAATGTTTGGTATTTCCTAACCTGTAAGCATTCTTGACAGAAAAGTACTAGAACATTTGAAGATGATCACTGTTTCCCTCTCCAAGTATATTTGTTTATGTAACTACAATGTTAAATAAGAGGCAAAAAAAATTAATAGCTCCTCTCTATATCCCAAGCAATATTCTGTTACCTAAAAAACAGATAATGCCTCCATCTGAATTTTTCCTTCTGTAAGTTACAAAAACAAACCGATATTAAGTACAATTTCATTACTACTTATCACTGTTATTTTTTGTTTTACCTCCATTCTTATGCTAATATAATCATATATTCAACAGATATTTAATAAGGGACTAATAGGTAACAGGTAATTTTATAGAAAAATCAAAGAATAAACTACATTTGTCTTTGTTTTAACAGAAATAATTTATAAGTAGACCATATCAGATATGACTATTTACTAATCTTTGTCAGTCTAAGAATTAGTGTAAGAGAAATGGCTTCTTGACAAAGCATGTCACGATCTGAAACATTTTAAAGAGGATTGTGGGGATTTTGTGTGATCTTTTCATGTAAGAACATGAATTCAGGCATTTTAAAGACTGAATTAAATACAAACATCAGCGAAAAAGGAAGACATGGATTCTCTATTCTGCTCATGTGCTTTTATTATTATGGAACAAGAACCAACACAAAAAGCAATCTTCCTAGGAATGTAACTAGCATAAAAGAATAATAGTTTAACATTAGTTTTAATTAAGTGAACATTTCCTTAGCCAGAAATATTAGTTTCTTAGGGCTGCCATAATAAAATTCCACAAACTAAGTGGCTTAAGCAATGTAAAAGTGTTGTCTTACAGTTTTGGAGCCTGGAAGCCTGAAACTCTGGTGTCAGAAGGGCCATGCTCCCTCTAAAATCTGCAGGGACTCTTCTGGCTTCTGTTGGTTTGCCAGCAGTCATCGGTGTTCCTCGTTGCAGCTGCATAACCCCAATCTTTGTGTTTATCATCATGTGGCATTCTCCCAGGGTTTCTCTGTCTTCACATAGCGGTCTTCTTATAAAACACTTGTCATATTGGATTAAGAGCCCACCTTATTCTTTAACCAACTACTCATTCAACGACCCTATTTCAAAATAAGATGAGAGGTACTTGGGGTTAGGACTTCAATACATCTTTTTGATGGAATGCAATCCAACCCATAACATTTGATATTCTTTATTATTAACAAAAACATAAACTAACTCAATTTATCTAGAATATTTTGGATACATTTGCCTGCAAACTTTTTTGCTGGAGAATCAACCAAGCATCTCTGCCATCCAGAGATATTGTTGAATTGTTATAAGGGTAAAGAGGATGAATGTTCTGAAAATTTTGCAAATTAAATTGTATTGCCATAAGCAATGATTTATAATTATGGTATCTCAATCAAATGTTTGCCCAAGTTGAGGGGTATGCATAACTACTTGAAGAAAACCCTGGTGAGCTACTGATGCTGGAACTTTTCTCTGAGTAGAGGAGAGAAAACTCTGCAGCTGAAAGAAAATACAGCTTTCCCTTTCTAATCTTCAAAACACAATGATTTAACTCATGCCTTCTTTTGGATCTGAGATAACTCAATGGCGTCTACCATAAAACACGGAATGCCGTCATGAACATAGGTGTCTTAAGTGTAAATTCTCCTTATGTGGTAAAGAGAACTGTCCCCCGAGTTGATCACAGTACAAAGCCACTGACAGACTCAGTGACTATCTTCTTGAACTAGCAGGAGATGGGAGCCTACATGATGGAATTCAACATGAAATACAGATGAAAACATCTCTAACATTTCATGGTAATAGCCAAATTCAGCAAAGATATTCAAAATATTTAACAACCATTCAAGAAGAAGCACAGGCCAATCAGAATAAATACTGCCCTTAAATAAACAGTATGTCTTTACCAATGCAGACCAGCTGAATGTCTCTCCTAGGCAACAATAGCAATTGTATTTAAGTTATTTCTGTGGCTTTATATAACATTCTTCTGCAATAGGGATTTATTGAATAGATTAGTAGATTAATAAGAAAATCTATTAAAATTTTAATTTTAATTTTGAGACATGATTAGTGATTCTTTTTGAAAATGTATTATTGGATGCTTTTAATTTGTTAGAAATTTTAGAATATCTTAAAATAGGAACTGTAAGACACTTGCAAAATTAGTATCATATGAATCTTGTAGGGGAGCAAAATCTGCCACGCCAAAATGTGTCTCTTTGTCACAAGCATTACTTTAGGCTGATTTTTTTTTTAATTTATTTTATTTTATTTATTTATTTTTGGCTGCATTGGGTCTTCGTTGCTGCACGCGGGCTTTCTCTAGTTGTGGCGAGCGGGGGCTACTCTTCATTACAGTGCACAGGCTTCTCATTATAGTGGCTTCTCTTGTTGTGGAGCACGGGCTCTAGGTGCGTGGCTTCAGTAGTTGTGGCACGTGGGCTCAGTAGTTGTGGCTCATGGGCTCTAGAGCTCAGTCTCAGTAGTTGTAGTGCACGGGCTTAGTTGCTCTGCGGCATGTGGGATCTTCCCAGACCAGGGCTTGAACCTGTGTCTCCTGCATTGGCAGGCGGATTCTTAACCACTGCGCCACCAGGGAAACCCCTCGGCTGATTATTTTTCAGAAACTGAAGACTCTGGAAGTTTTTCTTTTTACCCTCCCCCCTAACTGCCTACAAGAATTTAGATAGAGGGTCTATTCCAGGAAGAGAGTTATCACCAAAGATAACTACAAAGATTATGAGCTGGTTTTGGTAGCCTTGGTAGAATTTAGCAAGGATTCTTTGTTCAAAGTCTTCTCTGTGTGCCATTATCTCTGCATGGAAGGAAAACATTTCTTTACCAAACATTTGCTCTTCCCATCTTCCTGCCAGTTATCTTCCTTCCCTTTGAAGACCCAAGCCCTGCCCCCTTCTCCTTCGCTCAGGATGGCATATAAACCTCAATTGTCTGTCTTTGAGTCTCTTATCTTCAGGGTTTCTGTATGTACAAAATTAAATTAAATTCATTTTTCTTTTGTTAATGTGTCTTATATCACTTAATTATTAGAGCAGCCAAAGAACCTAGAAGAGAAGAAAGAAAAAGTTTTCATTCCTTACAATCTCTATTACATTCTTGAGCTTTTCCAAGATAATGCCAGCACACTGTTTCAAGTTAGTCATATTCTAATACATTCAATGAAATTTACATTATTTGTAGTTTGAATATTAAAAGAAATTATTATATATATGTTTATATAATATATCATATATATTATATCAATTGCACTGTAGTTTGCCAAGGTAGTTTTTCTTCCTTTGATTGGTCCTTACTAAGTCTATTAAACATCCTTACAGTTAGCAATAAACTGTGAGATATAGGCAATACTATCTTCCTAATTAAAGGAAAGTAGTCCTTTTTCCTGTGTTTTTCTTAAAGGAGTATTACTCAAGAATAAAGATACAATGATGTCATTGTTTGTTTTAAAATCAGTTTAATGTATGACTAAGGTACGAAAATGGAGATTTTTTTTTGTATAAGGTATTTTTCCTAAAGGTATTTATTTGGTCTATCTAATCTGCTTACCTCTCTAAGACCAATTATGCCACCTTTAGTGATAATATATTTAAATATTTATTGGGTGCCTTTATCATGAGCTTATAAAAACATTTTGTTGTTATTGTTGTCATTATTGTTTGAAAGTAATATTACTCATTGCTTTAGGGAAAAAAGCATCAGTTTTAAATAAAATGAACATGTAACAGAATCTAGATTTTAGTTCTAAAACACAGAAGAACTACCTATTTTCTAAGTTTGTATTTATACATTATTGTTGTGCTAAAACATTGAGTGCTACTCTAGTGGAATTTGGAGCATTACAAAATTCCTAAATCATGCCAGACAATGGTTTGTTCTCAAAGTTTCAGACATGGTTAGTAAACAAAACCCTATTTAATCCACTGCACCGAGTAAGAAAAGGTGTGTGAGTGTTTTGTTGTGTTTCTGCTCTGGTTATTACTGGCATTGCTTTTGCTCCAGGAAGCTTTTCACCCAGTTTTAGTATTTTATTTTATTTTATTTTTTTGACTTGTGGACTCTTTTTTATTGTATTTATTTTGATGACCTGGTATAGACCAGTTCTAGTATTTTAAAATGAGTTGTTACTAGATCACAGGGGCACTTGTGTCTTTCCATTCAAGGTTAGCAGGACATCCTAGCCTCTATCCTCCTTCTTTCATCTCTCAGGATATTCAAACTAACAGAGGTAGATTTAAAAGAGATCATGATGCTACCAGAAAACTAATAGAGCTAATCAATGAATTTGATAAAGTAGCAGGATACAAAATTCATGCACAGAAATCTCTTGCATTCCTATACACTAATGATTAAAAATCTGAAAGAGAAATTAAGAAAACACTCCCATTTACCATTGCAACAAAAAGAATAAAATACCTAGGAATAAATCTACCTAAGGAGACAAAAGACCTGTATGCAGAAAACTATAAGACACTGATGAAAGAAATTAAAGATGATACAAACAGGTGGAGAGATATACCATGTTCTTGGATTGGAAGAATCAACATTGTGAAAATGTCTATACTACCCAAAGCAAGCCACAGATTCACTGCAATCCCTATCAAACTACCAATGGCATTTTTCACAGAATTAGAACAAAAAATTTCACAATTTGTATGGAAACACAAAAGACCCCGAATAGCCAAAGCAATCTTGAGAAAGAAAAACAGAGCTGGAGGAATCAGACTCCCTAATTTCTGACTATACTACAAAGCTACAGTAATCAAGACAGTATGGTACTGGCACCAAAACAGAAATATAGATCAGTGGAACAGGATAGAAAGTCCAGAGATAAACCCATGAACATATGGTCACCTTATTTTTGATAAAGGAGGCAAGAATATACAATGGAGAAAGACAGCCTATTCAATAAGTGGTGCTGGGAAAACTGGACAGCTACATGCAAAAGAATGAACTTAGAACACTCCCTAACACCATACACAAAAATAAACTCAAAATGGATTAAAGACCTAAATGTAAGGCCAGACACTATAAAACTCTTAGAGGAAAACATAGGCAGAACACTCTATGACATAAATCACAGCAAGATCCTTTTTGACCCACTTCCTAGAGAAATGGAAATAAAAACAAAAATAAACAAATGAGACCTAACGAAACTTAAAAGTTTTTGCACAGCAAAGGAAACCATAAACAAGATGAAAAGACAACCCTCAGAATGGGAGAAAATATTTGCAAATGAAGCAACTGACAAAGAATTAATCTCCAAAATTTACAAGAAGCTCAACATCAAAAAAACAAGCAACCCAATCCAAAAATGGGCAGAAGACCTAAATAGACATTTCTCTAAAGAAGATATACAGATTGCCAACAAACACATGAAAAAAGGCTCAACATCACTAATCATTAGAGAAATGCAAATCAAAACTACATGAGGTATCACCTCACACCGGTCAGAATGGCCATCATCAAAAATCTACAAACAATAAATGCTGGAGAGGGTGTGGAGAAAAGGGAACCCTCTTACACTGTTGGTGGGAATGTAAATTGATACAGCCACTATGGAGAAGAGTATGGAGGTTCCTTAAAAAACTAAAAATAGAACTACCATATGACCCAGCAATCCCACTACTGGGCATATACCCTGAGAAAACAATAATTCAAAAAGAATCTAATAAGAACTAATAAGAACCTGCTATATAAAAAAATAAATTAAATTAAATTCAAAAAAAAAATTGATCACTTAGGCTTGTCACTATGAGACACAAAGGTTTTTAAACCCTCTGAATATGTGTCTGTTGGTCTCCTTGTACATGACCAAGCTGCCTAGGGTTTGTGTGCCCTTTAACAAGCTCCTGGGAGGAGGTGGGTTCTTGGTGTCAGATTGTAGAGCTATTGCAAAAGAAAAAAAAAAAAAAGAGGCATATACCACAATGTTCATTGCAGCTCTATTTACAATAGCCAGGACATGGAGGTAACCTAAGTATCCATCAAAAGATGAATGGATAAAGAAGATGTGGCACATATATACAGTGGAATATTACTCAGCCTTAAAAAGAAACAAAATTGAGTTATTTGTGGTGAGGTGGATGGACCTAGAGTCTGTCATACAGAGTGAAGTTAAGTCAGAAAGTGAAAAACAAATACCGTATGCTAACACATATATATGGAATTAAAATAAAAATGGCTCTGAATAATCTAGGGGCAGGACAGGAATAAAGACATAGACGTAGAGAATGGACTTGAGGACACAGGGAGTGGGAAGGGTAAGCTGGGACGAAGTGAGAGAGTGGCATGGACATATATACACTACCAAATGTAAAATAGATAGCTAGTGGGAAGCAGCCACATAGCACAGGGGTATCAGCTCAGTCCTTTGTGACCACCTAGAGGGGTGGGATAGGAAGGGTGGGAGGGAGATGCAAGGGGGAGGAGATATGGGGATATATGTATATGTATATGTATAGCTGACTCACTGTCATAAAGCAGAAACTAACACCATTGTGAAGCAATTATACTCCAATAAAGATGTTAAAAATAATAATAAAATGAAAAAAAAATAAAAGAGATCATGAGATATTTTCCTGTATGAATTAAAAAAAAAAATGTTGGTTTATGTTGTTGTGTTTAAAAATATCCTGGCTAATACAAATTAATTTCTCCAAATATTTTGTTTCATTTATTTATTTTTGATTCACTAGGCATATAATTTAAGTTGTTGATTCCTAAATAACAACTCAATGTACTTTTAGTACATTCTTTCAAGGTGATAACTAACAGTGTTGATTGTTTCACTTAAGGCAATTATCAATTCTTAAATTATTTAAGAAGATTAGCACTGACTCCACCCATGATCTTGCCCTGGGAGTCCCAATGTCACCAAATGCTAAGACTGACATTATCTTAGAAAAAAATTCCTTCAGCCTCTCTGCCACCTGTCTTTGTGTCTTGTTATCCACTTTACCATTCTACCATCTGCTGCACCACTGAAGTGACCTGTAATTAAGAACTTTGAAGAAAATCCACTCTAAATTATGATTGGACACAGTCTTTCATGGCCCTTAAAATATAACATTGTTTCTGTTTTTGCTATTAGTCAAGAATTCCCTTGCATGGGGGCATCGAGAAGACTGGCATGTGTATGGAATAACCTTACTGTCTTAATGACCACTAATTATGCATTTTGTTTTTCAAACAACACAGATATATGAAAACACACAGCTGCTTCTCCAAGAAAGAAGATGAAAGATTTTATCTGGTGGAGATATTTTATTATATTTCCCTCCTGGGAATATGATATGTATTTTTGGTTTTTCTTAAATAATTTCTGTACCATGAAGATACTTTTAATTTTCTTTAAAAGCTGTACTATAATTCTCTTATTAGTATATTTTAAATATAATATAGAATATTTTGGCCATATAAAATATGTGTTTTGAAAGGAAAACAAGAACAGCTAATTTGGAAAACCTGCTTTAAGAGATCAATTATGTAATGTGCATAATATTGTAAAATTTCATGAATTTTATTTTAATATCTGCATTCCAAATGCCAGATGTTCCCATAATGATCAATCCTGTGAGAAGAGGAATTTTTCTCACTTTATTTTTAATGATTTCAAAATTTATTCAACTCACAGATTTGCAAAACACACTGCAGATATCTTCTTGAATTTCCATATTTTCTGCTTCTTAAGACAACACATTGCCATTTGGAGTAACTTTTTATGGCAAATTAAACTATATCATTTGGAAGTATAATGTCAAACATCACTAAGTAAAAGGGAGATGAAAAAAAGTGTTTAGATTATTAAAAACAATTGCGTGAACTCTCACCCTTATAAACTCTTCTCATCGAGAAATAGCATGGCAGATATTTGTAACAGATCTCCTCTAAACATGCTCAATTACGTAGGTGCTGCTTGAAGCCTCAGCACAGTCTCCAGGCATGTCCTTCAACACCTCTAGGCTTACATCCCAAACCCTTCATCCACTGTTGGATAACTATCACTGCTAGAGTGATCTTACCTAACAAGTGAATCAAAAACTCTTTCCGAACTCCTATTTCTTATGTTGAAGTTTTAGACCTTTGGGAAATACATCTCGAACCAAACTCTCCTTCACTTCACAGTCCCTCAACAATGTGAACATAAGAACATAAGTTCTGCTTTCCAAACTAAATATGTCTAACTCTTTTTTATAACTCCTGAAATAACAAGAATTTTGTAATACTTTTAACATCCTAGTGGTACTCTAAGACATACAATTCTTATTTTAATATGCTGATGAATTGCCATAGTGTATGAAATAAATGGATCTTTACCCACTTTAAGCCATGACTGCTGATCATCTGAGTGAATAATGAAGAATCTTACGGTGAATAAGGCATATGAGGAGTGGAGAGATAACTTGGTGGATGCATCTAATTCCTCAGTGCCTTAAATATGTATATATGTTTTTATATATGGTATTAAAATCATGTTGACAGACAGCTATCATAGTTATTTATCAGCATCTGTGCATATAGTTATGCTATGTAATCTTGCTATATAGTCAAGAGGGACAGACAGTAAATTATACATTTAATAGATTGTTTCTACTTTTCAAAATAATTGTAACAAAATATATGTGTATGTATGTATACACATATACATATACAAAATATATACACGTATACATATACAAAATAATTGTAACAAAATATATGTGTATGTATGTATACACATATACATATATAAAATATATACACATATACATATACAAAATAATTGTAACAAAATATATGGGTATGTACACATGTACACTTATATGCATATACAAACACCCACACCTACACACACATACATACATACATTCATATAGTACATGATATATGAAGACTGCTGTCTGAGGAAGTTTCTGAGATATAGTCCAAAATATTCACTATTATATTAAAATTTACTGATCTTTGAATGACAAAAATAATTAAATTTAACCCCAATAGAGTGAAAACACCATAAAGATACTTGTGTCCTCCTTTTCTTATTGTTTATTCTTCCTCACTCATTTTAGATAAATCAATGCGCAGAAATGAAATGAACATGTGAGACTTTTAAAGGCCAGCTGCTACTGTTGGCATGTATTTGAAGCTAATGGCTCATCTTCAAGTACAGTGCCGATTTTGCTAAAACCTGAATCCTCTTTCATTCTGATAGCCTATGTTTCTGAGCCAAAATCAGGGGACAGTTCTTGGATTCCTGAATCTCTTATTTGAGAGCATTGCAGAATAAACAGATGCAGTGTAGGAGAGAAGGAACATGTTTTTATCCTCATTCAGATCTGCATGATGCTTCATCTTTAGTTCATGCTATTATTTTAAAAGAAAATTATGGGAAAATGTTACCTGTAAATTATCAAAGATATGCTCTATATTTAAATACTGTATACATTTTTACTTTATTATTTTATACCTGAACCAGAAATATTTGAAATTAAATATACTTACACCACTCTAAAACATTTCAATTATATGTATATAATATTTGCTTGTTGATGTAATTTGGCATTCTAGCATTTTGCCTATTGATATTTGTGTTATTTTTCAATAAGTTCCAAATGGCATAATTCACAAACTGTAACAGGGAGTTTCATTTTAGGACAGTGCAAGCAATACTTTGCCAGTTACAAAACTGATGTCTTTTATTTTGTTAAAATGGTGATTTGAGCTTGGTTTCCAATTTTTCTGAATTTTAGAAAACATCCATCTAACAGTGTTCAAATGAACAAACTGAAATAAACAAATTGGACAATTTAGTGACAATGTAGTAAAATAAACTGCTCAAAGTGATGGCTTCTTTAATTGAACAGCAATCAATTTGATGAATTATGTCATTATGTTAGACTGTTTCACAGTCGGCCTGTCGTTTTACTTCTCTTGAGGATTTACATCACTTGCCAAAACTAATTAAGAAATACAGGTTTTGTATTAATTACATATATATTATATATACATGCACACACATATTTATGTCCACTTAAGTGTCTCTACATATGTACGTGTAAACATATATGTCTATGTACTTGTGCCACATATAAAAAGTGTTGACAACAATAGAGAAGGAGGACATACTGCATAGTTAACACACACATATATGTATTCATACATATTTACATATGTATTCATATATAAAATTATACATATATAATTTATGTGGTGAGAAAATGTAAAAACTATTCTCATTCTTTAAATTAGTCCTCAATCTATCCCATCATAAGTCTTTTCTGACTATTCATTTCCCAGACACGATAACACATTATGAAATAAATGTATAAATAAGTCTGAATAAATTTTTCTCCTTATTAAAAATAATAAAAAACATAATGAAATGTGATTGGAATACACATGAAACATTAGAGTAGATGCATTTCTATTAAGAACACCAGGTATATAATTATGATGATGATGATGATGATGATGATGATAATGGTGATTTTTCAGCACAGTTAGTCCAGAGAAATATAGAAGATATAAGACAACTGGAAAGAAATATGCAGAAATATGATTTTTTTCACAAGATTTAATTTGATGCCTGTAAAACCCATGAGAATAATTCAAGAAAATTAACAATTAGAAACTTAATGAGACAGCCTTCCTCTATCCTCCAAACCCTTCTATCATGCTTGGTAACTTCATCATCCACAGAGATGAATCAACCAAACTCCTAGACAATCAGTTCCCTCATCTGCTTATTTACCTTCTCCCAACTCCTTAGCATCTCCTAATGTGACACTGAACTCTCCCCAGAAATCTCAGGTCACTCCTTCCTTTTCTTCTAGGTCAATTACATTCACAGAAATTCTTTTTATCTCTTTGAGACTCGAATCCACTTTCATGTTCTAGCTTCCTCCATCTCCCTGTAAACTTAATTCTATTTTTCATAATTAGAACTTGTCACATTAATATTTTCTACTGTTTTTTCCTTCCCTTTTTCTAACATACTCACTTGGCAATTACCAAACTTGGATCTATCTTGTAATCCAGGCCTACATGCAAACTTTGAGAAATTTCTGGAATAAATTACACAACCAAATTTAATGAATACAGTAATTTTAAAATAAAAATAAACACTCTAACTAGCACTCAATACGAACAATTACCTTTTAAAAGAACGTAGTATAGAAAAGAAACATTTATAATAACAATAGCTAAGGAAATGACAAACAACTAGGGTACGCAAGATTTGTTAGATAATTATAAAGTTGAACTAGAAATGAAAAAACTTCAAAGAATGGAAACACCTAATTTTTTTCTTGACTATATATACTCAATGTTGTAAGTATTATAAATAGAAAAATTTCTTTTAGCTATTAATTTAAGCTCAAAGCATCTATAGGATGATCATTAAATTAGGAAAAATTCTAAATATTACACGAATAATAAATTATAATTGGATATCTGAGAAAATTATTTAAAAATGAATAGCAAAATGATTAAAGTTGTAATAATTAGACGTTTGACTTTAATTTACAATTACGCAGATTAATGGAATTTAGTGAATAGTAATAGACACAAATATAATGGATATTTAATATATAAAAAGGACCCATTGAAAAGCAATGCAGAAAAATAAACTACTAATTAATAGTGTTGATACAGAAGGCCAACTATTTAAAAAAAATAATCTAAATACTAACACAAGCATTCATCAAAATAAATTCTCAAGATATCAGAGATTTAAATTTTAAAAAGTGAAACCAGAGGAGTATGTGAAAAGGAAGGCAAGAATAAGACAAAAAATAAGATTACAGGACAAATCCAAACATCAAATTTGTCTATCATTATTGTGAATTAATTAAATCACCTTTCAAGTAAAATATTAAACATGAAATTTTAAAGTATCAAAATACATCTATGTGCTTTTTATTTTTAAAAGAACTGAAAAAATTATGCAGCCAAATTGCATCTGAGAAACTTTAATATAGAATGCTCTTAAAGACAGATTTTTTGACACGGAGAAACCAAGTCAAAATATAAGCAAAATACAGAGGATTTGAGTAACTTAATATAATAAATAAATTTGTACTCAACAAAACTATAACTGATTTTCTTTCCAAAGACATGTAAACCATAAAGAAAATTTGGTGGTGTATGAGGTCGCAAAATAAAGACCAAAACTTTTAAAATCCACCTTCTTACAGATCATGCTCCCTAAAGACAATGCAATAAAACCAGACATCTACAAAAAATGAATGTTAAATTATAAATATATCTTCTTGTAATAATGAAATGAAAGTGAAATGAAAAATCCATTCTTTTAAAGAGAGCATATCCAAAAAACAGAAAAGTTGTTTTGCCAGAAAATGTACAAAACTGAAAATGTATCAGCTAACTTTTCTCCTCAGGAAGTTATTTAAAAAATGGAAGAAGTAAATTACTAAGCATTAAATATGAATTATCAAATTGAAAAACATGGTAAAATTTTTGAATAACATGTGCAAAACTTAGGCAATCAAAATCAAGAAAAAATGTGTAGGCATACATTTTAAAAACATACATAAAAGAATATAACTAGATAAATTATAATTTCTTATCTCAGTAAATATTAAAATGACAAGATGTAAAAATCCCTCCCAAAATATGTTGACAAATTTCTTGCAGAATCACAAAAACCTATAAAATAATCATAAAAATAGTCAAAGATTACCCCATAGTAAGGAATATAGCCAAGGTGGTCTTTTAGCTTTTAGCTTCCTCTCTGTCTCATGCCTTTCCCACAGCCTATACCCTCTCCCAGGATTTGTCATTTTCCCCTCAGGTCGGCAATGGATTGCCCAACATCATAAATGTTTTGTCCCACGACTGGGCTCAATGTGGATATTCACATCCGTAACAGGTGTTGGGGGTGAATAGGCGTATCTTGGCGTTTATTCCTGCAGTGAATGTGGTCTCATCAGGGCCTTCAAAGACAGGGGCATAGACAGCCAGTCTCATTCCCAACTCCCTAAGAGTTTTTGTACCTCCTTTATAGATTTATAGGGCCCCATGTGCCCAGGGAGATCCCCCTCATTGGGCCAAAACTCCCAGAGGCTAGAATAATCCAATCTATGAGGCAGTGAGAACCTTGAGCCCCCAAGCACCATGTAGGCACTGCTGGAGGGCAGGGTGTGTGGTGATGTTGCTTATTTTCTGTGCCTCCTGCCCAAATCAGAGAACTGCCATCACCACCCCACCCCACCCCCGCCCAGTATCCTATAGCCTCACCAACAATGCCTGGATGCTTTCCCTGGCCTTTTGCTGAAAGCTGGCAGCTATATCAACAAGCTCAGTGGGAGTATATTCTCTCATCATGAACGTTTCCTGAATTGGGGACTGCCCCATTTGCTGGAGTTGTTGTTGCTGTGTTTTAGTTTTCCTTTGTATTAGGGGTATTTTGTCCATTTCATTGTCAATCATCACAACATCTTCCTCTTTGCTTTCCTCACTTTCTCAGGGATCCCACCTCTTAGGGTCCCACAGGCTTTGCAACAGCGCTCAGACCTTAATTCGAGGCAGCTTGTACTCTCCTAGCTTTGCAAAACGGCAAGCTGAGGTCTCCAACTTATTATCCTGCTCTCCCATCTTGTTTGCCAGCCCTGAAGCTAGCAGAGTCGTGGACCTCTGCACTTTCTTTAATCTCAGCTCTTCTTCCAACTTTCTAACTCAAGCTTCAACCTCCAGTTGGGGATCGGTGGCCAGCTGACTGCCCACGGCAGAGGCCAGCCCACTGTGCAGCCCTTCGTTTCCTTGCTTTGTTGCAGTACACTACGCACAGTTCCTCACACAAGGCCATCAAACCAACCGGCATTTTCAGGGCATCCCCATAGTCTACAAGCATCTCTTATGGGCCACACCTCCCCACGAAGAGGTTGATGGCCTCTTTGGGATTTCCCCTGTGGATGCCTCTTTCCTAAGACCCATTTCTTTGGTCTCCTGGCTAACTTGGCAACTGTTGGGTGAAATTTGAAACTGGCCCCTGTACAAGGAGAGCAAGAGAGACCAACAAAAGAGGCAGACCATTCCAGATTAGTAAATGGCAGGTTTAATAAACAAGGGAACTTACATATGAGGCTTGTCTTGGTAGCCACAAGACAAGTGGATCTCTGAACCTGCCCGTCAGAATCTTAAAAGTTTATTCAGAGGCCTTAACTGGGTTTGGTCACATGTTCAGTCCAGATGGTCTCAACAGCACTTTACTCTCTCAAAGCTGTGTCCTTTAAATAGCTCCTAGCATTGGAATGATGGGCAGAACATACATTTCGAGGACAAGGAATGGGATGAGAAATCTCTGATCACCTGGGTCCAGCCTGCAGGTCAGCCAGCGGTCAAGTCCTCCTGATGACCTCCTCCAACAAGAAGTTTTGAAAATGATGAAGAAACCGAGGGAGTAAGAACTCCAGAAGATAACATTTAAAATGAATACAAGTAGTTCAAAAATGTGCAATTGGTGCAGAAATAAATTAAACATAAATGAAACAGAATATAGAGCCCCAAACCAGTATAAAGTTCATTAGTTTATTCATTAATTAATATTCTAACTTAAAATGTCAAACCTGTGTCCTTGTTCATAGCATGTTATCATCAGTGGGCCAAAAATGGACAATTCCTTTCTTTCATTTTTTTCCCCCCTTTATGCTGAATCCCCACTGCTATTTCCCTAACTCCAGTAGATGTTCTACTAAAATAATGTTACATGTCCTTGAGTATAGGCATTGAACACATACCTTTAGTTGTGTTTTTTAGCCTGTGTATGTAACATTTAATTTATATGAATATTTTGCCAGGTACATTTTTCATTTTTCACTTCTTGATTTTTCTCACGCATCATTATGTGTGTTAGTTCAACCTATGCTGCTGTGTATACATCTAGTTTGTTGTTGACTATATTCCATAGTGTGTGTGTGATAGTTCCATATAATGAAAACTTAGGTTATTTCTAAACACTCTTGATACCCTCAAATACACTACAGTTACCAATGTGAAGTGTTTTTATGTACCTTTGCAATAACTTCTCTTGGATGTATACAATGGAAATAGATAGATAGATAGATACATAGATACACAGATAGATAGATAGATAATCTAGGTGAGTCTTGTGGTATACAAATAACTACTTTCATCATGTACTGCCAGATGGCTTTCCAGGTTTGTTGACAAATTTACACTCCCATCAGAGATGCAGAATACTTTCTGTTTTCCAAATCCACATCAGACTTTTGTGTTACTTAACTTTTTAGTGTTTGGTCAATGTCATGAGCATAAAGTCTTCTCTTTTCTTAAATTTGCATTTCTCTGATTACTTGTGAGTTTAAGGAGTTTTTATACTCTTCATCTATTCATAAATGATGAGATACCAAACAATTTAAGATCCACTTCTCCATTAATTATGTACAGCTTAAACAGTCTGTCAATTAAATCACATGAAACAATAACTGTAAGCTACATGCAAATTCCAGAGATGATAAAAAGTAAAAATAATAATTTCATATCCTTTAAGTCTGATATGTTTTACTTATTAATTATCTGTTTCCCCATCAATGAATTGCTTAATTATATCTCTGACCACATTTCTATTTGTTGTCCTGTATTTATCTTACTGAATTTTAAGTCTGACTTTGATGATATAAATTGTATGCCTCTGTTGGTAAAAGATGATAATACAAATAATAAAACTTAAACTAATAGATCACATTTTAATGCATATTAGTATCTATATTTATTTAAATGTTATTATATTCCATGCACTGTTCTCATCTTAGTCTGTGTATGAACTTGATTAATCTTCATAAAAATACAATGATCAAAATAACACTGGAACAAAAAAACAAAAAAACCTGATACACAAAGACATTAAGAAATATGCCAATGACAAAAACAAAAACAACAACACAACAAAAACCAGATATGTGCCAGTATTTGAAAACAGGAAGTCTTGACTCTATAGTCTGTGCCCCTATACCCTGCCTTCCAATTATTCATAAGCATCATACAGATGCTTTCTATACCATATAAATTGTGTGAATATCTGGCTTTAATTAACATCCTATAGAATTATACATTGAATACAATCACTGGTTTTTATACACTCAAATCATTATGCTTTCCCTTTATGAATTATCCCTTTTATCTTTAAAGATCTATTTACCTGACTCAAGATTACACAGTTATTTATCAATTTATCATCTGGCATTTTCTATAATTAGCTGCACAATCTTAATTCATTTTATGTATTTTTATAACAAAATATGGGCCATTTTTTTTCTTGCATGTGGTGTGCCAGATTTTTCTAAACCAACTCCTAAATATTCCACCCCTTCTCATTTATTTCAGGTACCATCATTGTCATATCTGCCTATGTATATCTATTTATGAGCTTTCTAGTGTGTTCCATTAGTGTTTTATTTTCCTGATTTTTTGGCAAAAAAAAGGTATTAAAATATATGGCTTTGTAGTATAATTGTATACCTGCTAAGTTGATTTCTACTTTTATGTTCTTAAGAAATTAATTAGTAATGGACTTTTACTCTTTTAAAATTACAAATATGTAGAGTTGCTAAAAATACATAGATAAGTTTTTTCCCTTGAATGTAAACATATTTACCTATTACTGGAAGAAAGAGTGATTAAAAACTTTACAGTACTAAAATTTGTAATTCATGAGCTGATTTAGCTCTTTATTTTTATTCAGATCTTCTTTATGTTGTTTATTGACATAATTTTTTGTATTGTTTTGTGACTTGTTTATGTATTAATGCTTAGAAAATTTACTTTCCTGGTTTCTAATTAATAATGTTTTTGGTTTTTATACTAAGTACTGTTCTAAATAAAAATTCTTAAATTTTGTAAATTGATATTATATTTAGAAATTATGATGAAGTCTTATCAGTTTTTAGTTTCAGTTTCTGATGTATTTTTTAAGACTTTTTTTAAAAAGATAAGTTTAGTTTTACAGCAAAATTGGAAGATACAGAAATTTCCCATATAACCCCTGCACCCACACACATGCATAGCCTCCTCCATTATCAACATCACTCACCACAGTGTTAATATTTTACCAAAGATTAACCTACATTGACATGTAATTATCACCCAAAAAACATTAGGGTTCACTCTTGGTATTGTACATTCTGTTGCTTGGATGAATGTATAAGGACATATATACATCATTATAATATGAAACAGAGTATTTTCACTGCCTTAAATATCCTCTGTCCTCTACCCATTCATTTCCCCACGCCTCCACCCATGGGAACCATTGATCTTTTTATTATCTCCATAGCTTTGCCTTTTCCAGAATGTCATATAATTGGTATCATACCATATGTAGCCTTTTCAGATTGGCTTCTTTCACTTGGTAAAATACATTTAAGGTTCCTCCATGTCTTTCCATAACTTCATAGCTCATTTCTTTTTAGTGCTGAATAATATTCCATTGTCTGGGTGTACCACAGTTTATCTATCCATTCACCTACTGAAGGACATCTTGGTTGCTTCCAAGTTCTGGCAGTTATAAATAAAGCTGCTATAAACATCCACGTGCAGGTTTTTGTATGGACATAATTTTTAACTCCTTTGGGTACATATAAAAGAGCTGATTGCTCAATTGTATGGCAAGTATGTTTAGTTTTAAACAAACAAATAAACACCAAACTGTTTTCCAGAGTAACTGTGCCATTTTTCATTCCTACCAGCAAAGAGGGTTCCTGTTGTTCTACATCCTCACCAGCATTTGGTGTTGCCAGTGTTCTGGATCTGAACTATTCTGATAGTGCTATCTCATTGTTTTAATTTGCATTTCCTTGATAGCATGATGTGGAACATCTTTTTTGTGCTTATTTGCCACCTGTACGTATTCTTTGGTGAGATATACGTTGAGATTTTTAACCTATGTTTAATGATTTGTTTTCTTAGTTGATTTTGAGTTCTTGTATATTTTGGATAACAGTCCTTACCAGATGTGTCTTCTGTAAATATTTTCTCCCAGTCTTGGCTTGTCTTCTTATTCTCTTGATACTGTCTTTCACAGAGTAGAAGTTTTTAATTTCAGTGAAACCCATCATATTATTTCTTTCATGGATGATGTATTTGGTATTGTATCTAAAAAGGCATCTTCATACCCCAAGTCATCTAGGTTTCCTCTGTGTTGTTACTTTCTAGGAATTTTAGAGTTTTGTGTTTTACATTTAGGTCTGTGCTTCATTTCAAGTTAATTTGTGAAGGATGTAAGGTCTGCATCTACATTTATTTTTTTTTCATGTGGATGTCCAGTTATTCCAGAACTATTTGTTGAAGAGACTGTCTTTGCTCCATTGCATTGCCTTTGCTACTTTGTCAAACATCAGCTGACTATATTTATGTGGGTCTAATTCTGGGGTCTTTATTTTGTGACATTGACTCATTTGCCTGTTCTTTCATCAATACTACACCATCTTAATTACTATAGCTTTAAAGTACATCTGGAAGTAGGCTGGCACATGTCCTCCAACTTTGTTCTTCTCCTTCAATATTGTATTGGCTATTCTGGGTCTTTTGCTTCTCCATGTAAACTTTAGAATCAGTTTGTCAATATCCATAAAATAAATTACTGGGACTGATGGATTTTTAATGTGGCTGAAAAAATTTGCAAATAATAAAAAAGTTAACTCTCTTCTCATTCTAACAGAAATCACAGCATTCTCTTACAGCATTTTTTTTTCTTGTTTTAAAGCATTCACAGGTTTTAAATTAAACAACAGCAGTAGTGGCAGAAGTGTTTTATAAATTATTTTTTCAAGTTTAAAAGAAATGAATTTTAGTTACTCCATGAATTTTGATGATTGTTTTAAGTGTGTAATATAGGCATCATAAGGTAGAATGTTCCATTCCTTACTATAGAGTACATTTTTAAAAGTCACATATATGAAATGAAATTTATCAAAATATTTTCTGAATGTATTGAGTTTATTATCACTCCAATATTCAATTAATGTAACAGAATAAATAAAAGATTATAAGTGGCAATAGAACAGTCCAAGATTTAAACAGTGTATAAAAGATTTTCCATTATCTATTACCTTCCTTTGATAGTCCCTCACACATGTATACTATATCCTGGGATGACATTTTTTTCTAAAATGTCTTCTATTTCTAAAGAGTTTTCACACAGATTTTTATGTCAGCTTTCCAGATCCACAAACTCCTCTCTCTTCTCATATCTGAAGTATCCCCATTTTTGGGAGGGAGACAACAACTCATATAGTTATTCTATTTTTCCCCACATGGAAATTTATTATTATCATAAATCTGAAATTTCAAATCTGTGGGGTACATATTAGCTATTCAAAAATTGATGTTGTGTAGTAGTTTCTGCACATAGGAAATTACATTTAGATTTAGATTTTGCATACACAAAAGTTAATCAGAATTAAAGAGCTAATAATCATAAACAGCAAAACTCAAAAAGTACTGGAAAAATGTGCTGATAAACACATCCCAAAATTAACTATATCAATATTAAAATAACAGTATAAAACAAAGGACTTACATATTCAAAGATTTAAAAATCTATATTGGAAGAAATAATTTGCAATATATGTAGTATTGACAAAGGATTACTATCTAGGCCAAAGGTAAAAAAAGGAAAATATTATCATGAGTCATATATTAGTAACTCTAATAAGTAACAGAATTAAACTCCCAATAGCTACAGACTATGGAAGTATTTGATAGCCTTTTAAGCAAGAATGTTTAATTGATTTAAAATAAATTAATTAAACATACAAGAAAATCAAACACATAAAAATCCAAAAGAGAAAAGATCATTTAAAAATTATTTATGACCTCTCTAAGCATGTTACTGAGTTTAAAACTTAGAAACTTATTAAATTTTAATCAGCAGACTCAACTCAGCTGAAAAAATAGAAAGACCTGAGATTGTGATGTATATTAACGTACAGACCCATAGAAGGAAAAATATAAAAGAGACTATAATGAACCAGGGAATAATCTAGTAAGTGTTATTGGAATTGGAAGTGGAAGGAAATAGAAAGAATGGAGAGAAGGCAAAGGAATAATTTGTTGAAAGAAATGACTTCTCAGATTCAAAAGGCATAAGAATTCAATAGGATAAATCTGCATGTGGGCACATCTTAGTGAAACTGCAGGTAATGAAATACGAGAAGTTTTTAAAAGCCGTTAGATCCTGGTATATCAATATGTAGAGTAGTTATTGAAACATTAATAAAGTAGTTTAGGGATCACTGAGGATCCCTAAGATCAACTGTATTATATCCAAATCTGCGCTGCCCTGGAGTAGATTATTTTGGATTGTACATATTATTTTTGAAATTTGTTAACTCTAGGACACAGAATAAAAATTCAAAATTAGAGAAAGAATAAGAGAAAAGAATAAGAGTATATAAATTTTAAACCAGTATGTGAATGGGTGGGAAAATAAACATCCAAATCCAAAGATATCAGAAAAAAAAGCTTAAATGACTGAGTAAAGGAACGTGCAAATTATGATGGTAGAAATTAGTCCTAATATATGTACTGAAAAGTATAATCAGTAAAATGGTCTAAATTGCCCCATAGAAGATAGAGTTATTTTAAAAATCTGATACCAGGAAAATTCTAAGTAAGGACATTTGTCATTGTTATAATATCATTAGAAAAAACAACTTTAAAGAAAAATCTGTTAAAAGGTAAACTGAGCAATATTAGAATTTATAAGATTTTATTTGAGCAAACATAATTCCAGTCAGGCAGAGCCAAGCCAAAATTGGTTAGGAGCACTCCACAGACAGAAGCTAGAGGAAAGGCTTTTATGGAGAAGACGAGAAGGCAAAGCAAATAAATAATTTGATTGGCTATTGCTTAAGCAGTTGCCTTATTTAGGAAAGTCTAGTTAGCTGTTTGTGTTAGTTGTTCTTAAGTTTTGTGTGCTGAGATTCGAGTGTATTGACTCTGGCTTAGGTTTTGTTTATGTAAACTACCAAGGGATAAGAACCACTTCAGCCTAATGGCCTCCTTGTTTAATTACCTTAACAAGCATTATTAGGCAAAAGAGTATTGTATTCTATTAATAAACCAGACTGGAATATGAATAGGAAAGAAAAATAATGATTTAATCTCACTTATGAATTCTGATACAAAAGTCTTAACAATAGTTAAAAAACAAACATCATCTTATTGAGAGAACAATTTAACACTAAACAAACTTGTAATGCAAATTACCACATTAACCGATCTCTAGGAAAAAATAACTTATGATCATCTCAAAATATGTAGCGAAGGCATTAAAAATATCCAAGGGATGATTTATATTAAAATATCTTATTAGCTAGGAATAGAAGGGAAATTCATTACCTTGATAAGGAGAATCTACCAAACCTTACAGCAGACAGTTAATGGTGAACATTTGTAAGTTTTTCCCTGTTTAGAATAATCGGCGACACTATTCAAGTGCCTTCTCTCACCATTTCTGTTCACAATGGTAGTGGACATCTTGGCAGTGTTGTTAGATACCCCCTGTGTCAGCACCTCCTTACAAGCATCCCACACATTCACACATATACCCCAATGACACCTAAGAATTAGAAACAAATAACCCAAGCTGTCTTTTTGATAGACTATATCAATACATTGGATACAATCAGCAAACCATTAAATATAACCAGAGTCCCATATATATTTATTATAGGAAAACCAATTTTATTCCTATGTATCAGTAATATACAATTAAAATGTGAGCTGAAAAAAATACCATTTCAAATAATATTTAGAAATATTTCAAACAAAAGCTAGTTGACAAAATAAGATAGAAACAGGGTGTTAACAATCTTTGCAGATAGAAGGACTTTTTTATGTACAGGCAGACACTGGCAATTTAAGAGAAGAGATAATATGCAACTAGAATTTACATACACAGTGAGTAAATCAAATTTATCAAAAAAAGAAAACAACGTAGGGTTAGAAATTAGAAATTCAGATGACAGTAAGGTCATGAATGGCTTGTTATATCAGGTTACAGAAATGGACTTTATTTTCCTGTCAGTACTGAAGGAAATGGAACTTCAGCAACTCAGAAGACCGATTTAATACATTCAAAGCAATATTTTAGGAAGAAGAGGATTCTAGTAGACAGACTGAAGCAGAGAGGGCCTGATGACAGGGAAGCCATTTAAGTATATCTTCTCTGTATCATTTTAACTTTAAATTTATTAGACATTAAAATTTTCCAGTGCAATTACTTTTGTAATCCATAACCATTCAAGCAGTGCCACTCTTGGAATATGCATTATGACAGTGTTTTCCTTCAGCATATTTATTTCTTTCGTAGCCTATAAACTTCTTCATATATCTTCTTAAAATGGCAATCACCACTATGAAAATTCTTTCATACCCTATTAATATTGCAATAACCATTAGACTATGCAACATATATTTCAGTAATATAGGAATAACCATTAGCTTAGTTTAATGCTAATAAAACATATAAACATGTCAGTGTAATATACACTGCTAAGTTCATACACATTCATTGGTTGATGACTTTAATAGTATAATGGAATAGGAGATAAGTCCTAGAGGGAAAGGCATGGCCTTTGGAGTCAGGCCTGAGCTTAATTCCTGACTCTACAGTTTTCTAATTGAGAACCTGAGTGCGTTTTTTTCTTCTCAGATTTAGCTTTTAATCTCTTTACAAACATGGATGGTAATGCTAACCACAGTGTGTTGGAAGGACTAGATGAGATGACACATGTGAGATTCCTAGCCCAGTTACAACATATTATAGGCCCCAAATAAAATGAGTTCCTTTCAAATTTCCCTTAACCTTACATAATACAGTGAGAGGGAACAGAAAGTATGATAACAAAGGCTCTGCTTCTGCATGTGAGTGTACATGTGTGTGTGTGTGTGTGTGTGTCTCACAGTGGGAGTAGGAAACTTCTGCAGGCTGGATAATGAAAAATATTAAAATGAGAACGAAAGAATTAATTATTCATGCCCAATATATTCAAATAATTGAAAGCATACCAATGATTGACTAAAGGTTTAAGCAGTTTTATAAGTCATCATTAATATCATTGTGGGTTAAATGAAGTTCCTAAAAATAAAATCTGCAAAAGGATACAAATAATGAAAGAAGTTGTAATTTTTCATGCCTGTATTACTCACATGGTAATATACAATCAATAAAGTATATATCCACTTTTGTGTAGCACCTGCTTTTTATGGTAAATACAGTATTTATCTTTAGAATCACCTTTGTTTAAATTCCACAGAAACTTTAAGAGAATACATGCTGTGACTTTTTTTTTTTAACATCTTTATTGGAGTATAATTGCTTTACAATGGTGTGTTAGTTTCTGCTTTATAACAAAGCTATATGTATACATATATCCCCATATCTCCTCCCTCTTGCGTCTACCTGCCACCTTCCCTATCCCACCCCTCTAGTTGGACACAAAGCACTGAGCTGTTCTCCCTGTGCTATGCAGCTGCTTCCCACTAGCTATTTATTTTACATTTGGTAGTGTATATATGTCTATGCCACTCTCTCACTTCGTCCCAGCTTACCCTTCCCCCTACCCGTGTCCTCAAGCCCATTCTCTACGTCTGTGTCTTTATTCCTGTCCTGCTCCTAGGTTCTTCAAAACCATTTTTTCTTTTTAGATTCCATACATATGAGTTAGCATACGGTATTTGTTTTTCTTTCTGACTTACTTCACACTGTATGACAGTCTCTAGGTCCATCCACGTCACTACAAATAACTCAATTTTGTTTCTTTTTATGGCTGAGTAATAGTCCATTGTATATATGTGCTACATCTTCTCTATCCATTCATCTGTCTATGGACACTTAGGTTGCTTCCATGTCCTGGTTATTGTAAATAGAACTGCAATGAATATTGTGATACATGACTCTTTTTGAATTATGGTTTTCTCAGGGTATATGCCCAGTAGTAGGATTGCTGGGTCATATGGTAGTTCTATTTTTAGTTTTTTAAGGACCCTCTATACTGTTCTCCATAGTGGCTATATCAATTTACATTCCCACCAACAGTGCAAGAGGGGTCCCTTTTCTCCACACCCTCTCCAGCATTTATTGTTTGTAGATTTTTTGATGATGGCCATTCTGACTGGTGTGAGGTGATACCTCATTGTAGTTTTGATTTGCTATTCTCTGATGATTAGTGATGTTGAGCATCCTTTCATGTGTTTGTTGGCAATCTGTATATCTTCTTTGAAGAAATGTCTGTTTAGGTCTTCTGCCCATTTTTCAATTGGGTTGTTTGTTTTTTTGATATTGAGCTGCATGAGCTGCTTGTATATTTTGGAAATTAATCCTTTGTCAGTTGCTTCATTTGCAAATATTTTCTCCCATTCTGAGGGTTGTCTTTTCGTCTTGTTTATGATTTCCTTTGCTATGCAAAAGCTTTTAAGTTTCATTAGGTCCCATTTGTTTCTTTTTGTTTTTATTTCCATTTCTCTAGGAGATGGGTCAAAAAGGATCTTGCTGAGATTTATGTCATAGAGTGTTCTGCCTATGTTTTCCTCTAAGAGTTTTATAGTGTCTGGCCTTACATTTAGGTCTTTAATCCATTTTGAGTTTATTTTTTGTGTATGGTGTTAGGGAGTGTTCTAATTTCATTCTTTTACATGTAGCTGTCCAGTTTTCCCAGCACCACTTATTGAAGAGACTGTCTTTTCTCCATTGTATTCTTGCCTCCTTTATCAAAGATAAGGTGACCATATATGCATGGGTTTATCTCTTGGCTTTCTATCCTGTTCCATTGATCTATATTTCTGTTTTTGTGCCAGTACCATACTGTCTTGATTACTGTAGCTTCGTAGTATAGTCTGAAGTCAGGGATCCAGATTCCTCCAGCTCTGTTTTTCTTTAACAAGATTGCTTTGGCTATTTGGGGTCTTTTGTGTTTCCATACAAATTGTGCAATTTTTGGTTCTAGTTCTGTGAAAAATGCCATTGGTAGTTTGATAGGGATTGCATTGAAACTGTAGATTGCTTTGGGTAATATAGTCATTTTCACAATGTTGAGTGTTCCATCCAAGAACATGGTATATCTCTCCATCTCTTTGCATCGTCTTGAATTTCTTTCAGCAGTGTCTTATAGTTTTCTGCATACAAGTTTTTTGTCTCCTTAGGTAGGTTTATTCCTAAGTATTTTATTATTTTTGTTGCAATGGTAAATGGGAGTGTTTCTTTAATTTCTCCCTCAGATTTTTCATCGTTGGTGTATAGGAATGCAAGAGATTTCTCTGCATTAATTTTGTATCCTGCTACTTTACCAAATTCATCGATTAGCTCTAGTAGTTTTCTGGTAACATCTTTAGGATTCTCTGTATATAGTATATGTCATCTGTAAACAGTGACAGTTTTACTTCTTCTTTGCTGATTTGGATTCCTTTTATTTCTTTTTCTTCTCTGATTGCCGTGAATAAAACTTCCAAAACTATGTTGAATAGTATTGGTCAGAGTGGGCAACCTTGTCTTGTTCCTGATCTTAGAGGAAATGGTTTCAGTTTCTTACCAGTGAGAATGATGTTGGCTGTGGGTTTGTCATATATGGCTTTTATGATGTTGAGGTAGGTTCCCTCTATGCCTACTTTCTGAAGAGTTTTTATCATAAATAGGTGTTG
This sequence comes from Eubalaena glacialis, assembly GCF_028564815.1. NCBI lineage: Eukaryota > Metazoa > Chordata > Mammalia > Artiodactyla > Balaenidae > Eubalaena > Eubalaena glacialis. The sequence goes on from NC_083719.1 coordinate 20,307,502, forward strand.
AATTTTGTTGAAAGCTTTTTCTGCATCTATTGAGTTATCATATGCTTTTTATCCTTCAATTTGTTAATATGGTGTATCACATTGATTAATTTGCATATATTGAAGAATCCTTGCGTTCCTGGGATAAACCCCATTTGATCATGGTGTATGATTTTTTTTTTTAATTAATTAATTTATTTATTTATTTTTGGCTGTGTTGGGTCTTCGTTTCTGTGCGAGGACTTTCTCTAGTTGCGGCCGAGAGGGGGCCACTCTTCATCGCGGTGTGCGGGCCTCTCACTGTCGCGGCCTCTCTTGTTGCGGAGCACAGGCTCCAGACGCACAGGCTCAGTCGTTGTGGCTCACGGGCCCAGTTGCTCCGCGGCATGTGGGATCTTCCCAGACCAGGGCTCGAACCCATGTCCCCTGCATTGGCAGGCAGATTCTCAACCACTGCGCCCCCAGGGAAGCCCTGTATGATGCTTTTAATGTGCTTTTGGATTCTGTTTGCTAGTATTTTGTTGAGGAGTTTTACATCTATGTTCATCAGTGATGTTGGCCTGTAGTTTTCTATTTTTGTGACATCTTTGTTTGGTTTTGGTATCAGGGTGATGGTGGCCTCGTAGAATGAGTTTGGGAGTGTTCCTCCCTCTGCTATATTTTGGAAGAGTTTGAGAAGGATAGGTGTTAGCTCTTCTCTAAATGTTTGGTAGAAATCGCCTGTGAAGCCATCTGGTCCTGGCCTTTGTTTGTTGGAAGATTTTTAATCACAGTTTCAATTTCAGTGCTTGTGATTTGTCTGTTTATATTTTCTATTTCTTCTTGGTTAAGTCTTGGAAGGTGGTGCTTTTCTAGGAATTTGTCCATTCTTTCAGGTTGTCCATTGTATTGGCATATAGTTGCTTGTAGTAATCTCTCATGATACTTTGTATTTCTGTAGTGTCAGTTGTTACTTCTCCTTTTTCATTTCTAATTCTATTGATTTGAGTCTTCTCCCATTTTTTCTTGATGACTCTGGCTAATGCTTTATCAATTTTGTTTATCTTCTCAAAGAACCAGCTTTTAGCTTTATTGATCTTTGTTATCATTTCCTGCATTTCTTTTTCATTAATTTCTGATCTGATCTTTATGATTTCTTTCCTTCTGCTAACTTTGGGGTTATTTTTGTTCTTCTTTCTCTAATTGCTTTAGGTGTAAGGTTAGGTTGTTTATTTGAGAATTTTCTTGTTTCTTGAGGTAAGATTGTGTTGCTATATACTTCCCTCTTAGAACTGCTTTTGCTTCATCCTATAGGTTTTGGGTCGTCGTGTTTTCATTGTCATTTGTTTTCAGGTGTTTTTTGATTTACTCTTTGATTTCTTCAGTGATCTCTTGGTTATTTAGTAGCGTATTGTTTAGCCTCCATGTGTTTGTCTTTTTACAGATTTTTTCCTGTAATTGATAACTAATCTCATAGCATTGTGGTTGCAAAAGATACTTGATACAATTTCAATTTTCTTAAATTTACCAAGGCTTGATTTGTGACCCAACATAAGGTTTATCCTGGAGAAGGTTTCATGATCACTTGAGAAGAAAGTGTATTCTGTTGTTCTTTGGATGGAATGCCTTATAAATATTTATTCAGTCCATGTTGTTTAATGTATCATTTAAAGCTTGTGTTTCCTCATTTATTTTCATTTTGGTTGATCTGTCCATTGGTGAAAGTGGGGTGTCAACATCCCCTACTATTATTTTGTTACTGTTGATTTCCTCTTTTATGGCTGTTAGCATTTGCCTTATTGAGGTGCTCCTGTGTTGGGTGCATAAATATTTACAATTGTTATATCTTCCCTTGGATTGATCCCTTGATCATTGTGTAGTGTCCTTCTTTGTCTCTTGTAATAGTCTTTATTTTAAAGTCTATTTTGTCTGATATGAGATTTGCTACTCTATCTTTCTTTTGATTTCCATTTGCATGGAATATCTTTTTCCATCCCCTCACTTTCAATCTGTATGTGTCCCTAGGTCTGAAGTGGGTTTCTTGTAGATAGCATATAGATGGGTCTTGTTTTTGTATCCATTCAGTGAGTCTATGTCTTTTGGTTGGAACATTTAATCCATTTACATTTAAGGTAATTATTGATATGTATATTCCTATTACCATTTTCTTAATTGTTTTTTGTTTGTTATGGTAGGTTTTCCTTCTCTTGTGTTTCCTGCCTAGAAAAGTTCCTTTAGCATTTGTTGTAAAGCTGCTTTGGTTGTGCTGAATTCTGTTAACTTTAGCTTGTCTGTAAAGGTTTTAATTTCTCCGTCGAATCTGAATGAAATCCTTGCTAGGTACAGTAATCTTGGTTGTAGGTTTTTCCCTTTCATCACTTTAAATATGCCTTGCCACTCCCTTCTCGCTTGCAGAGTTTCTGCTGAAAGATCAGCTGTTAACCTTATGGGGATTCCCTTGTATGTTATTTGTTGCTTTTCCCTTGCTGCTTTTAATATTTTTTCTTTGTATTTAATTTTTGATAGTTTGATTAATGTGTGTGTCTTGGTGTGTTTCTCCTTGGAATTATCCTGTATGGGACTCTCTGCACTTCCTGGACTTATTATTTCCTTTCCCATATTAGGGAAGTTTTCAACTATAAACTTCTCAAATATTTTCTCAGACCCTTTCTTTTTCTCTTCTTCTTCTGGAACCCTTATAATTTGAATGTTGGTGCATTTAATGTTGTCCCAGTGGTCTCTGAGATTGTCCTCAATTCTTTTCATTCTTTTTTCTTTATTCTGCTCTGTGGTAGTTATTTCCACTATTTTATCTTCTAGGTCACTTTTCCATTCTTCTGCCTCAGTTATTCTTCTATTGATTCCTTCTAGAGAATTTTTAATTTCATTTATTGTGTTTTCATCATTGTTTGTTTGCTCTTTAGTTCTTCTAGGTCCTTGTTAAATGTTTCTTGTATTTTCTCTATTCTATTTCCAAGATTTTGGATCATCTTTACTATCATTACTCTGAATTGTTTTTCATGTAGACTGCCTATTTCCTCTTCATTTGTTTCACCTGGTGTGTTTTTACCTTGCTCCTTCATCTGTTGTGTATTTCTCTGTCTTCTCATTTTCCTTAACTTACTCCATTTCGGGTTTCCTTTTCGCAGGCTGCAGGTTCATAGTTCCTGTTGTTTTTGGTGTCTGCCCCCAGTGGGTAAGGTTGGTTCAGTGGATTGTTTGGGCTTCCTGGTGGAGGGGACTAGTGCCTGTGTTCTGGTGGATGAGGCTGGATCTTGTGTTTCTGGTGGCAGAACCGAGTCCAGTTGTGTGTTTTGGGGTGTCTGTGAGCTTATTATGATTTTAAGCAGCCTCTCTGCTAATGGGTGGGGTTGTGTTCCTGTCTTGCTAGTTTTTTGCATGGGGTGTCAGCACTAAAGCTTGTTGGTCGTTGAATGGAGCTGGGTCTTAGCATTGAGATGGAGATCTCTGGGAGAGCTTATTCCATTTGATATTAAGTGGGGCTGGGAGGTCTCTGGTGGACCAATGTCCTGAACTCGGCTCTCCCACCTAAGAGGTTCAGGCCTGCCAACCGGCTGGAGCACCAGTACCCTGTCAGCCACATGGCTCAGAAGAAAAGTGAGGGAAAAAAGAAAGAAAGAAAAATAAAATAAAGTTATTAAAATAAAAAAATTTTTTTAATTATTAAAAATAAAAAAATTTTAAAAGTAATTAATAAAAAGAAAGAAAGAAAGAAGAAAGCAACCAAACCAATAAACAAATCCACCAATGATAAGAAGCACTAAAAACTATCCTTAAAAAAAAAAAAAAAAACAGACTGACAGAACCCTAGGACAAATGGTAAAAGCAAAGCTACACAGACAAATTCACACAAAGAAGCATACACATACACACTCACAAAAAGAGAAAAAGGAAAAAAAATGTATATATATATTAAAAAAAGGAAGAGAGAAACCAAATCAATAAACAAATCTACCAATGATAATAAGCTCTAAATACTAAACTAAGATAAACATAAAACCAGAAACAAATTTGCTGCAGAAAGCAAACCCCAAGTCTACAGTTGCTCCCAAAGTCCACTGCCTCAATTTTGGGGTGATTCGTTTTCTATTCAGGTATTCCACAGATGCAGGGTACATCAAGTTGATTGTGGAGGTTTAATCCACTTCTCCTGAGGCTCGACAGAGAAATTTCCATTTCTCTTCTTTGTTTGCACAGCTCCTGGGGTTCGGCTTTGGATTTGGCCCTGCCCCTGTGTGTAGGTCGCTTGAGGGTGTCTGTTCCCTTTTGGGAAGTCTGAGATCTTCTGCTAGTGTTCAGTATGTGCTCTGTAGGAGTTGTTCCACATATAGATGTATTTTTGATGTATTTGTGGGGAGGAAGGTGATCTCCATGTCTTACTCCTCTGCCATCTTGAAGGTCCCCCCAATGTGACTTTTTAAAAAGAGGATGCTTGAGCCCATGTGTGTGTGTGTGTTTCCATTCAGAAGATAAGAAGAATGAAGTTGGAAGAAAAGAAGACCATTGCAGTTAACAAATAAGATGGTAGTGTGGAATAGTGGCAATGGAGATAACAATAATAAGTAAAACTACTGACTTTTGTTCTAAGCAAGGCTTGCAGGGTAAGGGGACCAGTGAGACAGTGAAATAATGTGTTCACCAAGCTCATTCCTGCATACTGCTTTATGCCCCCATTCTATATAGCCTCACCTTCCTGCTGGTCAGGAGTAGTCGCCACTCCATGACAGTGATTCCTATTTCCACCTGCTGGTTCCTGGACACAAGAAGTCCAAAGTGTTCCGGCAGCAGCCATTGTTTATAGTCTAATGAGACCCTTGCTTTGTCCTTTGCTAATATTATGTCCTTCTTGGGGACCAGAGTCTCCAACCTTGCGGCGAAGACAATTCCAGTTACACAGAGCACAGAACACCCCAGAGTTATGGTAAATGGAACCACTGCTGTTTCCCCCCTTTGGTTCTAGGACCTGTGCATTCTTCCTACTGGTGGCACATTAAGGTCTCTGATATAATGCATTCACTACATCCTAAAGGATGGTAGCACATCTTTTCATAGTATGGAGTTTTAGCTTTAGAAGTTTGTTCTAGGGCTCTATGAGGCAGGCTTCTTCTGGACAGTTCCATATATGCATTGACCAGTGGAGGCAATTTCCATCACTCCTTTGCTGTCAGGTAGTCCCCCAGGTCAGATGCTACACTGTGTGGGATTATATGAGTATGGATCAGGCAATTTCTAAGCCCCTAAGTAGTCAACTAGTGCAGGCTCTGTAGGCAGGATACACAAAACCTATGTAAAGACAAACGTTTGGCTTGTCCTGGTCAGACGGAGCCCAAAGTAGTCAACTTGCAGCAAGTGGCTGGTTGGTCTCTCCTGTTTTAAAGAGGTACTGCTTTCATTTTTGGAGTTTGTATTCATCTCACAGTGATGGTGTGAACATATACCCTCAAATAAACATTTTTCTCAATTAATTTTAACCTGTTAAATTCAGCATTGCTAAAACATAATTTAGTAAAACATTATTTGAGGTATGTGTCCATATCAGCACTTTGAGATAAACAGACTTCAAAAATAAAAGTGCAGTCACTTTGAAATAAACCACTTTTAAAGTGTTAGTCTTTTTTCTCTTTTTTTGCTCAATATTTTATCTAAACCAAATTATCTATCACACTTTTTTTTTTTGCACAGAATAGTCTTTGTTAGTGCTTATCTAGTAAAGAACTGTGATCTACAATATGTAATGATGCTGGGATCTTCATATTAAATCACTCTTAAATATTGTGTTTGTTTTGATTCTAAAGGCAATATCTCCAACTTCAAAAAGATAAAATAGGCATATTTAGAAAGTTTAATATTATGGGTTTCAGTTGAATATGAATGCTATCATATGATCTACAGTAAGGTACATAAATAGGTGTTTTTAAAATAATTTTGTGATTACTTTTTTTCAGTAAATTTATTAAATTATACAGTGTCTACAGAAAAAAATGCACATGTCATCTTTTTCCAGGTTTCACAAAGTGAACTTACCACTGTAACCAGCACTCAGACATAAAAATATTACCAGTCTCCCAGGGACTCTGCTCTTGCTTCCTCATCATGGTCACTCCCTAGCTCAACAAGTTTTACCACTATTCTGTCTTAAACAATATTGTTTAATTTTGCATGGTTTTTCAAGTTCAGATAAATTAAATAGTGCATGATGTATTCCTTTGTGCTGGGTTGTTTACTCAACATTATGTCTGTGAGGTTTATCCAAGTTGTTCTGTATAGTTATATGTTATTTATTTGCATCTCTGGTAAGTATTTAATCATATAAATATACTGCAATTTATTTATCCATTCAATAGTTGATGGACATTTATTAATTTCCAGTTGGGAACTATTAAGAATAAGTTCCTGTGAACATTTAGGTTCAAGTTTTTTAGTGAACACATATTTACATTTGGGGAGTATAAGCCTAGAGTTAGAATTACTGAGTTGATATTCAGCTTTATTAGATACTGCCTATAGAGATTTACAAAAATTATAACTATGAAGATTTATCAAGTTTTTTAATCTTTCCAAAAGAAGTGATTTTTCTCTGCCATATTTTTTTATTTATTTGATGGGTTCTTTATTTCTTTCTACTGTCCTTGTGTTAGATTTATTTTTCTTGTACTTTTATGAGAATAGAATGTTAGATCACTGATTTTTAGTTTTTCTCCTTTTTTAATATATTCATTTATAACAGTAACCTTCCTGTTAAGCACTACTTTACTTGCATCTCCAAATTTTTATATGTCATACCTTTATGGTCATGCAGTTCAAATTATTTTCAACCTCTTTTGTGATACATTCTTTTACCCAACACTTATTTAGAACTCTGTCACTTTATTTTCAGACAGAAAATATCTAGTAATTATTAAATCCACCAAGATTAGAGAACAACTTCTAATGGATATTGAATCTTAAAAAAATAATTTATGGGGCTTCCCTGGTGGCTCAGTCGTTAAGAATCCGCCTGCCAATGCAGGGGACACGGGTTCAAGCCCTGGTCCAGGAAGATCCCACATGCCACGGAGCAACTAAGCCTGTGTGCCACAACTACTGAGCCTGCACTCTAGAGCCCGCGTGCAGCAATGAAGACCCAACGCAGCCAAAAAAGAAAATAAATAAGTAAATTTATACAAAAAAAGAGCTATATCTTCTACATTTATTTCAATTATTCATTAAAAAATAATAATAATTTATGATAATCTATCATACAATCAATTTTGGTAAATATTTTATTTTCACATGAAAATAATGTGCATTCTGTCACTATTGGGCACAATGTTTTATATCTGAAATGTAGCTCAAGTTAATTAATTATGTTTTGCCAATCTTCTATATCGTTACTGATTGTTTTTGTCTGACGGATCTGTAAATTAGTGAGAATTAATGTTTCCTGCATTTATAATGGATTAAGTTATTTTTCTTTTAGTTATACCAATTAATGCTTTATAAACTTTGAAGTAGTACATATAGATTTAAAATCAATACATCCTTCTGGTAGATTCTTTCACTGTGTAACACACCCTAAAGAAGTTAGTTCCTTCTCAAAACGTCCCTTTCTCTGCATTTTCTATCAACCTTTGCGTTTATATGGCCCTTTCTTTCTTACCTCAACTCCTGCAATGGTTTCTTTAACTTCTCTAGTCTTCCTTATTCCCTTCAGTTCATTCCAAACATTACTTCCTAAGGTTTATCTCTACTTAAATTGTGATTCTGCTCAAAGCTCCCTCAATGGCCGCCCTCCTTCCCATGGGATAGCATCTTGATTCCTATGTGGGGCATTCAAGAGCTTCCACTTTGGGGAACTATGATAAAGTAGGTGCTCCGTTAAAACCAGATTGTCCTTTCACCCTACAAAGTGTCATGCGTGTTCCTGCCCAAGTATTTGCTTTTACTGTTTCCTTTCCCTAGAATGCTAGCTGAATCCCATCCCTGCTCAAAATCCAGTCTCTATCAAAGGCCTGAATAACAACAACTTTTATCTTCATTCCCTTCCGTAACTGGTGATTTTGATCACACACTGCCTTGTATTATGATTATTTGGTCCATTTTCACTCATGCCATAGTATTTTCTTCCTTAAGGGTGTGTATGTGTGAGTGTGTGTGTGTATATGTATATATATAAATGACACCACATCCAGGAATATGCCATTCATAAAGGAACTCGAAAATCAAATACTTTGTTAATGACTTAATCTTTACAAAGTAATAAAGAAAATGAATCTCCATTTACTTTAGGGCTGTTGCACGTACACTGACTGAAGGTTAAAAAGCAGTATTAACGGGACAGGTGACCTGAGAATAACTTCTGTGCATTTTACTGATGAAAACACTGTCCGGCTGGAATAAAAGGAGCAGTGAAGCGACTTCTCCGCAGCTGAACTGAAGCTCACCCACCCAACCCTGGCAGGCGCTTATGGCTCCACCCTAACACCCAAATTGGGAAGAAAGACTTTTAAGTTGGCCTCTCCAGAGATCAAGGAGCCAGGCTCAGGACTAGAGACCAGAGGGCCTCCCTCAGAGACGAAGGTTTCTCGACCCTTCCCGGGAACACAAAGCAGAACCGCTCCTAAACTTGCACAGGCGCAGAGTCCCTGGATTCCGTGCCTCCCCTCCTCCCATCGTCAGTGTGTCCTGATCCCCTTACCTTGAAGGCAAGAAATATTGTTATATTTAACTAAAACATCAGGGCCGGGAGATGCTTTAAAGATTACTTGGTAATAGATCATGTTTGGAAATAGATCCACATGTAACATAAACGGTAAATGCCACCTTATTTGGAAAGGATTTACAGGAAGATTTAGTGACATATGTTCACAATTCAATCATATAAAATCGTTTTTAAAGGTTGAAACTTATGCGAGAACTCTCCAAATTTGGAATCAATTAGTATTTGGTATGCTGTAATGGATATTAATCTAATCCAATTCTTATTAAAATAACTGATGATAGTTATATTCTGCAAGCACAATAATATTCTATATAGTCTGTTTAGAGTACTGAGCAACTTTTCTCTCTTTTTTTTTTAATAGCAGAGTACTGGAATTTATTGAGAAAAACAGACAAGCAATTTTTAAAAATAACCCATTTTGCTTATTTCTAGTTTGAATCAGAATCTATGATTACTTCACAGACCACTGAAAGTGTTATATGGTGGAAATTTCTGTGCATAGGAAGGGATTTGACAAGTTTAAATTTGATATGGTTACCATACCCAAAATGCTTCCAGATTGCTGTGACAATATTAATCCACAATATTGTTAAGGTGAAAATGATCTTTGACATTAATATTTAGGTTTCACACATTGAAATTGATTTATTAGTCTAAGAAAATTTGGTTTTCTGTTTGTTTTGTTTTGTTCAATCTCCCTGTCTTATATTTTTAAAAATATAGATAAATATTAAATGTAAAAATTATATCGGGTCAGATCTGGTTGACAAATAGGAAAGGTGATTAGTGGACAAGGGAAAACATTTTAATACTTAAAGGAATAAACTCTGCTCAAACATCATCTTTTCTTCAGCAGTGCGTGTTAACTTTCATTCAAGTGTATAACAAATACTCAATATTTTATTATTCTTTTCCAAAGTCTTCAATTTTTGACACTTGACCATAATTTCTTCATCCAGATTTGTGAGAGAATGGCAATGGAGTTAGGTTAATGCAGTGATTCAAGACAAATGCCAAGTGTATGTCTTATGAGACATATTCTCCATAGAGAGAATCACAGAAGCATGGAGCATGGTGATATATATGAGTGTGGCACCAAAGTTCTACAGATGGATGCAGATACATAGAGTTAGGCACTTAAAGCAATTGCTTTCAGTCATCTCAGTGATAAGCAGTCACAGATGAGATGTGTACATTTGAGACGAAAGAGCTTGGTGTAAATTTAAATCAAATCCAAAGTCTGACATTTACCTCATTTTGGTTGGAGAGGAAAAGCATATATTTAGGGCTGAGAAACAAATTTAAATACTCAAGATGAGTTGAACAGAGTTAGAAATTCTGCCTCGGAATCTTCACTTAGATTCACTGTAGAAAAATAGTTGATGACTGCCTCATATATTTGTAGTTAGTTAAATAAAAGACTTCTTTGATTATGGACGGATGTAAGATTAATGTGTGAAGATAAAGGGCAGTCATTTGTTTGTTTAATTATGAAAGACAATCAAGAAGGGGGTCCAAGTTCATAAAGAAATATGCATAGTGTTCTAGGTCCATTCAATATAAATCACAAAACACACAGAGTAGAGAGAACACTGTGATTATTAAAAAAAAAAAATACTGAATCCTACTGAACATAATATATAACAAAACATAAGCTTCTGCTCATCATAAACCACTTAAAGGATACTGGTGACGTTTTATATGAAAGGGTCACATTTACAATTTAAAAAATACAAATTCTTTTACAAAGGTAAATTTAGACTTTGCAAAAGAATTTGTATTTTTTAAATTGTAAATGTGACCCTTTCATATAAAACGTCACCAGTATCCTTTAATAGGTAAATCAGAAAAAAGCAGGCCAATGAAACAGAAGAAATAATCAGAAATATTGATGTAACATTTTAGTTGGCTATTGAATAATCTTGAAGATTTTCCCCTAACCCAAAAATGTGCCATTAGGAATGATTACTCAATATCAGGTTCTGAAAAAAATTTTAAATACTAAAAAAATAGATGGGGTGGAGTTCTTTCTATTATTCACAACACCTAAGGAAGGACTTACAGGTAATATCCAACCAGCTTCTTCCATAGGGCAGAAGGCTTTCAGGGTCTGGACATTGACCTTCATGATGAATGTGGCTAGAGACAGAGGAGATGATAATGACCAATACTCAACAGTAGTTTTGACCAACACTGGGAACTCTTCCTCAGCTGCTTGTTCGAAATGGGAAATAAGGGAGAAATTTTGATTTAAGATGTTATCTGAAACAGCAGACTCTGCAACAATCCCTGAAAATCATCTGTTTAATTTTAGCTTAGGTTTCCTACAGTAAAGAACACCCCTCACCTTATTAGAAAAACCGAGGTCTATTCATTTTTGGCCATTGACAAACATTGTCCCATCAAAAGTAGATACTTTTTGTTATCTTGTTTACCCAAAATACCTCTTATTTAAAAACAAGGACTTTCTTACTCAAAGAGGATATTTTTGAAATATTTAATATAACATTCTTCTAGTTACATTCAAAAGGCTATTAATTCTGCTTTATGTCATTGGGTTTGAAGGTTATAAATGGACCCTGTATGTGTTCTACTTCTGTGATTCCTCAAAATGAATAATCACAAAAAGAATTTGCCATTACAAATGTAAAGAACTGTGAAGTGAATCTGCCACAGTTTCACAGATTCCGGCAGAGGACATGTGACTCCTGGGCCACAAATAAGGGAGTTTATCATTCACTGAACAATAGGCAGCATGATTTTATATTTACATTGGCTTCTACTTGCCTCCCAAGTCCCATTACGGCAACTGGGAAGTAAGCCCAGGTGTATGCTGCACGCAGTGGATTCGTACGGTAGCTGAGGAACCCCAAGCTTAAAAAAATACCAATATTATGAGGAGGTTACTAGCAAACGTTCCCAAACTTAGCCCCAGATGGAGTCATTATCTTTATCAGACTCATCAGGAAACATATCTACGTGCTACCCACAAAGGGTATTTCTATCTATTTCTATCTTCTAAGTCTCTTTGCTGTACAAACATCCTTGAAAATAGTAGGCAACAATAGCTATCACAAGACATGTAAAAACACCATTGAGAATTACCTTCAAAATAAACAAAAATCAAAATATTTGAGAATTAGCTAAGAGATAAAGCAGTAGAGGTAACAGCCCAGAAAAAAAAAAAAGTGAAATCAAATAGAATAAGAAAGCTAAACCCTCTTTAGCATTGCATGTGCCGGTTAACACTGGATGGTAATCATTATCTTCTCAGTAGCAGGTTTTTTCCTATGCCTTTCTCAAAAAAGTGCTCCTGCTTCTTCTCCATTGCCAGAATACCTGAGGGAGGTTTATTCTGCACTGTTGACCTTTTATTTAATTCATGAATCATATTTTTCAACAGACACCATTTATCACCATTGAAATATTTTGTGACTAATACATGCAAGGTAATGGTGTAGATGTTGTAAACCAAAAAAATACTAATCTCAATCATTTTTCAAAGGACCTTTATTTTCCTTAAAAAGATAAAACACAGTTACAGGTATAAAGACATAAACATTATAGAATACACACAGAATAGAAGATTCAGATACAACAGAAGCAACAGAAAATAAGTTCTCATTAAGTCACAGATTTCCTCACTTTTTAAAAAGATTTTATCTTTTACAGTAATACAAAACAAGCTCTTTTTTTTTCTTTTCAATTGGAGACATTACCTGTTTTTCTTGGCTTGAGTTTGCTATAGATTTGTAGCCCCGACTAAAATGTATGGTCTATTTAACTTTCATCAGCCTTATTGCAACTTGTCCCCATGGTGCCCCAGAATAGATTTTCTAAAATTTACAGCCACTGTGCTCTTGGTGTATTGAAATTGGCACAGTGTACCGTATCTCAAACTGTAATTCCCTTTACCTGACAGTACAGACCTAAAGTAAAACAAATCCATTGTCCCAACTGAGCAAGACCTCTCAGGCAGCTCATGACTAATTGACAGTTCCTGTGGCTTCATGTTTCTCCCCACCATGGCCAACATTTGTAACAATATTCTACTCCCTTTTTTTTAAACTGTACAATCAGCAAAAGAAAAATATTTGCTTTTTACGTCTTAAGAGGTTCTGCTGGAGAATTTATAGTACTTCATTTATTTTAACATTGGGCACAAATATTTTTGGCCCTTAAATGGCAAGCTATCACATTCAATAAATTCCACTTACTGTTCTTGTTACACTGTGTGCTTGTTTGGTTTTTTCCCTTAGTAGTTAATTGATCTTTATGCTGGCTTGCTCTTTGCTCTCTTGACTCTCATCTGGAGTGTAGAATACAAAAGTATTTTGTGTTTCAATTTCTGAAAACAAATATTGATATAATTTTTGGTGGATTGATTTCTATACTGCTAAAATAACTATATTATCTACATGGTATGAATTTACAAGATATTAGATCTGCTTTTACTTTCTGTTGTCTCAATCTGCTTTTGAGGGACTTTATTAATAATCCCTGAAAATCTTTTACGGATATCTCAAATGTTTACATCTACACTGCTTTAGATTAAAGACAAAATAGAAAAACAAAGCAGCCCAATTTATTAACCAGTAATTCTACTTGAAAGTAATGTCAACAATCTAGATTTTTTCTTTTTCTCTTATTTCCCATTTTCCACCTACTCCATTTTTGCTTGATTTGCATATTCTTCCTCAATTATTGATTTTAAAATATTGATTAATTACTTCCAATATGTCAGACAATGTGCTACATAGTGAGCATACAATCTGGGCAACAGAGACATGATCCTTTCCTTCTTCCAGCTTATACTACAGTGGAGAAAAAAGACAATAATAAAATAAACAAATTCAATGCAGTGAAGCATATGCTAGTGGTTATATATAGTAGCATGTACCAGTTTTTAAAAGATCAGGAAAAAGAGGTCTAGGCTGAGACCTGAAGACTGAAAAATTCAGTCTCTTCCTCATCCACTCTTTCTCCTTTATCATCAAATAATACTCTTAATATTTATTACCATTGACATAGTGTTTGTATGTTGGTCTCTACAATGCAGTTATGAGCTTATCATTATTTTTAATTTTATTTAAGTATATTTATTCATGTCTCATTTCATACTCAACTCCTGATACTTTCAGCAAAAGAAAAATTATACAATTATTAAATTGTGATTAGTTTTAAAATAATAATAGAAATAACTCAAATTTTTCTATTAGAGCATTTGTCATGGTGGATACTGCAAACATTTAATTTCATGTATCCTAATTGGATATAACTACATGCAAGCAATCTATAGTGCTTCAACATTTATGTAATACAGGAATTCTTTACTGCAAACATCAAGGGAAATTGGCTTTCCATTTGATGACATGCTTCATACTCATGTAGTACCTCTCTCCACATAACTTTATTTATAAGAGTAACTTTTCTATTATGCAAGCACTGGATGCTTATTGTAAAGATTTTGAAACTAGAGAGAGTTTGAAAAAAATTACACAAAATTATGTTTCCCAGAAATAAATATAGACAACAATCTGATATTTTAGAGTTGCACTTAGTTTATAATGAATATATGTGTGTTTATATATGTAAATTTGTATATATATAAGTATATAAATACATATAATTTACATGTGACATTTTTCATGCAATTTTCCCATAATACAACTTAGTAGTTGTATAGTATTTCACTCAAGGAATTTTTCTATAAAATTAGTAAATAATTTTGTGCACGCCAAACATTATTATTTCTAACATTTCTCTTTAACAATATTGCCACAATAAATGTTTCTACATGACTCTTTCTTTAATTTTGTTATGATACATTCTTCAAATTGGTGAATGAAATAAATAAACTTAAACGATATGATGTAGCCAAAGGTCCCAATTTTAAACATTCTACTTTTGATCCTATTTTGCTAAGTTTCACTTTACTTAGCCAAGTATTTGTACTAATACAAAGAATCTTGTTTCTGATGAGTTAAAATTGTAGTTGAATTAATCAGTTACGAGTGACACCACCACTTCTTATACAATAACCTGAAGGAAAAGAGACCAATGAAGAGATGATATCTGGTTCTGAGATCTCTGGTCAGAAACACTAGTCTAAATATCCTGAAACCTAGATCCAGCCTAGGACTACTTCACTGGATGTCCTTTATCTTAGTTTGGGCTGCCATCACAAAATACCAAAGATTGGGTGGCTTGAACAACCGATATTTATTTCTCGCAGTTCTAGAGGCTCGAAGTCCAAGATGAGGGTGCCAGCATGATTGGGTTCTGGTGAGGGCTTTCTTCCTGGCGTGGAGATGCCCACCTTCTCACTGTGTTCTCACATGGCAGAACAAGAGATTGAAAACAATCTTTCTGGTCTCCTTTTATAAGGACACATACCCCATCATGAGGACACCACCCTCATGACCTCCTCTGAACCTAATTACATCCCCAAAGCCGCATCTCCAAATGCTGTCACATTGGGAATTAGGGCTTCAGCATAGGAACTGGGGGAAGGGAGGACAGAATTCAGTCCATAGCCTCCTGCTTCCTCAAATCATCCAGCTGAAAATCGAGTTTTCATCCTCCCAGATGCCTGTGACAGGAGGAGCCACTGCCAACACATATTATGAGCCACATGTATCCCAAGAAGGAAGGTTGGACTGTTCTTAAGAATCAGTTGCCCAAAGAAAAGGTGTGGAGAAATGGGCAGAAGATTACTTGAAGGCACTGCTTCTTTCTTCATTTCCTCACCTTCTGTTTTAAGAATCTGAATGAAAATATCAAGGAAAGCTGTTTGTTTGCCTTTATTCTTCAGCTTTATTTAAGAATCATCTGCAACATCAAACTCAATCCCATATCTTGTCTCTGAATTTGTCAAGAAGGCTTGAATTGAGACGTCACCTTTCTCTAGCACAAATGACTTGCATTCTCTCTCTCTCTGAGTCCTGTTACCTTGTCAGGATTCCTTTAAAATGAATCTTAAAATTATGATACAAATGAACTTATTTACAAAGCAGAAATAGACTCACAGATGTAGAAAACAAATTTATGGTTACCAAAGGGGAGGGGAGGGATAAATTAGGAATTTGGGATTAACATATACACACTACTAGATATAAATAGATAACCAACAAGGACCTACTGTAGAGCACAGGGAACTATACTCAATATCTTATAATAACCTATAATGGAAGAGAAGATAAAAAAGGAATTCAGTTATATGTATGTATAACTGAATCACTTTGCTGTATACCTGAAACTAACACAACATTGTAAATCAACTATATTCCAATAAAAATTTCGTTAAAAATGTACTGCTTCAGCCTCAGCCTTCTGCAGAGTTGTTTGGTGATATTTGGATTAAATCAGCTCATCTGAGGAATTTATGACTTGTTCTCCTCCTCAAAAAAGTCTTTCCTCCAAGCATACTTTTCACAATACCATTCTCAAAATTTAGCATAGCATATACTTCTAAACCCGTTTAAAAAAAAACAACACATTTTTCAGGGAAATTCAATAAATGTTCTTTTTTTCATGATTTTTTCATCCCTTATACTTCACTTTTTTGGGGATAAGTACTCTGGAATAATATCCTATTTTTTAACAAAAATCATAGAAATTACATTGTTAATAACATTAGCAATATAAATGTAGTGTTTTATTATTTTCAAAGCACTTTCATAGGGATTAATATTTTGACATTCATATCAGCTCTGTGAGATTTGAAAATAACTATTCTCATCCTTGTATTACAGATTATAAAATAGAGGCATATTAAGGACATAGTGTGTCCTTAAGCCCAGAAATACCAAAGGAAAGGGTCAGAAACTGAATTTGGGATATTTAAATTAAAACTTAAAAAAAATCATACTCTTGACAATACTCCATAGGGCTTTCCTTTATTATTAGCGGTTCCATGCATTTATATTTTCACTAATCAATTGAAATTAAAAGAAAATTAGCAGTTTATTTGCCTGCAGAATCTCAAATCACTATGCACATTCATACCCCCCAAAATGTCTGCATTTTTCTACATGTAAGAGGGTTTTAATTTGTGTCATATGAAGAAATAACCAAAGTTGTCAGACTTTACATGCTGATGTTCTGTTTGATAACAACCTGTATTTCATACTTTCTTTTATAACTGCTATGGAGTCCTTATATTTGCACAAATCCATTTCCACTTTTTGGAATAACTAGGCTTACATAAAGTAGCTCATTAGTATCTGAATTTTATGCTTATATAATATAATTGACTCACTGTAATTAGAGGGATGCTTATTTTTGCCTGAAGTTAGACATTTTCATTTTTCTTCCTTTTGACTCTTGGGTCAGAGATACAAAGCTAAGTAGAAATTTGTATAATTATTCTGTGTATTTCAAAAGTTCTAGAATGTCTAATCAATTTAAGTCATGAAATAGTTTTTTTCTCTTTCTTCAAAATCTGTAAATTCCAGAAAATATAAAGCCCTTCAGATGTAATTCAATCAGGAAATCATATTTTATTTCACTTTACTTACCTAGTTCTCATTATCAACGTTCTTAGCTTATACATTATAAAAATTAATCAAAATTTTATTTTAATTATTACATTGCTGGCATTTTAAAAAACAAGACTTTTTTTTTTTAACTTTACACCTTTTGTTCCCAAACTCACTTCATTCCTGCATTCATTTATCAAATGTTCATTCTACGTTTCAGATATTCCACTGTGTAATTGAATAGAAAGATAAATAGGGCATGTCCTTGTTTTGACTTTATATATTACAGATCCTAAAGGAGCAGGAAAAAATAGCCTCAGTAGAATATAATAAATGCCATAATAGAGGTGTATACGTGTTACTTCCATAACACAGAGGAAGCAGAGGACGCACTCCATCTTCAGGTAGATTGGTTGTCAGGGGAGCTTTCCCAGAGAAGGTTGCTTTTAATCAGAATTCTACAGTGTTTGAAATAGTTTGCCAGATGTACCAGATAGGAACTAGGGAAAAGGCACAAAAAATCAGATATCTTAAAGTGCATGGATTTTTCAAGCAGAGTGAGTAAAATATTATTTGAAGAAAAGGAAAGTGAGGGGTATGGACCAAGTGGAGAAAGACTTTTAAAAGTTAAATTTGGGGCTTCCCTGGTGGCGCAGTGGTTGAGAATCTGCCTGCCAATGCAGGGGACGCAGGTTCGAGTCCTGGTCTGGGAAGATCCCACATGCCGCGGAGCAACTAGGTCCGTGAGCCACAACTATTGAGCCTGCGCGTCTGGAGCTTGTGCTCCACAACACGAGAGGCAGCGACAGTGAGAGGCCCGCGCACCGCGATGAAGAGTGGCCCCCGCTCGCCGCAACTAGAGAAAGCCCTCGCACAGAAACGAAGACCCAACACAGCCAAAAATAAATATAAATAAATAAATAAATAAATATTTAAATTTTTAAAAAAAAGTTAAATTTGAAAGGGGCATTGAAGTATGGATGAATTGTGGGCAATGGAGTAGGAAGAATTTGACTTGAATCCTGCTTCTACCCCATAATAACTGTGTCACCTTGGATAAATTACTTGACAGCTCTAAGACTTGGTTTCCGTATTTGAAATATGGGGATAAATAAATATATACATATACTTTTTATGGGTTTGTCAGGTTTAAATAAAATAATAAAATTCATGTGATGAACATAGTGCCCAAGTTTACTCAATTATCAATGCTGTTGTTACTTGTTTTGCTATTAATATTATTAAGGCTTTTTTTCCATAGGGAGATCATTCCTGCAGCTGTGTAGAGGACTCACTGGGAGAGGAAGACACTGTAGGCTAAGGAACCTCTTCATAGAATCTTTTCATAGAGTACAACCATCCAGTGTACAGAACAAAGTCGGCAGAATAATAATATTGATAACAAAAAGAAGAACATTATCTGAATTTATTTAGTGCCTCATACCAGAAAAACAGGACCAATAGAATATATATATATATATATATATAGTATAATATATATAGGTACTGTATTTTACGTATAAATTTAGAGAGACAGAGAGAGACAGAGAGACAGAAAAACAGAGAAAGACAAAGGCAGAGAAAGAGACACAGAAACAGACAGATAGAAAGGGACAAATAGAGGACAGAGACAGAGAGACAGAGAGGAAGGGAGAGAGAGATTTAATTTAAGGAATTGGCTCTCCTGATTGTAGGGGCTAGAAAGTCTGCATCTGTATGGTAGCAAGCAAGCTAGAAATGCAGGAAGAATTTCTGTTACAGTTTCTGGCAGATTTCCTTCTCCTTCAGAAAACCTGCTTTGGCTCCCAAGGCCTTTAACTGATTGGCCTTTACATTATGCAGGATATTCTGCTCTATTCAAAACCTACTGATTATAGGGCTTCCCTGGTGGTGCAGTGGTTAAGAATCCGCCTGCTAAGGCAGGGGACATGGGTTCGAGCCCTGGTCTGGGAAGATCCCACATGCCGCGGAGCAACTAAGCCGGTGCGCCACAACTACTGAGCCTGCGTTCTAGAGCCCACGAGCCACAGCTAGTGAGCCCACATGCCACTACTACTGAAGCCTGCGTGCCTAGATCCAGTGCTCCGCAACAAGAGAAGCCACGGCAATGAGAAGCCCATGCACCACAACGAAGATCAGCCCCTGCTCGTCTCAACTAAAGAAAGCCTGCGCACAGCAAAAACCCAACTCAGCCAAAAATAAATAAATAAATAAATAAATTTATTAAAAAATATCTACTGATTATAAATGTTAATCACATCTAAAAAAATGACTTCACAGCAACATCTAGACTGGTACTTGACCAAACAACTGGGCAGCACAGTCTAGCCAAGTTGGCACATAAAATTAACCATCCCAGTAGGGCTGATGAAACCAAGATTATTATGCTTAATTGATAACATATGAAATGTCCGAGGGGTTGCGGAAGGTGAAGTTAGCATTCAAGCACCAGGATATCTGATTCCATACTCGAATGTGTCAACCATACGTGGTACCATCGCCTAACAGAAAAAAATGTGAAGGAGAGGAAGCATGTGAGAGCCATGTCTATATGTGGGAAATGAGAAAGAAGAGGGACGATAAAAGTGTTTCCTTTAGTTTATTTTAAATCATTAAGCAGCTGGTAGAGAGATTCTGTTAAGAAGTGATTGTGTAGGATGAAGAAATGGTCTATTTTGAATCAGGTAAGTTTTAGTTTTACAGGACATTAAGCAAAGACCAACATGTTACTTTCCTGAGTAAAAATTTTCCATAAAAATAAATCATCATTGTTCCTTGCCTCCTTCCTTTTCAAATGTCATCTGTGCTGCGTGAAATGTCTTTCCACATTTATTCACTCACAACACCCAACTCCTCCAAGTTTTAGATGGACTAGAGTCTTCCTTGTGAAGCCTTCTGTGAGTTTCCAGGCACCTGTAGTCATCACTCCCTGTGCTTTACAGGACACAGCTGTTAATGCCAGCACACTCTACAGTGAACTTGAGGTGAGGACCCTGGTCTGACCCAGCTTCAAATACTCAGAAACTAACAAAGTACTTGGACTCCATCACTGGGCAATAAGTTACTGCTGAATGAATATAGATTAATCTCTTCATTTTATTAGTATCAATATGCCTATGGTTCTTCTGGAGTATAAGATACTGTGACAGCTTTATGGACCCTTTTAAATATCCAGCTTAAGGATGAACAAACAGGTGAACTGTCTTGTAAAGTACAATTGACTTTGTGAAATGTTGTTCCTGGGCTCATCCATATCTTTCTCTGTTTGGTTTGTCTCGATGTTGACTCCAAGTTAGATATCATTTTTATGCCTATGTATTCATCTGATCAGATGTGTCAGAAAAAATACCATTGATATATGTCAGTGCTGATTATGGTATAACTTGAACTAAGCCTAAAAAAACAATTAAGGGGGTAAAAGAATCAGTATATACCACATTACTATATCAACTTTATTTTTTTTATTTTTTGGATTCATCAATTTTATTCATTTACTAATTATTATTAATGAGTGATTCATCTATATCAAAAAGTCAGATGAAATAAACAAAATTTTTTCCAGTGAATACAAGTTTAAGGTTTTTTTGGCAAAGAACAAGAAACCAGTATGTTTCAGCATTTTAGAACTATGAGGCATCGAATATCAGTAAAACATAACATATGGATGACTTTCAGACATGCATTACAAATATTTGCTTCAGTCTTTGAATATCATATTAAATAATTGATCTTGAGACTGTGGAAAATATTATTTGACAAGTGATTGTTTAATATGTGTATTTAAGGAATCTCAAACAGATCAGACTCTACATTAAAAAAAAATTACTGTATGGATTTCTAGATTAGCCCCCTTTTCTGAGTTTCATTGGAATTTTCAGTAGGAAAAGAGGTCAGTAGTATCTCATTCTGCAGTCAGTTCGTCACAGGACCACCCTGGAACTTGTCTCTCAAGGCAGCTGGAACCCCCTCCCGATGTTTCCCAGGTGTTCCGGGAAGTGATATATATCAATAGCTTTGGTTCTTCCTCATGATAAGGTCCTGGTGGTCTGGGAAAATATGTCTTGCTTGTTGGCCCCTTGCTCTGTTTCTTCCTCTGTCACCTCTACCTACTTTTCCTTTCTTCTGTCATTAACGATAAATAAAATACATTACAAATGCATTTTGATATGCACTGTTTCTCATCACATTCTCAGTAAATTAAATGCTCATGACAGGCTAAACTTGATATTCCAAGACATGACACATAAGGCCCAGGAATGACTTGACTTCTGAATAAAGAGGCCTTCGGTTGCTGATGAGTCTCAGACAGACAGTAGGCTTTAATTTCTCTCATATTGAAACAGGCAATCAAATTAGCCTTATGTATTTTCCTTTTTCTGGCTTCTAACCCATGTGTTCATTCACTGTATTTCTGTTCTTTTTTGGGGGGTGGGGGCAATTAAGCCATTTTATTGAGGGGCTTTGGGGGAGGGTCGAAGGGTTGGGAGGACAATGAGATCTCCTGGCCGGGATCTCCCCAGTCTCACAGTTCCTGAAAGCCCTTCATTGTATTTCTTTAATTCAGGAAAATCAAGTGACTCTCTAATACTGTGATATAGTTATATAACACTGTGCTACAACTTAAAATTTTATAATCATATAATTGATGCCAATTCTCATAATTGAAATTTAGTTAATGATGGCAAATTTAGAAATATATACTTTGCTCAAACTATAATGTACATGAATTTATTTTGAAGGAAGAGCAAGTGCATATGAAAGCTGATTTATATTCACTTTGAGACCCTGAAATTCCACCTGCCTGTGCGGCATTGGGCCACATCATAAGTAGGTCAGACTCTTTCAGGGGCACATATGTGTTTAGTTAAATTAAGCCTGGTAGGCTGCACACCCGGTACACACATCAATGACTGAACACAGGTCTCTTCCCTCAGTTAGAGCCACCTTCTTATTCGTGTTTGCATCTGTATATAGTTTCAGGCCAAAAGTGAATAGGTGAGCAGTGACTTTGACTAATGAAGACACATTAGGTGTAGGTATAGGATTATCTTTTGTATTATCTTAAATTTGAATAATGTTGGCATATAAAATCCAAGAAAAAGAAATACAATAAAATCCTCTCTAACTTTCATTAAAAAATCAATTCATTTTAAATAATAAAAATGCACAGATATGTTAATTTATGACAACTTACTTTAAAGAGGCATATAAAATGCTTTTTTCAGATAGAAGGATGTTTTTAATTTAAAATAGTATACAGCATATTCTAGTGTTAAGATCTATATTGACCTAGTCACACTTGACCTAATCTGATATAGGTGAAATATTTGTGTCTGTATTCTTCTATTCTTTCACTGATCCCTTGTGTAGCATGAGTGTACTTGATTTTAAGTCTCTAAATAAAATGCATTGCTAACTTAATAGCAAGCTATGAAATACAAGATATTTTCTATTCAGATCAAAACCTCACATTTGCTCTATTATGCTAAATCATTAAATTATGTGGATAAATTACAAATTAATTAGGTTATTTTACCTACTTCTTAAAATGAATGTGACATTTGGATTAGCAGGTCTTATTCTTAATCTCCTTTTAGTTTTAAAGAGTCAAGAAATTTGTATTAACCTCTAGGAAAATGTTCTTAAAGAGTGCCTTCAGGAAGCTTCTAAGGTGCCAGCCCCTTCTCTCATTCTCAGCTATAGCTTTAAGCATTTTAAGGTGCTTTACATACTCTGCTGACGCTGCCCTCATTTCTTTCTCTCCTGTATTCTCATAACATAATTTAACAAGCATTTAGTGAGTGTCCACTAGGTGTCAGACAATCCCCTAATATTTGCAATAGAAATTATCTTTACACTTGTGGAAAGAATGACATAGGAAGAAGACAGTATGAGAAAGAGGTGATTTTCTGCTATTTTCTCTTTGAAAATGTTTAAGTAGCCTACTTCATAAATACTTTCCAATTGGAGCTGACTTCACAATTGATTATAACACTATTTCTTTAAAAAATGGTTTTGAGTAACAAATTAGCACAATAAGATAATTATTCCCTCAAAGTCTCATTTGTAGATGGTGTTGTATTGTTCACACAGGAGAAAGTATTTTAAAGAAGTTTGTAAATAATCATTGTTTTCATTCATTCATAAAACATTGTTGCAATATACACAAAAAGGTAGATTCTGTGCACAATTTCTGTGAAAAAAACGCAAATGAAAAATGATTCCTATCCTCAAGGAATTTACACTTAGTGAAAGAGAAATTAACACCATAATCACATTCAGAAATGCAAGTTGGAATGTGAACTCTCCATACTCAATCAGCAAAGACAGAAATCAGGTGCCAATATAAACCTTAATATTCCGTTCTTACACTTTTGCGCAATTTTACATCAAAAAGATCAACAGCACGAACTACAAGATTTTGTTCATTTTAACTAAGCATATGTAATCTTAAAACAAAATAAAAATTCAAATTAAAAAAACTGTGCTGGGTGTCTTGACATTGTATTATAAAGAAGGTCCATTTCTTTCCCTTATGCAACATTGTTTTGAAAATACTTAGGCATGCTCCTAACTGAAAATTAGCTTCAAGAAAATATGAGGTAAAAGCAACCACTTTATAAAGTAATTTATAAATGTTGCCCATTAAAAGAAGATGATGATTTTAAACTGAACAAAATGCTATATATAATGGGAATCTGCATTATTTTGAAAATAAAAATGTAACCTCCGAGTTCATTGTTTTCTTCCTTTTATATACGCAATATCCAAAAACATCTCCTTGAGGATTTTTTTTTATTATATCCATCTTAAAATTTCCTATTTTCTATCTTCTTTCTGTTTAATTCAATTTGTTTAATTTGTTGCTTTACTCTCATTGTAAAAGTTTTTTCAATATTTGCTGACTCATTTAATTTATTATTATTGTTGTTGTTGTTATTATTTATTACTATTTGAAAATCCTATTCCAGTTGTAATTTGCTGTGGTCGTTCCCAGGTGTCCATATAAAATGGACATAATGTACTGCTACTACTGAGAGGTATATGCCAGAGTCATTTCATTTCGATATGAGCCGTTCACTCTCTCCTGGGTATAATGAGCTCCCAAGAACATTTCTCTGTCCCTTCATTCTCAAGGCTGACACTCACTTCTCCAGCTCAGAATCAAGTGGCACTACTGCTAGTTCTGAGCAGAAATGGGAGGAACTTGAACAGTCTAGCTCTTCCAAATCTATTTTTCCCATTAGTCGCCTTGACAACAAATGTTTCCAAGTTCCTTGCTGCATCTTGCATGCATTGCCTCAGCTTGGCGCGCTGATGCTGCTCCTACCTTTGAAGCAATTATCTGCTGTACAGGTTCTGGGAAGTGGTTTCTTCAGGTTTGAGATCTGAGCCTCTCTGCTTTCTAAGTTTTAGGCTTCCCCTCCGTATTTCTGTCAAGGGACGTCACTTTTTCTTGTTTTGTTGAACATCTATATATTTCTTCTTATTTGTGAAATAATCTTTTTGGTCCATTCATGGGATATTAAGTGAAAGACAGAGTGTATGCTTTTCTCACTTCATTATTTTGTCCCAATATTTTAACAATCTCCACTTTTCTATTGTCCATGCTGTAAGCTCATATTTATCTTTCAATACCTTAAATATTGTACTCTTTTTTACACAATTTGTTACTTTAAAACAGAGATTTTTATTTGAAAACGTGCGTCTTTCCTTGATTTTTGTTTCTTTTCCCCAGGGAATGGCAACAACATACCCTCATTTCTTACACAAAACTGCAAAGTCTTCTTTGCTTTCTCTTTTAAACCTATTCCCTCCATGTAAACTATCCACTGAGGTTTTCTTAATCTATTTGTTTTAACTGTTTTTTTTCCTGATACTTTGTACTAAATATTTTCAAAATTTCCCTCACTCTTTATTTCCACTACCACTTTTGGTTCCACATCCATCATTTCTTGACTGGCCAATTACATTCACCTCAGTGGCCATTGCCTTTCTTTACCGTGCCTAACTAATCAATTTATTTCACAGCAGATAAAATTACTTCTAAAGCATAAATCAGATCTATTTTCCCAAGAATCCCCAATGCTTCTGAAGAACGACCTATCATCCTAGATGGAGCATAAGATTCTTCATGATTTTCTGCTCATCTCTCTCTGATTCTTGGGATACATTAAATTTGGAGTCCTTTTTTTCCTCTGGCTCCCTATGCTCTTTCTAGTATCTTTGTGCATAAGTCTCAATCGAGACATCTCATAACCCTAGTGTGTAAAAGGATGCCTCTTCAGAAAGATATTCTCTAAATATTGATTACAGAAATCAAATTCTGAACCAATGGATTCTGGGTGCCATTATCTAAACTCTTCCTCTATTTTTTTTTTTTTTTTATAAATTTATTTATTTATTTTTGGCTGTGATGGGTCTTCGTTTCTGTGCGAGGGCTTTCTCTAGTTGCGGTGAGCGGGGGCCACTCTTCATCGCGGTGCGCGGGCCTCTCACTATCGCGGCCTCTCTTGTTGCGGAGCACAGGTTCCAGACGCGCAGGCTCAGTAGTTGTGGCTCACGGGCCCAGTTGCTCCGCGGCATGTGGGATCTTCCCAGACCAGGGCTCGAACCTGTGTCCCCTGCATTGGCAGGCAGATTCTCAACCACTGCACCACCAGGGAAGCCCTCTTCCTCTATTTTTATTTTTCAAGAATTTCACCTCTGGCCTCAGTCTTCCATATACTTCTCAGTAATCAAAACCAAAACCAAACAAAACCCAAAAAAACTCTCTCATCAAAGGACAAATAGTCCACGAGACTCATCCTTCTGTGAACCGTTTTATTGACCACCAACCTAGAGAAATCGCATTGGTGCTTCACCCTCCTATAAAAACACAAATCAACATTAACTTGCCAATATTAGATTGAGCCACATGAAATCAAAATTTTTTCTTGGTCAAAAAAGTCAGATTTGAGCAACTTTTTGTGATTTAACCTAATATGTACAGTATTACATTCTAGAAAATACTAGCAAATATAATTTTCTCCACCTTGTTACATTCCCAGTGATGATGTGGTACTGCTCAGGACTTGGTATATCAGACAACTAATGTGCTGATCCATCCCTACATGTGATATTTTCTCTGGCTGAAATGGCTTTACCATTTTTTAAAGAAAAATAGACTTAATTTTTTAGAGTAGTTTCAAATTCACAGCAAAATTGAGTGGACAGTACAGAGTTCCCATATACCCCTTTATTCCACACAGCACAGCTTCCCCCATTGTCAACATCTTTTGACCAGAGTGGGACATTTGTTACAATCAATAACACTACACTGACACATCAAAATTGCACAAAGTCCACAGTTTACATTGTGTTTCACTCTTGATGATGTAAGTTCTATGGGTTTTTGACAAGTGTATAATGACATGTATCTACCATTATCGTAACATACGGAAATATTTCACTGTCCTAAAGATCTTCGGTGCTCCACCTATTCATCCCTCCCTCCCTCATCCCAATCCCTGGCAACTGCTTATCTTTTTACTGTCTCAATGGTTTTGCCTTTTGTCATATAGAGTCACACAGTATGTAGCCTTTTCGGAGTGGCTTCTTTCACTTAGCAATATGCATTTAAAGTTTTCTATGTCTTTTCATGACTTGATGGCTCATTTCTTTTTAGTGCTTAATAATATTCCATTGTCCAAATGTACCACAGTTTATTTATTCATTTACCTACTGAAGGACATCTTGGTTCCTTTCAAGTTTTGGCAATTATAAATAAAGCCTCTGTTAATTTCCATGTGCAGGTTTTTGTATGGACATAAGTTTTCAACTCACTTGGATCAAGGGCATGATTGTAGTACTGTATGGTAAGAATATATTTAGTTTTATAAGAAAATGCCAAACTGTCTTCCAAAGAGGTGGTGCCATTTTGCATCCCCAGCAGGCTTTACCACTTCTGATTGCTGAGAGGATCTTATCCACTATTCAGATGGAGGACAATTCTCATTTTCTTTATGAAACCCTCCTCATCTCCTTTAAAACTAGAAGTTTTGCTCTCCACTTTACCATAAGTCTTAATGTTTTAAAGCATATGTTAAGTAGACTCCAAATGTGGCCAAATCTAGGAAAGAAGGACATGTGTCCTTCCAAGGGTCAACTCACCTTGCAAAAGGTTATGGTATGTGATGGTGACTCAAGTCAAACACTGGAGCTGAGTAATTGGAGAAGATATGTTTTAGAGCAGAAAAAATGTGAGTATTGCTGGTGTCTTTCTAGACTCTGCCATACGGCTTCATAAAATGAATTTAATTACAGGTTGCTTAGAGCTTCGACCGTGGGAACCCCTATCTCCTTTGGCATGAAGCTCCTGTCTGAGCACCACACTGGGAAGAGAGACTTACTCCTTTCAACACTGAAGTAGGATTTGGCAGATTAGAACAGCAGAGTGCTCTAACACATGGTGCCTCCTGTTGGGGACAGGACCGCATAGATGACAGAAATCTGCAGGGGTCAGGATTCTGACTGGAGGAAGGGACTCCCTCATCTCAATTTTATCCTGTCTTTGAAACTATGACCTTAAGGGAATTGAAAAGAACTTAGTGATGTCTAGAAATCAGGTGATTTATAAATAATCCTTAAGGATTAAGTATTGACAAAAATTACTTAGGAAAGGGAATGAGTACGGGAATAAACACCTCAAAATCAGAATAAGGCAGATGCCATTGAAATACGACTAATAAGTATGATATAGGGTCTACCAGTTATAGGAATAGAGATCAAATAAAATAATGCATATTATTGTACTTTGGAATAACATGCTATACAAGGTAAAGTTTTATTTATCATAGAAATAAGTATCTTTTAACTCTCCTGTGAAAATAATAATTTAAATAACTGCATTTTAATTCTGTTACTATTCTTTATTGGGTGAGATTGATTTCATTTAGTATGAAAATACAAATGTATTTATTTCAATTTTGTATTTTCTGTAATATTCTGATGTTTTTTAAAGGAAAAAAATGTGTTCACAAACTAAAGAATTCAATGAAAGTCCTCGAGAGGGCTGACCTGTTACAATTTTTAACTTTCCATGTTGAAAAAATGATTATCATTAGGTTTTAAAAATGTATTCACATGTTTAAATGCTTGCCAAACCGACAGTGAGTCTTTAAATATTATTGTTTTTCTCATCATTAAACCAAGTGAAGTTGACAGGAATGAGGATCTCTGCCAAGAAGAGACATTTGTTTTTTCTTGCTTAAGAAGGTTAATAGTGATTAGCCATCTTAATTCCCTAAATATTCATATTTAGAGATTTTATAAAGATTTTGGCCTTTAGTGTATTGTATTATTTGAGTTTTCAAAATGCTTATATATTTTTATTTGTAATATAGATTGGTATCATATATATTTCCTATGAGAGTATTAAGTGAATGTATTCATGTGGCTGATTAGAAAAGATTATTGTTAAATATAGTAGTGGTTAAGAGCATAGATTCAGGTGTTAAACTTACAGTGTCAAACCTTATTATGACAAATTATTATCTGAGTGACCTTGGGTAAATTAATAAGAGCTCTCTCACTGAGATGATGGTATAGGGATTGAACAAGTTGACATCTGTAAATGACTTAGAATGATGTGTTTGACATTCAAAATTAATCAGAGTAATTTACAGCATTAACAGAATAAAAAATAAAATCGATATAATCATCTTAATACATGTACAAAAATTATTTGACAAAATTCAATACCCAGTCCTGAGAAACATCTTCAGTGACTTAGGTTTAGAAGGGAACATCTTTAATATAATGAAAGATCTCCATGAAAACCCATAACTAACTTAATACTTAGTGTATGGACCACACATTTCCTAAGATGGGAAAAAAGCAAGGATGTCTGCTCTCAGTATTATTCAACATTTTGTTGGAGTTCCTAGCCAATGCAAAAGGGAAAGAAAAAAATTTGTTTAGTAAAGAATGGAAGAAGAAATTATTTTGCTTTCAGAAAATACAGTTGCCTTTATATAAAATATTAGTTAATCAGGAAAAAAACCCTAAGATTACTAATAAATAAATTTAACAACATTATGACTCAAGTCAACATAAAAGTATTAATTGTATTTTAGTACACTAGTAACAAACTATTGAAAATTAAAGCCATTTAAAAACAATGCCATTCACAGCCACTTCAAATAAAAAAATACTTGGAATAAATATGGCAAGCTTAATACAATGAAAATTATAAAATAGAGCAGACAGAAATTAAAGATTTGAATAAATGGAGAGACAGCTCATGTCATAAATTTAAAGAAGTTAAACAATATATTATGTAAATCCTTCCAAAAATGATATACAATTCAAGGTCATCCCTGTAAATAGTCCAACAGGTTTTCTTGGTAGAAATTGATAAATTGATTCTAAAATGGACATAGAAATGTAGAGGACCCAGACAGAAGACTTATACAACTTGATTTTAATACCACAGTTACTATTAATCTATTGTAATTAGGAGAATGTAAGGGTACACAAAAGATCAACGGGACAGAATATGAAGCCCTGGAGTAGACATAACTATACATGAACAATTAGATTTTGATTCAAGTACTAAAGTAATTAACTGGGGAAAGGCTTTTCTCTTCAAGAAATGTTCTAAAACAACTTGGTATCTGCATAAGGGAAAATGAGAATCAATATCCCTACCTCAAATGATTTACAGCCATTAAATTGAAATGGATAATTGAATTGAGCATAAATATTCAAACTATGATATCTTAGTTGAAAATTTAGGATTATACCTTTGTGACCTCTAAGTAAAGGTTCCTTATAAAATGCATTAAAATCATTAAATATAGAAAAAATGGATAAATTAGACTTTATTGAAATTATACATTTCAACTCCTCAAAATAAATATTGAGAAAATAAGAGGGCAAGTTAAAATTTAGTATAAAACACTTAATAAATGTAAAAGCTGTCTAAAGACTTGTATCCAGAATATTTATGTATGTGTGTCTATGTTTGTATGCATATCTAATAATTCAGTAATAATAATAACAGTTTATAAAATGTGTAAAAGCTTCAGAATCACATGAAATGATTCTCAACATATTATTCTTCAGGGAAATATAAATTAAAGTCACCAAGAAAAATTACTTCATACTCAATTTTATTGACTAAAATTAAAGTCTGATAGTATCAAATGTTAGCTAGTATGTGGAGCAATTGGATCTTACACACATTCCTTCTAGGAGTATATGATGCTACAATCACTTCAGAACACAGTTTTTGCAGGGTTTTTTTGTTTGTTTGTTTGTTTTATTAAACAAGACCTAAGCTATGAACCATCAATTCCAATTCTCTAAATATGTCTCAGCAATTACTCTCAAGAAAATATTCACAAAAACTTCTTTCATAGTAATCAAAAGGGGAAAATGACACTAATATAATAATTTTTTAATCCATTAATAGATAAAGAAATTATGGCATTCACACAATTCATATCCAGCAATAAAAGGGACAAACAATTGATGCATGCGATGACATGGATGAATTTCACAATTTTGTGATAAGTGAAAGAAGCCAGTTACAAGATAATACACATTGTGTAATTCCATCCATATTAAATATTAGACCAAGAGAACAAATTGATGGTGATAGAAGTCAGGAACCTGTTTTGCCTTGGGGGACTTGGGAGTATAGCTTTACTAAAAGAGGACATGAGAAATCTACAACAATGATGAAATGTTCTATAGGTTAATTGAGGTGGGGATTATACTTTGTACATATTTGGTAAAAATTTTGATACTTAAATTACACCTTATTAAAAAAAAAATCGCCTACCTCAAAGCAAAATAATGGATTTAACCTATGAATACTGATCTATAACAAAAGAAAAAAACTGCTACAAAGAAGTATTATGTGTAAAATCACATACATAATATCTGTGTAATTATATAGATATATAAAATTACATGTGTACATATAACAATTTTATATGTATACATATAACAGCATTAAACATATGTTTAAAACTGTTGTATGCATATATGTAATTGTATGTATATGTGTATACAAATATAAAAGTGTGTGTGTAACATATGTATGTATTTCTCAGGATATATCAATAAATGTAAAAATATTTTTAAGAATAAACAATTCAATATATATTTAAATACATTTTAAAGCCTGGATATTCTCCAGTTATTCAACCACATGTTGAAAAGTTCATTTGAATATCAATATATTCAACTACATCTTAAAAAACATGTTTACATGTTTAAATATTATAGTCATTATTCCTCCACAGCTAGGTCAGCCCTATCTAATTATATATGTTAGAGCTTATTATTAATACTTGGTGATTTTGTTTATGCAGATAATTTTAAGAGATAGACTTGGTTTTTACTCTTAATTTAATATTTTTCAAGAAGCAATTTCTCTTTTTTTTGCTCTTTATTATAAAAACAGAATAATAATTTTTCCTCCCTTGTGAAACAATCTTAAAATATTCTTAATAATTATAGTCTTAATCATAAACATACTTAAAAACTTGGTGGGTGGACTTCCCTGGTGGCGCACTGGTTAAGAATCTGCCTGCCAATGCAGGGGACACAGGTTTGATCCCTGGTCCAGGAAGATCCCTCATGCCGCGGAGCAACTAAGCCCAGGCGCCACTACTACTGAGCCTGTGCTCTAGAGCCTGCAAGCCACAACTACTGAGCCCGCGTGCCACAACTACTGAAGCCCATGTGCCTAGAGCCCATGCTCCACAACAAGAGAAGCCACTGCAATGAGAAGCCCGTGCACCATAATGTAGAGTAACCCCCGCTCTCTGCAACTAGAGAAAACCTGTGCACAGCAATGAAGACCCAACATAGCCAAAAATAAATAAATAAATAAACAAACAAACAAAAAAAACTTGGTGGGTAAATGTAAGTCTTTGCTTCTTGATTCTCTTCTTTTGCAAAAAAAAGCGAGGATTGACTAATATTTCCTTTAATCTTATTTTCCTATAATTTAAAATCCATTTTTCTCAAATAATTGAGAAGATATGAGCCAAGATAAAAGATGATAAAATGTGAAAATTAAGAAATACTTGAGCCAGCACTGAAGATTCTGACCAAATGAAAAACAAGCATCAGCTCCTGGACTCCACCCTGAACCCATGAGAAAGAGAGGGATTGAAGGAACTGGAGTTCACAAATACATGAATTCTGAAAACTCTCTGGGACTATATACGGAGCCTATGTGGGAAGAACGGGAGGAATGGAACCCAGCACTGGAGAAATCACTGCCCTGAAGTGGGACAGAACAAGAGGCCACACATTAATGTTAAAACTGGTTGGAGAAATACTTGTTTGCAGGTCACAAAATCATCTTAGTGGGCCACAACGAGTGTGTTTAAATGAAATGAAAGTGGATTGAAACATCAAGACGTATCACATGAGCGATGCTAAGTATGTTTTCTTAAAATATTTGTAAGTTAAACCTTTCAAATGTGTGTATATCTACAATATCTCTATATCTATTTCTATTTCTATCTATATATCTGTGTGTGTGTGTGTGTATGGATAGGCCACCATATATTTATTTTCTTTTTCTTGTGTAAAATGTTACCTCCCTGAGGACACAGCTATTGGTCTGTTTTATTCAATCCTGACACCTTGAGTCAGATTGCTCCAATACCTGATATTTAATAGGCATTCAATAAACATTTTTAAAATAAATACAAGTATATGCCACTTTATTAAAATATACTATGAAAATATATTTCCATGGTAGTGTGCAATAAAATAAAAGTTTGAAATAATATGCTATAATTTTAACTAAAAGAGAACAAGATAGGACTTAGACTTTGACCCTTCCTCCAGCCCCAGTTAGATATTATTAGCTAGAGTAAAACATGAGCATTAAGATGAGCACATGACATATGAGAAAGACAGTCACAGTGAAACACCATGAGTAATGTAAATCACCAATAAAAGAGAATCAAAACTAATGTGTGTGTGTATGTGTGTAATATTGAAAAGAAAAAGGAAAAAGTACATATTGAAAACATGAAGCAGGAATAAAAAGCAATTCTAGTATAGAAAGCAATCAAAGATATTGGGTATAAAACTATAATTATTGAAATAGAGATCATCTAGTTCAAAGCCTTTATTCAGAGATAAATTGGGACTAGAAAGTGAGATAGAAAATAATTATTTCATGTCTCTGCATGACATTTTGATTAATATATGAAAATATGAATTTGCATATGACATATTTTGTTTTGCCTTTTTGCTGTTTTTGAGATATTCTAGTAATAGCAATTTTATTTAGTTCATAAAAAACATACTTTTGCTTTCCTAAATAATTTTATTTTAGTTTTATTTTAGCCAGTCTTATGTCTCAACAATTACTTAAAAGTTACAAAAATAAAAGGTAACAACATAGAAGGATTTGTCCCTTAGAAAACATTAAAAACCCTGTTAAAATTCATCTTTACTAGTATACTGTAGTTTTAAGCAAAGAGATGCATGGCATATATACTTTATCAGAAAGAATGCTAGCTTTTTAGCTGTAAAGAATAATACACAAGAGAACTTTGACTCTGAAAGACAATAGTGTTTGCTTGAATCTGATTTTCTCTATGCATTCTTCCCCATACACACACCCGCCATACCTTAAGCATTACTAAGAAACAGAGCATACCATAAAAAATTGTATTACCTGTGAGTAAAGATATAAACACTAAGTTTTCATAGTGCTCCCACTCTGCTGCAAGCCTGCTGGTAAAGAGAGAGAAGGTAGCTATGTGCAGAGAGGAAATTTAAGAGACTTCTTGAAAAATCAGAAGGGAAAGAGGAGAACAACAAATCATAAACTAAATTATCTTCAGTTAGAGAAATTCCAGTACTAAAAGCCAAAAGACTGAGCACGTATCTGGGATTTGGTAGCTCATACCAGCTACAGCAAGGTAGCTTGAAACAGAACAGGACCAGAAGTGAGAGACATGCAGAAACATTTCCCTGGAGGAAAAGATAATAAACCAAGAAGAGGAAAAAGAAATGGAGGGGTGGAATATTAAGAATGCTACAGAAATAAATAGAAACAAGACTCACTAACTGCTCACCTTCACCTGCTGCATCCAACATTGACAACATCATCACTTGAATGATATATACTTCACTAAACTGACAGAAGTGGATGCTTTTGAACTTGAAACCTGTGTAGGCAGAATAATGGCACCCTTAAGGTAAAAACATCCTAATCCTGAAAACTGTGCATTATGTTTCTTTACATGACAAGAGGGAGTTAAGGAGGCAGATGGAAATGAGGTTGCAAATCAGTTGACCTTAAAATAAGAGTTTATCCTAGATTTTCTAGTTGGGCTCAAAGTAATCATTAGGGTCCTTAGCAACCGGTGATAGAAGAAGAGAAAGTCAGAGTCATGTGATGTAAGGACTTAACCCACCACTGAGGGATTTTAAAATAGAGAAAGGGGACTCTGACGAAGGACTGCAAGTGACCTCTAGAAGTTGAAAAAGGCAAGGAAATGGATGCCAGATGCCATAAAGGAACTGGTAGACACATTGATTTTAGCCTTGTAAAACCAGTGTCAGACTACTGAACTACTGAACCGCAAGGTAATAAACACTTGCTGTTTTTAAGCCACTAAATCTGTGGTAATTTGTAACAGTAACAATAGAAAACTAATACAAACTTTTCCCATGTAGTGCTTAAGGTTAGAAAATATGTCATATAAACTCTATATAGAGCTATGGTAAAAAGAGAAAATACAAATCAAAATATATTTCATCCAATGATTATTTTACACCTAAAACAACACACACACACAGAGCAGAAGTAAATTTTATTACTGCTAATTGAAGTAAATATCCAAAATAAGTATTCTGAGATTTTAAGAGGTAACACTAAATCCCCTAAAGCTAGATATCCAAAAATTAAGAATAATAGATATAAAAAGGGGTAGCAATAAATGCAAAGTAATTTGACTGGAGTCAGGAAGTTAAATGAAAGGAAAATATCAGAAATAAAAAACAAATTACAAAGTTGTCAAGTGAAAATAGATGAGAATAAAATCTAATAAAGTAAATTTACGAAAGAAAATAAAATGACAAAGAGAAATGAAAAACTAGGCTATGAAAAATCAATCCTGAGATATATTTCAGTAAAAATTTTAGACTTTAAGACAAAGAAAAAAATTCTTGGAGACTTTAAGAAAAATTATCAAACTACTTAGAAGTGAATGAAAACTACGCTGTCATTCATTAGATTTCTCAGAAACTGTGTACAAAACTGGCAATGGGGTAGTAGACCTTTTTAAGAAACTCAGGAAACAAAGTGCATGCCAAGGATTTTATATTCAGCCATAATGTCCTTCAAATATAAAAATTCAAAAGAAACATGTTGAAAGGACAAAAACTCAGGGATTGCCCATTTTTAAGAGTTAAGCTAAACTACTCCATAATATTGCTGTCTCAAAGTCTATTTTGTGTGGCCAAATGTCTTACTGGTGCCTTGAATTGAAATTAACCCCTGAGGGGGCGGAGTCAAGATGG
This sequence comes from Eubalaena glacialis, assembly GCF_028564815.1. NCBI lineage: Eukaryota > Metazoa > Chordata > Mammalia > Artiodactyla > Balaenidae > Eubalaena > Eubalaena glacialis. The sequence goes on from NC_083719.1 coordinate 20,343,214, forward strand.
TGTACTAGGAGGACACAGAATTTGCAGCTCCTCACAACTAAGACACCTACCAGGCACCAGTGGGGGACCACGGACACCTAAGGGGATGGGAGGAATCCTCAGTGACCAGGTGGGATGTGGGGCATAGCGGGAGTGAAGGGGAAGGAGAAGTGGAGGCAGAACAGGACCTCTCACTGCCTGAGGGGCGGCTGAGGGAGGGGGAGGGATCCCACACCCGAAGGGGAAAATTGGGAAACCATTGGGAGAGCAGAGTATCTAAAGGGAGTGTGGCCAAGTTTCCCCTGCCCACTTGGGCCCCCGGGAGCCTGCTGAGATCCCGGGCCTGATCTCTTGCCCACCAAGGCCTACTCCAGCTACACGGGTCCTGAGGGAGTGGGAGGGAGGGAAGGGGGAGCAAAAGTAAAGGCCGGACCTCCAGGACCGGCACCCCTGCGGGGTGACTGGGGGAGGGGAGGAATTCCTACACCCAGCGGGACCCACCCGTGGTTAGGGGTCCAGCAGGGATGGGGGAGACCCTGGGAAATATGGTGGGGGGGGACATGGAGGAATGGAAGGGAACACGGCCAGTGCTTTTGCTGTCCACTTAGGTACCAGGGAGCCTGTTGGGCTCCCAGGCCTAATCCTCTGTCCTCAGAGCCTCCCTCCTGCCACACAGAGCCCAAGCCCCACCCCTACACCCCCACCCAGGCCCCTACCTCTACAAATGGAGACCCACTCTGAGAACCCCTCAGACTGTGCTGGGCCTAAACCCGACCCACACACCCTCACCCAGGGCCTTACCTCGAAATTCCAAACACCACACTCAGAGGCCCCCCTTTGGATGTGCTGCTTCTCGCCTTCCGCACAGGTCCTAAGCAGAGGCCCAGCCCCACACTTGAACGTAGCCTCGCCTAGGCCCCGCCCCCAGGGTCTTCTCCTGCTACATGGGTCCTGAGCCTAGGCCCAGCTCCATGCTCAAACGTCACCCCCCTCACCTGCCTAGGTCCTGCCCCATGCTAAACCCTGCCTCTGCCTATTTCACCCCCAACTAAACTCGGCCCCCATAGCCAAACTTTTTTTCTTTTTTTCTTTTTTCCTCTTTTAGATTGGGGTTCTGTTTTACCTTGTTGATTCTTTTATATTTTTATTTTTTCTAATAAATCTTTTATTTTTCTAATTTTATTTTATTCTTTATACTTTGTTATTTTTCTCTCCTTTTGGCTTGATCCCCTACCGTTTTTTTTTTCTTTTTCTTTTTTCTGTTGTGGTTTTATTTTACCTTGTTGCAGTTGTTTCAATTATAGTTTTATTTTTCCTAATATATTTTTTAACTTTCTAATTTTATTTTGTTTTTTATTCTTTGATATTATACTGCTCCTTTTTTTCTTGCCTTTTTTTTTTTTAACTACACCATGAAGCTTGTGGGATCTTGGTTACCAGGTCGGAGGTCGGGCCCGAGCTCCTGTGGTGGGAGCTCCGAGTCCAAACTGCTGAACTAACAGAGAACCTCAGACCCCAGGGAATATTAATTGGAGTGAGGCCTCCCAGAGGGCCTCATCTCAGCACAAAGACCCAACTCTATCCAACTGCCTGCAAACTCCAGTGCTGGAAGTCTCAGGCCAAACAACCAGTAAGACAGGAATACAGCACCACCCAAAAAGAAAAAATAAAATAAATAAATGACAAAAAAGTATGTCACAGATGAAGGAGCAAGGTAAAAACCTATAAGACCAAATAAATGAAGACAAAATAGGCAAACTACCTGAAAAAGAATTCAGAGTAATGATAGTAAAGAGGATCCAAAATCTCGGAAACAGAATGGAGAAAATACAAGAAACATTTAACAAGGATCTACAAGAACTAAAGAACAAACAAACAATGATGATCAACACAATAAAAGAAATTAAAAATACTCTAGAAGGAATCAATAGCAGAATAACTGAGGCAGAAGAACGGATAAGTGACCTGGAAGAAAAAATGGTAGAAATAACTGCCAGGGAGCAGAATAAAGAAAAAACAATGAAAAGAATTAAGGACAGTTTCAGAGACCTCTGGGACAATTAAAATTATAGGGGTCGAATTCTAGGGGTCCCAGAAGAAGAAGAGAAAAAGAAATGGTCTTAGAAAATACTTGAAGAGGTTACAGTCGAAAACTTCCCTAACATGGGAAAGGAAATAGTCAATCAAGTCGAGGAAGCAGAGAGAGTACCATACAGGATAAACCCAAAGAGAAACACACCAAGACACATATTAATCAAACTATCAAAAATTAAATACAAAGAAAAATTATTAAACGCAGAAAGGGAAAAAAAACAAATAACATACAAGGGAATCCCCATAAGGTTAACAGCTGATTTTTCAGCAAAAACTCTGCAAGCCAGAAGGGAGTGGCAGGACATATTTAAAGGGATGAAAGGGAAAAAGCTACAACCAAGATTACACTACCCAGCAAGGATCTCATTCAGATTTGATGGAGAAATTAAAAACTTTACAGACAAACAAAAGCTAAGAGAATTCAGCACCACCAAACTAGCTTTACAACAAACGCTAAAGGAACTGCTCTAGGCAGGAAACACAAGAGAAGGAAAAGACCTACAAAAACAAACTGAAAACAATTAAGAAAATGGTAATAGGAACATACATATCGATAATTACCTTAAATGTAAATGGATTAAATGCTCCAACCAAAAGACATAGACTGTCTGAATGGATACAAAAATAAGACTTGTACATATTCTGTCTACAAGAGACCCACTTCAGACCCTGGGACACATACAGACTGAAAGTGAGGGGATGGAAAAAGATATTCCATGTAAAAGGAAATCAAAAGAAAGATGGAGTAGAAATTCTCATATCAGACAAAGTAGACTTTAAAATAAAGACTATTCCAAGAGACAAAGAAGGACACTACATAATGACCAAGGGATCAATGCAAGAAGAAGATACAACAATTGTGAATATTTATGCACCCAACATAGGAACACCTCAATACATAAGGCAAATGCTAACAGCCATAAAAGGGGAAACTGACAGTAACACAATAATAGTAGGGGATTTTAACACCCCACTTTCACCAATGGACAGATCATCCAAAATGAAAATAAATAAGGAAACACAAGTTTTAAATGACATGTTAAACAAGATGGACTTAAGTGATATTTATAGGACATTCAATCCAAAAACAACAGAATTCACTTTCTTTTCAAGTGCTCATGGAACATTCTCCAGGATAGACCATATCTTGAGTCACAAATCAAGCCTTGGTAAATTTAAGAATATTGAAATCATATCAAGTATCTTTTCCAACCACAACAAGTATCATTTCCAACCACCACACTATGAGACTAGATATCAATTACAGGAAAAAAACTGTAAAAATAAATACAAACATGTGGAGGCTAAACAATACACTACTAAATAACCAAGAGATCACTGAAGAAATCAAAGAGGAAATCAAAAAATACCTAGAAACAAATGACAGTGAAACAAGATGACCCAAAACCTGTGGGACGCAGCAAAAGCAGTTCTAAGAGGGAAGTTTAGAGCAATACAATCCTACCTCAAGAAACAAGAAACATCTCAAGTAAACAACCTAAACTTACACCTAAAGCAATTAGAGAAAGAAGAACAAAAAATACGTAAAGTTATCAGAAGGAAAGAAATCATGAAGGTCAGATCAGAAATAAATGAAAAAGAAATGAAGCAAACAATAGCAAAGATCAATAAATCTAAAAGCTGGTTCTTTGAGAAAATACACAAAATTGATAAACCATTAGCCAGACTCATCAAGAAAAAAAGGGAGAAGACTCAAATCAACAGAATTAGAAATGAAAAAGTAGTAACAACTGACACTGAAGAAATACAAAGGATCATGAGAGATTACTACAAGCAATTATATGCCAATAAAATGGACAACCTGGAAGAAATGGACAAATTCTTAGAAAAGCACAACATACCAAGACTGAACCAGGAAGAAATAGAAAATATAAACAGACCAATCACAAGCACTGGAATTGAAACTGTGATTAAAAATCTTCCAACAAACAAAAGCCCAGGACCAGATGGCTTCACAGGCGAATTCTATCAAATATTTAGAGAAGAGCTAACACCTATCCTTCTCAAACTCTTCCAAACTATAGCAGACTCCCAAACTCATTCTACGAGGCCACCATCACCCTGATAACAAAACCAGACAAAGACGTCACAAAAAAAGAAAACTGCAGGCCAATATCTCTGATGAACTTGGAAGAATTCTCAACAAAATACTAGCAAACAGAATCCAACAGCAGATTAAAAGGATCATACACCATCATCAAGTGGGGTTTATCCCAAGAATGCAAGAATTCTTCAATATATGCAAATCAATAGATGTGATACACCATATTAACAAACTGAAGGATAAAAACCATATGATCATCTCAATAGATGCAGAAAAAGCTTTAGACAAAATTCAACACCAATTTATGATAAAAACTCTCCAGAAAGTATGCATAGAGGGAACCTACCTCAACATAATAAAGGCCATATATGACAAACCCACAGCCAACATCATTCTCAATGGTGAAAAACTGAAACCATTTCCTCTCAGGAAGAAGACAAAGTTGTCCACTCTCACGACTATTATTCAACATAGTTTTGGAAGTTTTAGCCACAGCAATCAGAGAAGAAAAAGAAATAAGAGGAATCCAAACTGGAAAAGAAGAAGTAAAGCTGTCACTGTTTGCACATGATATGATACTATACATAGAGAATCCTAAAGATGCTACCAGAAAACTGCTAGAGCTAATTAATGAATTTGGTAGAGTAGCAGGATACAAAATTAATACACAGAAATCTCTTGCATTCCTATACACTAATGATGAAAAATCTGAAAGAGAAATTAAGAAAACACTCCCATTTACCATTGTAATAAAAAGAATAAAATATCTAGGAATGAGACAAAAGACCTGTATGCAGAAAGCCATAAGAAACTGATGAAAGAAATTAGAGATGATACAAACAGTTGTAGAGATCTACCATGTTCTTGTATTGGAAGAATCAACATTGTGAACATGAGTATACTACCCAAAGCAATCTTTAGATTCAATGCAATCCTTATCAAACTACCAATAGCATTTTCCACAGAACTAGAACAAAAAATTGCACAATTTGTATGGAAACACAAAAGACCCCAAATAGCCAAAGGAAAAGAAAAAGACACACCCCGTGGTGCGTTTTTGAGAAAGAAAAACGGAACTGGAGGAATCGGGCTCCCTGACTTCAGACTATATTACAAAGCTACAGTAATCAAGACAGTACGGTACTGGCACAAAAACAGAAATATAGGTCAATGGAACAGGATAGAAAGCAAAGAGATAAACCCATGCACATATGGTTACCTTATCTTTGATAAAGGAGGCAAGAGTATACAATGGAGAAAAGACAGCCTCTTCAGTAAGTGGTGTTGGGAAAACTGGACAGCTACATATAAAAGAATGAAATTAGAACACTTCCTGACACCATACACAAAAATAAACTCAAAATGGATTAAAGACCTAAATGTAAGGACAGACACTATAAAACTCTTAGAAGAAAGCATAGGCAGAACACTCTGACATAAATCACAGCAACATCCTTTTTGACCCATCTCCTAGAGAAATGGAAATAAAACCAAAAATAAACAAATGGGACCTAATGGAACTTAAAAGCTTTTGTACAGCAAAGGAAAGCATAAACAAGATGAAAAGACAACCCTCAAAATGGGAGAAAATATTTGCAAATGAAGCAACTGACAAAGGATTAATCTCCAAAATATACAAGCAGCACATTGAGCTCAATATCAAAAAAACAAACAACCCAATTGAAAAATGGGCAGAAGACCTAAATAGACATTTCTCCAAATAAGATATACAGATTGCCAACAAACCCATGAAAGGATGCTCAACATCACTAATCATTAGAGAAATGCAAATCAAAACTATGAAGCGGTATCACCTCACACTGGTCAGAATGGCCATCATCAAAATATGTACAAACAATAAATGCTGGAGAGGGTGTGGAGGAAATGGAACCCTCTTGCACTGTTGGTGGGAATGTAAATTGATACAGCCACTATGGAGAACAGCATGGAATTTCTTTAAAAAACTAAAAATAGAACTACCATATGACACAGCAATCCCGCTACTGAACATATACCCTGAGACAACCATAATTCAAAAAGAGTCATGTATCAGAATGTTCATTGCAGCACAATTTACAATAGCCAGGACATGGAAGCAACCTAAGTGTCCATCAACAGATGAATAGATAAAGAAGATGCGGCACATATATACAATGGAATATTACTCAGCCATAAAAAGAAACGAAATTGAGTTATTTGTAGTGAGGTGGATGGACCTAGAGTCTGTCATACAGAGTGAAGTAAGTCAGAAAGAGAAAAACAAATACCATATGCTAACACATATATATTGAATCTAAAAAGAAAAATGGTTCTGATAAATCTTGGGGCAGGACAGGAATAACGACACAGATGTAGAGAATTGACTTGAGGACACGGGGAGGGGGAAGGGTAAGCTGGGACGAAGTGAGAGTGGCTTTGACATATATACACTACCAAATATAAATTAGAAAGCTAGCAGGAAGCAGCTGCATAGCACAGGGAGATCAGCTCAGTGCTTTGCGACCACCTAGCGGGGTGGGATAAGGAGGGTGGGAGGGAGATGCAAGAGGGAGAGGATATGTGGATATATGTATATGTATAGCTGATTCACTCTGTTATACAGCAGAAACTAACACAACATTGTAAAGCAATTATACTCCTATAAGTATGTTTAAAAAAAAATTAACCCCTCCCGTGAGTACATGCCTTATATAACAGCTCCCAGAGTCACAAGTAAATGTATGTTTCTAACTACCCCCTACTTCCCTTGGGATAAGCATTCCCCCTGTTCCCAGGTCCTTCCTCTTGTACACCCTTAGGTAAGACCCTCCCAGAAGCATATCAAAACCCTGTTCCTTTTAGTTTGAATTGACCAATACTTCCTTAGCCTAGGAACCCAAAGCACTCCACCTATGACCTTAATAAGTGCATGGGCCCAGGTCCTGCCCTACTCTCTCTACTTGTAACCTGCCATGAGCCCGTGTGGCCCCTCAGGGCATGCCATTTACTTTTTTCATGACCTATGTGTAATGAATTTCTCTATTTCACTTCCCTTGTTGAAGCGTGGCTCACCACCCAATACCCTAGGGCTTTTAGCAAAGTCACAATTGGCTTTATGAATGGGATGGATTGTAACAGTCTTGCTATAGCCGTTAGAAATGCCATTTAGCTGCAAATGGCTTACTGACTGGCTCTCCCAGGTGGGTAATTCTATCTGGAAAAAGTCTACCACATACTAACCTACAGTTGTGCTATTTTTCACTGCGTTGTATTGATTCTGCTGAGTTTTACCTTGGCTTCCCATTCCAAAGTGCAAGCTCTGAAAAAATCACCAGAATCCTCCTGAACCTCAGAGCGTTGATAATTGGAGCTGACTTGAGGTGCTACAGATGTGTTTTCTGCCTAGAAATACCCCACAGGAAGGGGAGCAAATTCCTCCAGCAGGTATTAGGCTTTGGGTGTGTTTCCCAACTATAAACATGAACCCAGCTACCGACTCTTAGGAGAGTTGGCTAAGTTTTCACAAGGTCCAGTCGTGTTAGTTCATGGCCAGGAGAGGAAAGTGACAACCCCCACCCAGGTGTGGTCTACTGTATAAAAGTGCCAGGCAGTGACCTTAGAAAGAGGAGGGGGAGGCTCTACTTCCCTGGCCATTGTGTTTTCAGGCTGCACCAGGACACTGAGCTCTAAACCATGTGGTTGGGACACGGTCACTGGGAGAGTCATGGCCCAAGGCAAAGGCACATGTGGCGGGGGCCCAGGTCCTTCTGATGCTGCATACCTTGCTGCTGTCCCATCTCAAGTCTTCTGATTCCATGAATATCATCAGTCCCACTGTAGGCTTGAGGTGGCACAAGATCAAATGGTTCAGTACAAATGTCCAGAACACCTATTACTGCCCCCACTATAATGCCCAAGGAAATTAAACTCCTTACTAAATGGGAAATGCCCATAGAAGCAGCCTTGGCACTTCTCAACACCCAGGCATACCAACATACCAAAGCCCCGGCTCTTCACTCTCAAGGTCTAGGTCTGAATGATCCTGGTACCATTGCTCTAGCAAAGGCTGACCCCATCTCAGTGAGGTCTATTAGAACACCCTGCAGAGGGAACTGATTACTTGTCCCACCACCAGGGGATGTCAACTGCATATCTTTTAAGGGACAATTCATTAGGTCAAATCAGTGGCAGATATAGAGAATTAGAAACTGAAACTCAAAATTTTATCTGTCTTCAGATTCAAAATATTTTAAAAGACTTGATGCAGCAGGAGAGAAAAAAAGTGTGGGGGAGTGCTGACTGACTCTTCATAGTGTTTAATAATAGCTCTGAGCTATTACTCACTGCCCCAGAAATGAGGCAACTAGCTGGTTTTTCCAAGAACCCGAAAACGTATAACCTTTTAAAAGACTCCCAGAACCTGAGGCCAAATTCTTAAGAGACACTGGTGACCCCATCCCCCCACCCATGAGGGGCCACACCAGGATCAAGTCAACCAGAATTAAAGCAAAGGCTGCTGCCACCAATAATCCCAATGCTATAACCAAGGCTTCTAATGAGGAGGGAGAGTCCAAACCCAAAAGCACAAGCCCTAAGCATATAGAGGGAAAATCCCTTCCCCTGCTTACTAGGATTTTTATGGCTTGCATGAAGCTCACCCTTCTATTGCAGTTATTACCTCCAAGGCTCAAAGCCAAAGGAAGACACTAGATGAAGAAATGAGAACCTGTCCAACAGCCTTCTCCAGTGAAAACAGTAAATACACCACAGTATTGACTGAAACAAGGTACAGAGGGCCTTCAGCCCATCATTAGAAATATGCTTGACACTGGGGTCATTAGGCCCATGGTCTCACCTATTAATAACCCCACCTAGCCATTGTTAAATCTGGCCACCAATGGATGGAGACTAACAATTGACTATCAAAATTTCAATGCACCATTAAGGTTTCCACCATTAAGGCCTCCATTCCCAACGTTATAGAGATGATAGATACTGGTTATAGAGATACCAGTATCTGCTGGTATCAGTGGATACCTCCACTGATATCCAAAAAGCCTGGCTGCCCATGGGTTATCTGAGTGGCACATAACGAGGTAGCAAGATCTAGATTCACTCAAACTAACCGCTGCTGCCCTTGCAATTACATGGATGACACTCTACTATGGGGGCTCTCTGAGGATGCAGCCCAAGAAGATTTACAGCTAGAAACACAATATTTACAGCAGAGAGGATGGACCATTGCCCCACATAAGATCCAAGGACCAGCTTCTGAAGCCAGCTGAGGGCCTCAAAATTCCTATCGCTGTAAAACCTCAACTCACAATCAAGCCTCCTGTCACATTACGACAGGCCCAGCACATGTTAGTTCTGTTCACATTTTGGAGGCAACACATTTCACGCTTGTTCATTCTACTTAAGGCTATTTATGCTGTTACATGCAAATCAGCTTCTTCCCCCTGGGGAGCGCCTCAACAGACTTCCTTGCAGCTGGCCCAGCAAACCAGACAGCAGATCCTTCCTTTAGTCCCTCTACAGCTCAGACTTCCTAGTTGAGTCACTGCAACACCCCGTGGGGTCTCTAGACTCAGCATGGCTCTACCTGGGGTTCTGGGCATGAGGCCCTGGACCAAACGCCTGCCCTAGACAGCAGCCTGGGACATGACACTCACATGTCAAATGTTGACAGCCTCCTGGGCTCTTTTAGAGACAGAGGAATCATAGGGCTCACAGCCCAAACTACTTCACACAAAAGTCCTTGAGTCAGGGATTCAATCCAGCAGAGCCTTGGCATGGCCTCTGAGGCCTCACTGTTAAAAAGAAATGCGGCACCTTCAGGAAAGGACTAAACTGACATCAAGGGCCTTTCCCTTGCAGGAAAACGAGGGAGCCCCCATGCTCAGACTCTTGCCCACTGACACTGAGGTGCAGCTACTGGTACCTCCACTGATGGGCCCTCTAGCAATTTGGGGATCCCCTTGGGACCAACTGCATGGAAAGAGAGTGGGTGTTCTTCCTGGATGGCAGCGCCCATTGTATGCGGTGCAGCCCACTGGAAGGCTGCAGCATTTCATCCTTCTGGCAGCATATCCCTAGACCAGGAGGGCTCTCCTGGCTTGGGTCAGCTGGCAGATATGGTGGCAATGCCCCTGGCTCTACAACAGGCCATAAGAATGGGACTCCCAAGGGCACACATTTTTACTGGCTCCAGGATGGTAGCCAATGGGCTCGCAGTCTGGTCTGGACAAAGGCAAATGGATAATTTCATGATTCAAAAAAAGCTTCTGTGGGGTGTTTCCATTTGGAAAGAGAGAGCCGACTCACATAGGCTGATTACGGTCACTCATGTCTCTATGCACAAATGCCAACAAGCACATTATAACGTTGTGACTCCTTATCCAAATGACATGCTTGTTCCAAGGCCCCACATGAGCTACCGCCTAGAGTACCACACACAACTCTGGACACAACTATTTCTCCAGAGGTGCCATGCACACTAGCAGGGTGGGTCCATATTACACCCCAGCACAGGGGAGTGACAACACTCACAGACAGGGCATACAGGTGCGAATTCCCCCTCACCACAGGTCTAGCCAAAGTGGTGGTAAATAGTTGCCCTCTTCGCTCCCAAATAAAACTCTGGAAGGCTCCCAGGTGGGGACAGGTGCCCCAAGGTGACAGAGCCTTTTCAGGAAGGCAAATTAATTTTATCTGACCACTGCTGCCCTCTGCTGGAGCTAGTAGGTATGATACTTACAGTGGACTCCTGCTGGCGGCTTCCCCCAGAAATGCTGCATCACATCATGCAATCTCCTTCTTAACCAGGTGCGTGCTCATCCCCTTGGGTCCACCAGATATTGTAGACTCAGATCAAGGGACTCATTTAACCTCCCAAGCTGTTTAGTCATGGGCTCTAGACCACGGACTCTTGTGGAATTTCCACCTAGCTTACAGGTCCCAAGTGTCCAGACTTATAGAGAAGCACAGCAGCTTACTCAAAGATATGCTCCTCAAGCTTTTAAACCATAAGTGGTCCCCCAAATGGACAGATACTTTACATTAAGCTCTAATACTGCTTAATTCCTGGCCCTCAGGTCTCCAGCTCCCTCACACCTATGACCAGTCTTATCCAGGGACTCCCTTGTTGGTACTTAAAGGGAACCCCCATTCCTTTGACATTAGAGAGGACATCATTCACATCCACTCACCAGAGAAATGCTCCCTTTACCATTTTGATATTTTGATCATCTCCCCATCTCCCACACACTTGTGGCCCAGTAAAGGGTAGATTATACAATATGACCCTCATGTTAGAGAGTCCAAGGAGACAAACCCCAACCAAACTGAGAGACCTGGATTACACAAATTCTACTGACCTAGATGATAACCCAGTACCAGCTGTGAAGCTAAGGCCAAATGTGTGTTTTAAATACAACTACATATTTTTTAATTAAAAAGTTTATTCTCTATAAGCAACTCTGTTGATAGAGATCTCCTCACTATCATTACTAACCCTGAGATATAAAGATTTGTTGTTTTATCCTTACCAGGAGTAGGCTCGGGTTAAAGAGCACTAACCTTATAGCTGAGCCAAGTGTGTTTCCGAACTCCTTTGTGTAGAAAGAGTAGAAACTTGGGCAATTTTATTTAATCCTCACTTGTATTTCCTCATATGTAAAATGGAGATAATAATAGTATTTACCTTACAGAGTCATTGTAACTATTAAATGTATTAGTATATGTAAGACTTTGAACAAACCCTGGAATATTAGGCACATAAATGTTACTTATAATCATCATCATCATCATCTCTATCATCTTAATCAACACTATTATCATAAATTAGATATAGCCTTACCATTCTGTGTATAAGAACACACATTAAAGATGTTGTTAATCAGTGATATTTTAGGTATTTATGTTTACTACTTAAAAGATGCGTCATTATATTTTAAGTGATTTGGAGAATAACTTTGGTGTTTGTCTTCATTTTTTTTTACTTTTCAATAAAATTGAAAAATTTATACTAATGAAAGTATCAAGGCAGAAAATTAATTGTGTTCAATGTTTTGTGTTAATAAGGCATTGAGATATTAGCTCCACAGATAGGGAAATTGAGACATAATATGATTACTTTTAAATTACTCATTTTGACAATGAATAAACCAGTAATTGAATTTTACTTTCTCTATTCTTATCTCAAAAATAAGTTTATAAAAGTGTGCATCAAGTTTGCATATCCTTCCATACAATCACCTAAACTCTGTCTACCAGGCTATCACTTTTGGGAAGATGATGTAAGAAAGTTTCAAAATATAGCTGGCATAATTGTGCATAGCTGCTGTCAAGAATTCCTAGGCAGAGACTGTCATCTTAAAAGGTTACTGTGACATATCTAGAATATGCTTTTTCAAATATGAATGAAACATGTTGCCTTTTTGGTTGAGGGTAAGGAAGGCATGGAACCTGAAATTTTCCACAGTGCCAAAATTATAAAACAAAGTATTAGAATGCCAAGATTAATCAATCACTCAACAAGTATTTATGTAATACCTACTTAGGTGTCCAATGCATTGCTTGGAACTAGCATTTTATCAGGTTTAAGTGTTTAACCAAATGCAACCTAAAAATTAAGGAGCTGCCTTAATCTAAATCATATAGGTCTGCCAATAGAATGTTCCTTATGTTGGTGCTACTAAAATACCTACACCCTTTTGAATGAATATTTTCTATGCTCAGAGTTATTACAAAGGCAGAGACAAATTCTACCTGTAATAAAGTTTAACTCTTTGAAGAAACAAATATGAAAGTTATGTAGTTAAGATGTATACACATATCATCATGTTGTACACCTTAAACTTATACAGTGTTATATATCAATTATATCTCAATAAAGATGGGAAATGATAAATAATAATTTCAAACAAATAACTTTGTAATGGTAAAGTCCTGCTCTTCTAAAAGAAAAGTAGAATATGCCAGAAGCAGAGTCAATCACTGTTTGACTGCTTTTCACAAAGGTTCATTGACATTAACTACATCATTTAGGAAAGATTTATTTTAAGCTATATTAATAGTGGGGATAATGGAAATAAATGTAACCTGTAACACAGTGGCATAGATTTTACATATTGATTAAAAAGTCATTTAAAATCCTCTTGACTGTAAAAGGAGAGAGGCAAAGATCATGGAAAGAGTCTTAAGAATGCTTCTAAATATTTCACATTGTGCAGGTGGTTTCAGATAAATTTGGGAATGAAGTTGCTGTGCTATCATTCCTGTGGAGTTGTAAATGTCATGTTCCAAATTCAGGATAATTCCACAGCTGGAAAAGAGCTTTCACATAGTGTCTACCAGTTTTCTGTTATGCTCTTATTAATCATTAATTCTTTCCTATATAAATCATTTAATTTAATAAAGAATATTCATTGTGCTACTAATTTATGTATAACTTAAAATAATCCATTTATAATAATACTAGAAAATAAGGTTAAACAAAGTAACTTTATTTGCCTTTTTTTTGTTTTTGCTCTTACTAATTAGAGTTGGGAAACATGCCTTTTCGCCTCTTCTTTTGCTTAGCTGGTTTCCAGATCTTAAAATGACTTAGCTAGTTCAGCATGGGAGTAAATATTATATTTGTAGCACTAAAGAAATAAAGAGATTTTCAGGGAAATTGGACGCAAAATGTAATACGTATAAAAAATGTTAGAGTGGATGAAAATAAATTAAAGATAGATAGATATAGTTTTGCTGGATTTCTTTTTTTTTTTTTTGGAACCCATATTTATTTTTGTATTTTTTTTTTAATTTTTATTTATTTTTATTATTTTCTAATTTTGTCTGCGTTGGGTCTTCATTGCTGCAGGCGGGCTTTGTCTAGTTGCAGCTAGCGGGAGCTACTCTTTGTCACGGTGCATGGGCTTCTCATTGCAGTGGCTTCTCTTGTTGTAGAGCACAGGTTCTAAGTGCGAGGGCTTCAGTAGTTTTAGCTCATGGGCTCTAGAGCACAGACTCAGTAGTTGTGGCGCACGGGCTTGGTTGTTCCATGGCATGTGGGATCTTCCTGGACCAGGGATTGAACCCCTGTCCCCTGCATTGGCAGGCGGATTCTTAACCACTGAGCTACCAGGGAAGTCCCTTGTTTTTGTTTTTAACCATGAGTGTACCTTTTGGCTCCAAGAATCTTTGCTCATTCACATCAATTCTCTTAGCTCGTTTCCATTTTTTTTTTTTCTTGTGGGTTCTTGATTCAAGGTTGTCTCTAGAGTCCATGCATAGGTAAATATGCAGGCTGTTCTCTTTGCATATCAATATCTTCGTATGTTTTGGCAATCTCAACAAGTGAGGCTTTTTAAAAGTAATCAAGAAAATACACATCAAACTCTTTATACCCAGTAATCACAGCCTGTAGGAAAAAAACAGGAAAAGAATACAAGAAGGACATCAATTCAAACATTGAACCCCAATGTTCTTGGAATGGAAGAATCAACATTGTGAAAATGACTATACTACCCAAAGCAATCTACAGATTCAATGCATCCCTATCAAACTACCAATGGCATTTTTCACAGAACTAGAAAAAAAAATTTCACAATTTGTATGGAAACACAAAAGACCCCAATAGCCAAAGCAATCTTGAGAGAGAAAAACGGAGCTGGAGGAATCAGGCTCTCTGACTTCAGACTATACTACAAAGCTACAGTAATCAAGATAGTATGGTACTGGCACAAAAACAGAAACATAGATCAATGGAACAGGATAGAAAGCCCAGAGATAAACCAATGCACATATGGTTACCTTATCTTTGATAAAGGAGGCAAGAGTATACAATGGAGAAAAGACAGCCTCTTCAGTAGGTGGTGCTGGGAAAACTGGACAGCTATATGTAAAAGAATGAAATTAGAACACTCCCTAACACCATACACAAAAATAAACTCAAAATGGATTAAAGACCTAAATGTAAGACCAGACACTATAAAACTCTTAGAGGAAAACATAGGCAGAACACTCTATGACATAAATCACAGCAAGATCCTTTTTGACCCACCTCCTAGAGAAATGGAAATAAAAACAAAAATAAACAAATGGGACTTAAGGAAACTTAAAAGCTTTTGAACAGCAAAGGAAAGCATAAACAAGACAAAAAGACAACCCTCAGAATGGGAGAAAATATTTTCAAATGAAGCAACTGACAGAGGATTAATCTCCAAAATATACAAACAGCTCATGCAGTTCAATATCAAGAAAACAAACAACCCAATCCAAAAATGGGCAGAAGACCTAAATAGACATTTCTCCAAAGAAGATATACAGATTGCCAACAAACACATGAAAGAATGCTCAACATCACTAATCATTAGAGAAATGCAACTCAAAACTACCATGAGGTATCACCTCACACCAGTCAGAATGGCCATCACCAAAAAATCTACAAACAGTAAATGCTGGAGAGGGTGTGGAGAAAAAGGAACCCTCCTGCACTGTTGGTGGGAATGTAAATTGATACAGCCACTATGGAGAACAGTATGGAGGTTCCTTAAAAAACCAATAATAGAACAACCATACAACCCATCAATCCCACTACTGGGCATATACCCTGAGAAAACCATAATTCAAAAAGAGTCATGTACCACAATGTTCATTGCAGTTCTATTTACAATAGCCAGGACATGGAAGCAACCTAAGTGTCCATCGACAGAGGAATGGATAAAGAAGATGTGGCACATATATACAATGGAATATTGCTCAGCCATGAAAAGAAACAAAATTGAGTTATTTGTAGTGAGGTGGATGGACCTAGAGTCTGTCATACAGAGTGAAATAAGTCAGAAAGAGAAAAACAAATACCGTATGCTAACACACATATATGGAATCTAAAAAAAAAAAAAAAAATGGTTTTGAAGAACCTAGGGGCAGGACAGGAATAAAGACACAGATGTAGGGAATGGACTTGAGGACACGGGGAGGGGGAAGGGTAAGCTGGGCCGAAGTGAAAGAGTGGCATGGACTAATATATAATACCAAATGTAAAATAGATAGATAGCTAGTTGGAAGCAGCCACATAGCACAGGGAGATCAGCTCTGTGCTTTGTGACCACCTAGAGGGGTGGGATAAGGAGGGTGGGAGGGAAACGCAAGAGGGAGGAGATACGGGGATATATGTATATGTATAGGTGATTCACTTTGTTATAAAGCAGAAACTAACACACCATTGTAAAGCAATTATACTCCAATACAGATGTTTAAAAAAAAAAGAAAGAAAAGAAAAAAAGAAAAATAAATATTAAAAACAATAAACCCTCAAAAAAAAAAAAAAAAAATTGAACCCCAATGCCTTTTAGCAAGGAAGCAGGAGAGTCTTCCTTGGGGCTCTGGTCTTCTGTTCCCTTTCATCATAATCTTTCTGAAAACTGTCCCTGATCAACTGCCCCTTTATCTGACCTTTTTGCAATATTAAATTCCCGTCATGACCCAGACCCCAACCACACCAGAACAGAACCTGAAAAGTCAGTCATTCTCTGACTGTAGTATTTATTTTATGTCAATTCCCACTATTATAATTTTCAGCACTTTGTAAATATTCCAAACACATTTACTATATAACTTCGTTTAAATCATCGTTTTGACTTTCTCAGATTTGTGTGCTCTTCAGAATATATCTCTAATTTCCTAAAGCAATTAGTCAAAATAATATTTGGCTAATTAACATTTATCCTTAAAACAATACCCAAGTACTATATCAGTCTGGAAGTAAAATGGTTCCTGGTAAATGAGCAAAATAATCATTAAGATACATCCTATAACTTTGAGTAGTTCACTATCTAAATAAAGGAAGAAGCAGAAATATCATATGCATAATATGTATACATACATATACATAAAATTAAGTATAGGGCTTCCCTGGTGGCGCAGTGGTTGAGAATCTGCCTGCCAATGCAGGGGACACGGGTTCGAGCCCTGGTCTGGGAAGATCCCACATGCCGCGGAGCAACTAGGCCCGTGAGCCACAACTACTGAGCCTGCGCGTTTGGAGCCTGTGCTCCACAACAAGAGAGGCCACGATAGTGAGAGGCCCGCGCACCGCGATGAAGAGTGGCCCCCACTCGCCACAACTAGAGAAAGCCCACGCACAGAAACGAAGACCCAACGGAGCCAAAAATAAATAAATAAATAAAGTGTAAAAATTAAAAAAAAAAAAAATACGGTCAAATGAATACATTAAAGATTTCTGTATTCTGAGTGATGGGATTATGGGTGATTTAAAAAAAAAAATTAAGTATAATATGTGATAAATCCAAAAGTACAATATTTATGAATTCTTCCAATACGTGTTTGTTGAATACCTAAACAGATAGACATGATTCTGTGTATTGGACATCACAATGAAAAAACACAAAATCCATGCTCTCATGAATTTTACATTCTATTTGAGGGAGAGAGAAAATAGTCATAGTAAACAAGTAAGTCATATAACATGTTAAAACTGTGGTAGTGTTAGGGAGAAAACAAATGCAGTGTAAGAGCAATGGGTGAGTCTAGGGAAATTCTATAAGTAAGGTGGACAGTGTGGACCTCAATTAAAATAGCATTTTATAAAGAACTTATAAAATAGCATTTTATAAAGAAATAAGGACATGGCTGGAGATAGAAGGAATGGTCAGTATAAACACCTGAAGTCAGAGGGGAACAGCAAAGGGTGCGAAGCTGGAGAAGAGTAAGTGGGAGAAGAGGTCAAAGGGTTCTGGAGAGGCCTTCAGGACGTTATAAGGAGTTTGCCTTCTACTCTTGAGTAAAATGAGGGAGTAGAGTTTAGAACCAGGGAGCAATCAAATGGGAAATTCATTTTGAAAATATTTCTTTGACCTCAGTGCTGATGGTAGAGTATAAGTGGGGCAAGGTGACAAGAGAAAGGCCAGTTAGGAAGTTAATTGCTCCTAACAATGGAGAAAACAGGTGTTGATGGTTTCAGTTGGGTAATGGAAATGGTGAGAAGTGGTGGGATTCTGTGTATGTTTTAAAGATGAAATGAATCCAATTGCTTGCATGGGGGATTTGCTAGAAATAGTATGGTCACAACAGTTAAAAAGTTTTGGTGTTGAACAAAACATTGGAGTAAAAAAGGGAAGACTCGGCTCTCTCCTGCACTCTCAGCAAAAGTAACTAGATGCTTCTATCTTACACTATTTTCAACCTATAGGATGTCCAAGCGGGAGCCCTGTACCCCTCCCTGTGGGTGAAACCTGCACTCTTTCAGAGCAATGGGAAGGTCCAGCAGCCAGGTGCAAAAGGACACCAACAGTCTACTTTATTTCAAGCTTGGGAACAGAGGGCATTTCTAATAGATCTGTAGTAGATTTGTAGTAGATCTGGAGGGGCAGCATGTGAGTCAGGGAGGTTCCCTTCGCTGCCACCAGCAGCTGCAGCTTACCTAGTCCTGCAACGCTGCCCAGGGGTGCCCACCCATGTGCAAGGCTACTGGATGGGGGGCTGCAGCACAGGTTCAGCCCTGCCAGCAGGGAGGGGTGTGCAGCTGGTGAAGGCATGGTGAAGCCATTATATATAGATACTTAG
This sequence comes from Eubalaena glacialis, assembly GCF_028564815.1. Lineage (NCBI taxonomy): Eukaryota > Metazoa > Chordata > Mammalia > Artiodactyla > Balaenidae > Eubalaena > Eubalaena glacialis. Next base: position 20,361,905 of record NC_083719.1, read on the forward strand.
GTAGATGTGTTGATAGATGAACCCAAATATGTAGATATCCCTAAGTCTCAATTCTACACCTTAAGTTTATTTATTTTAGAGTATCTTAAACATCTAATTACTCATAGTTTATGTCTGGAACTCTTGCAGTTGTGTGACAGTATCTACTTAACATATACAGAGAAACCTCAGTCTAAGAGCATTACGTTATCATTATATAAACGTTGTTTGATATTTCATTGAAAATAGAACCAATGAGAATTGATTAAGTTAATCACCATTTCTAATGACCGAAGGTTTATAAATCATTTTATTTCCCTTATCTGAATATTTAAAACATAAAAAAGGATGACAGAATAATTTCTTTTCACTGTACTTTAAAAAGTTAGTACAAGTTAGGTATTTTGTTACAAAGTCTGAGAGTTTTGGTAATTATTTTGCCTTTTTTTCCCCCATTGTCACGAATAGACTAATTACATACCTATATATAAATTATATATGATTTATTATTACATCTCTAGGATCTAGAATACTCTTTGATTTTTATAATAACTGCTCAAAATAATTGATGAATGAACGAATACATGGATGCATAAATGAAAAGTCCATAGTTGTCTGATAAAATCAACATGTTACTGAGCGACATTTTTCCCCACTCCCCATATAAAAGAAATTGTGGACATAGAATAATCTATATATTGGGCCTGCTTTTGGGAGAGCATAATGTAAGGGAAACTTACAGTCTGAGCAGGTCCTTATAGGTGTATTTTTAATTTCAGGATCTCCAAGAAATTAATTATATAACATATCACCTTCATTATCAAAAAATATTAGGATATCTGATACCAAGGACTGCTTCAGTACTCTGAAAAATTATTTCTGTACAATATAGATTTTATATTGCCAAAGAAGCCTGCTAATCAATCTCGTTAAAGAGAATTTTTGGAAACCTGGTTTGAATAATGCAAAAGCTCACTGATTCTCTAAATATATAAAAATTGGATGACAAAATAAATGATAGAGCAAGTTAATGTCAGTCTAAAATTATCTGAATGAGGATAATTAAAGATATTCAAATAAGAATTCCAATTACTGACATCTAATATTAATAAAAATAACTAATGCTGGAAATTTTTAAACTAATTTTTATTCAAATGAATATTATAGTTTGAATCATAACTAATGTGAAATGCTCGTGAGATATACCTTCTTTTATCTTTTCCATTTGTTGCTGATTTTATTTGAATAAATAAACCTTCTAGCATATTGAGGGTTTTCTCTTCAGTTCAACATATATGAGCAAACTTTTTTTTTCTTAGATGTTGTCCTTCTGACAGTCAACCTTTTGGGTGGGTGAATGGGTTCTTGGAATATAGGAAGTTGACCAAGTTAGGTTTTACTGTGGTCTGATGTGTCAGCCTTGTAACATGACTGTAATTTTAATTAGACCACATGGGTTGTTTTTCTTTCGTGACTAGATTACTATGCAAACTAAAATATCTGTGGTCAGAGGGATATGTGTCTTGCAGTCTGGAAGCTGGGGAAAAAAAAGCATTCAAGAAGATTGAAATAATTAATTCTGCATTAAGGATATGTCAATATTGCCCTCTGACTCACTCCAAACGCATACCATTTTCACTAATTGGAAAGCACACAAATCTTTGGTATTGTTTACGATAAACTCAGCAGGGAATGTGACTTCCTAGTGTAGGCCCAACAAAGTGCTCCATTTATGAATAAATCATGTTTGGATCTTGAGAAAAGAGACATCAGTTAGTGGCAGTTGGCTTCCCTGAATCTCAGGAACTCTGGATAGTTAACTGCCAGTACTTTTTTGTTCCTTTCTATTGAATCATTCATTGACAGAAAAACAGACTTTGTTACCAATACGTAATATGTAATGCATTTTGGGAAACTTTACATAATTACATTGCTGTATCTTAATGGAATATTCAGCATTATTACTGTCATTACTAGGCATTTCAAAGTTACCGTGGGAGGTAAGCATATTTGCCATTAAAAGATTATTTCAGTATGAAATCTGTCTGGACTATTAGTGCCCATAAACCTGAATAGCACAAATGTCATACAAAAAAAGGAAACGTTTTATTCTTTCAGATATTATTTTAGTGAATAAAGACAAAATGAAATTACTGCATTGCTGGTGTTTGGGGATATTTAGCATAAGGCTGGTCATGTTTTACATTTGCTTATATGGTAGATTTTTAGGTGATCTGTAAATGACTATCACTCTTAATGTGAACAGTTTTTCACATATCACAGCATAGCAAGACTCATTGGAAAAATAATTCTTCCCTAAATCATATTAATTTGGTTAGAGCTCTCAATAGTAATGATAATGATTTTGTGTTCTTACCTATATTCAGCATAATTTTGTACCAAGAAATTTAGTCTGTGGAGAAACTTTTTCTCCCTAGAGAAAAAAGAAGCTAGAGACAAGGTAGTTGTAAAAACTGGTTTATTTTTTTTTAAAAATAAATACAAAAATATAAATATAAAACATTAGCAGATAGAATTTGATGAAATGAAATTGCACAAACGTTTGTATACCAGGTTGCATATCACACCTACTAACACCACATGTACATTTGTTTTTTTTTAATTTAACATACAGAACAGGATATACCTTAAAATTTTTCTTCACCTTTAAGAAACGGAAGTGGCTTGTTCGTGAGGCTGCTTAAGGGAGAACTAGCCTGTTCATGTTTCTGAAATTATCTTTTATTTCCTAAGGAGGACAACACTGAATTTCCATAGCTTTGGCTCTTGGAAGTGATTAAATAAAATGTCGTATATATTCCATGAGACATCCTACAGGGAAGAATTAATGTAATTAATGAACAAATTAAAAAGGAAATGGGAAAAAAAAATGGTGCTGAGTGGCAGGAAAATTTTCCTGAATATCAAATATTGTGAAGTGGAGACGGTGTCGGTACAGTTACTTCGTCTTGCTTGAGCAGAACATATATCCTAGGTTAAGAGTCTTTGTCACTTTCCCCGCCACCGTACATTTCCGCCAGCTTATTAAACCGAGGCCCCCATTCTCGGAGGTAATCGTAGTTTTGGTCTCCGTCAGTGGTACCTGATTCTAAAGAACTCAGAGATTCCGCGATGGAATCGTTTCCTTCGTAGGCATACGTTGCAAGTGAGTCGTAGGGCGGTGCGGTGGGATCCAGATCGTGCTCTTTTAGCCTTTCATTAATGAAATCCCGGACATCCGTGTTATCCGGAGCTGTCGGAGTCCTCCGTGGGATAAATAAAGTTTCCGGAATAATATCTCGCCGCAGCTTTTTTTCCTCAATAGCTGCAGGATTCCTCAGGGTGCCGATATCAAAGGCCTGGGTGTCCTCCTCTCCGCCACCTTCATCGTTATAGCTCACAATGTTGTCTCTGATATCTTCTTTAGACAAGATCAGAGGCTCTTTTTTCCGCTGTCTTTTCAGAGCTGCAAACAGTACTACTATAACTTGAAAAAAGAAAAAAGATGCATTAGAGGTCCATCTGAAACACATATTAATAAATAACGAGTGTAAGTACTATAAACGAGTTTGTTATTTAGGTTTTCCGGAACTGGTTAGAATTTAGGGTTAATTTTGTATTTCCATAATTTTTTTTTTTGCGGGGCCTGTGGGGAGGGGGAGGTGTGAGAGGAGAGGGGAGTGTTGAAGGATTTAGCCAGTATGGTTACAGTTTAAGAACAGTGATTCTAATTTACTTTTAAAGCAATGTGAAAGGTTTTTTCAAATACAGTGACTTATTTTATCTATTTTTCTAAGAACTGTTTAAAGATAGTTCCTGATTGTACAGACATTATTTATACTTTGCATTAAATAGTGACATAAGATGTTGTTTAAAAAATAGACACAAATCAAATTCAGCTTCAAATAAAACAATGAAGAAGGGCAAAAATACGCCCATATTTTTACATCCTTATGCAATATTAAAAAGGCAGCTTTCTTCACAAGATATGGAGTATCCATATCTGTTAAATAGCTTTGCTGATGGATTTACATATTTTTTTCCCTTACATGTTACTAGAAGGCCTTAATTACTGGGAAAAAAAGACCACATTATTTAGACATTATTAGTTTAGAAATTTATGAGGTTTTCCATGGAAATATATATCACTCATGAGATCAAAAAAAAAAATTGCTGGATCACATGATGGCAAAGAGTAAATTCAAATTACTACACTGAATTAACCACAAAAATTATGTATGAATTTCAGCTATATGTATCTTAATGAGTATAGATCCACAAGTAGAAATGTGTATCATTCAGACAGGACATTTCCCTACTTCCATGGGAAGGTATCAATAATAATAATAATATACTTATTATTTTAGTAATCATAATAATGGTAATAGCATAAAAGATAGGAGAAAGCTAAAATCATTTTCCCTCTGGTTGTATTAGTTTCCCACCCTCATTCTTTATCCCCAAACATTTTGGTCATAATCCTTTAAAAATGATGATTTAGAGAAACAGATGTGAATTCAGTTAGATGAGGAAAGGAAGGGAAAATATCTTACCAGGTATATGCATGAAGAAATATCTATATTCATTTAGCCTCATTAGAACAAACATTTAAAGGATATGGGATTTATTACTGGTCTTGACTGAACGTGTCCCCTAAAAATTCATATGCTAAAGCCTAAATAAATTCCCAATGTGATGGTGTGTGGAAGTGGAGTCTTGGGGGAAGTAATTAGGTCATGGAGGTGGAACCCTCATGAATGGGATTAGTGCTCTCTTGACATGACACAGGAGAGATGATTGCTTTCTGCCCCTTGAGGATACAAGAGAAGACAGCGGTCTGTGAAATAGGAAGCATGCCCTCCCCAAACATGAAATCCGCCAGTGCCTTGATCTTGGACTTCCCTGTCTCCAGAGGGTGAGAAATAAATTTCTGTGGTTTAAGCTACCAGTCTATGATATTTTGTTATAGCAGCCTGAATGAAGGCAATTATGTTATTATGTAAAGTGGTATTAAGTTATGTTTTCTGTTTTATTAACTTAGAACAGTAAGACTTCTTGCCCTCAAGCTTGTGTGAGAGGGCAGACAAGGGACTTTTCTTAATGCAACAAAAAAGAAAGTTTTAATCCATTGACAACTGTTCTTGACCTTCAAAGTGATTAAAAAATAAATAGGCCACCACCAAGAGAAAGAAAATGTTTATTCTTCAAGTTTTTGAGAAAATGTGACCTTTTATTTTGGCTAAATTCATCATTTGTGCACACACATAAACTTGTGATGTAACGATTTTAAACCTCAGATTGCTTATGATCAACTAAAGGATCTTAGCCAGTAAAAAATGTTTTAATAATGAGGATAATGAAACTTACTAAGATTGGCTTCAAAGTCCCAGTTCATTTCACTGCTTCTTGAAATGTCAGATACAGTGTTTTTGATTAGAGTCACAAGAATACTCACAATAGTTTTAAGATAATGCAACTAGAGAGTAAACAATCTGATTTTTAACTCAAAAGCAGTTAAAAAGCAATTTGTTCTGGGTTATAAAATCAAGTATTGTTGTTTTAGGGACAAGTGAACGAGGTAAAGGGCTATGTTAACATTATATAAGTGAAGAGGTAAGCTAGTGAGGCCATTGTCCAGCTGTAATAAGAACCAAAAACAGTGGAAATAAACTTTAGATTTCCTGAAAAACTACGTATAAAGACTGACGGCAAGGTGCCTTGCCTTAGTTCAGCCACTCAGAAATTGTGTAACCTTGGAAAATGTTTAGAACATCTCTAACTTTCAGTTTCATTATTTAAAAAGGGAAGGTAATGACTCTATCTGATCAGATAAAATATTTTAATACAAACAACATTCCACTGTTAATTGCTGTCTGTCTTAAATGTGGGGGTTGGTTTTAGGGGAAGTATTTTAATAGTAACATTTCTACTTACAAACACAGTGACGTAAGCCATCTAGGAAATAATCACGTTTTCTTACCCAGCAGAATAATGATGCAGAGGAGAATGGCGACCAAGGCGCCTGTGCTGAGACCCGCGGGAAGGAGCAGGGCCTCAGCGCTGCAGGACTGCATGTTGCCTTGGCTGTCACACGCGCACACTCTGATGGTGAGTGTGCCAGTGCTGCTCTGAATCGGGTAGTCGTTGTCCGATATCACCACAGGCAAGAGATAGGTGCTTATGTCATGTCTATTGAATCCATTTTTTCTGGTTAAAATTCTGGCAGTATTATCTAAAATAAATTTTAACATATTACACGTGGCTTGGGACAATACATTTGTCTCATCCTGATCACCGTGGTTTGACACAAAAATAAAAAGTTGTTTGTGTGAAATACAAAATTGATATCAATTTCCCTCTCAAATATATACAAGGCAATTCAAATATAGATAAGATAAATAAGACAGTTTGAGGAATCTAATACCATTATTACTTATTAGATTTTTAACTAATTTTCAGATGTTTTCAAAATGGTGAATTTTTATAAGTGAATCATTTATCAAGACGATAGAGATGGTAGCATATTGTTTATCAGTTTTCAAAAAACATAAATATTATGCATACCAAAGAAAAAATTATAGTAAATGTTTTTTATTTACAAATGTATGTGTGTGCACATACACAAAACACACATTAATCCAATATCCATGAAGAAAAATATGATTGGGTAAATTTTAACTATAGTTGTACTTTTAAAATCAATTAAGCATTCAGAAACCTTCAAGAGTCCCGATGTATGAAGAACAGTCAGCAAGTTACTTAATATTTTTGAACTTTGATTTCCACCCATTAAAATGAATACAGTGTGTAACTCAAGGTATTGGTGGAAGACACTAACGTGGAGTGCCTAACAGACACACAGAAAGAAGTAGGGACTTTATCAAGGCTAGCATCCTACTACCTAGTATATTGCTACTGATATTTCCTTTATCCAATAACTCACCCAGCATCCTTAAATGCGGGTTGTGCATCTATATAATAATATTGAAAAATAAAATCAATATATACTTGGATGATAATTTCCTATGCTGTTTGTCCAATATGCTGGGTCTTGTTTAGCCAATCCCATAAGGCTGCTTAAAATGCCAATGTAGGGAAGGGAGTGAGTTAGGCAATTGCTAAATCAAACCAACAGGATAGCAAAATTTAAAAAAAAGAAAAAAAAGTGACAATCTTTTTGCAGGTATAGTGGTTGAACATAAAGTAATCCTTTCCTAAATTTTAGCAAGAAGTTAAATCTTAGTACATCAGTTAACTACCGCGTAATCTAGGAAAGTAAATTAGCAAAATAGAAGATGTGCATAAGAAAATTTAAAAAATAAAATGTAATCCTGATAATTTTGCAATTCTGACTTTTCTTCCAAGAAGTATTAGGATACAATTCTTCCTTTCTCAAACCTACACTAAAACAAACACTTACATGCATATCGGTATTTTCAGAATCTTCTTGCCTTACACTTTTTTAACTTTTCAAAAATTTCTAAATCTTAATTTTGCCTGCAATAGCTTTGATACATTGAAGAGCCAAAAGAAGTTTTACCCTAAACTAACAATTCTGTTTGAATCATTTTATTAAATATCCAGAAAGTCATCATATAATAATGCTTTTGACCTGTAAGTTAGTGAAAAGTGAGGCATTTTTAATAATGTGATACCAACTGTGGTATCACAGAAGCAGGAAACATATTTTAAGAAAGATGTAGAATTAAAGATTTTTAAGAAGAACATATAGGGCTTCCCTGGTGGCGCAGTGGTTGAGAATCTGCCTGCTAATGCAGGGGACACGGGTTCGAGCCCTGGTCTGGGAAGATCCCACATGTCGCGGAGCAACTGGGCCCGTGAGCCACAACTGCTGAGCCTGCGCGCCTGGAGCCTGTGCTCCTCAACAAGAGAGGCCGCGTAGGTGAGAGGCCCGTGCACCGCGATGAAGAGTGGCCCCCGCTTGCCGCAACTGGAGAAAGCCCTCGCACAGAAACGAAGACCCAACACAGCCATAAATAAATAAATAAATAAATAAAATTTAAAAGTGTTAAAAAAAAACTTTAAAAAAAAGAACATATAGACAAATGCAAGGGTATTGTCTCAAGAAGGTCAACTTTAAGGTGATGTCTATGTCATTGGAATTTCTTTCAAAATTCACCCAATAACAGAAAATAGTGAATTTATGCAAGATTAGATCAAATATTCCATCAGACTTTACTGGTATTCTATTTAGTGTATGTTCAGGTTTGTATTCATATGGTTTCAGCCCTTGCTTTGAGTAACTTATGTAGGATCAGGAACTCTACCCAGTATAGGAAATTGCTACTATTTATCAAAAATTAATTAAGATTAGCCTTGAGTTGTTTCCCCAGTAACTGTGAAGTGCTGTGATAAGATAGTACTATTTCAAGTCTCTATTACTTTTTAAAATTGAGAGGTGGCTTGTTGAGATCCAGGGCTCAGTTTAACAAGAACATAAAACAAATTAAAATACAATTAGAAAGTGGTACAATACAATACAATATTGTCAGCTCAGTACTAAGAACGTCCCGTCTAAATTCTATGTTTAGGTTACCAGATACAGCGAATTAAAATGATGGGTCCTTTTCTGATATTCAGATATTACATCTGATATTGGGCATTTTGTATTTTATTTGCCAATTCTATGTTAATATTTCCAATCACAATTATTTTAGCTGTCCAGAGGGACAGAAAAGATAGACATTTCAGAAGCTCAGATTTAGTAAACAGATGTTACCAACCGATGCCTCTCTTCAGCTGATTTGTGCAAAGATCCTACTATATCAAATATCTCAAGTAGTAGTTGCTCTGTGTAAAACTATCCATTATCTTAAACTGCTTTCTGACATTCTGAAAGCCACCTAGATATGCTATAGCAACCTGGCTCTCCCAGCGTACATACACGGTTAGGAAGGTATTGTAAATATGCCAGTGTAGTTATTAGATTTATTTTAAGAATAGTTATATCTATAGTAGCTCTAAAACAAGTATGCCTTTTTACCAAAAACTACCATATATAATTAGTTTTAACATAAATCTGTTGAAGAGAGAAAACTCTGATTACATACTTTTGTTTAGCCTAGAATAATTACCATACATATTTTCCAAAGAATAAAGCTGTTTGACTTTTTGAAAATACTGACCGTTTTTGTATTTTTCCTCAAAAATATGTTTCTGCTTTTTTTGAGAATGCAAGAAATATGTTTAGTATTTTTTATCACAGAGACATTATAAGATTCATATGTTAAACAGAAGAATAGTGCATCTTGCCATTGAAACTATGTTTTTGCACCCAATCCCCTCATAGGCTAATGTGGCTACTTTTTTTTTTCTTTGTCTTTTCTATGCCTTTTTGGCTTTGGTGAATCTGCTGCTGCTAAATCTCACTGAAGTTTACACAAGAGTCTCATTGAGCCATTCATTTCTCTGTGTGTCCTACTATTTTGTTATAGGAACTGATTATTCCGGCCTTTCTAATGTTTGCAAGATTCAGTCTTTGCATTAGAACCCATATAGAGTCTTCTTTCACATATTTTATAATCTTAAAATTCAAGAAACTAACCATTGTTAAGTAAGAAATTACCATAATAGCTCATTAAAAACATAATGAAACCAAAATTTTGTAACACAGATCTATAAATGAACATATCATGTATATGCTAATTGTTACTTCGGGGAAAATTTCTTGTTAATGTCACCTTAAATCATAATGAACACGTTCTAAAATTTACCTTCATTGTCTTGTACTGTGAAGTTTGGATTGACAGCTGCTAAACTGAAGAAAAATTTTTGTCCACCTAAAGGATCATCTTTGTCTACTGCACTTATAGTCTGTATTAGCTGCAGAAGAGAGAAAAATGTATATTTATCAAACTTCCATGGGTAGAATCTGCTTTATAATATGTAATTTTTTAATATCCAATTTTGTCTAACATTTTTTTAAGGACAATTGATTTTCTTCCTTGTGTATGTACCTTTGTTTGAGTTATTCCATCTTTTTATTATTACTTAGATTTAAACAAAGTCTCTCTCTCTCCCTCCCACTCTGTTTCTGTCTCTGTTTCTCTCTCTAATTTCCCCTAAATACTATTTATTATTTTAATTAAAATAATAAATAGTAATTAATTTAATACTAAATTAATTAAATTTAATTATAATTAAAATACTAAATAGTAACATTGTATTCTTTACAGTTTTATTAGATATAGCATTTGAAATAAGTAGGTATTTCATGTATATTTAAACATTTATCTAGAAGATAAATGTATCTAATGTAGGAAAATTTAGAAAATTATTGTGATTAGGGCTTTCCTCTTCATTAAAAGTAAAGTGAAAACTATTCAAAGAATGTAGAGATTTTATAGACAATTACATATAACTTTATAAAGGAAAGACAAACATTACAGTATTATCTACTTTAACAGTAACTGTTCACTTCATTTGCACTGTCAATAGATTTATATATTTTTTAATTCAACATATACATATAATACTATAGGGATTGGTTATTTTAAAAGGGTCAACTCTGATTTATTTTAGGGTAAGAGAATATAAGAAGCTATCTAGTAACAAAGTAGAAAATTTAACACCTTATACTATAAACAGATGACTGCTTTGAACATATTATACAACTAATTAATATTATACAAATATATATGTAACAGATTACTATGTATTTTTTGCATATATATCCATTTTGTCCTTAACTTATTTATACAACACCATTTTATATATTTTTGCATATTGTAATTTTGCAAGAAGGTTTCAGAAGTTGTTAAATATGTGTTTCAATGCCTAGATAAATGGTCAAATTTATGCTTAACTGAAAGGAATATACTTTTTACTGCATTAACTCAATTTAATATTCTCTGGATATTTGATGTAAATATTTGTTACTGATGTTTTATTAATTTAGAAAGGATTTTTAAGTTTAAAACACTATGTAAAATAATTAGAAAAAAATAAGGAAATATTTTAAGTATTCCATATTAAATTATTTTTCTTTTAAAGTGTTCTATAAAAATTAAAATGTGGTAAAGTTGAGGTACTCCCTAATCATTTATTTCAAAATGATACAAGAAATATAATTGGACCAAAGATAAATGTTTATCGTCTAGAAATAAGTAGCAAAACAATCATTTAAAACTTTAAATAATTTAAAATATATATTTAAAAATCTAACATTATGAAATTTTAGTGGTTATTTAAGATTAAATATAAGCAAGAATTTATGGCTAATGGCTTATCCATTCAATCAAAAACCAAAAGGTGGTACATATATCAAGGAATTCAAGAGAAAAATGTTAAAATAATCTTAACTAATACCCTTTAAGATGTATCTATTCAGTTACAAATATATTTCTTGACTGACTCTTGTTTGTGGAGCAGTCTAAAAGATTTTATTTTCAAATAATGATTTATAGAAATAAGTTGAAGAGGAAAAAAATGGCATAAATGAAATAACATATCAAGAAAGATAGTAGACGAATAGAAATTCTTATGTTTATATATATCAGTATTAATATATTAACTCTCACATACAGATGCATAAAAATTATAGAAATGTGAAAGTAGAGCTAATGGTCTTTTAAAATAAAAACTACAATGTCTCATAATAAATTTACATTTGCAACTGTGATTACAAATTACAATTCCAGTTCATTTTTATGGACAAAATAACACAGTTCAGAGAATGAAATGGCCACATCTTTACATATAACTATAAGAAATTATAAAGGTTTACATAAAAATTCTCAATTAAGATGTATTATTTTAATAAAAGACAGTAGCACTGTATATGGTAACAATACTTCAGCAATTTGCTAATGTATCTTCATTAAATGTTATAAAGGGAATAAGTAAAACTCATTTAACAATGCAGACAAAATAGAATGACATGCTGCAAATCAATATCATATCACAACATACTTTTATGACCAGAAGACTTCTCTATGCAGGTGGAGACACTTACTCCCTTTACAAGATTGATTTTTTTTTCTTTGAGATATAACTTGGCTTCTAGCATCCAACTTCCCCATATTCAGCATTTACCTTTTAATATAGTCTTCCTTTGCATTTCCAGTCATACATTAAAAAGTCACAACATTTTATTTCGGTATTTGTACCATAAAGAGTTGCAATAGAAATCAGAAGATGGCAACAAAAAGGAGGTAAAACTGTTTCTCCTGTCTCTCCCTATAAGACCTCACTATTTTATTTCGACTAGAGACAAATTCATTTTGACCCACTGCCAATAAAAGAAGTTGCCACAGTTAGGAAAAAAAAAAAAAAAGTGATGTCCAGTATCCATTTTGAGCATATGAAAACTAGACACAGACAAGTCATTTATATTTTATCTCCTTAGCAATTATATAATTGGTTTGCATGTTCACTAAGCTATTCTAAAATAATCTTAAATGAACTTGAAGGGTGTTTCAGGGATCATAAGATAATGGAGTGTGGGATGACAAATGGATTTTAAGATGTTTAGTTAGAAAACTGGTCACTGAGTTTTAACATTTTAGTTTTTTCGGTGAAAAGACTAGTAGTTTCCATTGATGCGAAAATTCCCTTTGCTCTGGTAAAAAAGCACCCTTTTTAGTTGTTAGGGAAGTAACTAAACACTGTTCTATGGAAAATATGTAATAGGATTTTGGGGGTTGATAAGGGCCTGGAGCTTAGATACTATCAATGGGTAAATATAAGCAGCCTGTCTCCCCAGAGAGACTCCCTGGGAAATCTCTTGTGAGACTGAAATGCTATTGCCCTCTCATAGAAATTAAAAATTATTAAAATATATTTTATTGACTAAAGGAGTAAAGCCTGTGTGAGGGAAAATGGAAGCAAAGAGAAATAGCCAGTCCTCTCTTCTGCCCTCTCCCAAGGTCCCCTGACTCTGTCTGAGATGGAAAAGATGGGCGTCCAGTTGCCTAGTTCAAGCATAAGACGGGACTATTCATACTACATCACTTGTAAATTGCATCCCTTTCCCCGGGGGAAAATCTTCTACCCTTAGGCCAGGGAATAGGCAAGAAAGGAGGAGAGGGTGGCAATTAGCTTTATTTCTGTCTCATTGAGTCCACACACCAAGTGAATCAGAATTAAGTTCTATGTTGTTCTAAGGGCTGCTCTTAAAGAGCACTTAATTCAGAGGAGTGCTGGGTGGACTAAACTACTCTATAAATAACTAAAGCACACCCAGAAGTTCCAAAAAGCTCCTACTTCCCCGGAAGGAGGGAAGACAGACCTAACAAATTAATTTCAAGAAAGGCTCAGTGAAGAAGGACTTTATCAAATAGCTATTTTGATTTTGCCTGCTAGGATGTCATAACCTAGAATTCCATCAGTGAGTATATTACAGTTCAGTTCAAGCAACAATTTTTCAGCATACGAGACCAAAATGACATCTAACAAACGAGTCTTATTAAAAATAACTACTATGGGAGGCTTTTGCACATGCAGCCAATTAGACAAAAATTATTAATCATGTTCTTCTTGTCAAATTTGTTAAAATAGACTACTTTTTAAATTAAAATCAACTTTGATTTGATTATTTTCCCTCAATATACCAGCTTGTTTTTAAAAGTTCAAAAAATATGAAATTACTGAGCCAGATATAGGTTAAAAGAAAAAAGGCATAAGAAAAATAAACAAACACAATCCCTTATTTTGTGTATTTTGAATACATTTGGGAATGAGTATTTATAATGACACATGCTCTGAAAAGATATCTCTTGAAAATCAAATAGAATAACCATAGAGCGAGCAATGTATGCAGCAGTTGCAAAGTGGGTAATTCATCTCCTAGAGAAAAGGCTTCAACTCATATCATGCTGAGCCTGCCAAGCAGAGGACTATTTGGAATTGTATTTTTAGGGCACACTCTTTCATTAAGAAGTAGGTTGGAAGCAGTTTAGTCCTTTAAATATTCCAAATTAAACATTTCCATAACTCTTTCAAATAAAAACATGAATCCAATTGCAGCAATTTTACCATTTCGAACAATAGACAGGCTATTGAATTCCTGTTAGAATCTTCTGAAGGAAGAATTTGAGTTATTTCACGATGTAATTTGCATAAAAATGTACCAATGACATTGATGTTTATAAAGAGCATCAAATGATGTCAAAACGCAATACAGTTTCACGATGGCTTCTCTTTCTTTAATAAAACACATTTGATTCCCAATTATTATTTATAACATGCAGCTTCCTTCTGTGAAGATGGCATTCAAACCAATTAAGGGCATCTCTTTCAGCCATACAGGCTGGGGCTCTTCAAACAACAAAATGAGTCCACTGAGGAAAAGACTTAAAGAGTTATAAACAAATTTGGTATAGGAAGAATGTTTTAAAGGATGAAAACGAAGTCATTAAGCACTTTATGTGTTGCTACGATGATGAAATGCAAGTATAAGTCTTAAGAGTGAACTCTGCGGCTCTGCTTCAAAATCGTATTTGCATACATTGGAATATTGATGGAATGTTTTGATGATCCCAAGTATTTGTCTCTGTTTTCCCCAACTTTCATTTCCCATCTTGTGAGCTGTTACCAATATTTATCTAATGGCACAGCAGGATTTATTTTTCCTTTTGTTCATTTATTTTTGTTTTTGAAAGTTTAAGAAGTTATTTCTTCTTACACTTTAACTTTTGTGGCTACAGTAAAATCTCATATTTACATTAGAACTTTACGAAGGACATATGAAATGTGTTACACTATTATTTAAAACATTTTCAACCCTAAAAACATCAGCCTTTGGTTTTGTTTTTTGTTTGCTTTTAATCATACTACTGGGACTTTATATGAGTGATTTTATCTCTGTTTACTCATTCCTCTCAAGATTGGGAAAAGAAAATACTTAACGTCCCTGTTAAAATCTTCCTACACTTTAAAATCCTATGGGTGCTTACCTGTCCTGGTCTGGCATTTTCACATACAAAAGTGTCATAGAACACAGCAAATTGTGGGGCATTGTCATTAACATCCAAAATTCTCACAAAAACAGCCACCCGAGTCATCTCTTTGGGATTGTCTAGAAAAAGGAAAGGAAAAAATCTATTTAGGAAGACACATTTGTACACCAGATTTAATTTATATAAGCCTCTTGTGGATATTAAGTGTTCACATACAAATAAGCATCACCTTCATTCTACTAACGTAATGAGCAAATGCGATAAAAAAAATTACTGCAGAGCCTAATTAAGTAGTCATGAATTCAGTTATTAATGGGCTCAAGAGTATTATTAATATTTTGAAAAATCTTTTTAAAAGCACAATCCAGTATAATTGAGTTCTTATTATATTTGTGTCCTTATTCTCCAAATACACAAAATAAGAACAAATATTTATTAAATCTTTATTATATGTCATTATATTTCTTAATTTATACCATTTTTTTGGGATGAAGAGTGGTTTTAAATAAATTAGTAACTTGCCTGAGGTCATCTACGTGGTAGTTGTTATATTACAACCTACCCTTCTGACTACTTTTATCACTAAAATCTATTCTAACAGCTACTCTCATCCCTCCTTTTGGAAATTTTAATATATAGCTACTAATTTTACAAATTGGATGGAAATTTACAATGAAATACAAGATTTTAAATGTTTCATTAATACAATTGTTACTGGTACCATTTCAACAATCCAGGCTCAATTTTGTATAACAAAATTAGTTCAATAGTAACATGTAGTGTAATAATCATTTTTTTTGGCTAAAATCAAGGGCATCAAAGTTTTCACATAAAAATATGTTTTGATTTGTAAATGGAATTTTAAAATATATCTTAGCCTTGGGTAACAACCACATATTAGTCATAATTGCATTATCTCCACCAAGAATTTTTCTAGGCACTTGCACTGATATCTGAGGTGTTTGGGCATCTTAAATTCCGGTTTATATTCATCAGCCTTTGTGATGTCAAAATCTCAGTCTCTGGATATAGTTCAACTTCTTTGTGAACTTCGGTAAAGTCAAGCTCAAGATCGATATAAAAGGAGAAAGGAGATAATTCGCTAAAAATAAAGCAAAAAAAAAAATAGCAGATAAGCTGTGGGACAGTAGTCATCTTACTAAATGGCCTCTACCAACATGGGTTATGAATAATATGATTTACCCTTGTGAAATTTATCTGATTTTCTAATTTTATCTAAATAATTTTCATATACAAGGGTTAAAAAATATTGTCAGGTACAAACAGGGAGTATATCACTACTCAAAAGAATTTATTTCTCCTCCCTTGTCTCCATGTAATTGTAATGTTACTAAAATAATTAAATCAGCATTTTAAAAAAATAACATGTAAGAACTGATTACTTGGCAGGGGCGTTTACAAGGCTGAGTAGTATGAAGCAAGGCAGACACTTCCATCTGAAGTGTATTTACCTTACTTTACTCTTTTCAAGGGAAACTTTAAAGTGCATCTCCTCTTTAACACTCTTGTTTAGTCTTCCTTCAGTCTTCTTAACCCATATGTATTCAGTTCTCAGGTTCTGATTTCATATTTGCTAATCTATTGCTGCATATTATTCACTTCTTAGTATGTCAGGTGGTTAGAGTTTAGATCCTGGAGTCAGAGTTGACCTGATTCCCAGGTCTACCACTTATTCATTGTGCAACTTTGGCCAGTTTACACTCTGTCTCTAATGCCTCAGTTTACTCAAAATGAATCAAAATAGAACTTCTGATCTTACAGTTATTTGAATAATTAGGTGAGCTAATGCATGAAAACTTCTTATCGAAGTATCAGTTTGTTGGTAAACACACAAAACCAATACATGTTGACTATTGTTATTAAGATCATCTTTATTATCACTGTCATATCTTCCTTTTTTGAAATTTATTTATCTATTATTTATTTTTGTCTGCGTTGGGTCTTCGTTGCTGTGCGCAGGTTTTCTCTAGTTGCAGTGAGCAGGGGCTACTCTTCGTTGTGGTGTGTGGGCTTCTCATTGTGGTGGTTTGTCTTTGTTGCGTAGCATGGGCTCTAGGTGTGCAGGCTTCAGTAGTTGTGGCACGTGGGCTCAGTAGTTGTGGTTCACAGGCTCTAGAGCGCAGGCTCAGTAGTTGTGGCGCATGGGCTTAGTTGCTCCGAGGCATGTGGGATCTTCCTGGACCAGGGCTCAAACCTGTGCCCCCTGCATTGGCAGGGAGATTCTTAACCACTGCGCCAACAGGGAAGTACCACTGTCATATCTTATTTCCTTACATTACTTAAAAGCTTAAGCTATCTTTCTCCATGCAAAGCATATACACAATAAAAATGTGTTAACTAGCTTTCCTGCAATTCATGTGGGTCTCAAGAGGAGTACATTTGGGAAAAAGTGAGGAGAGGAGAAAAAAATGAGAAAAATGTTATTCTGCTATTTTCCTGCCTCCCTCACTCCTAAACAACTTGCTAAAACCCAGAGGCATAGTGTTCACCTCCAAATGAATCCTCAACTACCCCAAGTTACTTGATGCTATGGGGAAGAGTGGGAAGGTATGATTCTTCTGTATTTTCTAGAATGTGCTTTTTAACCTACTTTTATAGTTAGTGGACATAAGCTAAATGTTTTCCTTCAATACAAAGTCTTGACATAAAAATAACTCTTTTGTTGGTAGCAATTCAGTTTCTAACTGTGCCACAGAAGCCAAGAAAGACAGAAAGTTTCACATCTAAAAAACTTCATTGTCAGTCCCTTCCCTAACACAATATGGAGATTCTCCAGCTTCTTTACACATAACTCAAGGCTCTTCAGATCAAAAGCTAAATCCACAGGGATAAACACGCTTTGTAAAGCGTCAGGCCTGGAGTCACCTATTCAAAAAACAGTGCTTACACTAATCTTTTTACTGGCAGATGCGGCTGCTTACGTATAAATAAAAATATAAAGCCTTCCAAGGAAGCATCATACTGAATAGGAGCTGGCATATATTTACCACCTGAGACTCTTGGTCATCCAGCAAACTCTACTGTAGTGAGAATGTGTGAGCAACAAAGGATCTTAAAATGTATGTCCTAAGGTAAAACCATGCCACATATTCACAGGCTTTTCCATACCTCCAGGAAGAAGAAAGTATAAATCGTTATCTAGAAATCCCAGGCTTTAGAAAGAGGTATCTTTTCTACCTACTGAGGGCAAGGATTTCTACTAATGAGGAAGCAGGTATAGAAAATGGAGTCCTTCAGTCATAAACTTTGCTCTACTGTTGTCAGAATATATTGCAATGCTTATAATTTAATTTTCAGATGTGGTTATAGGAACTCATTGGTTTCTACAACAATGTGTTTTACAATCCCTGATTGTGACCTTAATTTTAGATTTTATATTCTCCACATGGGATTTAAAAATACTTTTTAAAGAAGAAAAAGAGAAGTTATTCCATGGTATAGTGCATTAAATGATTACCTGGAATAATACTTGCCATACGATGGGATACACTGATATGAATGTAGAATTAAACTGTTAGAGGCAGAGCCTGGAAACATTGGTAAGAAGTACATTTCTAGGCCATTCTGCACTACTCTGGGCTTGGTGTATGGCACGCTTACCACAAGCCCAGTGTTTAAAAATCTAGCGAAAACAATTCCTTACATGATGTTTCCCTCTCACCCTCATTCCACTTGATAATCGGAACAGCATGATGGGCCCCTGACTGTTTGTGGCTTGACAGGTAGGCATTTCCAGCAGTTACTCCATAGATTGATTTTATTTAAGGGCAGAAAGTAGGTTTAGTTCTTAAAAAGAAGAACATAATTGACTTCTTAGCTTTTTACAGAATTGTCATTACTTCAACTAGCTTTAGAAGTTAAATTTCTCAAAGTATCTGAAATAGAAAATGCAATTCCTAGCTCATTAGGCTTGAATAAGGAGTTTGAATCGAGCAGAGAGCACAAACAATCATGATTCTGGAGTAATCAGACTGGATCCTGTTGGGCCCATCTAAACATTGTGATACGGATACAGATAGAGAAATAAAACTTTCCTTAAGAAAAACTCAAAAATTCTTCAGTTCACCCTGAGAGACACAGCTATTTATATCTCATTATGGAAAAACTGGATTGTTTGGATGGTGCGGTTAATCTATATTTCAGAGGCAGATTTAAGAAAAAGTTAAATCT
Organism: Eubalaena glacialis; assembly: GCF_028564815.1. Lineage (NCBI taxonomy): Eukaryota > Metazoa > Chordata > Mammalia > Artiodactyla > Balaenidae > Eubalaena > Eubalaena glacialis. The sequence continues at coordinate 20,380,993 of NC_083719.1, forward strand.
AGTACTTTCTCTTGAGGCATTAAGTTCATTGCTGATGATCAGTCTAGCCCGGTTCCATCCTTCTGAGACTCTTCGTAATTCAGCCCCAATGCCCTGCTTTCCAAATCATGGAATGATTACTTCGAATAACTTGACGTTGATATATGTTTGTGGATTCAGCTTAGTTTTTCAGATCTGAAATGTATAGGCTTAGTTTTTTTTGTTTTTTTTTTACCATGATTCAGTCCCTAATTTATGCTTCTTTTTAAAACAAACAGTTGCTCTATTCCATGCACATATCATAATACAGGAATCAGAAACCATGAACAGGTTTGTGTGTGTAGACAGGGCTGGCTCATGGGCATGTGTAACTGAGCAGGGCCTCACACTCAGAAGGGCCCCACCCACCCTTATTTAATGCTCTGCTGTTGCCATCTTTTTTTTTTTTTTTAACATCTTTATTGGAGTATAATTGCTTTACAATGGTGTGATAGTTTCTGCTTTATAACAAACTGAATCAGCTATACATATACATATATCCCCATATCTCCTCCCTCTTGCATCTCCCTCCCACCCTCCCTATCCCACCCCTATAGGTGGTCACAAAGCACCAAGCTGATCTCCCTGTGCTATGTGGCTGCTTCCCACTAGCTATCTATTTTACATTTGGTAGTGTATATAAGTCCATGCCACTCTCTCAGGTCGTCCCAGCTTACCTTTCCCCCTACCCATGTCCTCAAGTCCATTCTCTACGTCTGCGTCTTTATTCCTGTCCTGCCGCTAAGTTCTTCAGAACCTTTTTTTTTTTTTAGATTCCATATATACGTGTTAGCATACGGTATTTGTTTTTCTCTTTCTGACTTACTTCTCTCTGTATGACAGACTCTAGGTCCATCCACCTCACTACAAATAGTGCAATTTTGTTTCTTTTTATGGCTGAGCAATATTCCATTGTATATATGTACCACATCTTCTTTATCCATTCATCTGTCGATGGACACTTAGGTTGCTTCCATGTCCTGGCTATTGTAAATAGAGCTGCAGTGAACATTGTGGTACATGACTCTTTGAATTATGGTTTTCTCAGGGTATATGCCCAGTAGTGGGACTGCTGGGTCGTATGGTAGTTCTATTTTTAGTTTTTTAAGGAACCTCCATACTGTTCTCCATAGTGGCTGCATCAATTTACATTCCCACCAACAGTGCAAGAGGGTTCCCTTTTCTCCACACCCTCTACAGCATTTATTGTTTGTAGGTTTTTTGATTATGGCCATTCTGACTGGTGTGAGGTGATACCTCATGGTAGTTTTGATTTGCATTTCTCTAATGATTAGTGATGTTGAGCATCCTTTCATGTGTTTGTTGGCAATCTGTATATCTTCTTTGGAGAAATGTCTATTTAGGTCTTCTGCCCATTTTTGGATTGGGTTGTTTGTTTTTTTGATATTGAGCTGCATGACCTGCTTATAAATTTTGGAGATTAATCCTGTGTCAGTTGCTTCATTTGCAGATAATTTTCTCCCATTCTGAGGGTTGTCTTTTCGTCTTGTTTATGTTCTCCTTTGCTGTGCAAAAGCTTTTAGTTTCATTAGGTCCCATTTGTTTATTTTTGTTTTTATTTCCATTTCTCTAGGAGGTGGGTCAAAATGGATCTTGCTGTGATTTATGTCATAGAGTGTTCTGCCTATGTTTTCCTCTAAGAGTTTTATAGTGTTGCCATCTTAAATTTCTTAATCATGTTTTAACATGAGGCTTGATACTTCCATTTTATAATAGGCTCTCAAAATTATGTAGCCAGTCCTGTGTATGGACAAGAACTTTTGCAATTAGAGACAGATATGATTTTGAATGCTGGCTCTGTCTGTTACTAGTTGGATGAAATTTTGTAAATTTGGTCCAGAATTAAGTCATTCTAGAAACAGAATGACTAGTTTCAAATCCCAGTTTTACTACTTCTGGCATTGTGACTTTGGACAAGTTACTAAAATCCCTGGAGTCTTATTTCCTTCTCTGTTAAATAAGGTCAAGAAAAATATTAGGAGGAAAGAATTAATTTAAAATTCTTAGAATAATACCTTCACCGAGTGTTTAATGTTAGCTCTTATTACTAATACCTTTGTTTCTTCACCTGTAAAAAGGAAGTAATACTATCTATCTCTGTGTTTATTGTTAAATAATGGACTCCCAGCATTTTAGCATAGATTTTAATTCATGGCATCCAAGCAACAATTTTAATACATTTCCCTTTCTCCCAAAGAGAATATCTTTAGTTTCCAATTCTAGACCATTTTTATTAGTTAATATTAAATGTAGATTTGTGGATGCCTACAGCTATTTCTCAGTATATATAGAAACTATTGAAAAAAATTATAGGTGTTGAGAAGCCTTTTAAAACCTTAGATTGAAATTACAACTCATGTGTGCAATGAGAAGAATTTATTCTTAATACAAAATAAAACCTAAAATTATGCTAAATATGATATACATAAAATTCATCTTACTGATTTCAGCAGCGATAACAGTAAGATTGTGCCACTGAGATAGTTCACGGTCAAGTGGCTTTGATGTATAAAGGGATCCATTTCCAGAATGTATGTTAAAGATCCTGTCAAGGTCAGTATGGCGATCCAAGGAAAATCTGAACATAGAGGGCAGAGAAAAATACATGGCAGCATTACTGATGGTTTGCAGAAGAAAATGGTGAAATGCAAAGACACATATATAGTGATATATAATAATTTCAGGAAAGTACATAGTACTGATCCAGGATGCAGTCTGTGTCATGGATTTATCACAAACACACACACACACAAACTGACCCTCTCCCATCCCCCCAAAACCTCTTCCCAAGACCTGAAATGACCTTTGTTCTGCATTCAAATGCTGGTCTTCTGAATGTTTGTTTAATTAAATCATTGTCTATTGCATATTCAACTGACCTTGATGTATTTTTCCATAGAACTTGGAATTACAAGTTTTACATTACCAACTGACATTACCTAGTGATTGAGAATTCTGTTGAAGAATTATTACAAGGATCAAATGCAAAATATCATTCCCACTAGTAAAGTCTTTTAGTAAGAATATTGGAGACAACATTAGTTCCCTCAGAGTAGTAGATCATCAATTTATGATGGTGTTCAGCAGCTTCAAAGTATGATACCCAGGTAGCTTTGGTTTCTTACCCACATGTATCATTATAAAATGTATACATTTTAACTAGAAATGTTTTAAAAACAGAAAAGTTGGGGATAGGAGTTTTTACATGTTTGTATCAAATTAAATCTTAGTATATATATTACAAAACCAACTATTCTGCAAATTGATTAAAGGTATTGTGTCGGGTGTCATTCCAAAGCCCAGCTACAGGTTTATCAATCAGGATGATGTAGTTGGGGTAAGTTCCATTATTTTGGGGGTTGTCAGCCAAGGTTTAAAAGAGCTGTACCCCTCATTGGTGGTTCCTGCCACTTCACAATCCTAGTTGTTTACAAATGTTTCGTAATTCTTGAGTTAGCAAGCATAATCCCCCAAGTTATCTTTAATGTTCCCTATTTAAAAATTTAAAAAACAAAGCAAAATAAACACAACAAAACTAGGAGTAATATCTAGTTATGGCATATATTTTCCTAAGCCACAACTGTCATTTATTTGAAGGAACAAAATATGAAATATTATTTTTAAATAGTATTTTGTAAGTAATAACACAAAATAATTTTGAAAGTGCCATAAAACTTTTTTCTTTTAGTGTTCCAAACTTGTATAATATTTCCAAAGATCAACTGAAATTTATGAACTTTTTGTGGGGTTTTTAATAAATTGCGTTAGAAGAATAACTTAACATTTTGATACAGTTAATATGATTTTATTTTTGAGGATTGCTTATTTTAGATTTTTATTTTAAATCAATTCTAAGTAGAATAGACCAGTAATTTACAAATTTCCTTAATAAACCCCAGCCCTCTCTATTAACACAATATGAATTTAGTTTTGTATTCAAACTACATGCTTTAGCCATTCACAAATAAAGCAAAACATTGTATCTCTATATCTGGAATAATTCACAAATTATATCCCAGGTTGACAAAATTCTTTTACTACTGAAAGATTCAACATATATTTTACCTCCTCCTTGGACTGTTCCATGATTACCTGAAGTAGAAGCTATTTGTCCCCTTCCATCCTAAAGCACCTTGTACCATCATCTCTGTCATTTACCACATTGTATTAGGAATTCATTTCATCTCACATCTCAAACAGGAAATCAAACATGAAATCAGCAAGCGTCATACTTGGAATCTAGTAGATACTCAATGAATCTTATTTCTCATACTGAATCTTCTTTCCTAACAGACTGAGAATTCCCTGAGAAACAAATTAGTAACTGACATGGTGACCCACAAATATTTGTTGAATGACTTCTTTGGCATTTTGGCAAATGATAAGTATCCTTATTTCTATAGAAATATGACAGGAAGTTGCATTATGTAAATCAATATAGAGCATCATTGTCTTTTCCAAATCCATTTTATGTGTGTTTTGTCTTTTTTCTTGTAGTTCAGTTTAAAAGCTAGTGACAAAATTTAAAGGATTATGTGAAATTATCTTGAAGATACAGAGAGATCCTGGTTCTTTTTCAAACCTGATATAATTATAGTTGACACTTGAACAACATGGGTTTGAATTTCCTGGGCCTACTTATATGCAGATATTTTCAGAAAATATAAACTAGAGTCTGTGTTTATTGAATAAATAAATCTGAGGTTGAATCCTTGGACGTGGAACCACGGATGCAGAGGGCCAACTATAAATTTACACTCAGATTTTTGACTGTGGGGAGGGGGCGAGGGGAGATTTGCACCCCTAATCCCTGAGTTGTTCAAGGGGCAACCGTTTATTTTTCAATTCTCTATCGGTAAATTATGTTTATTACCTAACATTTTCATTTTAAAAATCAGTTCCAAAAGACCTATTTTAGGTAAATACCTTTGATTATTGCATTAACATCCACAATACATGACATGGACAGTTTATAACATGACCAGTATTATCCGATTATCCATCCCTAAATACATTGCTTTAGTAAAACTACTTTATCTCTTTGATTATATATATACATCTTTTTAATCTGAATGGTCTATCAAGATTAACATCCAAAAATATTCATTTGCTTTTTCTATATCAAGTTAGTATAAATTCAAATATACAACAACGATCTTAGCTAGACTCTGTCATTAATAAACAATGAAGTCATTAATTCTGTTGCTTAGTACACATAAATGGATTCTTTTCTCCTGGTCCTGAAATTTGCATCCTGATGAAAAATTTAACTTAAGAAAGAATCCACAGACATATTTTAACATGTAATAACCATTAGTCTATAAGAATATTTGGAATCTATTTCACTGTGTGGCAAATATATTGCCTCTTAATAATGCCACGATTTAAACTGAACTTTTAAAAAATATTATATTTTATTTTAAGAAGGCCATTTTAAAACCAGGAACACAGAACACAGGCTATTAAAGTCAGTTAGGAGCTCTGCCAAGGGAATGCTTGGTAGTATTCAATGGGGAAGAATAAGAGTGTATGTTCAATAAATGTCTACCGAATGAATGACAAGAAAAAAAAAAAAGCTTTAAAGGAAAAAATCCAAGGAATGCAGCAATATCCATGAAGATAAATGGATGGGAGAGGCATTTATGGGAAAATCATGCTGACAGATGGGAGCTGTACTTGACTACCATATGCATGTTTTGGCTGCCAATATGTAACCTGTCATGCTGTATGTGACTATAAGAAAATATTTAGGTAAAATTATATAAATCAAATAATAATTTTAATATATATGCATGTAAATATATATATAATATGAAGTCACTTGATATGGCAGAACCTACAGAATTTTAAACTTTGAGCTAGAGTCACATGGTGCATAAAAGTAGAGGTTCTGACATTCCACTGCTGCATAGTTAGGAGTCAGAGAAGTGTGTACTTGGAAATTGTACAACCACTTGAACTCCTACTAGACTGGCGCACATTGTAAAAAGGATAAGCAAAATCAGTCTGCTGAGGATAAGGAAACAAATGAAATCCAAAACAACTGATGGACTAACAGTTTAAAGTGAGCAGTAATTTTGAGCCTGAATATTGTATATAGATATTTGTACTTTTTTAAAATGAGAGAACAAATGTCAGTGAAAACTCTGTCTTTCTCATTTGTATGTTTTTATCACATCTTATATGTTTTTAGGTGCCATAAGGAAACAAAGCAAAACAAAAATTTGAAAGGACTCTGATCTTTCTGGAATGTTCTAAACTTTTTGATATAGCCAAAAGAACACCAAAAAAACTTCCCCCTTTGCTGGTAGGAGTATAGAAGTTTCTAAAATCATAACTACATTGTAACATTGTTATGATTATATAATTTTTAATTATTAAAACTCCTCTCAACCTCACATATTATTTAAGAACCCAAAAGCACAGATAAATTGATTTTGTTACATTGCAAATGCACAGCTGAAATAGTCCCCTTTATCTGTGCCAGGCATCAGAACAACAAATATCTTAAAGAGACAGGCAGATGATACAAACCAAGTGTCAGTAACTGGCATGATTAAAACTGAATCAAACTATGAAATTTGTGCATACCCTGCCCCAGAACACAGACAATTTATTTTAAATACTTGTGCTCACCCAACATAGGCACAGCTCTATCTTTTAATGCATTAAACGCTTATATAGAATTTCATGCTCTCTACATTTACTTCAATTCACTTTCTTTTCATCCTAAGCATAAGCATAATTACCTAATGGGGCTAGAAGCAGAATCTGGGTCCCTTGCCATCACAGTACCAATGATTGTACCCACTTCAATATCTTCATGAACCTCAAACAGATAGGAGGATCTGCTGAAAACAGGTGGTTCGTCCACATCTTCGATAGAGATTTTCACAATTGTCGTATCTTTAAATGGTCCTAGGTAATAAAAACGTGGATCCACATGGGTATTTTCTGCTTCAACCTTCAGAGTGTAAAGCCTTCGGCTCTCATAGTCAAGTGGCTGTATTAAAAATAATTAAGTATATAAATCATCAAATTAGATTGAGGGAAATTGAATTATATGTTCCTTCCAAGTTACAGTATGATTTTTAAAGCCTAGTTGAGTTGTCAAGTTGTTTATAAACTGTAAATAATTAAAATTAATAAAAATATATAATCTTTACACATCAGGTAGAATTCAATTTTTACTTCTTATGTACTTAAAATGTAGTACTTCAGAACATAGGAAAATGAGATTTTAAATCTTAGAAAAATTGAAAAGGATATTAAGACCTGTCTCATATAGTGGTAAATCATTACAAAACATGGGCTGGTGGATTGTGTGTGTGTTTGTGTGTACGTATGTGTGCTGAGGTGTTGGCTACTGCTAAGTTTTTCTAAGTAAAAAATTCAGTAATCTTTTAAAATATATGTTGTGATACTTCCATTCCGTTCAACAGGCTCATGGCACTACATAAATTTGATGAAATTTTGAAGACTAATACAAAACTTTTCAGCAGTTATATGAAATATTGAAAATAAGAAAAACCTTGGGTAAAGAGAAAAATTTTGATAGCTAATTGGTAACTAGGTTACATTATGAAACAAAAAGGAACTTAAATATTCAGTAGGTCACTGCTTTGCTGGTCATTGTTTAAAAGTGGTTGTGTACCTTGAACTTCGCAATAGACTCTGAAGGGAGTTCCGTGATTAAGTGATGGTTACTTTATGCAAATAGAGTGTTCAGGACATTTCATTAGGACCTAAATTTTACTGGGCCTTGTTTTTTCTTATAAGGATGGTACTGAATGTACAATAAAAAACTAGTTACCTTTAAATCGTATCACTGAGCATATGTTAGCAGAAAAGTTTAATTTATGTAGCAGAAGGGAAAATGTGAACAATGAAATTATTTTCCAATCCATGCTGTCTCTTTTTATTAGCAACTCTAATTATTGCTTCATACATCTGGATAGATGGCATGCTACTTTTTATGCCTCCAACTGTGATGATATATTACTATTATTAGTTATTAACTATTTTTTTAAGGAAACGATGTTAATAAGGGGCTTTTATTAACGTGGCTCAGAAATACAATCACATGTATATTAACTTGCCTTTTAAATTTTGTAAAATCTCAGGTTTCATGTTTTAATTAACAAAAACATTTGGTCAAAACATTCAAGGAGATCTTTGGCTTTATGTCTCTCATACTTATGCATTTACATTGGAACATGGTAGGGATATTTCTTAATGGACAGAGCATGAGTGGAGAATACATATCAAAATCCCTACTTCCTAAACAGTCAGATGATTATTTCTATTGATGTTCTGCACCTTTTTCACAGTGATGATGCCTTCCTGTGTGTCCTTCTCAGTTCTGATGTCAAACATATCAGTCCCATCACCATCAATAATTCGGTATTCTACTTCAGCATTTTTCCCAGTATCAGCATCAGTTGCTTTTACACTTCCAATGGATGTGCCAACTGGGGAGGATTCAAGAACTCGAAGATGGATGGTGTCTGTAAAGATTACAGGAAAGAAGAGAGAGAGACAGAGATCTCTCAATAGAGTATTCCAAGGTAAAATGTGTATGAGAGAATATTATAAATCTTAAACTCTACATTAGATGTTGACTAATAAGTTGAATACACACAATATGGATAATATAAAGTCTAGGAACAGAAAAAGTGGAAACCTGGGGGATTTGGTCTGTGCCTATTATAAATAGTGAGACCCAATCTCTAATTGTATCAGGAGTGCTGTTTTTAAAATGAGCATGTTGTCTTTTTTTGCATTTGCACAAGTAACTAGATATCAGCTTTGAGTGCACATATGTACATGTGTGTGTTTATACAATCACAACAAATCACAGAATATACTGTGAATATTTATATATTGCAGTGAACATATTTTTAAATTGTTTTTCTTTTGTTGTTTTTAGTTATTTACTGCTCAGTTTATTTCAGCTGCAGGGCAGAACATTACAAAATTCCATGAAATCAGCCATAGTGGGGAAGAATCCCACTTCTATTTGTGACAGGAGACACAAAGGATACTCTGTGGGAGAAATACAAAGATGCCCTTCACAGTGTCAGTGTAAAAACACTAAATTCTGACCAATTCCCTTACATTTCAGAGCAAAACAAGAATTTATCTAAGCCCCTGGTACACCTACTCGTGCTTCAGCATGAACAACCTCTCCTGCTAATGAGATCTATATTTTAGTACCTGATCATAAACTACATGCTACTGACAGATTAATCGACCTGAGGGACACTTCTGGTTAGAGCACCTTCTTGCTCATAAGCCTTAAGTAATTCTCCTTAATATACATAATAAAGTCCAGACCTCTTAGCTAGTCATGCTCTTGCCTGACTATATCTTTCCTAATGTGTCTTTCTGTTAGTCACTTCCAGGAAAGATCTGCACCAAACTGGACTTTTTAAAGCCTTCTTGTCAAAAATTAATTTCTTATATCTCTATAGTTCACATACTATTTCCCTCACATAAAATTCTTCCCCCCCCCCACGACCCTCAAATAATCATAACACAATTTATCAAATCTGAGAAAATGGGTCTATTACGTGCTGAGTGTTTAGGGGGCTATGGCCCTCAAAATTCCTATGTTGAACCCCTAACTCCCATTCACTACCTCAAAATATGACTGTACTAGAAGATAACGTCTTTAGAGAGGTAATTAAGGTTAAATGAGAACATTAGGGTGAGCCCTAATCTAACATGACTAGTGTCCTAATTTGGACACAGACAGGCACAGAGGAAAGCCCATGTGAAGACAGGGAGAAGATGGCCATCTACAAGCCAATGAGAGGCCTCAGAAGAAACCACCTTGATCTTGGGCTTCCAGCTTCCAGAACTGTGAGAAAAGAAATGTCTATTGTTTAAACCATACAGTATGTGGTACGTTGTTATGGCAGCCCTAACAAACTAATACAGGCATCTATATCTGCTCAGTTTGAAAAGTCCTTTTCTAGGAGACATCATTAAGACTCAGTTTCTACCACACCCTGGTTAGTCACTTAATGCGTACTTTTTAATTCTTTTTGTACATTTTTTCTCTCCATTGATCTCTGGTAACACATTGTTGAATGCAACTCTCAATTCATTCCTTAGCTACTGTCTTGTTGGCTCTCTTTGCCTTTGCTATTTCTTCTGCTAGAAACAGCTGTTCCTAGATATTCAGATGGCTCATTCACTTTCTTCCTTCAGGTGACTGCTCAACTCTGACCCCTCAGAAACTTTCACCAATAACCTTACTGAAAACAACTTTATTGAGAAGACCACTCCCAATCACTCTTCATATCCCTTGCCACTGTTAGGCATTATATTATTTACTTGTTTATTTGTATGTACCATAAGGATGTTGTATTGATACAAGACAGGGACGACCTTGTATTTTTTCACCTTTATATTCCCATTGTATTTCTTTGAATGTAGCAGCCTCTACATACTTATTCTTATGTTGGATAACTGAGAAGCTTCCTAACTCGTCTACCAGGTGCTATTCTTGGCCAAATCCACTCAAATCTCAGCTATTCTCAGTACACATTGCATCCATATTATCCCTTTGAAAACAATAATTTAATCAATAATTATTCAGAACTTCAAAACCATTTGATAGCTCTCTTTGTACTTAAAATAAAACATACATAGGCTGGCCCGCCACAGATTGGCTCCTTTTTCTTGTCATTCCCTCCCTTAATCAATAGTCTCCATAACACTCCTTTAGGTTTAGGTCTCCTTTAGGTTTTTAAAATATGCTTTTCTTCTTCAATTTAATACACTTTTCTCCCTCATGAAAGATTTTCTACACAATGCATTGCCTGGCAACCTCTAGCTCTTCCTTTTGATATACATTTATTTTCACTATGCTTCTACCACAGAACACCATCAACTCTAGCCTACTTACTTCAACAACTTTCTTTTAAATATTAAATGTTAGAGAAGTAGCATCTCAATGAATTGATTTACTACACTGGAGCCGAAGTAGCCTTTCTAAAAGACAGAAATGATTTAACTTCTCTACTGAAAGCACTTTTTATTGATGTTAGGATAAATTCTTAATTTCTTCATTTGGTTTATAATGTCTTATAAAATCTGGGTTTTAAAAAAAATCTTCAGTACCATGCTTATCTATTCTCAAACCTAGAGTATATGTGGAATACAGCCAAAAATAATTTTTTTCAATAAATGATCAGTCAACCAGACTAGAAACATTATAAATACATGGAATATTTAACAAAATAAATCAAGTAATATGGATGTTTTGACTGACATTTATATATATAAAACCTGCATGCACCATCTAGAGAATATAGATTCTTTTCAAGCAGGCATGAAACATTGAACCCAATTTGATCAAGTATTAAGTTATTAGACAAGTTTGAATACATTTTAATAAATCAGTATCTACTAAATTCTCTGACCAGTATACAATTAAGATAGAGGTTAAAACAAAAAAGATAATCCCCCAAATACTCATATTCTTGAAAATTTAGAAGAATGAAGAATAACTTCTATGCAACTGATGGTTCAAATAAAATACAAATTGGGAGACAAAAAAATTGAAAAAGAAATTAAAAGAAACTCAAATATGTGGTGAAGAGAAAATGATTCTACTTAAAGAAGGTAACTTACAACTTTATGTGCAAAGTCTTCTGGAGAAAAGAAAAATGAGGACTGTTTTCCAACTCATTATGTGAGATCAGTACTATATGCCCCTGATACCAAAACCAGACAAGAAAAGTCCAGTGGTTATATAGTGTGGGTTAAAACTCAAGCTGCACCATACCTGACTGTATAATATTTAGCAAGTTCATTTTTAATTTTTAATTCATAATCTCCTATATAGTATAAAGCTTAGTATGTGAGAGACACTATTCTAATCACTTTACTATTAACTAAATTCCAGACTTTGTTTTAACTTCACCAGCTATTCCATTAAAGTCTTTTCAGAGATCTTACTTTGTATTTAGTTGTCATGCCTATTTATTTTCCTCCAATCTGTGAGAGTTCTTCAGTATTTCCTTGCTTCCTATGACCTTGACACCTTTAAAGAATACTGGTCAGTTATATTATAAAAATTCTTTAAAATTAGGTCTGTCTCATATTTTCTCATGATTAGATCGAGGTCATGCATTTCTTTTTTTTTTGTCAAGGATATCATAAGAGTGATCTCTTTTTAGTGTAGCATTGGATGCAAATATGTCTTATGACTGATGATATTAACCTTGATCTCTTGGCTAAGAAGGTGTTTCTACCAGTCTTTTTCATTTGTTAAGTAAATATTTTTTCTTTATAATTAGTATATATCTTGGGAAATATACTTCAAGATTATGCAAATATCCTGTTTTTCCTCAAAAGTCTGCTCATTAATTTTATAATCAATCAATGATCTTCCTTGCAATAATTAATGGTGCAATTATTCTAATGCACCATTAATGGTGATCTTCTATTTTCTTCATTATTTCCACATATATTATTTGGAATTCTTCTATAAGGAAAAGCTGCCCTTTCTCCCTTACTTATTTATTTATATCAGTAAGGACATTTATTTTATTCTATGTGTTATAATCTAATAATATGGCTATTTATTATTTTGTGCAAGTTCTTACAGGCTTGGTCATTGGGTGATCTTCTAGGTTGGCTCTGGTGTCTTTTCAACATGCCTCCATCATTCATTTACTTTTTTTGGGGGGGAAGTACTTCCTTAATTCCCAGCATCACAAAATGTTATGGGTTCATCTTATATGGGTTCATCTTCCCTGCCCAAGCCCTGAAATCAACCATGTCTCCAAGTGAGTCCTGACTTCTTTTAGTGAAAAAGAACCATAATTTTTTTAATATAGTGTAGTATTCAAAATTTTAGTAAATGGAGCAACTCTTCTTTCATAACATGCAAATATGTCAAAAAAGGCAAAAGGGGGGCTTCCCTGGTGGCGCAGTGGTTGAGAATCTGCCTGCCAATGCAGGGGACACGGGTTCGAGCCCTGGTCTGGGAAGATCCCACATGCCGCGGAGCAACTAGGCCCGTGATCCACAATTACTGAGCCTGCGCGTCTGAAGCCTGTGCTCCGCAACAACAGAGGCTGCGATAATGAGAGGCCCGCGCACCGCGATGAAGAGTGGCCCCCACTTACCACAACTAGAGAAAGCCCTCGCACAGAAACGAAGACCCAACACAGCCATAAATAAATAAATAAATAAATAAATAAAATTAAAAAAAAAAAAGGCAAAAGGAAGCTATTTGTATTTGAAATGTAAGTCTAATTATGTTTTTGATATAAAAATTTAAATAACAGTAAGTTATTGCCTGTTAACATATTAGTTGATCTTTGTTTTAGAAATAAAATATCTGTACACTTCAAAAGGAATTTAGAGTGTTATGATTTAAAATATTAGTATTTAAGGCTTTTCAGCATAAGAGAAAACCCTGTAGTACAATAGAATAAAAATACTTAAATAGAAACACTGTAATATTAGAACTGAATACACAAATCTTTATTTATAAATTTATACTTGTAAAGTAGTTGCACATTTTTGTTTTAATCATAGTCACTGAAAAAGGCCTAGAATTCCATTCCACTAGAAAAAAACAAAACCCTAATGGCCAAACACTGGTCACTAATACAGTGATTTTCTATAATATAAACAAATTCTTTTGGAGATTTACTGTCTGAGGAATAGAAAGGAAAGTGAGATTAGAATTCCTTGAGATAGAAATTAAATGAGGTATCAGACATTACTGGGATCATAGAAAAGTACAAAGAACCCAATCAACTTGCTTCTACTGTACAGTATTTTGAAAATTTGATCCTTGATAAGTAAATAATTATTTAGTTGATTAAAGCACATAAAATCAGATTAGGTTTCTGGAAATGTAAGTTAGTGAATTCAGTTGAACTTTTTAGCTGAAAAACAATACGTGGATCACAGAGATAGAGATACACATTTGAAGGAGTTAAAAAAGTATAAGCTCCAAATTGAATGGAAAATGAGAACCTAGAGAAGTAAGTAGAAAACTGAAGCCCACTTTTGGTCTGAAGATATTTGCCATTTTCAAAAATTGATCCTTATTTTTATGGCCTCTTGAAGCAAGAAGAATAAATATCAAACTCCAAGCTATCTGCAGGGTAGTTACACAACAGCAAATAGTCTCCACAATAAGTGTTTTGCGTTCAGTGGAAGGGTGATCTAGACACAAGCCACCCTTTATGACATTTTGCATTCATTGTGTGGGTTTGGATGATCCTGAAGAGCTAAATTTTTACAGATATAAGCAACTTTAGCCACTAGGGGAGAAAGATGATAATGTGGCCTTCACAACACAAGGGGTGAAGGCTCACAAGGCAGGCTACAATTATTTGGCCAAAAAGTTCGTTCAGGTTTTTCCCTAAGATCTTACAGAAAAACCCAAACGAAATTTCTGGCCAATCCAATACTTCATGGAGAATCTATGTGGACAAGAAAACCACTGAGATTATGTTACTGGGAGGACCCTTCCTCGCTACCTCTCCTCATACCTTTCTCCCTCACGTGCCTTTTCCAAAAGTGAGAGACATTAATAGCCCTGGAAAGATGTATTACATAGCTCAATGAAAATACAGTTGTAAATACTTGGCTCATAAAGCCACAAAGAAAGAAAAATGATGGAGTCAGGTGCCATAAGATATAGAACAACATGCCAAATGCCTGTTGGAGTATACACACACACGCGTGCACACACACACACACACACATATACATACATACAAATGTATGCATATAAGCTAGTAGAAAATTTAGTCAAGGGTGTAAATGGAAAAGAGTTTACAGTAGAATAAACAAGAAAGACAAATAAACATAGAGAAATATACTGGATCTTAATCAAGCAATGCAAATTAAATTAAGGACATGATGTAATATCGTTTTACACCTACTAAACTAACAAAAATAAAGTCTGACAAAACCAAATGTAAAAAGTATGTGGTCTAAGAGGAACTATTATGCAGAGCTGATTGGTGTTAAATTTGACACAATGATTTTGGGAAATTTTCATTTCCTGGGTTACTATAACAAAGTACCAAAATCTAGGTGGCTTTAAACAGTAGAAATTTACTGTCTTACAGTTTTGAAGGCTAGAAGTCTGAAATCTAGGTATCTGGCAGGGCCATTCTCTCCTTGACAGCTCTAGAGAAGATCTTTCTTTCCCTTTTCTAGGTTCTAGTGTTTGCCAGCAATCCTTAGCATTCCTTGACTTGTAGATGCATCATTCCAGTTATATAGCCATCTTTTCCCTGTATGTTCACATTGTATTCCCTTAGTGCGTGTCTCTCTGTGTATCCAAATTGCCCCTTTTTTTAAGGATATCAGTCATATTGGAAAAGGGTCCCAACCCTAATGATCTCCTTTTAACTTGATCACCTATAAAAACCCTATTTCCACATAAGGTCACATTCTGAAATACTGTGGATTAGGACTTAAAAGTATATTTTTAGGGGACTCAATTCAACCCATAACAGGATTATATGTTGTGATGTTAAATATTAGCATAAATAAAATCCAGCAATGTGCATGAGGAAAATAGCTGCAGAAATGCCATCATTTGTAAAGTTATGTAAAGTTAAACACGCAATTATTGTTTGTAAAGTTAAAAAAAAAAAAAAGAGGAAGGGAACCAAATGTCAAACAGCATGAGAATAGGTAAATAAATTGTTACATTATCAGACATCCCAATGTAATACAAAATTGAAAACCATGAGCTATAGTTACATCAGAAAAAATGTGGATGAATCTTAGTTGCATCATATTAAGTGGAAAAAGGCAAATTTCAGAAAATTATATATGGTGTGATACTATTTTTATAAACCATAAACAGGAACTCAACAATATTTTGTTTAGAAAAACATAAATACTATGTATATATATTTATATATGTGAATAATCTCTCTCGAAAATGTACATATATGAGCACAAAATTCAAGGATCATGCATGTGAATGCAAACTATTTTTAAAGTCCTTGTAATGCATTAAAGTGGTGCTACTTATATTCTCTTGTAGTTATTACATACTGCATGAAAATGTAAAACAAACAAGCAAACCCATATACATCATAAATAATTGTCAAATTAAGCATTGCTTAAAAGTGTTGTTAGTGTTCCTGGTACTTGATGGAAGTAAACATCTTCTATTTAAAATTCAACTTCAGGAGGAACCCTCTAAGATGGCAGTGTGGGAAGACGCCGAGTTAGCATCTCCTCCCAACTAGGGCACCTGCCAGCTGCTGGTGGGGGACCCTGAAGCCCAAGGGGACAGGAGGAACCACCAAGTGAACTGGTAAGACGTGGAGGACTGAGCGGGGAGGAGAGGTGGAGGTCAGACAGGATCAATGCCCCTGAGACCAGGGACATCAGGAGAGGCAGGTGGGAGGGGCCCTCTGGGAGGAGCGGGAGAGGAGCAGAGGGCATTTGCCCTGCCCACTCGAGCCCAGGAAGCCTGCTGGGCTCCCAGGTGAGGTCCCCTGCCCTCTGAGACAGGGGTGGGGGGCACACCTGGGCCCCTTCTGTTCCTTGAGCCTAAGCTCCACCTCCCACAGCCCCCAGGGCCTTTTCCAGCTTGTGGGTCCTAAGCATAGGCCCCACCCACTGCCCAAACCTCACCCTTGCTTAGGCCCCATGCTCCACAGTCAAGGCCTCCCACCTACTTATTTTTTTTCTTTTCCCTCCTCCTCTTTTTTACTATTGTGGTACTGTTGTACCTTCCAGTTGTTGTTTCATCTATATTTTTATTTTTATATTCTTTCTAACATATCTGTTAGTTTCCTAGTCTAATTTTATTTTTTACATTGTTATTGTTCTCTTTTTTTTTTTTTTGCCACCCCACATCGCTTGCGGGATCTTGGTTCATAAGCCAGGGGTCGGGCCAAAGCTCCTGCAGTAGGAGCTCTGAGTCTGAACCACTGGACTAACAGAGAACCTCAGACCACAGGGAATATTCATCGGCGTGAGGTCTCATGGTGGTCCTCATCTCAGTACCATGACCCAGCTCTACCCAACAGCCAACAAACTCCAGTGTTGGAAGCCTCAGACCAAACAACCAGTAAGACAGGAACACATCCCACTCGTAAAAAAAAAAAAAAAAATGACATGGCAAAAAAGTATGTCACAGATGAAGAAGCAAGGTAAAACCTACAAGACTAAATAAATGAAGAGGAAATAGGCAATCTACTTGAAAAAGAATTCAGAGTAATGATAGTAAAGATGATCCAGAATCTCGGAAATAGAATGGAGGCGTGGATTGAGAAAATACAACAAATGTCTAACAAAGATCAAGAAGAAATAAACAACAAATAGAGATGAACAACACAATAACTGAAATGAAAAATACAGTAGAAGGAATCAATAACAGAATAACTGAGGCAGAAGAACGAATAAGTGAGCTGGAAGACAAAATGATGGAAATAACTGCTGAGGAGCAGAATAAAGAAAAAAGAATGGAAAGAATTGAAGATAATCTCAGAGACCTCTGGGACAACACTAAACGCACCAACATTTGAATTATAGGGGTCCCAGAAGAAGAAGAGGGAAAGAAAGGATCTGAGAAAATATTTGAAGAGATTATAGTTGAAAACTTCCCTAATATGGGAAAGGAAATAGTCACCCAAGTCCAGTAAGCACAGGGAGTCCCAAACAGGATAAACCCTAGGAAAAACACACCAAGACACATATTAATCAAACTAACAAAAATTAATTACAAAAGAAAATATTAAAAGCAGCAAGGGAAAAACAAAAAATAACATACAAAGGAATCCCCATAAGGTTATCAGCTGATTTTTCAGCAGAAACTCTGCAGGCCAGAAGGGAGTGGCAGGATAAAGTGATGAAAGAGAAAAACCTACAACCAAGATTACTCTACCCAGCAAGGATATCATTCAGATTTGACAGAGAAATCAAAAGATTTTCAGACAAGCAAAAGCTAAGAGAATTCAGCACCATCAAACCGGCTTTACAACAAATGCTAAAGAAACTTCTCTAGGCAGGAAACACAAGAGAAGAAAAAGACCCCCAAAACAAACCCAAGGCAATTAAGAAAATGGTTAATAGGAACATACATATCAATAATAACCATGAATGTAAATGGATTAAATGTCCCAACCAAAAGACACAGACTGGCTGAATGGATACAGAAACAAGACCCATATATATGCTGTCTACAAGAGACCCACTTCAGACCTAGGGACACATACAGACTGAAAGTGAATGTATGGAAAAAGATTCCAGGCAAATGGAAATCAAAAGAAAGCTGGAGTAGCAATACTCATGTCAGATAAAATAGACGTTAAAATAAAGACTGTTACAAGAGATAAGGAGGGACACTACATAATGATCAAAGGATCAATCCAAGAAGAAGATATAACAATTATAAATATTTATGCACCCAACATAGGAGCACCTCAATACATAAAGCAAGTGCTAACAACCATGAAAGGAGAAATCGACAGCAACACAATAATAGTAGAGGACTTTAACACCCCACTTACACCAATGGACAGATCATCCAAACAGAAAATAAATAAGGAAACACAAGCTTTAAATGATACAATAGACCAGATAGATTTAATTGATATTTATAGAACATTCCACCCAAAAGTGGCAGAATACACTTTCTTCTCAAGTGCACATGGAACATTCTCCAGGACAGATCACATCTTGGGTCACAATCAAGCCTTGGAAAATTTAAGAAAATTGAAATTGTATCAAGCATCTTTTCTGACCACAATGCTATGAGATTGGAAATCAATTACAGTAAAAAAACTGTAGAAAACCCCACAAATATATGGAAGCTAAACAGTGCGCTACTAAATAACCAAGAGATCACTGCAGAAATCAAAGAAGAAATAAAAAAATACATAGAAACACTTGACAACGAAAACACAACAACCCAAAACTTATGGGACTCAGGAAAAGCAGTTCTAAGAGGGTAGTTTGTAGCAATTCAATCTCACATCAAGAAACAAGAAAAATCTCAAATAAACAATCTAACCCTAACTTAAAACAACTAGAGAAAGAGGAACAAAGAAATCCCAAAGTCAGTCAGTAGAAGGAAAGAAATCATAAATGTCAGAGCAGAAATAAATGAAATAGAAATGAAGAAAAAACAATAGCAAAGATCAATAAAATTAAAAGCTGGTTCTTTGAGAAGATAAACAAAATTGATAAACTCTTATTCAGACTCATCAAGAAAAAAAGGGAGAGAATGCAAATCAATAAAATTAGAAGTGAAAAAGGAGAAATCACAACTGACACCACAGAAATGCAAAGGATTATAGGAGACTACTACAAACAACTATATGCCAATAAAATGGACAGTCATGAAGAAGTGGACAAATTCTTGGAAAGGTACAATTTTCCAAGACTGAACCAGGAAGAATTAGAAAATATAAACAGATTTATCACAAGTAATGAAATTGAAACTGTGATTAAAATCTTCTAACAAACAAAAGTCCAGGACCAGATGGCTTCACAGGTGAATTCTATCAAATATTTAGAGAAGATCTAACACCAATCCTTCTCAAACTCTTCCAAAAAATTGCAGAGGGAGAAGCACTCCCAAATTCATTCTACAAAGCCACCATCACCCTGATCCCAAAACCAGAAAAAGAATAACAAAAAAGAAAATTTAGACCAATATCACTGATGAACATAGATGCAAAAATCCTCAACAAAATACTAGCAAACAGAATCCAATAACACATTAAAAGGATCATACACCATGATCAAGTGGGATTTATCCCAGGGATGCAAGGATTCTTCAATATATGCAAATCAATAAATGTGATACACCACATTAACAAATTAAGGAATAAAAACCATATGATCATCTCAATAGATGCAGAAAAAGCTTTTGACAAAATTGAACACCAATTT
Source organism: Eubalaena glacialis (assembly GCF_028564815.1). NCBI lineage: Eukaryota > Metazoa > Chordata > Mammalia > Artiodactyla > Balaenidae > Eubalaena > Eubalaena glacialis. The sequence goes on from NC_083719.1 coordinate 20,400,943, forward strand.
ATGATAAAAACTCTCCAGAATATGGGCCTAGAGGGAACCTGCCTCAACAGAATAAAGGCCATATATTTCAAACCCACAGCAAGCATCATACTCAATGGTGAAAAACTGAAAGCATTTCTACTAAGATCAGGAAGAAGACAAGGATGTCCACTCTTGCCACTCTTATTCAACATAGTTTTTGAAGTCCTAGCCACAGCAATCAGAGAAGAAAAAGAAATAAAAGGAATACAAATTGGAAAAGAAGAAGTAAAACTGTCACTCTTTGCGGATGACATGATACTATACATAGAAAATCCTAAAGATGCCACCAGAAAACTACTAGAACTAATCAATGAATTTGGTAAGGTTGCAGGATACAAAATTAATGCACAGAAATCTCTGGCATTCCTGTACACCAACAATGAAAAATCAGAAAGAGAAATTAAGGAAACACTCCCATTTACCATTGCAACAAAAAGAATAAAATACCTAGGAATAAACCTGCCTAAGGAGGTGAAAGACTTGTACTCAGGAAACTATAAAACACTGATGAAAGAAATCAAAGATGACATAGCAGATGGAGAAATATACCATGTTCTTGGATTGGAAGAATCAATATTGCAAAAATGACTATGCTACCCAAAGAAATCTACAGATTCAGTGCAATCCCTATCAAACTACCAATGGCATTCTTCACAGAATTAGAACAAAAAATTTTACAATTCGTATGGAAACACAAAAGACCCCGAATAGCCAAAGCAATATTGAGAAAGAAAAATGGAGTTGGAGGAATCAGGCTCCCTGACTTCAAACTATACAGTATTCAAGACAGGATGGTACTGGCACAAAAACAGAAATATAGATCAATGGTACAGGATAGAATGCCCAGAGATAAACCCATGCACACATGGTCACCTAATTTATGACAAAGGAGGCAAGAACATACAACGGAGAAAAGACAGCCTTTTCAATAAGTGGTGCTGGGAAAACTGGACAGCTACATGTAAAAGAATTAAATTAGAACACTCCCTAACACCATACACAAAAATAAACTCAAAATGGATTAAAGACCTAAATGTAAGACCAGACACTATAGAACTCTTTGAGGAAAACATAGCAAAAACACTCTTTGACATAAACCACAGCAAGATCTTTTCTGACCCACCTCCTAGAGTAAGGAAAACAAAAACAAAAATAAACAAATGGGACTTAATTAAACTTAAAAGCTTTTGCACAGCAAAGGAAACCATAAACAAGACAAAAAGACAACCCTCAGAATGGGAGAAAATATTTGCAAATGAAATAACGGACAAAGGATTAATCTCCAAAATATACAAACAGCTCATGGAGCTCAATATCAAAAAAACAAACAACCCAATTAAAAAATGGGCGGAAGACCTAAATAGACATTTCACCAAAGAAGACATACAGATGGCCAAGAAGCACATGAAAAGATGCTCAATGTCACTGATTTTTAGAGAAATGCAAATCAAATCTACAATGAGGTATCACCTCGTGCCAGTCCGAATGGCCATTATCGAAATATCTAGAAAGAATAAATGCTGGAAAGTGTGTGGTGAAAAGGGAACCCTCCTGCACTGCTGGTGGGAATGTAAATTGATACAACCACTATGGAAAATAGCATGGATGTTCCTTAAAAAACAAAAATAGAACTACCATATGACACAGCAATCCCACTACTGGGCATATACCCTGAGAAAACCATAATTCAAAAAGAGTCATGTACCACCTTGTTCACTGCAGCTCTTTTTACAATAGCCAGGACATGGAACCAACCTAAATGTCCACCAACAGATGAATGGATAAAGAAGATGTGGCATATATATAATAGAATATTACTCAGCCATAAAAAGATACAAAATGGAGTTATTTGTAGTGAGGTGGATGGACCTAGAGCCTATCATACAGAGTGAAGTAAGTCAGAAAGAGAAAAACAAATACCGTATACTAATGCATATATATGGAATCTAAAAAAAAAAAAAAAAGTATTGATGAACCTAGTTGCAGGGCAGGAATAAAAATGTAGACGTAGAGAATGGACTTGAGGACACGGTGCGGGAGGGGGAACCTGGGGCAAGGTGAGAGTAGCATCGACATATATCCACTATTGAATGTAAAATAGTTAGCTAGTGGGAAGCAGCAGCAGAGCACAGGGAGATCAGCTCGGTGCTTTGCGATGACCTAGAGGGGTGGGATAGGGAGGATGGGAGGGAGGCTCAAGAGGAAGGGGATATGGGGACATGTGTATGCATATGGCTGATTCGCTTTGTTGTGCAACAGAAACTAACACAGTATTGTGAAGCAATTATACTCCAATAAAGATTTATTAAAAAATATAAAGTAAAATTCAACTTCAGGTCTCACAAATTTCAATGATTATTAATTAAAAAACATATATATACATAATAACAACAAAAGGAAACATAAGTGAGTGTCAGCAGGAAAACAAAAACAAAACATTGAAAAGCAACAGTAAAATAAAATTCAAAAGCACAAAACAAAACAAATTAAACACTTTAGCTGAATCATATCAACAAAACAACTAATGTGGAGTCATCACATGAAGAATATTTTTAAAATATATTCATTATGTTTTAAGGAGTAAAAGTTATAATATCTTTACTAGACAATGAAAAGTGGCTGGCTATATTGTTATGAAGCCAAATACAAAACATAGATATTAACAATATAATAGTTGAAGTCAAAACAGTTAAAAAATAATGGATGGGTTAAACAGAAAATTAAAATCACCAAAGGACAGAATTGGTGAGCTAGAGGACAATGGAAGGAAGTACACACAATTAAAAATTAATATATAATTGTGTGGTTGGAAAAAATAAAAGGCACGGATCAAAATGTCAATGGACCTTTCAAGGTAACCTCTGATCCTAGAAAGATATTGAGCAATGTCATCAAAATTTGATGATAAAGTTATTTTGAACCTCGAATATTCACTATAGGCACCATATTAATCAAGTATGATAGCCCAATAAAGATAATTTTAGACTCAGCAAATTTCTCTGCCTTTGGGCTTTTTAAAAGAAACTAATGAATGTATTTCAGGAAAATAATGGGCTAAATCAAGATACAGGAACACAGGAGATCTACAGAGCTACGTATCCAAGTTACAAAAGTGAAAAAGAAATGTCTGGGATGGCAGATTTTCTTGAGCTATAGAGATTAGCCAGCCCATACTGGAAGGGGAATACTGAGGAATCTAGGTTTGCAACTCTGAATGTTGCTAAAATGAAGCTAAGTGCTATAGGGTTTTTCACTAACAAATTTTGAACAGCTGTACCCACTGCACATCTAAAGCACAAACCTGTAACATCTCGGAAAATACAACTTTGCTAAAGAGGATCTTTAATAGTCAGTAGTTGAAATCATTACATGGGAAATAAAATGTCTGGCTTTTTTCCTCTAAGACTTTTGAGAGCCAGTGTATGCTTTTGTATACATTTTTGGACTAAAGATCAAACTTTTACAGGTAATAGTATAGTACTTTGAAAAGTGTATTTTAAAAATTATAGAGCTTTTTTTTAAGACAGTTAAAAGGTTCTTAAATATATTTAGTGCTTCAGTGAGAATGCTGTTGGAACAGAAAGACAGAGAGGAAGGCTGAGAATGGTGGATATTAAAGAAATTTCATAACAATTAAATTTGCTAAGAAAACCAATAGAGAAATTTTAAAAAGTGTTATCATAATTATATTAAGGGGAGCATAGACTGAGATGCTACCGAACTCCATTTTCATGAATAATGAAAAGAAGTCAAAAGGTAATGTAAAAAATATTTTTAAAATAACAGGAAAATATTACTTAAAGAATTACAGCTTAACCTAGATGAACTAAAAAGAGTAACAGTTTAAAGTTGTTTTCTGTGATGATTAGAGCTATGGGTGAGGAAGAATGGAATGGGTGGCTTATTTTTCATTTAAAAATTTTATCTATGAATTTAATACTTTGAAGCAAATTATTTTTATTTTTATTTTTATTTTTGGCCAGGGTACACAGCACATGGGATCTTAGTTTGCTGACTAGGGACTGAACCCACGCCCTCGGCAGTGAAAGCACCGAGTCCTAACCACTGGACCACCAGGGAATTCCCTGAAGCAAATTATTTTTTAAAACATTAAATAGAAAATTGACCTGATATTATCGGAGATTATCAGGTTATGGTAAAAAGTTTCTGTATCATGGATCTTTTTACCATGCAGAGAGAGAGAACAAAAGAAAAAAACCAGTTTTTTGGTTTCATTAATTTTACTGTCACATAGATTTCACTGGGAGTATTCTCTGGGAATTTGTTCTCCCACTTTTTATTTTTAGCTTGGACTTTTTTTGAGATTGCTTGGATTTCTAGGCACAGGCTTAGATTCTGAAAATCTGTCTGCTTTGAAATTGTCATAATAGTTCTGGTCAAGGATCCAAAATCACTTATTACTTCATTTTATTTCTTGGTTGGTGCAGAGACGATCTCCTTCACAAAGTTTATTTCATTTTGATGACAGTAAGCATTATCCATGTTAATTTTCAGTACTTTCTGAGGTTTACCAGGGAAGTGATCATGTTCCATTGATTCATATTATAATAAGCCTAAATCATTTTATATATAAGGGATACACACACCCACACACATAGTGAGTGTGTGTATATACATGCACAAAAGTATATTTATTTATCCTTGAAATACTAATAAAAGTGTTTTCAAGGAGTTCCATACTTTGCAGAAAAGCAATGATTAAGACTGAGGTCATTCATCAAAAATAGCATAGATCTAGCTCTTCTGTTAAATAATTCAGATAGCTATATTAAAGGTATATATGTTGTATACACATATAGAACACACACATTCATGATCGTTTTGATTATATGGTAACTTTAGTAATTAAGTCATTCAATAAATATTTATTCAGTGCCCAAGATAGATAATTGGATAATGCTTTCTCTGGAATTGCGTTTATGCTCAGAAACCTATTCAGGGACGAGATTTATTGGGTTTACTTCAAAGTTTAAAAAGTGCATTTCTATATTTTAAAGGTAAGAAAGAGCTATTCATTCATACTTTTAAATGTTTTTCCAAGACTCATCTGTTGAACACAAGTATCTTAGTTTGTCAAGCAAACTGAAATTGCTTTAATTAAGAGCATGCAAGGGTGTTGACCGTGTAGGGGGTCCAGAAAGGAGACAGATTGTACTGCACACACTGACAAAGGCAAAGTAGCACCTGTCACCCATCGTACGTTTCATGTTTCCTTCAAGACATCTATTTGCATGCTCCTTATTTTTTATCTTACAGTTGATGAAGCTTTAATTATGTGGTACGCTTTCCTATCAATTCCAATTTATAGTTGTTTTAAATTCATTCCCAGGTGTCTGATTGAATCATTTGCTTCTCTTTTAATGTTTAGGGCAGATAAATATTTCTTCCCAGTGAGTATGTTCTTGGTTTGGTTATCGACTTAAGTGCGAGGCACAAATGCAAGGAGGAGAAAGGTAATCGCCATTTCCATATCACCTATGAAAAATTGTATTTAGAAATAAAAATCTAAATGGTAATACCGCAAAGAATACTTCCTAAGGACTGGCCAAAAGATAAGGCTACTTAATTAAGTGTATTCTGAGACTATTAACGACCTCACATAACATCTAAATTTTCATTGTTAAAGACTTAAAACAATTTTAATGCATTTCTGTTTTGTTTTTTTCGTTTGTTTTTTTCATTCAAGATTAAGTATTCCAGGTCACTTTTTCCACCAAAAATTTGATCAATAGGACCTTTGCACTTGAGTATTAAAAACACTGCAGATTTGTGTACTGGAAACAGAAGTAACTGACAGCTCAATGTAAGATACTTTGGAGGAAAGGCATAAGATGGGCACAGTAAGAGATGTGACAGCGTGACTTCCTCAGGAACAACAAAATAGATGCCAGAAAACAAATGGGAGAGCGAAGAGGGCAAACATAGCTTTGGAAGCTTGGCAACAGACAGCTGCCGTTTTGTTTTGTTGATAAAAACCAGTAAGTTTCCAAGAAATACAATTTGACTCTTTCCTTTGTTCCCTGCCCTTGTTTCTATTCACATTTACATTAACTCTCTACTTTTCCAGAGTTGTGAGAAAAAAGCACCACATATGTGAATCAACAAAATAATTTAACATTAGTTTAATTTTTTTATTTGCTTTGTGTGTAATCTTATTGTCACATCTCTTCGCTGCATAATAATCTCAAACAACACTTGCTCTAAGAAAAATGACACAATTATGCACATTTATAAACCATTCCATTGTATAATGCTTAAAAGATGTTTTTTAATGAGCTTAACAGGAAGAAATTAAAAATAAGATAAAGCTCCTGAGAGGAAACTGCAGAGCAGTTAAGGAAATTATGCAATGCTAAATGGGCATTTAGGAAAAGGAGTGGAGAGCTGAAAGTCACACCAGAGACTGACAGAGGATTGAGGGTTTGGAATTGAAGACCCCCACCAGAGGAAAGGCAGAAACCTATTCTGTGAGCACTGGAGACATGATCACCAACTTAGCTTTGGGCATTTAAGTTAAATTAGAGCAAAATGAGATGCTGCAAGATGTCTTAGTTTCCTGTTCATGCCATTGAAGAAAGCAACAGGACAAAGCTTTTAGAGAAGCTGCCATTGATCCCCAGAGATTAGGGAATCCATCTCGATTCATTTCTTTCAAATTGTCTCCAAGTTAACTGGCATCAATAAATACACACAATTGCAATGTGTAGGAACATAAAAAGTATATAGAATCAGGGGAGGTTAAGATAACCTTAGAGTCATTCATAAACATATTACATTGTACTAGGTACTCAGTCTCTTTGCAATGCATCTTCCCTGAAATTGTAGGCTTACTAAAAACTCTGTAGCAGCGGCTTAACTGAGTCTAAATATATTTGCACAGCTAGTTCTGTTTCTATATATCTCTCTCTATACCTACCCAGGGGTATTTTCCAAGTGTGTTCTAGAAGATACCATAACACAGAGGGACTTCGAATCCCATGATGCAAAAATGTCAAATCGTTTAGTCTAAGGCAACTTTCCATGGGAATAACTGGAGAGCTCCAAGTGGATTTTTGTATAATTTCTATTTTTCTTAGAGAAGTATATATTTCATCATACTTGGAAATCGTACATTTCCTCAGTTATGTCACTCTAGACGTTTAGCTTAGCTGAGATCATCACGTCTGTTCTCACTTATATATCGTGTGTGTACATCAGATCAACATAGTTCACTGTCTCCTAGGTATTTAAAACCACTGTCTTTCTGCAGGAATCTTAATTTAAAACGTTCGAATCAAACTGAAATCCCTGTCTCTCTTCAAACAAGCTCTTCTGGTAGAAAACTACAAAGTATCTTTTGCTCTCTTTCTCCCTCGAACCTTTTATCGACCTAATTACTATGTCCTACGGCTCAACTACTTAACTATATCTCAAATCCCTCCTCTCCTCAGCTTCAGTTCAGACTCTCATCAACCTTTGCTCTTCCGATCCAAGCAATGTGCTTCGTTGCTGCCAGAATAATTAGACAAAATGAAGAACTGTGCCTGGTGCTCTCCTAAAAAATACTCCCTTACATAACATATGTTGCATTTTATTTTTGTATCCAACCCTTTTCATGATGCTGACTCTGCTGTATTTCCATTCTCATTTCCCACAACACCTGCTTCAAGCCCTGGGATCCAGCCACACCAAATCACACGCATTTCTCTGAATGTCACCTGTGTTCATTCTGTCCTCCTTAACAAAAACGCTCTCCCCCTCAATGCCTGTTTTCCTGCCTGGAAAATACTTAAATATTTTTCTCTTTCCTGGTCCCCTTACATCTGAAGGGTTGATCATTTTATGATTTAGGCTTTAATTGACAATTATAGCGTGAATGTTATTATATCATTCTCCAGTTATATGTGTGTATATAAGTTTACATGCATATGTGCATATATATGTGTATATGTGCATATATACTTACATTTATGCAACCTATATACAAACTCCACCTATATACACAAGCAAGCAAAAGAATGAAGGAGACTGTGTGTGAGGGAAACTATAATAAAATAAAAGTGTATATATGTTTATTTGTGTGTGTGTATGTGTGTGTGAGAGAGACAGAGAGGTGTTGTGTTTTATAATCTTTCAAAAGGCAAACCATTTATGTATGTATTCTGTTTCTTATTTCTCTCTATAAAATTATTAGTTTATTATTTCCTATCATACATCCTTCCACATAGTATGGCTTCAATCAGTGTTTAATAAATCAAAGGATGCTTCAATAACATTCTTTCTTTGTAATTCTTACAAATTCTAGGTACTAGGACCATGGGGAAAAATCCTACAAATATTTGAGGCTATTTTTGTGATCACGGTAAAAATCAGAGCTATATCTAGCCTATATAAATTGTAGAACAGTGCTTTTGAATATAAGACTATTCATTTTCTTTAGATTAAAAAAGGGAAAAAGAGACATTTTTAATTTCATTCCCTTCTTTCTCAGGCTAAAGCATCTTCCTTGGGACATACCTGACTGTTGCTCTACTTGAAATGTGCTTGATAATTTTAAAATATGCAGATCAGCCTGGGGCCTACATTACCTTAGAATCCCCAGTAGAGGCAAGGTTGACTCTATTTACAAAGCGAAAATCAGCACTTATTAAATCAAACCTCCCTTGTACCAGGCAGGGATAATGGTAGTCTCACAGCTCACTGAAAGTACGTGTCTTAAATCCCTGCGTCTATCATATAGACATTTCCTTGAACGACCTTGTCTCATGTAAACTTGTTTACCTATCCGCCAAGCAGCATAAGGATCCCAGCAAAGCAGTCACTCATGTTTGGTCCTTGGGTAATGCAAAAGCACTAACAAATAAAGGTTTCATTTTCCTGGGTTTGTATGAAAATGCATGGACATTGTAAGAATTCAGTATGTCTTACCTAAAGTTGTTCCTGTAATCTATATACAAGTAGTGAATCACTGAATTAACTAAAGGCAAGATGTACCAGGGAAGATAAAGAGAGTCTTTGATGTACCAATTTCTTTCTTGGTATAGTGGTTAGAAGCACAGATTTTTGAATCATCGAACCTGGATCCTCAACCTGGCTGTTATTTCTTTTCCAGCTGTAGAATCATAAACAAGTGATTTAAGTTTCATGTTTCAGTTTTTCTTGAACTAATAAAAAGGGGTAAATAAATATATTATGTTATATTATAATTATACAGATATGAAGATTGAGTTAATTTTATATTTTACCGTGTTTAGTCTATGCTGTAACACTGTGCCTGTTACTATTATTTTTATACTGTTGCTTTATTTTATTTAAATGTAGGCAAATCAGACAATCCATATTTATGTAATTTAATGAGCTAAATAAAGTCCGTAGCCAATAAAGGTCATGCAGTTAAAACAAACAAACAAACCTAGGTATGAAATCTCTTCTAGGCGCTGAGTGATTCTACAGTTGCATAGTATGGCATCTGAATTAGCTATATTTGTGTATACTCTTTAAATATAATTTGATGGAAATATAAAGTGTTGGCATCAAGATACTCAGGAAATTAGAGTCTCATTAAATTTATTTGTATACCCAAGTGCCCATCATCTATAATTTATCTTAAAAAAAACCTTTCCTATAAGTGAGAAATTCTGTGTTAATTTTCAGAACTGACAACGAAATGATAAAAAACGGATTTTTGTTACCATTCTCAATAAGTCGTGGCAAAAAGATATAGTAAGCAGCAATAACTTCACTTTTTTGAGTGCACTTGGGATAGATCTGTAATCTTGCATAATAAATATCATATCAAATTCTCATAAATTTGATATTGATTACCTATATACATAATATTCTGAAACATCTTAAGAGGTCAAAGATAAATAAATACAAATAAGACCATCACTCAATCATATTATATTTTGTATGCAGTTTATAAATTTTCTCTCCTCATGAAATCCCAGCTCAGCTATTACATAAATGTGTTTGTTACTGCTTCCTGACTTCCACTTTTCCACCTAAGCTGTCTGCAAACATGTTTGTGACTCAGTGCTAAGTAGATCAGGGGCATGGTTCTATGAGAGCTGGATTTCTCTGGAGGCCATACTCACTGTTAAGTAGGATAAGAAAAATAATCTCCTCTCTCTTCTCTGTGATATAATGTGTGGGAAAGCAGCTACATATGAATAATAAGCTGTGGTCTTCTCAAACTATGTTCTAGAGTTGGCTCTTTTTGTGGGTTGGAATTTTTTGCCTGATCTCAGATGTTTAGTTTCTTTCTTTCTTCTTGAGTCCTAGGAACTGTCCCATCCAAGTACCAGAGCCAAGTCCTAGGCACCAGCTGGTTGACTGGAACCCTGACCTTCGACATCATTGCTTTTGTAAACTCTTTTCCTCTAGGCCTGGACCTTCCTTTCCGATGTCTATTTTTCATTTTTTTCTTTTTCTTTTCTTCTTTTTTGGGAATGGATTTGAGAGAGTCTTACCATACAACATTCTCTTCTGTATTAAGGCAAAGATGTTGGGAGCTGCAATTCAGTACTCACCTCTGCAGATCAGCTATTCCTTAATCACTGATTCTGGTCTAGATGAAAATTAGTATCATAGCATTTTTCCAGAGCCGCTTTTTTAAAAGGCCATTTGGGCACAAATCCCATTGTCCTGGGTGTTTTTGCCAAGCCCTACAATGATCAGGTTCCAGTAATTTAATCTCTTCATAGACCTTTTCCATGGAGCCTATTTTGTTTTTCTGATGTTAGGGAAAGAAGGAAGGATGTGAGGTGAAAGAGACTGAAATATTCAAGTGAAAATACCAGGTGGATAGAATACAGGTGATGGAGTATAACTTTTGTCTCTGTTAGCACAATGAAACATAGTGAAATTCAAGGACCATTGAACATTTGACTGCTTGGAGAGCAGGAACATTTGCTCTGGAGTCCTCATCCATGGATGTTCATTTGTTCATATGAGGTACATCGCCGAGATTATAGGTATCTCCTGGCTTAAGGCACTTTTATTTCATCTTTTGTGGGCCATTAATGAATAGCAGCACAGCATCAGAGCAAGAAAAACAAGATTTGAAACACTGGTCATATTCCTTGAGAAGGAAGAAGGAAGGGGAGGAAAATCCTTATGTATGGAGAACCTTTATATGTTAGTTACTATTGAAAACATTTTATATATGACCTTATTTCTTAATTGTAGCACTCTAAGTATTTTCAGTTTTTAAAATTATTCAGGCCTCCTTAAAGAAGTCTCCCCTATTCATGCTTCCTAAAATAGCACCCCTGCCATTCTCTAGTCCTTTATTCTGCTTTCTCTTCTGCACGCACTTACCCCATTGCCAGACACCATATTATGTATTCCTGTGATTATCACTTTATCTTCTACACCTTCCTCCAGTAGTTCATGTCCTCGGTTGGCCACTGAAGGCCTAACTCCTGCTTTGAGCCTGGACAAAGGAGGCTCTCAAAATTATCTACTGAACCACCCTTAATCCAGGATTTATTTTTAACTATTACAATATACTCCTTTTCTATTTAATTTTCTTGTTCACCTCAGCTTCTTAAAGTGCAGGCATTATTTCTTTGATCGTCTTCCTGACTTTCTTTTATTCCTCAATTTACTACCCTCCGGCTTCTTTGAAATGATTTCTACTAAAACCAATTGGGAAAGATCACCCACAATTACCCCCATTATGCTATTCAGCACTCATTTTATCTGACTTCGAAGCAATTGTCACGTTTGTCCTTTTTGTCCTTTTCTATCCTTTGTTATTCTGGTTTTCTTGTATCAAGTTACAAAAATAGATAAAAAATAGAAAAGCAAACATTAAAGGCATCACCAAAGATAACGCTCACCACCGCTTTGAAGCAATCCTTTACCATTTTTTTTTACCTGCACAGAATATGCCCTTTGCTAATATCCTACATTGGTAATTTTGCTAATTTCCAACTTCATGAACTCTCCTTCCTTTCCTGCCCTTGTTGCTTTTAGTAGTCTGAAGAAAGGCTTTATATCAAAAGAGAAATTCTCCAGAAAACCTTTCACTGTAAAGGATGCACTCAATCCTCCTTCCCCATATTTGGAAAAGTGCTGCTCTTCTGTACGTCCATTAAATTCTGTCAGACATATCATTTCATATTGAAATATTCTCTCCCCTCCAGGACAGTAAGCCACTTGTAATCAGGAATCAAGATGTTAGGGAACTGCTGACGGAAACCACCCGCCCTGGCCAGGCACAATAATAACTGCTTGCATGAGTTGTTTCACAACAGGAGATCTCAGTAAGGAACACGGTGCTGCCACTGAAACCTAAATGGGAGAATTCAAGAGGGGCCAAAAGGAGGGAGGAGATGCCAGCCCATAATACGTCCCGCCAACCTCCCAGAAACCCTCATGCTAAAACCCATCTTTGCTGAGATGCGTGCACCACCAGGAAGTACCCTGAGTCAGAGCAAATATGGGCACAAGCAAGATGATTGACCAGAGGCAACCGGGAAAGCTAACCCCATTACCATAAAACCTGAGACAGTGAGCCACATGGCAGAGCACTTCTCCTGGGTTCCCTTACCCTGCTGCTCTCCGCCCGGATGCCCCTTCCCAATAAAGTCTTTTGCTTTGTCGGTATGTGTGTCTCCTCGGACAATTCATTTCAGAGTGTTAGACAAGAGCCCACTCTTGGGCCCTGAAAAGGGTCTCCTTCTGGTAACAAAACTTATTAACCTTCATGGGCTTAATTGCAAGCACAGTGCTTATCAGTGGAAGGTAAGCAATAGACTTTTTTCTTCACTAATTGTTTTTAAAATTAAAGTCACTTGAAATAATCCAGGATTCTGAAATAATTTCAACAGAGATATTGTTTTGGTAGTGAAAATACAATTTAATATCTGGAGCAAAAGAACCTAAAAGACTTTTGGAACTCAGTTTTCAGGTGCACCCCAGCCTTCTAATCCATTGCCTCTCTTTTAGAATCATACTAAGGTGTACATGTCCTTTTAATGTTCACATATTTATATACCTCTAAAACCACAGGAATATAATGGTAACTTAGATCGGGCACACAGTTATGCGTTTGTTAATTCCAACAATAATTCACTATTGCCAATGTTCCTGTGAGTGTAGGGCTCCCTGATCTAATCTCCCACTAACCTCCTTGTTGTTTGGTAAGATCCAACCACACTGGTCTTCATTTCTTAATATTCAGCTTCCATTCAACATCATTCAACTTCCAACTCAGGGTTTTCCATATTCTGTTCCCTCTGCTTGAAGGACTTTCCCATCTCTTTGTATGGTGAGTCTATTCCATCTTGCAGTGTTTGGATGAAATATCACCTCTTGAGCAAGACGTTCCCTTATCCTCTCCCTTGGAACACTTGTGTTCCTCTTTTTAACCAGAACTGAGCCAATACCTTGCATGTATAGAATTGTTTTCTTATGTATCATCTGCCTCCCCTGCTTTAATGAAAGGTCATAGGGACAAAAAAACAGTTTTTTTTAAAACAATATTCATATGTCTTGTTTCTAAAATAATGTTTGGTGCAAGAGTGTTCTCAATAAATAATTTTAGATAAAAAAATTTCTGATTTCACTTGAACAGTTCCTCAGATAATATCAAAGTTTCTCAACCTCACCTCTGATGACATTTTGGGCCAGGTAATATTTTGTCATGTGAATTGTAGGGATGTTGAGCAGCATCCTAGCTTACACCCAATAGATGCCAGTAGTTACCACCAGTTGAGACAAACAAACATGTCTTAAGACCTTGCTAAATGTCCTTTGGGGGACAAAACCGTCCCTGATTGAGAATGATTGTTACAGACCCACACAATAATAAGCTAAACAATGAAGGAGGACATGTGGGCTTTCATTTGTCCTTGTCCCCTCCAAATGATGGAGATTTTTATCTTCCGCAGATGTACCATATTGGGAAATGTGGAATTTGGATCAATCTGTCTGAAAGTTTAAGTTTTGACTCTACTTTTATAATATTGAAAAATAATAATAATACAGCAGTACTTGCACAAATCAATATTACTGAGCACATAAATACACTAGGGCCAGCCACTGAGTCAAGCGTTTCATATGCCTTAAATCAGCGGTCCCCAACCTTTTTGGCACCAGGGACCGGTTTCATGGAAGACAATTTTTCCACGGACGGGGCTGGGGGGATGGCTCAGGCAGTCATGCGAGCGATGGGGAGCTATAGGGAGTGGCAGATGAAGCTTTGCTCGCTCCCCCAATGCTCACCTCTTGCTGTGTGGCCTGGTTCCTAACAGGCCGTGGACTGCTAGGGGGTTGGGGACCCCTGCTTTAAATTATTCGGTCTTCCCACTTCATGGGGTAGGCACTGCTCTCCAGTTTTACTGAAAGGCACTGAAATGGCACCTTTCTACTAAAAGGTCGGTTCAGTGGAGCAAGGTGAAAAAGCTACTAAGTGAAGAAGACAGCATTGGGATTCAAGAGGATGACTCCACAGTCTGTCCTGAACTGTCCCATATGGCAGCCACTAGCCAAGCCGCTAACCCTCATGCAGCTATTGACTGGAAATGTCATTAGTCTGACTTGAGCCTTGATGTAACTGGAAAATACTTAATGAAAGAGGGTATTTCAAAGAATTATGGAACAAGAGAATGTAAAACATCTGAATAAGTTTTATATTGATGATATGTTTAAAGGATAATATTGGGTTAAAATATATGATTAAAATAAATGTCTTTCCTGCTTATTTTATTTTTTTAATATGGCTGATAGAAAATTTACAATTACTATTGTGGCACACATTTTTGGTTTGCATATTTCTATTAGGCAGTACTAGTGTGTCCTCTTTATTATTTCCACTCTGAACCTCCTTTACTTCTTCCGTATATTGGGTATAATGATAATAACAATGAGTCTACACAAGTTAGTTGTGAGTTTCAGTGATATGCTACATATGAAGGTCTTCATAAACTGTGGAACTCCCTCCAAACCTTGGCTATTTAATGAAATGATATGAGAAATTAAAAACTAGTTTTCCGTATGTTAGGTGACTTAGACTATCAAGTAACATTTTAATTGCCATGACTGAGTGTTCCCAGCAGTAAGATATGGTTGCAAATATTCATAGGAGAAAAGATAATTGAGAAAATAAAGATCTGTAAATTATGTTTCCATCTATAATTAAAAAATAATGAGACAAGACACAGGATGCTCTAAAATTTCTCGTAATATATTGTGTTGTACATCTGGAGTTGGTCATGGACTTCAAACCACCTCTGCCATTACTTGCAGTTAGGCCTTAATGTCTATAATGTTCGTTTTCTCATTTGTAGAATGGAGATCAGAATACTGACCTCAATGAGTTGTTTTGATAAAATAAAGTAGGTCAGTAAATAACCTGATACAGGGTGAAATAAAAACGCCATTCAGAAAACATGTTATGCTATTGCTGTTTCTTTTTTTTATTATTATTACTATTATTATTATGTCAGGCTTGTGTAATGTGCCTACCAGATACCAACCACAAATTCTGACTTAACAAAAGAAAAGAAAGTAATTAGTGAATGAATTAATAAAGGTGTTACAGTAGAAGAAAAATGATAAAATGAATTTTTATCAGATATTTTCATCTTTCAAATGTCTAGTTTTTCCATTTAATTAGAATCTATTAATTTGCTTATCAAATGCATAATTTTTAAATGGACTGTATTTTGGACACATGTGTATATATGTTCCTGAGAATTTAAACTATAATAATCCTCTTGATGGTCATTTATGACTCATAAAATACTTTTTTCACAAATATTTTTGCTCATTGTGGATTATGCAACCACTTAACGGTTTGTTCTCCTAGATTTGCATGTCCATTCTCCTGGTAACAGGCTCATGCTAAGAGGTGGTTAGAAATACATATAAAATGTGAAATTTAAATTGTAGTGCAACGAGGCGTGTCTTTAGACCTGTTCTACAAGAACTATAAAGATTTATTATTGGTTTGCTTTTCCCTGCCGATGCTAAAGGTAACCTGAAGTTGAAACCTGATAATTTGAAAACAGCATAAGCGAACACCCTTCTCTGTGTTTTGGGCCAAACACCACAGTAGCAATCCTGAGGAGCATGTACCTTAAATATCCAACAAAATATCATAAAAATACATAAGCATATGCTGAGTCCACTCAAGAATATTCTCTCTGAATTGTATAATCTTTCCACACATGTGATTTTAGACAATTCAACTAAAATCATGTGTAAAATCAAAGTTACATAAAAATAGTACAAGAAAAGAGGTGAAATGCTTTTAAAGAGTCAAAATAATACAGTGAATTCTTAGACTATAATTCTTTCTGTGCAATGGCCTTTAGTATAAAGATATAAATATCACAAAAAGCTATTGCTTTTTACCCTTTAATACTTTATCACAAAGTTATTTAAGGCAAAAAACAAACAAACTAAAATTGGGAGATCAATTTAGAAGTTAATACACAGCAAATGTTAAAAATTAAAAACACAGATCATACTAAAGCCTGTGTTTTAGGCCCCATTTCCTAACAACGTGAGATTCCATCTTGAAGTAAAGGGTCTTTTAGATTAGCAGGAAATTGGCGGAGTCTTGGTGGTGTCCACTGAGACTCAATACCATCCTCTCTAGCTGCATGCCTACCAAATTTGCATAAGAAAGGAGAATAAATAAATGTAATTATATGGTCAGAAGCTAATGGTTCTTAACCTCTTCTTGACCTATTTTGAGAATTTGAAGGTTTCATTCTAAACCACAAAGTAAATCTAAAAATAAATCAGAAATACAAAATGTTTTAGTATGATTGCCATTCCAAACACAGATATTACATGCAAGTCTGACACAGTGATATTAAATGGAAGTCTGATTAGTTTGTAAGGTTCCCCCTATGTAGTTCTTTCTGGCTAAGTTCTTACAATATGGCAAATTAGTTATTTTATTGAAAAATTTTACCCTCAAGTTAGAATCTTCTTTATTAAATTCTAAGTAGAAATAAACACATTCATTGTAGAAGTATAATTTAGTTTTTTTTTAAATAAAACATTTCCTTTGCTGACAGAAATAGTTCTTAGATGATAGAGTATATATATGTATATATATGTATATATATATATATATAGAGAGAGAGAGAGAGAGAGAGAGAGAGAGAGAGAGAGAGACAGTATATATGTAAGCTTGCATGTGTATATGTATATATATGGAGAGGTTTTGTGATCATAGATCCCTCTGTCTCTGAATGAACTATGTTTGAAATATTTAACTTTTATCTTTTGATAACAGTGAATTCATCAGCATATACATCTTTTTTTTTTTTTTCTTCATTTTTGTAGCACATTTTTGGTCTGTTTTAAATGAAATGATTGACAATTGCTTTTTCTCCTCTTTTCTTTTTTTACTCTAAAGCTTTTGCCCTGCAGAAACACCATTAAAGACAGCTTACTCTGGGGGAAGCGCGGTGGATTGTCATTGACGTCTGTCAGCGTGATGTTGACCGTGGTGGTCCCCGATAAGCCTCCCATCTGGCCACCCATGTCTTTGGCCTGGATGACCACTTGATACTGCTCCCTGTTTTCTCTGTTCATGTTTGGTAAAGCAGTCCTGATGATACCTTGAAGAAAATGGAAAAACTTTTATTATGCTCATTAAAATCTCAATTATTAGTTGATTAAGCTCACAAATTGTAAATCCAAAATAGTAGTGATTTTTGAAAGATGAAAATGCTTTTGCTATTAATTTTTATTGTCTAGAAATTGTAAAAGTGATTCTATGTAAATATTTTCCGATTTGTGATGTTTTTCTATTTCCTAAAGAATATCGTATGTGCTGTCTAGTGCCCTAAACCCAGATGCAAAAACATAAAAGCAGGTATATTCCCATTAGCTCGCTCGATCATTCAACTTTGAGTTCTTAAATCTTTAACTGTGGCATCATCACTCTTCTGTGAGTATTAATGTTAGGATTTTGTTCTTATTTTCCCACCTTTTTTTTTTTTTTACTTATAAAGATCATAAAGACTACTAAATGACCAAACACTGATTCATGATTCCTGACCTGTTTCAGGTTCCACAGAGAAATATGGCTGCCCTTGAAGTATGCTGTAAATGACTCTGGCGCTGTTCCCATAGGAAGGGTCATCGGCATCTGTAGCTGTGACTTGCACCACAGAAGTACCTGAAGTATCCAAATTCAGCTTAGTTCTGCACAGTACCAGAAGGAGGAGCAAAAGCACTGGTTTTCATGGAAGACTTCAATGATTTTTGGCTTTAATAATGACCTCTTAAAGAAACATTCATATATAATTTAGATGAAAATAATACATATATAGCGTATTAGAGGTAAACTTTGAATTCAACAACATAGTTTATTTAGCCAACAGGTGTATTTTCATGCATGCAATAGATAATGCTACAGTGTATCAGATTATAATAAATGCAGACACTTTACAAATGCTCGGGTTTGATATTTAAATTCATTTTCACATAATAGATTTGTTTTGTGTAAAGGGCATATCTAATCACAAAGGAGTAAGTACGCTGTTTTTTCTCTCTCTCCACTAATTAACTATAAAAATAATTAACATCTGTTCTAGAATATGATTTTATGAATAGATTAAATTCTAAATTTAGAAACAATCCAAGATGATTCCAAGTCCCAAGAACTATTAGAAGCTATTTAATAAAGTTCAAAATATATAAAAGGTCTTTATATTAAGGTGATTGCCAAAAGTCCTTGGGATTTAGTGAAGTAAATATTAAATAATAATCTCTGAACAATGCTTTTGAGAACTGCAGTTGGATATTTTCTATTAAAATTGTTACAAGGAAAAAATGTATCAGAATTGTTTCATCAGTTTATACTTCTCCCACATTTGAGAAATGATCTATTCTACTAAATCCAAATACATTATCTCTAAAAAATGTTATTGTTTTTTGATGTTTAATTTTCTGTGGTTCTCTATTTAGCAAAAACATGAAATCAATCTTAACTTTCTTTGCCTACAAATACACCTTCTATTTATTTACATTGAAAAAGGAAGTCTATTTTCTTGAATGTTATACTTCCAGTGTTTTCACGCCTTCTGTCTTACTGCTTCTGCAGCCTAACTTTAAATTCTGTATCAGTTTGTGATTAGCTGTTGATTTTCAACTGGTTTATTTGAATAAGAGATTTATATCAGCAGAGTTTTATATATAATGGTTAAATTGAAAGGATGTTTTAAAATATTTAATATGAAGTGATAGAAAATCTAATTAACTCCAATGTTCATAACATCTAGGTAATCCAGACAAACTCTTTAGGCAAATTATGACTAGAGTATATATGTAAAGACTCTAGATTACATTTATGGTGTTCTAAGTGTACTTCTTATAATATATTTGGAGTCAGGACTTTACACAGCTGTTCTCCAAATCCATGTGACAAAAATCTGCATTTTCATAGTTTTCTACTGAAGGTCAATGGTATTTTCTTGGATTTTTGAAGGAAGTGTCTATTTATTGTATTGTAGAAACTTACAAACCCATAGGAAGTGAGAAATGCATTCATCCTTTCTTTTTCCTGACTCATTTCATAATTCAGAAAATTAAACACGTACTCTTAGCAGGGAATCAAATATGATTTCAAGTAATTGATCATAATATTTTAAGAATTTCTTGATAATTATTTTTTATACTTTTTGAATACCATCATAAACACTGTAAATGAACTTACCTACAACAGACATTTCGGGAACACTCGCCGTATAAATTTCCTCTGGGAACGTTGGCTCATTGTCATTGATATCATGGATTTTGATCACAAACTCAGACTCCGGTTCTACTGGCCTCAAAGTTCTTCTGTTAATAGCTTGTGCACGTAGAGTATAAAAGGCCTTTTCTTCCCTATCAATTCTTCTTGTGGCATGAATGTCACCTGTTTTTTCATCAATAATGAAAAGAGTACCAGCTCCATCTCCAGATAAAATATATTTGAGGGATCCATCTCCTTTATCTTGGTCTGAATGAAGCTAGGGGGAATAAAAATGAGCATATCCATGATAATGTCTAAAGATACATAATGCAGAAAGAATTCAAAGAAGGTCTCTCAAGTCACATCTTTGAAAAATGGGGTCAGTTATCTTAGTTCTTGAAATAAGAGTTGAATAAGTATGATCACACTCATCTATATACTGTAAACAATAGGACTAGCCTTTTACATATCAGTGTAATTTTTATTCTAAATGGAAAAAAGTAATAAAAATAAACCAAACACAGCTCCTTTCTTTGCTTTGCTTGGTAAATAACCATTTCTGCAGGCAAATAACTCCTGACAAAGACATAAGTCATTAGTCTTGATATGCTGGTGTAAACATTGCTTCTCTCATCTCTTTCTGTGAGTGGAAAATTCTTTTACTCTCATATTATGCAAGAAATTTATTTCCTGTAAACTTATTATTAATTATTGTATTTCTGTTGGGGAATTAGCAATTATTTTAAGAACTGTAAGACAGGCAAAGTTGCATGAGACATGGCTTCTATGTTAGAAACTCTACCCATCATTCTCTGATTCACACGAATGACAACAACTGCCCCAGAAATATTTGTGGGGTTCAGAGCAAGAGTACGAATAGATGTCTATATAACACCTGCCTATATATTTTAAAGTTATAAATCAAATTAATAAACTATAAAATAAAATTTGCTCTATCTAGTCTCCTTGTCAAATCTATCTTCTTAACAACTGCAAACAACAAGTTCTGTGTAGAAACAATGCAATGTAGGGCAAGCCTTTTTCTTGCCTCCTTGCTTATGCCCACAACACTAATCTTCCACAATCTAGTCATCATGTCAAAGAGCTTGGCATGCATTCATGTGGATATATCAGCCTAGTCCACATCCCATCCCAGTGCTAACGCTTGTCCAGGAGCCCATGTGTCATGGGCAAATTCCATCCACAATTGCCCTGTGGTATCTGCGGGGGATTGGTTCCAGGACCCCCGTGGATGACAAGATCCAAGGATGCTTGAATCCCTTACATAAAATGGCATAATGCAGTCAGCCCTCGGTATCCATGGGTTCAGCATCCATGGACTCAACCACCCATGGATTGTGCACTATGTTTACCACCTGCGGTTGGTTCTATCTACAGACACTGAGCCCACAGATGTGGAAGGGTGATTGTATATCCTTTTTTAACAGATGCACACTAGGCCAGCCCTCAGGATTAAGGGTACATATAACAATGGGTAAACCTGGCCGTTGGTAGACTGACTTGGAGAAGAGACTCTCCAGGATCTAGAAGCAAGTTCAAGGATGTTTGGGCAGGGAATAATGGGTCCCGAGTACTTCAAGGATGGTCTGCAAATGGATGTGCGGGTTCCAGATGTGAATATCCCTTTGCCTGTCATGGAATTCATACCCTGAGGGAGAGACTTAGCCATGCATGGCTTTGTAAAACACAAGGATTGTAAGTTTTTCTCTAATTGTACCACCACACCAATAAATATTTTTTTTAATGCTAAGATCATGTTTCCTTATTTGCAGTAAGAGATTATGCTTTAAAATTTTTATTTTGCTTTTTATCTGCTAAGAAATAGAAAAAGAATGTGTAGATTTTCTAAGTTTTGATAAAGCATATATTATAACTTAGATATCATCATGCACATGTTGTCTTTTTTAAATTGAGGTATAGTTTTACAATATTGTGTTAGTTTCAGGTATACAGCAAAGTGATTTTGTTATATATTCTTTTTTAAATTCTTTTCCATTATAGGTTATTACAAGATATTGAATATAGTTTCCTGTGCTATACAGTAAACCCTCATTGTTTATGTATTTTGTATATAGTAGTGTGTATCTGTTAACCCCATACTCCTAATTTATCCCTCTCCCTCCTTCCCCTTTGGTAATAAGTTTGTTTTCTATGTCTGTAAGTCTGTTTCTGTTTTGTAAATAAGTTCATTTGTAGCATGTTGTCTTTTTTAATATTCATATAAAATATAGTAATAAATTGGAATAGGCATACTGACCTGTAGCCTAGAAAAATAAAAACTGGAGACAACATCCTTCCATTATGCAAAATATTATAGAGTTAGATATTTATCTAAGTAGGTTTGACTTTTGCTCTTTAGATTATTAAATCAACAAAAATTTTTATCTATTTACCTGTAGAAGTATTACACTGATTATATTCTCTTTAAAGTAGAATTTTGTTACTTTATTTGAAAGTTTCTTTTTCTTTGTAGGAGCTTATATCAATGAACTTGGCTGTGAAAACATTTTTATGTGGATATCAAAATTGTTTAAATTAAATAAATATTTAACCCCCTTCCCCAATATATTTTATTACTGGTTAGGTAATACAATATATAGGTAATACAATATATTATATACAACTGCTGGGTTTACAAAAGCAGTCTATATTTTTGTTAATGGTTTGTAATAATCAGCATTTAACCATTAAATATGGATCAAACTCCATTTTTCTGATTTTTGGTTAAATAACTCATTATTACAGATATAATAGGAAAAAAACTCCAAATGGATATGTACTTGGAGAAAAAGATATAGAAGTCAGGTAACAAATAATTTTTTACTGCATTTTTAGCTATTCATAAACAACAAAGTAAGGTTGAGAAACAAGAAATATCTGCTTTTAACTGAACGGCTCTCAGAAGTAACATATGACTGTGTTGTCCAGGGAACTACTCTCAAAAAGTCACAAGACTGAAGCTTTTTAGTAACTGAAAATGCACATAGTTGCTGGGAAACTTTCCAATTATATAAATGTACAATAATGTGGCAATTTTCCAAATGACAGATATAAGCATTGCATATTTCTTATTCTGTCTGGGAATCAAAATAGTTCAAGAAAAGATTATTGATATTATCAATCATCTGATCATATAACTTTGTGATTTGTACTGGACAGTTATGATGTTTATTGTCTATTCATTCAACAATTTTAATTGAGAAATATTTATTTACTCTCATAAGAATCAGGTAGTTCTAAAAGTAAATGAACAATTCCATCCTAGTGCTATGGAAGATTCAAACACAGTGTGTAATGGAAATTCACAGGATAGTCCCTAAACTAGCCTACAGGAATGAGTGAGGATTTCCTTAAGCATATATCACCTAAGTTACGTGATAAAGAATGAGTAGAGGTTAAAACCTGGGAATTATTTTTGCATTTTACAAATTTTACACCTCATAAAGAACACTGGATGAATATACAATGTAGATTCAGAGTGGAGAAGGAAATAAGACAAGATGGGAATCATTAAGACCAGTTCTGCTCTTCTAATTGGTTAGATGTGCAAAAAAAAAAGTTGCTAGTATAGTGAGATTTTAATTTTTATAAAGCTCAGTTTTGGAACGTGAATCACAGCAGGATTTTTACCTTCACTTATACTACAGAGAGTGAAAATTAAATCTTGTAATTGGATCACATAGGGTGGCAGTTTCCGTTGGATTAGAAAATTGAACATGATAGTTGGGAATCAAAGAGATGAGGGTTGGAAGCTGGACTGTTGGTTTCGTGAGTCGGAAATGAAAGGATTTCTACCTTCTCATAATTAAGAGAAATGAATTAGATCTATGAATTTATAAATGTTGCTTTTAAGAGACCAGACATAATAATTTTTTATTGAACTGTGAGAGCCTGAATAAAAGAAAAGAAAAAGCATTTTCTTTTCTTACAGAGGGAAACAATGGAACACTAACACTAGAATAAAAGGACAAAAATGACCATATTTGGGGGCTTGACATTAGTCTGTTTATTGAAATATTATTTAAATAAACATATTTGAGAATTGGACAAGTAAAGAGACTGCAATAGATATGTACTATGAGGCAGAGACATGCATTTCTAGATGTCCTAAGACTTGGGAAGTTGCTTTCTGCCCTAGATGAACCTGATGGCAGACAGAGTTAACTACTAAGGGGTATGATGATGATGTTGATTTTCTAAAAGTTACAGAAAGAGACCAATGGACAAACTTCTTTAATTATAGTCCTCCGCCTAAGCTCCCTCTCTCTTTTTCAAGTTTCTCTTTATTATTGTAATTATTTCTTCTTTTGCATACTCTTCCCTCCTTACCCTGGTATTGTCTCTCTCCGTCATTCCTTGTGTGTGTGATAAAATTTTATTTTACATTCCAACTCATTTACTAAGCAATGATCAGACAGGGGTTAGTCCTTATAACTGTAGCTTTCTCACTACTCTTCCTTTTTTCATTTGGATATTAGTTATCAATACTTGGATTTATTAAATATTTAATTAAACAAAATCAGTTGTTTGTGTTCTTGAGGAGTGGGATTATGGATCAAGTGCTAAATAACTTAAAGTGTCTACTCTGAAATAACTTTTATATTGATTTGACCTTGTGCTATTTTATTATGTGAGATATTAAGGTTTCTTTAAACATAGAAAAAAATATCAGATTATTGTGGCTTTAGTTCCTCAGTAACCCCTGTGTGAAACATTTGTGCCACAAATCCTTAAGAAGAATTTTATGTTAATACTGACCTTTTCTTTCCTTGAGGAAAGCCTATTAAAAATTCACAACCTGCTGTGTTCCTTGTAAATTCACAAGCAGATAAAGGACATGGCAAGGTACATGACAATTAATGAAAACAGAACAACTGGTACTATGCACATTTATAAGTCATTTTCCTATTATTTAACTTTTAAATTTGGATGTGGTTAATTATAACTCATTTGCTTATATTGATTAGTTTAATACTTAAAACTAAACAATCCACTGAATTTAAATAAATATTTTAACAACAAATTATTTAATGAAAGCCTAGTAATTTTAAATGTGGCAGGTTTTTATAACATTTCATGTAAAGCATTCATTTTAATATATTTGTCTAAAACGAAGTTTGTAAGCTAAAAGGGGTCTTGTGGCTTATCTAGTCTAAGGCCATCTTTACTTTTAAGAGGAAGAAACTGAGATCCAATCAGTTTTTTATCACACAGGAGTTAAATTAAGATTACACTTGAGGATCAGTGCTTTGTTGGTGGAACTTTTACTTCTTAATATCAGTTCATTTTTATTTTTCAGTTTCTCACATTAAGTTTGGAAATACTATAAAAGCAATCAAAGTATTGATCTATGAAGTACAGGGAATTTAAGTAATTTGTTACCAAAAGGATAACTGATAAAAGATTTTATACTTTCCTCCTTGGCTGGAAGAAAAATGAACAAGTTTTAAAACGTAAAAAAACGTATCTATCAATACTGCCAGTAAAAGTCTGATTACTAGTTCAGAGGAATTTATGTTGCTGTGTGAGATTCTTTCTCATTCAGAATACTGATACACTTTTAGATATTGGTCATTGTTGGTATTTGGTTTGATCCCCAACACTGGGAAAAGACAGTAGAGAAAATTAGAATTATATTTGTAGAATTATATTAGGATTGTATTTATAATGGTTAGACTAGTTCTTTGAAGGATACATTTTGATAAATGAATCCAAAAGACTATAAGATACACTATCTGAGTTTAACAATTTCTTGTTTGTGTGTGTTCATTAACTTCAGAATATCAGAAATTGTTGAATAGATTTTCTAATGTACAGTGATAATTTTATGCCTGCTGTTCTTTCAAACAGCCAATATAGTCTATATTTGTTTTTTTTTTAAAATCCAGAATGTGGCTAATATGCTATGCTATTCTGGTACCATCATCATTAGCATTTTGCTCTAATTGCTCTAGTGAGTAACATAATATCAAATGGAAAATAAGGCATTGAATCAAGTAACTTTAAGTTTGCATCCAATAAAAAAATACCAGTGAAGATGGTCCAGCACCAGAAAACAGCTGAAAGCATGTTAAAGCAAATAAACACAATCTGCTCAGAAATAAATAAGTAGTTACTCATTTTGTTGAGACTAGGGGGAAAAAGGGAGGGGGGGCAAATCTTGAATTGAAGTGTGTGACATTTACAGAGTAAGATGGAGCATTATTTTAATATTATTGATATAGAAAAATATACATCAATTTTTATGAATCCCAATGAAACAATTTTTTCTTCAAAACTAGAAACGGAGAGGAGAAATAAAGCTTATCTATCAATGGAATGGACTGTAAAAACAACTACAGTAATTTAAAAATACCCCATATATATGACTTAAATTAATAAACAATTTTCTGAACAATTTCTTTCTGGGACCAGAAGCAAGTATAGAGGATTAAATGATTGACGGGCAATGTTGTCTGTTTAATTTAGTGTCTGGCAAAAAAAAATCAAGTGGTTTGTTGTCCACATTTGACAGAGTTCTCTGGAGATCTCCCCCAGGAGTACAAACTCCAGTGGGCGTCCAGATTCAAAAGCTAGAGATTCTTCTTCCTGTTTGGTCTTCTGAGAGTGCAGCCTATTGAAAGTTGGCCTTGTGCTTCTGGGCCACCCTGATTGATGAGTCCAATCTTGGATCATCCTGCAGTTTGGGGGGCTTTCTTCGACGCCGTTAGGAATGACTCAAGACCCTGCAGCAGGTCAGACTTCTTAGCAGAGAGTGCTATAAAATTCTAAAGACATCTCCTGCTAGGACTGCTGCTAATTCACATCTTACAGTGTCTCAACTTGTACATTTCTTTCCTGGTACTGTAAAGATACCAAGACTACATTGAAGGCATTTATTTAAGTTTTCCATAAACACAGTTTTACAGGGCATTATCTGCTTCACGAGCATAAATGGTATGCATAATACACAGTAGACACATTCTTTCTAATTATTGTATTAGTTTTCCTTTCCAAAGAGAGTTATTGGGGAAATATTTTAGAGAAGGTTCATATTCTTTTAGAAGCCTGGCATCTTCCTTCTATAGTTTTGAAGATCACTAAATTATGCAGAGTATTCCCTTGCAGTGTGAAAATGACATTGAACATTTCACACCTTATTTTCCCCACGACTTGAAGTCTTCTTAAGCATCTTAGATTTATAATATGGGAGTATGTGTAAATGCATGTCTAAAAATTGTTAAGTAAATGCAAAATATTTAAAATCAAGAGATTCATTTTTGATTAATAAGGTCTACAGAAATCAGAGAAGAAAAAATAAAGGGTGATCATCTCTTTTTTATGGGCTTCACAGGCAGCTGAGAATCTTTCCTTCCTTCTTTTAGTCAAGAAAGGTATAATGATAGGCGGTATGAAAGGAAGGAGAGGGCTAGGGATACCTATTCACTGAAGGAGTTTATTTAAATAAGTATTTTTTGAATCAGATTGAACTAAACTAAATTGAGGAGGGTAATGAGAATTCTGTGTGCCATTTTAGGACTTAGAAGTTTTGGAGATTTTGCTACAGAGGAAGTATTTGAAGCTGTTGAGTTTCTAAGTCTTATTCATAAAGATGCTTTTATCTTGAAAACTATAGACTGACAAGTACATAATTGGATGCCCAAAGGAGAAGGACTAGGCAGCTGCCTGCTGTCTCTAGGGGTTATGGTCAAGGCGGGGAAAATGAAAAGGGGTTTGGATCTTTACATTTGTTGGATTTTTTTAAGACACTGACTGAAATGGGAATCTGAAAAAGGGCTATGAATGCTATCCCCCCCTCCAAATCGTGTGTGTGTGTAAAATACAAAAAGAATGTTAATATGCGGCATCAGGGAGTACAAATATAGCCCTAGACCACTAAATTAAAAACTTCTATTCTAGGTAGATTTTATATGTTTTTCCACATACTCACACACACACATACGAAAGGAATTAAGAAATCAAGGTAGATGTTCTCCTTATGAAAGGGGATTGCTCATTTGGTGGAGAAACGTTCATATCTTCATCAAATGAGGAAACCTAGCCCCCAAACTTATCTGACAATATCATGCCCCTACAACTTGTGTCCTTCCCCACTACCTTGATTTATCCACCCTGAAAATTCTTACTCATCGATAAAGATCCTATTTATATCTTATCTCCTATATGAGGCATTTTTTCAAACTCCTTTGTAAGGCTGAATTGACCTCTCTTTCCTTAGTGCCCCAATTATCATGTGCGTCTGTTTGTATGAATGTGTATATAGGTATTATATATATGTATATACATATAAAATTTTATAACCACTTCAAATTTTGAACTATTATTTTTTTAAGTGTTTATGGAACTACAAATATATTTTGAGGATGAGAACCGAGTTTTCTATTCTTATGGACTCCTAACATTTCACAGTACATAATAAGGAATTATTTACTTGTAAAAGGAAATGGACATCAGAGTCAAATACCACAGACATGAGGAATAAAGAGTTCATTTTGCGCTACTTCTTTGGAAAGAAGTGAAATTCTTCTGAATGGAGTGAAATGGAATTAGAAGTCCATAATGACAAGTGGGGATCAGTGATTACTCTACATTGAAAGCATAAATGTACATAAATAAAATCTTATTCTTCATATTGAAAAAGATTGGGGCTATAAATTAGCTGGAAATTCCAGTTAACTATGAGATGGTATCAGTGGGATATGATATATACACGGATTACCAGGAGACATATTTACATTTTTCAGTGAAGAGCCAGGGAAAGAAATGCAAATCCAAATTTATCTCTAAAACCATATGGTAAGTCATTGTAGACGTCTGTAATTTAATTAAGAGTAGGATAAGGTAGTTAGGTAATAATAGCAGGATGACATTCCCACTGACAACATATAGAACATCCAGCTGGACTACAAAAAAAGAAAAAAAGTCATATTGCTAAGGCCAAATTGCTGTGTAAACAACAGGAACTGAATGGATTAAAACCTGGGAGGAGAGGATTGTTCAGAGGTGAACAGAGGACTTGCAGCTGCTTTTTCCCCAGGGGGATTTGCCAGTTCCGAGCCTGGGTTTGGAGGTAAGAATCTGTGATTGTCCCAAGAGGAAGGTACTTCTGGAATAAAAGAAGTCAGAAAAGAGTTTAGAGTTCACATGGTAGTGGAGTGAAAATACTGGGGAAGTGAAGGTCCTCAAATGCATTGCCAGTCTTTCCATAAAACAATTGTTGAATTATGAGTCTGTAGATGGCTAAGGGCCAGGCTGAAAGCTTCTGAAGGCCAGAATGTAATTGTCACATTCCCAGAGACTGGTGGTTCTTAGGTTCAAAAAAAAAAAGACTCATGAGGAGGTGAAATTTGAAAGCCCTCCAGGGAATGTCACATTGAACCTGAGGATCTACAGGGACTTTGCACCTAGGAGTGTTCAACAATTCTTAGTGCCTCTATAGGCTAAAAATACAGACTCACAGATTTGGTCCCTTGAAAAATGGTCACTGCCAGAGAGAAAAGAAAGCAAGAAATGTATTGTTCTTCATGCAAAGTGGCAAAACATACAGATTATTCCCTCCTGGAGAATTCTGTCAATTGTTGAAGGAGCATCAAGCAAACGATTAAAGATCTAAACTGAGAATTTCTGAAGGGCAAAACTAAATATCCTGAAGAATTGGGGGGCAAAAGAGACAGGACCCACTTTCATTTGGAGGGTTCACCATCTTGGTAAGGGATAAACAGTGGTAGACGTAGGCTTACCAAATAGCAATTCAATCTGATCTTCCTCAATCCTTGATTGAACTGTAGTGATATATCATTTGCCTTATAACCAAAGAAACAGAACCAATAGGAAATCTATATTTTTATATATATATTATATATATATATCCATCTATTTTTCTATATATCTACGTATTGTTTGGAGAATTTTAAGGAATTGGCTCATGGGATTGTGGAAGATACAAAGTCTGAAATCCATCAGGAAGGACAGCAATCTCAAAATTTGTAAGAGTAGATGTTGCAATTTTGAGTCATAAATCCACAGGCCAGACCAGTAAGCTAGAAACTCAGGCTGGGTTTCTTTGTTACAGTTTTGAGGCAGAAGCCATTTTTCTTTGGGAAACTTCATGTTTTGCTCTTAAGGTCTTCAGTTGATTGGATGAGGCCCACCCACGTTATGGAAAGCAATCTGCTTTAATTATAGTTTACTGATTATAAAGGTTAATCACATTAAAAAAAAAAAGCCTCCATAGCAACATCTAGATTAGTGTTTGACCAAACAACTGGTCACCATGTCCTAGTTGACACATAAAATTAATGATCACAGATGATAAGCAAATAATCCAAAAAACAATCAAAAAATTCTTTCCAGTGAAAAATAACCCATTATACATAATGTATGGTAAGAAAAGTTACTATTCATGCAAAAAGGCAAGATCATATAACCAATACAAGGGTAAAAACAGAATAGAAAAAGACTGTATATGATTAACATATTGTATTTAGCAGACAAAATTGAAAGATAACTATGCATAATATATTTGAAAATGTAAGGAAAAAGTGGAAAGAGCAGATGAAAAATGGAGATTGAGAAAAGAATCAAAAGAACATTCTAAACCAAAAATACAATGCCTGACGTTCATAAATCTATAGACAGTTTTTACAGCAGATTGGATATATAGTAAAACACAAGGTTAGTCTGTTGAAAGGTAAGCAGACATTGCCATCAAGGAGTTAGGTATATAGAAAATACAAACCTGAAATGCAGAGAGAAAAAATTATGAGAAAAAATAGATAAGATCACTGGATGCCTGTGAAACAGAATCAAAAGTTGCAACACACATGAAATTGGATTCCCAGAATGAGAGAAAGGAGAATGGAATGCAAATTATATTTGAAGGAAAAAATGGGTAAGAATTTTTAAAAACTGATGAAAGATACCAAGAAACAGATTCAGTAAGATCCGAGAAACTCCAAAAGGATAAATAAAAGTAAAACAACAAATAATCCCATTATAGTCATATTTTTGAAATTTGAAAACATAGAGAAAACTGTAAAAGTATTTGGGAACAAAAAAGATACATTAACTTCAAAACAGCAAGTATTAGTCTGATTGCCTGTTTCTGAAAAGATATGATGGAAGCCAAAACATGATGGAAAGATATCTTAAAGCAGTGATGGAAAATAATGAGCTACCTGAAATTCTACACTGTGCAAAAATAGGCTTCTCAAAGGAAGTTGAAATAAGTATGTTTTTGGACAAAAACTAAGGGTATTTACCCGAATAAGTATTCAGTAAAAGGAATATTAAATTGGAGTTTTCACAGAAGAAAATGATCCCAAATAAAATTTGTGAAGGGAATGAAAACACCAGAATGATAATTATGTGGTAAATATAAAGAATTACTGAATATACAAAACAATAATAGTAATATTTTTGGATGCTGGAATAAAGTACATGACAATAACATAATAGAAATAAAGAAGAGGGAATAAAATTTTAAAGGATTCTAAATTTAAACTGGTTGGTGAAAATACATTGAAATGTGCAGTTTTGATATGCACACTTTTCTGTATGATTATTATTCCTCAATACAAAGTTAGCATAATTTATCTTGATGTCTTCCCACCTTCCATCGGACCCTACCACCTTCACCCACTACAACGCTAGGCTTGTAAGTCTGGCTATAATTCCCAAAGGAAATGGATGCCAATATAATGGAATATAAAGAAAAACATAGAGAATAATAAAACAAACAAGTGAGTGCCAGAGTTCCATAAATGTCAATATTTTGCAAATTTATGTTGGATCTTTTTGCCTAAAGAAAGAAAATAAAATTAAAATAAACTGTAATTCATTAGTTGAAGCCTTCTCTGCCCTTTCATTCCTTTCCTTACATCTTTATACATATCATCATCTTGAAGTCTGTGTGCCTCTTTTCCTTCCATATTTTATATTTTTGCAATGTGAGTAATAGCACCTATCCTAAACAGAATGCTTCATTTCCACCTTTCCCACAAATTTAACTCTTATTTTAGTAAACTGCATGATTATCAAGCCAGTTTTTCAAACTAAAATCCTAGGGGCCATTGATTTTTCCCCCCCAACTCTACCTATTTATTCCATAAGCAAATCTTTTGGACTTCAAATGTATTTCCAACTGCTTCTCACAGCCTCCACTGCTGTCATTCCAATACAAGTCACTGTAACCTGTCACTTGTTTCTACCTAGTCTCCCCACCTCTATTTCCATCCTTCTATGGTTACTCGCCACCCACTAGCCAGAGTGATCATTTAAAATGCAGATCGGTACAGCCACAACTCTGCTCAAAATCCACCTGTGGCTTCCCATTATATTTAGAACACAGTCTAAACAACGCCTTACCCTCATTTACAACATTCATTGTGATGTAGTCCTAGCCTGTCATGCTGGCCTCAACTCTTTCCATTCTCCCTTTAACCACTTGAACTCACACTGACCTTCCTATTTCTTGAACATGCTAAGTTTATTTCTACCTCTCGCTTTAGCACTTGCTATTTCTTTGAATGATACACACTTCCTCACTTAATATCTATAGGTGATTTCGTGTATCGCTTTTGTGCTTTCATATCTTTTTTCCCTTTGTTTCTCTCGCTCTGTCATTTTCTTCTCAATTTGTAAGAAATTCTTTATATATCTGAATATTAATAATCTGTTGTTATATCATTGCATGTTTCTTCTTTTAGTCTGGGATGTTTCTTTTAACACAGGTAATAGTTTCTTTTGTCCTAGAGAATGTTTAATTTCAATGTAGTTAAATTTATCAATAATTTATTTTATGCTTATTCCTTTTTGTACCTTATTCAAGAATTATTACCTAACCCAAAGTCATACTTATGTTTTCATATAATCTGTTCACTTTTAATATTTTTAAAGCTTTTCTTTGACATGTAGCTCACTTTTACCATATACACACATTGTTGTGTGAATGTGTGTGTGTGTTTGTGTGTGTCTGTGTGGTGTTAGGAACAGATCAACTTTTTCTAGTAAGGATTTACAACAGATATTTATTAAAACATTGATCTTAATTCCAACTCATCTAAAATTTTTCTATATAAGCACAGGTGTGTTTTATTATTTATTTATTTTGACCATTATGTCAACAAGAAGAGCATGGCCAAGGCCTAGCTCATGCTGTATCACGCTGCTAACGGTGACTGCCTCCCAGCTGAAGACCATCATGGAGCAGGGTCCCAGTTCACCTTCTCCAACTCCCTGGTGCTGCAGACCTGCGTGGGCACGGTACTCACCTTCCTCGTCAAGTACGACCTCAACAACCTGGCCACTGGCCTGGTCTTCAGCATTGTCCTGGTCAACTCTCCCTCATGGCCTTTGGCGTCTAGAAGCCCATGATGGATGTGGTACCCCCGGATCATGCTGGGCCACAGACATCCAGTCCCCAGAAGCTGCCTTGTCCTTGGGGCCCACCTCTCTGCCCGACAGTCTCCAATCCCCCAGAGCCAGGCAGGCTCCCACTGGACTGCACCCCAGGATGAGCCACATGTGGCCGGCCACCCCAGGTGGCACAGGCCTGATCCGGGCCTTGGTTGTTCCTCCTGGATCATGGGGAGGTGAGGCCCAGAGGCAGGACTGGAGAGCCCCTGAGAAAGGTTTTGGCCACTCACAGACATGCTGCAGGTTCCAAGATGGGCCGCCAGGGATCCACGGCTGGCCTGGGTCTCAGGACATTTCCAGAGGGACGAGAGACAGACAAAAATTTCTATATAACCATGGGTACATTTAAGAGCCTTCTATTTTGTTCCATCTGTCTATTGTCACAAATATAGCATTATTACTAATAACACATTCAATTTCTGAAGCTCTGCAATGATTGTTAATACCCATTCAAATAAGTACCCTTCCTTATCTGTCCTTTAAAAAATTGTCTTGAGAGTTCTTGGTCCTTACCACATGTAGTTTTACATCAGCATGTTACTTTCTACTAAAAAATAAAGAACAAAAGTCTTGCTAAAAATCTGATAGGAATTGCAATGAATTTACAGATTAAATTGGAGAGAGTATCATCTTAAACATGAACACCTCCTATTCTCAAAAATTGTGTATATCTCCAGAGCCTTAGCTGCACAGTAGAAATACCTCATGGAGTTTTTAAAAACCCTGATGCCTGTACTACACCCTAAGTCAATTAAATAAAAATTTCTGGGACCTTTCCATGGGTCCTGAAGTTAACGTGGCAAGCTTCAGCTTCTTCGGATACCTGGGCTGGGGGGCTATAATAATTACCATACTAATCTCTGATTGCTGATCTCTTAGGTGCTTTAATATCTCACTGAAACTACAAGCTCATATCCACAGTAGTTTCATGTTGACAGACTGTATATTTCTGAAAGCTTAAGGTATTTTACAAAGAAACATGCCATGTGGAAACTTTGAAGCATAAATCTGCCAAACATCTGAATAAAGAATTCCTCACCTGGTATGTAAGGGAACTCCTCACCACCACTACGACAAACCAGGAAAAATGGGCCCACCTCAGCCCCTCAGAATTTTCTTGGCTTCAGAAATATGTTGAGTGGGGGTGACTTGTACTCGGTTTTCAAAGCTTCACTTGTGTCTGCTGTTTCTTAAAAACAACCAGCTTAAAATAATCAATAAGCCAATGAGGTATATTTTGGGGTTGTACATTTTGTTCCTATTCAGCTCCCTTCTAAAACTCAACTTTCATTTCCTTTAAATGAAATGTATGTGACAATGACCTCCAAATGTATATATGTAACCCAATCCTCTCCTCTCAACTTCAGCTCTAAATATGCAGCTGTCTAGTTGACATCTTCAATGGGATGGCTTATTGATATTTCACATTTAACAGATCCAAAACAGAATTCTTGTTTCCCTTCTGTTCCATCAAAATAAAACAAAAATTAAAGCACATTTCTGTTACTCCCTTAAAGAAAAAAAATTTTATATATCTCCATTTATTAAGGACATATACTGCTATTTTTGTTTATATTTTATTGTTTTTATTGTTTTCTATAATAAAATGTTTTTAAAAATTAAAAAAAAAGGACATATAGCTGCCCTTCAGTATAATTTTATATTTGTTTTGATATCTAGCTCACTTTTTCCATCTGAATTTGTGGGACTTGTTGTTTGGTCTCTAGAGACCTAAGGGCACTAGTTGGATGAGTCTATAAAGCCTCTGGAAGTAAACTTCGATGGCTACAAACAAGTGTTATCCACTAAGGACATGAGATTGAGATATGGGGCATTCAAACGCTCACCACAAAGCTCCTTGAGTCAATTTTGTCCATCCCTCTCCCCCAAATGAAAAAAGTTACATAAATTTCTAGGAGCAACTGGTTACTACAGCCAATGGATTCTTGATTTTGCTGCCCTTGCCAAACCTCTGATGCCCTCCTTCCAGACACCACCCAGAGCCAATTTCCTGAGTTTCAGAGGCATTAACTCCCTTTGAAGCCTTAAAATTAACATTATCCACACCCATAGCTCTCAGCTTACCTAATTTTGACAAACCTTTTCATCTTTACTGCCGTGAAAATAATGGGATTTTAAGACAATCTTTTGCCTCTCAAATACATCCTATATTTCTCATGCCAGTTAGACCCTGTGGCATCAGGTGTCCAAACATTATTTCAAAAGGGGTTAATCCATGTCACCTATTTGGAGTATTTCGGAATTTTATAAGGGCCAGGAGTAATGCTTCTGGCTATTTAAGTCCAGTTTCATGACAGATCTTTCCTAAAGTCCTTTATATGTCTAAATTTTTATGCTTACTGGCATCACTAAACCTTCTATTCCTGGGTGAAGTGAATATTGTGGGAATTTACATGAATGATCTGATGCTGTGACTAGCTAATAGAAGAACTAACTAGTATCTTGGAGCATACTGCCAACAGGTGAAAGGGGCATGATCTCCACCGATTGACAAGCCTTCCATCCCTCTCAACCAGGAGACCAGGTGTACATCAAGGTCTTTAGAGGAAAACACTCACTGTCGACCAGCTGGGAAGGACCTTACAAGGTATTGCTAACCACCTAGTCTGCCAACAAAATAAAAGAAAATCCTCCTGGATTCATACAAGCCACACCAAAAATAAACCCATATCACCTGACAATTGGGAGACAATCCCTACAGGTGATCGATCTTAAAGTAAAGCTTTTCCAGGGCCAATTCCCAGTCTCCAGAAGCAGATGGCATTATGAAGTAGACAACTTTCCCCTAGATCAGGGATCAAGAAACTTCACTTTTACCTATTCCCCACCTTTAAAGACTCCCCATACACAAACCAAAAAAATAAATAAAACAAAGAAAAAGCACTTTTTCTTATTAATGAACACTTTTTTTTTCTTCTACATTAATTAATCATTTATTAGAAGGCTGACTAGAGGTTGCTTGTTTCTATCTACTGTCCCTCTACGCTTCCACTATGGCTCTCTTTCAACCTATGTCTTGCTCTTATTAACACTTACTTTTTCAACATGTCAGGGGCAAACCAAACACTCCCTTATGCCAGTTTACCAAACCCTGGTCATGTTAACTAATCAAGCTGACTGTTGGTTATGTCAGCATCTATAGTGCAAAAGAATCTGAACTAGTTTTCATTCCTTCCAGTATGGAAGGTGGAGGAACAGGGTATGGTATCCACAGCTAGAAAAACATCAGTCTGCCTCTTCTTCTAGTGAGTTATTTGGGCCCAGGAAAACCTCTCTAGAAACTCAAGGGCTTTTCCTTGCCCTGATAAAGACAATAGGTGAAATCTTTTCCCTTGGTATTGAAAACAGATGTGCCACTGGACCTTTCCTGGTGACATATCAGGGTAATATTGCAGTCAAACTCTGTGGCTTGATTCCATGGATGGCATATTCAAACCTATCAAGGAGATGAAAAGTGACTCCAGCACTACCTTTTATGGCACAGATGTTTGCCAAATCACCAAATGCCAAATCACCCTTGCACGACTTGGGGTGTCTCAGCTGCTCCTCTGCTTAGACTGTCCAATACCCCAAACTATACATGGATAGATCAAAAATCTGGACGAACTTGGCCAGATGACAAAACTAAGCTTTATAGTTGCCAAAGCCAAACTGCAGGCCTCCTCTATCAGATATTCCACAACTTGTTCTGCTCTTATAAACTGACAGGAGTACATGGAAAGTAGAGATATGCGGATGCTAATTTTACTAGTAGCATGGAATCCCCTGATCTAGGAAATTACAGATTCCACTCTGACCTTGCTTTTGAAGCACACTGGTCTTTTTATCTTATGTGGTGACAAGATACGTAAAAGGTTCCCACCTAAATGGTCAGGATGTTATGGACTCAGATACTTAGCTTTTTCTGCCACCAGAAAACTCTACCTTAAATACCAGCCAAATTACAAACTTGAGCTCCTTTGTCCATAAAGGCATGCCACATAAATGGATTAGATGAGAAATCATAGAAAGTCTGCTTGTGTATCAACAATCCAAGTTCTTTGCAGTGTTGAGGACCTTATTCCCAAGCTTTGGAACTCATGCATTGGAAAAGGCGATCTTAAAACTTTTTACAGTAACAGAAGCAGAGTTCAATACCACTACGTGCACTCCAGCACCACTCCAGTCAGTAGTCAACAGCTTAGCCTCCGCTGAACTCCAAATCAGCATGCCCATAATAGATACACTGACGGCCCAGCAAGGAAGAAATTATGGGGGAAAATGCTGCTTCTATTCATTCAAACGGGACAAATAGTATCTAACTTACATCTGTTGAAAGATAAGATTAACACTTTCCATCAGATAAATGAAGCACAGCCATTTTATTGGACTGATCTATTCCTAGGATTGGGAAGCTGGTTTAATGCGGTGTGAGGAAATGTGCTTCCATTTGATCCTTCTTGTTTTTTCATTCTCATTTTAATCTACTTTCTTTTCTCCCTTTGCAGATCTCTTACCATTCAGCTACTAAACCAATTCTGTTCTCCACAGTCATCAGCTAAGCTTTAAATATGTGAAACTTCCAGGGAAGGTTCAGAAGAGGGGCCTGATGGGGTTCAGTGCAGGCTGCTCCCAAATATGTCACTTTGGTATATTGATTATTCTGAATTAAAGTTACTCAAGAAACAGTTGTTGCAAGGACATTCGGACCCTCCTTTGTCCCCCTGAAAGCTGGAAATAAATCCCCCACGTGAAGGCTGCCCTCCCTGAACCTGGAGGGCAGAAGGCATCCTTACTGCCAGAGATAGGGAATTCAGGACCAAGGAGGCTGTGTAAACAAACCTTGTTACTTCTTCATTAATTTACTACCCAGAGCCCAAGCCCCTTTGTTTTTGCCAATTCTTCACAAATTATTGTTTCTTTGTCTAAAAAGGATAAAAGATGTTTGCTTCTGTCACGTCTGTGAGCCTCATATCTTTAGGACTCTGGTAGTCCAAAATTAAATTTGTTTTTCTCTTGTTAATCTGTTATATGTCAATTTAGTAATTAGGCCAAAGATCCTAGGAGGGAAGAAGGGAAATGTTTTCTTACCCTAAATATTACTTTCAAACTTTCTTTGTAAATATAATTAAGGTAGACTTTTAAAAAACACAGAGTTGATTTTGGTTCTATTCCTCCAGCCCCACAATGATTAATTTTCCTTTCCAACACAACATCTTTGACCCCACTCTTACTTTCTCCTTTCTTCACAAACACAAATTGTCTAAATTCTTCATTTTCTGTGTTTTTTTTTTTTCTTTAATTCAACCACAAACTCTTCCACAACTGCCTTAATTTCCTCTCAAGCTGCTAACATTAAACAGCTTTCATCTTTCTGAAGACAATCTCCCAGAATCTTCTGACATGTTCCAAAAGGAACTGTTTGAGATTCAAACTTTGCTTACAGCTGTTAGCCTCTGATTTTTCCTCATCAGAATCCTTTGCCTCTCCAGTCTTTAGTATGTTTTCTTTATTTGGTTGTTTTTCACTCTGATTTTTGATATGAAATCCAAATACTGAATTGTACATGTATTCTCTTGTTGGACAAAGAAGTCAAGGCTGGATATTATTTTTCTTGAGGATATGGAATACAATACTCCATTATCTTCTTCATATTAGTATTGCTGTTAAGAAATCTGTAGTCTTTCTGATGCCTGATCTTTTTATAAGACCCATGGATCTATTTTTCTCTGGGAGCTTGTAGAATCTTTTGTTTGTCCAGATTTCTGAAAATGCATGGTATCGTTCTTTGGTGTTTGTATATTTCTATCAAAATTGCAGGTTACACACCAGGCCTTTACATTCTTCAATCCCATACCATTCTATTCTAGAATATTCTAATGAATTTTTCATTGATATGCCCTCTCTTCCATTTTTCTTGTTCTGGAACTCTTATTATTCAGATACTGATCCTCATTGTTTTTCCCTTAATTTCATTATCCTTTAGCTCTGATTTTCCATCTCTTTGCCTTCTTGCTTTACTTTCTAACTTACATTCTGAATGTTATTCTCCACATCACCTACTGGGATTTTTATATTTATCATACCTTTAAATTCCAAATACAATTTTTTTCTTCTATGTAAATTCATTTTTTAAAAAATTATGTGTATGTAGCGGATAGTATTTTCCACAGGTGATTGCAACAATATTTCCATTCTATATCCTATTCCAAGAACTTGCTACTCCCTAATCAAGAGGAAGTGCCCAAGAGCCCTCCTCTTGAAGCCCCAACAAGAGGTAGAATCTAGTTCCTCACCTCTTGAATCTTGTAATAGACAGAATGTAGCCAAGGTGATGATACCTGATTTTCGAGGCTGAGTCAGAAAATGTGAAGAGACATCTGCTTTGTGAGCTGTAACACTTGGACTATACCCCTGAGGCACTGAGCAAGCAGTCCAGCTGTTCTGAAGCTACTAGACTCTGAGGAACCCCTCAGAGTAGGGGAGAGACCACATGGAGAAACACAGAGACTAACAGAGAGAGACAGAGAAAGGTCCAGCCCACCTCAAGTACTCTATCTTTCCACCTACCATTTGCCTGAAACTTCACAAGAAACTCTAAGCCAGACACACCCAGCCAAGTCCTTCTCAACATCCTGAACCACAGGAACTATACCAAATAATAAAATCACCGTTGTTGTGGTAAGTCATTAAATTTTACGGTGTTAGGCAGCAATGGCTAGCCAGAAAGGTAATCTATTTTATTTTATCAGTGAAACATATGTTAATTAATATTGAATTATATATTAATATATATTAATCCTACATACCTGGAAACTGGTGCTTGTTTATGAGTTTTTTTCTCTACATATTCTCTAATTCCTTCAAATTGCTTTTTCTCCCTATTTTTCTGTGATTTATAGTAACAGCTTTTTTCAAATGTCTTGACTGATACTTTAACTAGATATGTAATGCTATATTACAAATAATTTTTCTCTCAGAAAATTTTAGAAATTGTGACATTCTTTTAACACCCAATATTGTTATTGAAAAGTCTACTCAGAACCTGATTTTCATTTGGTTATAGTAAAAAAAAAAAAATAAAATCTGGTTATATAGTATTTACACTGAAGATCTTGTCCTTGTAGTTTTAAAATCTTGTGATAATAATTCTAGAGATTAAGCTCCTTAACTTTAATGTTTTATGGAGTCCTTCCAGTCTGATCATTGATGTTTTTCCTCAGCTTTGGGAAAAAAAAATTATATTGTTTAATATTTGATTATCTCTACATTTTCTGATTTCTCTCTCTTTCTTTCCGTCTCTCTCCTTCCTTTTCTTCCTCTTTTTCTACGTTTTCTATTAGAAGCTTATTAGACATTCTGGATTAATCTTTGAGTGTTTGATTCAGATATAAATTTTAAATCTGCTTTGATTATTTATAATTTGAAATAAAATTTTTGTTTCAAGTAAGTCTTTTTATAAAAATGTCCTACTTTTTTTCACTTTCTTAGAAGATATAATTTCATATTCTAAAGTTCTTTACTTTTCTCTGACTTATTTCTTGTTCCCCAGAGAGTGATGCTCTATCTATCAAATGAAGTTCTTCTTTTTTGCGTGTGCTGTGGGATTTTTCTAAAGTGTTAGTGACATTTTGTTATTCTTTTAAATTTGTGTAAAAGGTTCATTAGAAGCTTAAATGACTTTTCTTCTTCCTTACAAGCCTAACTATTAAATGACCCCGAGCACTACACGTTATCCAAATGGGATTGTCAAGCAGCCAAGCAGTTGGTAAGCAGTGCATGGTGGCAGCTGCTAGGTTGACTTGCCCCACTTCCATAGATTTGTCCACTAAAGACACAATGAGCCAAAATTGATTTAGACAGTTTATTACTGTAAGCAGAGCAGGTACCTTAAGCTTCATGTTTGTATGGTTTCCCTTGCTTCCCAGATCCCAAGGGCTGGTGCAGCATCACAGATCCACTGTGTGTATTGTGGATCTGTGTCACAGAAAATCCCCAAGGGAATTTCTAGCACTACCTTAATTTCCCTGAGATGCAAGCTAACACTCATCAGGAATGAAAGGGAGAGGTTTTTAATCTACTGTCCTGGAACATTGCTGGTGAGTGAGCTATTTTCTATTTGTACTATTCTGGAATGTAAATTAACCTAAACAAATTGGCTGTTAATACCTGAAAGTGAAGAAATGTGAGAGATTTATGAAAAACTGTCTTCCAACAAGGATAGGATCTGTCTATGGGGATTGAGAACTTCAAAATAAACTGTGCAAATGAGATGCATGATGGTGATAAGCTCCCATCTCCACTACTGTACCCAAATACTGGGTATTAGTAACACCCAGTAAGAGAGCCATAATCACTTCTAGGAAGATATCTGATTGGATGTTTTGCTTATACTTAGTCGAGGTAGGAGGTGGAGGGGTAGGAAAGAGAAGATATCAAGGTGGTGGATTGTTGAGGAGGAAGTAAACTAAACAACCAATGAGTACGAATTAAAGTTGAAAATAATACTCACTTCCAAATAATACTCACTTTCATCTCAGCTTTCTCCCATACTACTCTCATAAATGTCCACATCTATTCTGTTGTTGAGTGGACCTATCACCATGACCCACTGCACTTTTAGTTGCCCGTAAAATCTTCATAATTTTTGTTCATCTGAAATTTCATCAGTTTGTTCCCTGTGCTTCTTATTTATACATATCATTTTCTTCTTCTTTATGTGGGAAAGGAAATAATCAAGAGTGATGAGGCTACCATGTTAAAGGAAACCTGCCTTTAAAAAAAATAGTCCAGTTGTACTGAGCCAAATTAAAACTGTAGGCTCTAATTGCTCCACAAATAATTGTGGTTTAACTTACATTACAGTAAGCCCCCTACATATGAATCTTCAAGTTGTGAACTTTCACAGATGTGATCGTGCTATTTGCATGTCCAATCACGTTAGTTAGTTCATGTGTTCGGTGTACATTGTCACGTGTGTGCATCCTCTACAAGTGGTTGTGCTTTTGTGTACTTTACTGTAGTACTTTACTTTTTGTGTTTGTTTGTTTTTTATGTATTATTTGTGCGAAAAGTATTATAAACCTATTACAATACAGTACTACATAGCCAATTGTGTTAGGTGGGTACCTAGGCTAACTTTGTTGGACTTATGAACTAATTGGACTTATGAACTTACTCTTGGAATGGAGCTCCCTCGTATGTAGGGGACTTACTGTATTAAATAAAATATAACTGTGAAGTTGTGTTAATTTTTTATTTTTTTGCTGTAGAATATCCAAATTTCAAGGATATTTAAAATCTACAAAATGTAGTAGTTGTTTTGTATGATTAGATCAAGAGGTCTTTTTCATAAGGTTTAATTAAAATCACTATGCTCCATCCTTACTGAAAAATCTCTCAAAGGTCCCTTTACCACTAATGGTTAAAAAAAAAGTTTGATTGAACTACCCATTAAATAGTAATTACTTGGATGATTATTTTTAATTTAATGAATAGAAAATTATAAGGAATAGATTTAAAATATTAATACAATTTAATAGAATATATAATACATCTTTATTACAAAGCAGCACACTGGTCTATAATAGAGATCAATGAATGACAGTATGTATGACAATCTATTAATAATTGAACATAATTTCTTATTATTATTACACATTCACTTGTTTTCTAGAGTTGTTTGCAAAAATATTTTTATATATGCTTTCATATTTGAAATGATTTAAAACCAAGTTGATAAGTTTTTTGTTTTTTTTTGTGGGTTTGTTGTATATGGCCTTTATTATGTTGAGGTAGGTTCCCTCTATGACCACTTTCTGGAGAGTTTTTATCATAAATGGGTGTTGAATTTTGTCAAAAGCTTTTTCTGCATCTATTGAGATGATCATATGGTTTTTATTCTTCAATTTGTTAATATGGTGTATCACATTGATTGATTTGCATATATGAAGAATCCTTGCATCCATGGGATAAATCCCACTTGATCATGGTGTATGATCCTTTTAATGTGTTGTTGGATTCTGTTTGCTAGTATTTTGTTGAGGATTTTTGCATCTATAGTCACCAGTGATATTGGTCTGTAATTTTCTTTCTTGGGGTATCTTTGTCTGGTCTTGGTATCAGGGTGATGGTGGCCTCAGAAATGAGTTTGGGAGTGTTCCTTCCTCTGCAATTTTTTGGAAGAGTTTGAGAAGGATGGGTGTTAGCTCTTCTCTAAATGTTTGATAGAATTCACCTGTGAAGCCATCTGGTCTTGGACTTCTGTTTGTTGGAAGATTTTTAAACACAATTTCAATTTCATTACTTGTGATTGGTCTGTTCATATTTTCTATTTCTTCCTGGTTCAGTCTTGGAAGGTTATACCTTTCTAAGAATGTGTCCATTTCTTCCAGGTTGTCCCTTTTATTGGCATAGAGTTGCTTGTAGTAGTCTCTTAGGATGTTTTGTATTTCTGCGGTATCTGTTGTAACGTCTCCTTTTTCATTTCTAATTTTATTGATTTGAGTCCTCTCCCTCTTTTTCTTGATGAGTCTGGCTAATGGTTTATCAATTTTGTTTATCTTCTCAAAGAACCAGCTTTTAGTTTTATTGATCTTTGCTATTGTTTTCTTTGTTTCTATTTCATTTATTTCTACTCTGATCGTTATGATTTCTTTTCTTCTACTAACTTTGGATTTTGTTTGTTCTTCTTTCTCTAGTTCCTTTAGGTGTAAGGTTAGATTGTTTATTTGAGATTTTTCTTGTTTCTTGAGGTAGGCTTGTATTACTATAAACTTCCCTCTTAGAACTGCTTTTGCTGCAACCCATAGGTTTTGGATAGTCGTGTTTTCATTGTCATTTGTTTCTAGGTATTTTTTGATTTCCTCTTTGCTTTCTTCAGTGATCTCTTGGTATTTAGTAACGTATTGTTTACCCTCCATGTGTTTGTGTTTTTTACGTTTTTTTCCCTGCAATTGATTTCTAATCTCATAATGTTGTGGTCAGAAAAGATGCTTGATATGATTTCTATTTTCTTAAATTTACTAAGGCTAGATTTGTGACCCAAGATGTGATCTATCCTGCAGAATGCTCCGTGTGCACTTGAGAAGAAAGTATAATCTGCTGTTTTTGGATGGAATGCCCTATAAATATCAATTAAATCTATCTGGTCTATTGTGTCGTTTAAAGCTTGTGTTTCCTTATTAATTTTCTGTTTGGATGATCTGTCCATTGGTGTAAGTGAGGTGTTAAAGTCCCCCACTATTATTGTGTTACTGTCGATTTCCTCTTTTATAGCTGTT
The DNA here is from genome assembly GCF_028564815.1 of Eubalaena glacialis. Classification (NCBI taxonomy): domain Eukaryota; kingdom Metazoa; phylum Chordata; class Mammalia; order Artiodactyla; family Balaenidae; genus Eubalaena; species Eubalaena glacialis. Next base: position 20,445,394 of record NC_083719.1, read on the forward strand.
AGCGGTTGTCTTATGTATTGAGATGCTCCTATGTTGGGTGCATATATATTTATAATTGTTATATCTTCTTCTTGGATTGATCCTTTGATCATTATGTAGTGTCCTTCCTTGTCTCTTGTAACATTCTTTATTTTAAAGTCTATTTTATCTGATATGAGTATTCCTACTCCAGCTTTCTTATGATTTCCATTTGCATAGAATATCTTTTTCCATCCCCTCACTTTCAGTCTGAAGAGGGTCTCTTAGAGACAGCATATATATGGGTCTTGTTTTTGTATCCATTCAGCTAGCCTGTGTCTTTTGGTTGGAGCATTTAATCCATTCATGTTTAAGGTAATTATCAATATGTATGTGCCTATTACCAGTTTCTTAATTGTTATGGGTTTGTTTTTGTAGGTCCGTTTCTTCTCTTGTGTTTCCCACTTAGAGAAGTTCCTTTAGCATTTGTTGTAGAGCTGGTTTGGTGGTGCTGAATTCTCTTAGCTTTTGCTTGTCTGTAAAGCTTTTGATTTCTCCGTCAAATCTGAATGAGATCCTTGCCAGGTAGAGTAATCTTGGTTGTAGGTTCTTCCCTTTCATCACTTTAAATATCATGACACTCCCTTCTGGCTTGTAGAGTTTCGGCTGAGAAATCAGCTGTTAACCTTATGGGAGTTCCCTTGTATGTTATTTGTCATTTTTCCCTTGTTGCTTTCAATAATTTTTCTTTGTCTTTGATTTTTGTCAGTTTGATTACTATGTGTCTTGGCATGTTTCTCCTTGGGTTTATCCTGCTTGGGACTCTCTGTGCTTCCTGGACTTCAGTGGCTTTTCCTTTCCCATGTTAGGGAAGTTTTCAAATATAATCTCTTCAACTATTTTCTCGGGCCCTTTCTCTCTCTCTTCTCCTTCTGGGAGCCCTATAACGTGAATATTGTTGCATTTAATGTTGTCCCAGAGGTCTCTTAGGCTGTCTTCATTTCTTTTTATTCTTTTTTCTTTATTCTGTTCTGCAGCAGTGAATTCCACCATTCTGTCTTCCAGGTCACTTATCCGTTCTTCTGCCTCAGTTATTCTGCTATTGATTCCTTCTAGTGCTTTTTTCATTTCAGTTATTGTATTGTTCATCTCTGTTTGTTCTTTAATTCTTCTGGGTGTTTGTTCTTTAATTCTTCTAGGTCTTTGTTAATCATTTCTTGCATCTTCTCGACCTTTGCCTCCATTCTTTTTCCGAGGTCCTGGATCATCTTCACTATCATTATTCTGAATTCTTTTTCTCAAAGGTTGCCTATCTCCACTTCATTTAGTTATTTTTCTGGGGTTTTATCTTGTTCCTTCATCTGGTACATAGCCCTCTGCCTTTTCATCTTGTGTATCTTTCTGTGAAGGTGGTTTTTGTTCCACAGGCTGCAAGATTGTAGTTCTTCTTGCTTCTGCTGTCTCAAGTTGATAAGTTTTTAATCTCAAGATTTTTTCATGTCTTTACTTTAAAAGCATTAATATAAGCTATATTTGAAGGTATTCTTCTTTTCAAGTTTGGTTAAATCACCTCATTTCCTTTGCCTAAATTCTATGAAAAATATTAATGTGTATGTGTGGTGGTGATGTGGTGACAGAATGGATAGCTTTCTGTTGTTAGTACTATATACTACAACTCTGAACACAGACAAAAATGGGGTTATTAAAATCTATTCCTTTTCTATTTTGTATTTACTATTTTATTTTCTATACTTCAATTTAGATGCTTTCTATTTACCACTAATATCCTGAAAATTTTTTAAGTTGAAATTTTCTGCTTTTTTTGCATTACTTGTAATTTTATTTTATTGCCAACTGTGAAAGGCTTAATATTTTCCTCCTATTTTAATACCTTAAAATAATCATTCTTATTTCCCATCGTGTCATTTTCAATTCAGAGCCATTCTGTTTTTAGTAAAATAGAACTGAATGCTGGTTGAAAAAAAAAGGTTCAACATATTTCCATGTAATTTTGTGTTTAATTTCATTTGTGATCCTCTTCACATAAAAATAAAGACAACACATCATTAAAATTCCATAGCTTAATTTCATTCTTCAGCTAAATTGTTTGCTTGCATCCTTTAGTCATTAGTCAAGGGAAAAGAAAATGAGGTAAATTCACAGAGCTTATTTCCAGTCAGTTAAAAAAGAAAATAAAAAAGGCCCGAGGATGCCAATAAATATCTCTGTCTATAAAAACAAATAATGACTTCAGCTTCTGCAGCAACTGGATGATGTTCCAACTAAACCCTCCCTGATGAATTGAACAATTACTTAAAAATTGTTACAGTCACTAAACAAAATAAGGTGAATGGAATGGATTGAAGATGCAACTAATGATGCTTAGCAATTTTCTCAAGCAATAATTTAATTTGTTTTTAACTCCTGTGAGAAATCATTACATAAATTTTATATTTTGCTTAAAACTTAACCAACCCTAGAATTCAAGTGTTTTGAAACAAGAGGGAAAGTATAAAAATAAAATACTTTTGTGCTTATTAAAATTTTATGTGATATTAAGCAAAATAAGCATAGGAAAAAGAAAAAAATACAAATTATATTTTTAAACTGAGAGTAAAACTTACTGAGTGTAACCAAAGATTATTTAAGTGTTAAAAATCTGTAAGACTTTCATTAAGTAATGTTGAGAATTATTTATGTTCTTGGGCAAACTTTCTGTAACTGAAGCTGTTTAATACAATGCCAGTATATTTTATCATTTCAGGATATTTGTTTATACAGCAATAACATACAATTTACATCACTAATTTTGTTTGAAACTTCACTGTTATAAGCTATGGTTGGGATTCTGAATTTCCCAGAACATTCAAAATTTCAAATATTCTTCCAAATTATTATTTATGTTTAGCAAGCAAGGACACTATAGCAAAATAATTACAAGAATTTTAGTAAAGTAATAAAATCTATTGGGATGAAAATTTTAAAAATCATAATTAGTCTGGAGGACTAATTTAGAGAAATATATTTTTATTTTAGATGACCACACTTTATATGGACAACTCTATTCAATCCCCAAATGGAGTAAGTATATATTTTAAGAGATATGAAAATTCATGACCCTTCTCAGGGTATGCTTCTAAGATTGAACAACAACAACAAATCAGAGTCAAGAAATAAAGGTGTCAGCATAAAAATTGGAAGAGAAAAAAGGAGCAGAGAAGAAAAAAATCAAAGAAATACTGTAAGAAGGGATATCCTGATTATTACAATTTATATCAGTTTGGTTCAAAAAACACATGTGTGCAATGTTAGAATCCAGGTGTTCAATGACAGAGAAGACTATATTTTTACCTTGCAGTGACCTGTCAATATGAAATTTAACATATATTAGTTATCAAAATATTTTACATTTATGTGTTTTAAGATCCAGTGTATTTTCTCATGAGCCTAGTTCTACCTCAATCAGCACCCTTCTTTTATTTAACTTTTTTTTTAGCAATATTTTAATCTTATCCTTTAAAAGCAAATATTTTGCTTAGGGTGTGTGGTTGGGAGGGTTTGCCTAGTATGAATTATTTGTTTTAACTGGTCTTTTTAGCAGGACAATTCTCATAAAAACATACATTTGATTCCTTGTTTTGTTTTATTAGTGCACACAAATAAACATGCTGTTAGGTACTAATGGAATTATTTTTCTCTTGCTTAGTAGAAATAAACAGGTAAAGAAAACAGGTAAAGAAAAAAAGCTGTGGTCATTTTACTCTTCAGGCAAATCATCCTACAAACCTACTTTAACCAAGGTATATATCCCAGCCAATTTTAGTAATAAATAGACATCTTTTGAAATTTATTATTTAGTTGTGACATTTCTTAGTTATTAATTCGTGTATACAAAGGTATATCTGAGCACATAAAAGAAACTAACTTTTTAAAAAAATCAACTGAATGTAGAGCTATACAACATGCATAAATTGACCCTAGATCAATATCCAATCAACAACCCTTCCTTCAGACATTTCACTATTGGTCTGATCACACTGGAGTACTTTTTTTATCTTGAGAAATGTGTTTATTGGAAGAGAAAACTAAGAAGGTTTCTGAGTGACTGAAAACATATCAGGGACAGGAAAGAGAAAGTGTGTTCTTAAAATTTGGGTTAAGATATTACAAAAAATGGATGCATTTGAAAATGAAACAGATTATAAAACAGTAAATTGAAAGGTTTTAAAGAAAAAAAACTGGTTGCAAAGTGAGGCTTTGAGAACACGGTCCATATTTCATAAGAAAGAACTATTACAATCTAGTTTTAAATTATTCAAAAAATGGAGAATGAAAATTTCCATTTGGAACTGCTTTAACTGATTAAAAATGAAAAAAAAAAATCAGTTTATCTTATAGGCCAGATTTCAGTTGCTATATTGCTTTTGGCCAGAGAACAAATTAAATGTACAGTCATACATTTATTTCATGCTTTTAAAGTGTGTTTTAACGTATGCTTAAAGTCACGTTTTAAAGTATGACTTTTTAATACTTTGTTACTTTCTTTACATTGATGTTAAAGGACTTACCAGTTTTCATCACTTTATCTCCAAATTTGTGCCCAAGTGACTATTTCTGTCTTGCCTTTAACTTAACTTTTTTGGATGATTTTACTTTAGCAATCCATGATCCCAGCTGCTCAGCTAAAAGCAAGATGCTCTTTACTTTCTGTTGATTAAATTAAAAAAAGATGATGTTTCATTCGGAAATATTTCCAATTCTGTGTGTCTGTATGTGTGTGAATATTCTTCACATTTCTTTTGGTTCCCATGTTTCCAGCATGTTAAACTGGCCAGTAAAAAATTATGTTGGGAAGAAAGCCCATCCACCAACATAGCACATGGCCAACATGTAATTACTACTTATGCTGCCACTTCCATTTCTGAGTATTTCCTTTCGATTCCTCTTTTCATTTATGTAATTAAAACTGCACTGAATTAAACATTCTTTTTGTTAGAATCTGTTGTGCTTTTTCATTGACGTGTGCCCTAAACTGCAATAATGCTATGCACTTGGAAGGGGCTTGATAGATTTTAAAGAGTTTGCATATTCATCTCTTAATTTTGATTTCCAAAATTACAACTTGCATAAATAGATGTTATTATTTCCTTTAAAAATATGGAAACTGAGACTCTGGGAGATTAGGTTATATTTTCAAGGAATCTTGGCTGCTAATGTGCCCTGAAGTTGAAACTCCAGGGTTCTTTCCTCTATAAATGGTTGTCACTATTTTAAGAGTAAAGCAATTTCAGTTTGAAATTTATTGCTGATAGATTTGTGCATTCAATAAGAACTCTACCCACAAAAACAAAATAAAGTGATGTTGTGTTTTCTCTCTGATGTTTTACAACTATTTACTGATATGCTAGTACACTATAGTGAATTAATCCAAGTTTCCTGATAAGATAGTTCTGAATCCTAGCTGTAAAATTTATTAGCTAAGTAAAACTAGATATAATAACTAGCCTCTCTAAGCTTCAGCTTCCTCTTAGTAAAGTAGGAATAGCAATCCCTGTATTGCAATATTACAGCATCTAAATTGCTTAGCAGGGGCTTCCCTGGTGGCGCAGTGGTTGAGAATCTGCCTGCCAATGCAGGGGACACAGGTTCGAGCCCTGGTCTGGGAAGATCCCACATGCCGCGGAGCAGCTGGGCCCCTGAGCCACAATTACTGAGCCTGCGCGTCTGGAGCCTGTGCTCCGCAACAAGAAAGGCCGCGATAGTAAGAGGCCCGCGCACCGCGATGAAAAGTGGCCCTCGCTTGCCACAACTAGAGAAAGCCCTCGCACAGAAGCGAAGACCCAACACAGCCATAAATAAATAAATAAATAAATAGCTTAGCAATAACTGGCACACATTATGCCTTCAATAAATGGTAATTTGTACTACTTTTATTATTTAATGCTTAAAAGCATTACATATATTTCATTTTTTGTAAATATAGGGCTAATATTATGTTTATATACATATAGTAAAAATGAATAGAACAGAATATTTATGTTATTTTAAAGTAGAAATCTTAGGGGGATTAAGATAAATTTCATACCATATATTAGTCACTTCAGAAATATGTGTTTGATATAAATTTGCGTTTGATTAAGATGGATCACAGACCTAAGTGTAAAACACAAAACATTTATAGAAGACAGCACAGGAGAAAATGTAAAGAAACTTGAGTATGTTAACATTAAGGTACAGTATCAAAGGCATGATCCATGAAAGAAAAAAATAAATAAGCTGGACTTCATTAAAATCAGCAAAAGACATCGGCAAGAGAATCAGAGGCCAGACCACAGACTGGAAGAAAATATTTGCAAAAGACACATCTGATTAAATATAAAATGGTCTCAAAATCAACAATAAGGAAACAAACAACCTGATTAAAAAAGGGATTAAATTAAGGGACACTTCACTAAAGAAGATACAAAGATGGCAAAAAGCACATGAAAACATCCTCTACCTCATATGTTATCAGGAAATGCAAATTAAAATAACAGTGAGATACCACTGTACACCTATTTGAATGCCCCAAATCTGGAACACTAACAACACCCTTGCTGGTGAGGATGTGGGGCAATAAGAACTCTTATTCATTGCTGATGGGAATGCAAAATGGTGTAGCCACTTGAAAGACAGTTGAAGGTTACTACACATACTTTCACCATATAATCCAGTAATCATACTCCTTGGTATTTACCCAAAGGAGCTGAAAATTATGTCCATACAATAACCTGCACATGGATGTTTATGGAAGCTTCATTTGTAATTGCCAAAACTTGGAAGCAACCAAGATGTCCTTCCGTACGTGAATGGATAAATAAACTCTGGTATATCCAGACAATGGAATATTATTTAGCACTAAAAAGAAATGAACTATGAAGCCATGAAAAGAGGAGAGAACGAAGCCAAACTGGAAAAGGCTACATACTGTTAGATTTCAACTGTATAACATTCTGGAAAAAGCAAAATTATGGAGAAAGTAAAAAGATCATGGCTGTCAGGGGTTGGGGGCAGTGGGCATGACTAGGTGAAGCATAGAGAATTTTAAGGCAGCGAAAATACTCTGTATGATAACATAATGATGAACACATGTCATACTTTTGTCTGAACCCACAGAATATACAACACCAAGGGTAATTATAATGTAACCTTGGACTCTGGGTGATTATGATGTGTTAATGTAGGTTCATCAGTTCTAACAGTTGTAACACTTTGTGAGTGGTTTTGATAATGATGAAGCTATGCATGTATCAGGGTAGGGGGTATGTGGGAAATCTATACACCTTACCCTCAATTTTCTGTGAACCTAAAACTGCTGTAAAAAAATAAAGTCTTAAGTTAAATAAATAAATGGACAAGTGATAAACAATTCTATAAGGAAGTTATGAAGACAAATTTCAGTGGAAAGAGAAAAAAACAATACTATATACACTTTTAGTGGTGTTACAGTGTTTTCTCTGAATTTAAGGGTAATTTGGTGATCAGCTCGATACATGCCATAGTAAGTAACCCTACTGCATTCTTCTTTTCCCTTATCTCTTGCTGTGAAATTTATTAGGCTTGTCTCAACTTTTATTCATCCCCTCTCTAATAATTAGGTGGAGATGAAAGAATATACCTAAGGAATTTTTAAAATAAAAACAAAACAGGCAAACAAAAAATACATCTGGCTCTTAATGTTGACCAATTGAATCGAAATCTTTCTGAGTAGGACTGATTGTTTCTTTGTTATTTTTGTTTATAATTTTGGTAGATGCATATAATGAAATACTGTGCAACAGTTAAATTCAACACTGTAAGTATAGAAATAATATTATAAATCTTTAAAATACATAGTGTTAAAAAGAAAAAAAGAGAAATGGATTAGTTTAAGCAAAATATCATTCATATAAGTTTTAAAAATACACAGTATTTTTAAATACACTATATTAGGACATTTTTAAAAGGAAACATACCATATGTAAATTATACCTCAATAATTTAAAATTCTTTGCTTGACCAATTGAATCGAAATCTTTCTGAGTAGGACTGATTGTTTCTTTGTTATTTTTGTTTATAATTTGGTAGATGCATATAATGAAATACTGTGCAACAGTTAAATTCAACACTGTAAGTATAGAAATAATATTATAAATCTTTAAAATACATAGTGTTAAAAAGAAAAAAGAGAAATGGATTAGTTTAGCAAAATATCATTCATATAAGTTTTAAAAATACACAGTATTTTTAAATACACTATATTAACAATTTTTATAAGGAAACATACCATATGTAAATTATACCTCAATAATTTAAAAATTCTTTTCTTGAAAAGATTTATAGAGAAACATTAAATAAGTTGAGTTATTATCTCCTCTTCTTATACCTATGAATGCATTTTTTCTTTTTATATTATTAGTCATGTTAATTTAGAATTACAGAATGTAACCGTGTCTCAAATTTAACCTCACCCAACTATTTTGCTTTTAGTCATGATACAACCAGAAATCCAAGGGGTTAAATGATTTGCCCATAATCATAATGATAATTATGGCAGAAGCATGGGATACAACGTCTCCTAATATACTCTCCAGGAAAATATCTACAAAACTGTTAGCCTTAACTATGTGTTTTTATTTTATTTTTTCATCATAAGTAACTTCAAACCTTATTTTCTACTTATTCTACAAAATTCCTATGGTTAATATCATATAAAATGTAAAAAGGCATAATGATTTCCTTGTAAGGTCAAAAGAGGAGAAGATTTTCCATTCTCATCATTTCCGTTTAACATAACACTGGCAATCTTAACCATTACAACTAGTAAATAAAAATACAATCACAGGTGTACTAATTGCAATGGGAGAAATAAACTCGTTAAAAAATTTTAAACAAACACTTACAAACTTATAGAAAGTTGGAACTACAGTATAAAAACCTTCTTTTTCTATTAGCCATTTGAGGGTAAGTTGTCAACTTGAGGTACCATGATTCCTGAGTTCTCTAGTTGCCATTTCCTACCAACAAGTGAATTCTCTTGCATATCTCAAATTATCTATCAAACCACTAAGGTAGCACAGATATAATATTATAATTCTCAGGCTCCATTTAAATTTCACCAATTTTTCCAATCATATCTTTTGTAGTAAGATAGCTCAAATTATGTGCTGCACTTAGGCATTATGCGCTTTTAAGACATACTAAGAACTAACAGTTCCAGCTTCCATCTTTGAGACTGGAACAGTTAGTTTTTCCTTAACTTGATGATTTGAACAATTACAATCATCACCCATGAGTTATTTTGTTGTATCTTCCTCTTTAGGTTTGTCTGAAATTTCCTCGCGTTGTGATTTAGGTTAGGCATTTTTGTTTGGATTATTTCAGAAGAGGTCTTATGTTCTTATTGCATCCTGTCAATAAGGACAAATTTCATTTATCTCTTTATTGATGATTTTTGCTTTGATCAACTGATTCAGTCTTCTCAACTGGAAAATTATAAATTTTCCCTTTGCATTAATACATGTTTTATGGGAAGTGTTTTTAAAAAGCTATGTAAATATTCCACTCCTCATAAAATTTTCTAATCAAGTAATTAATAAATTATATCTTCATGAACTAATGCTTTCCATCTTCTCCAATGGGTTATAATCCTTTACTAACATTATTTATTTTGATGTTCAAATAGCCCCCAGTTTGTCCAGTGGGATCCTATTCAAGCTGCTTCTGTGTCCTTTACATGTTTCCTTCATTCTTTGAGAACTTATTTGCTTTCTGACACAACAAGATGGGTCAGGTTTGTCTTGTACACACCCTGCTCCAGCTGTATAATCATCCGTCTGTTCCTCTTCATCAAAATTGGTATTTAGAAACAAATATCTGGGGTATTTGATGCAGTCACTGTTATTCAGATATTGCTTTCCCCAGGCTCTTTCATTGGATACAACTAAGGAATATTTGTATACTACTATACTGCACACACTATAATGCATACTATCTATTTATCTATCTATCTATCTATATTTCTAATCAATACATATCAATGTATTAGAAACCATGAGTTCCCACTAATATTTCTAATTGCAATCCAACAGCATAGAAGTGATTCTAGTTTTATTCCTTTCCTTATTTGTAACTCCTTTCTATTAGAGAAAGAATATTTGCTATGATGATTCTTAATATATTTACATATTTGGTCAATCCTCCTATAACAAATCTCTCATATCTGCCACCATCACTTCTCTCTCAGGGGAGTTCAGCTATGTAACCAGGCTCGGATACATCATACTGGTCTTTCCCATGAAGAGATGTCCTCCTCAGCCCACACTCTGACTCTCACACTGGGTTACTCCACAGTGAATATGCCCACCTCATCCTTTTCTGACTCTTTCTGCCCACACCAGTCCAAATCCTTATATAATTTTCTTTACTATGCTCAATCTCTGACACTCCACCTCTGGCTGCCATCTCTTAGAATACCTACTTACTCTGATTTTGTTCTGAAACCTCAATGTGTGCAACTGAGACTTTTTTCAGCCCCGAAGTTGATGTTACTTTGCTCTGTCCCTAGAAGATTTCACTGAACAGTCCAGCAAGGGAATGAAAGGGAAGGAAAGGAGAAGAGGAACGGAAGGTGTGTAAAATTATCTTTATTCACACAACTTGATTGTGTAGGAAATCCTAATCAATCTTTTTTTTTAAATGTTAGGTCTGCTAAATAAATTAATCAAGGCCACAGTATGCAAGGTCAAAATATAGTTTGTATTTCTACATACTAGCAAAATACACTTGGGAAGTGAACTCTAAAATTCATGCCTTTTACAACAACATTAAAGAACTTAAAACACTGAGGTAAAAATCATAACAGAATATATGTAAGATCTCTACACTTAAATTTGCAAAAAATTATTGAGAGATTTAAAGAAGTCCTAAACAGATAGGAAGATATAACATGTTCATAGATTGGAAGATGTATTATGGACTGAACATTTGTGTCCCCCTCAAATACATATATTGAAACCCTAATCCTCATTTTGGCTGTATTTGGAAATGGGGCCTCTAAGAAAGTAAAGTTAAATGAGGTCATAAGGGTGGGGCCTTGATCCTACAGGATTAGTGCCTTTATAAGAAGAGATACTAGAGAGAGTGCACATGCGCGCTCTCTCTCTCTCTCTCTCTCTTCCTCTCTCCTACCTCAACCCGTCTCTATGGGACAACAGACACCAAGGAAACACCACATGAGGACATAGTGAAAAACTGACCACCTGCAAGCCAGAAGTAGAGCTCTCAAAATAAACCAAACCTGCTGCACCTTGATTTGGAAACTTTAGCCTCAAGAGCCATAAGAAAATAAATTTCTGTTGTCTAAGCCATTAGCCTATGTTATTTTGTTATGGCAGCCCAATCAGATTAATATGTCTATTCTCTCCAACTTGATTTATATATTTAATAAAATCCAAACCATAACCCAGTATATTTAAATATATTTTGATGAAGCTAATATTTATATAAAAATGCAAATGACATAGAATTATCAAAAATACTTGAAAAAATCAAAATTGGTGCACTTACTTGATTTCAAAACTTACTCTGAAGCTACAATAAGCAAGATAACATACACAATATACAAATAGATCAATGGAACAGAATCAATCATTCATAATTAGAATACAATATAAATGTTCAATTGATTTTTGACTAAGGCATATGACATTTCAAACAGGAAAGTGTTTTCACAAACTATGCTAGCACAACTGGTTCACTATACGGATCTCCATATGGAAAAAAGAACAATAGTAAAAAAAAAAAACACTTTTCACATGTTACACTATACACAAAAATGTATGAAAGATCTAGATGGAAAATATAAAACTATAAATTTACCAGAAGAAAATATGCGGGAAGAAAAACCTTATATGGTCTTAAGGTAATCAACATTTTGTTAGACAAGACCCAGAGAGCACTAACCATAAAAAGAGAAAAACAGCGCTTCCCTGGTGGCGCAGTGGTTGAGAATCTGCCTGCCAATGCAGGGGACACGGGTTCGAGCCCTGGTCTGGGAAGATCCCGCATGCCGCGGAGCAACTAGGCCTGTGAGCCACAGTTACTGAGCCTGCGCGTCTGGAGCCTGTGCTCCGCAACAAGAGAGGCCGCGATAATGAGAGGCCCGCGCACCGCGATGAAGAGTGGCCACCACTTGCCGCAGCTAGGGAAGGCCCTCGCACAGAAACGAAGACCCAACACAGCCATAAATAAATAAATAAAAATAAACCCAAAGTTAAAAGAAAAAAAAGGAGAAAAACAAAAAGAAAAAATGGACTTCATTAAAATTAAAAACTTCTCCTCAACATAAAGAAAATGAATGAGCCATTCAGAAACTGGGAGAAAATTATTTGCAATAACTATATATCTGACAAAAAACATATATCCAAATATAAACAACTCCTACGACTCAATTATAAAATCTCAACAACCTAATAAAATATTGGGCAAAAGTCAAAAAGACACTGCATAAAGGGATTATATATATGTTATATATCATTAACCATTTTATTAAGCTATAGTAAAGATGCTCAACATCCTTAGTCACGAGGGAAACGGAAATAAAGAATATATTGCAATTTTACTATGCACTCTATAGAATGGCTCAATATAAAGACAATACCAACACCAATGTTATCCAGAACATTGAATAATAGGAGCTCTCATACGTTAGTGGTAAGAGTTTAAAATGGTACCATATCAGAAAATCAGAATTTTCTCGCTAAGTTAACCATATACCTAATCCATGACTGGAAACTTCACTCTATGCATTTGCCAAACACACACACACACACACACACACACACACACACGTACACAAAAGGACCCAAATACCTATTAACAGGAGATTGGATTAACAAGTTGTGGCATACTAATACAATGAACACCACTCAGCAATAAAGAATAAACCTCTGATAAATACAACAGCATGCAAAAACCTCAAAAAATATTATGCTGAGGAAAGAAGTTACATGAAAAAGAATACATGCTCTGTAAATTCATTTTCATGAAATTCTAAATGAGGAAATACCAATCTCTGTTGAAAGAAGTCACAACAGTGGTTGCCTGTTGTGGGTAGGAGGTTGACTAAGAACGAACACAGGGAACTTTCCAGGGTGATGGATATTTTATATCTTCATGTGATTGCAGAGGTAGGTGCATTTGTCAAAACTCATCAGATCATACTTAAGATCAGTGTGTTTTGCTATAGGTAAGTAAATTATACTTCAAAATTTAAAAATGCTTTTCTTGAAGAGATTTATTGAGAAAGTTTAAATATGCCAACAAATATTATCTCCCCATTCCTATGACCATGTAACTATGTGTACATTTCTTTCTTTCTTTGCTTTTAATTTATCAGCTATGTTAATATAGAATTATAGAGTGTAATGATATCTCAAATTTGATCTCACCCAAATACTCCATTTTTAGTGATAATAAAACCAGAAACCCAGGGAATTAAATGATTTTCCCAAGTCTTATGATCTACTCTCTCTAAAAATATCTACAAGACTGTTTACTTAACTGTATATTTTAAATTTTGTATTTAGCATGAGCAATTTCAAAAAACTTTTAAAAAGTAGGCTTGTTACAAAAATAAAGAATATAGAATACAAATCAAAGGGAAAAATATTAATATATTGAGTGTACTTCTATAAAGAAATATTGGGCCTAGAGAACATATTCTTAATTCACATTAAAAATCATTCAAAATAAAATAACTTTAATCATTCCAATTAAAAATGGGCAAAGAACTTCAATAGACATTTCTCCAAAGAAGATATACAAATAGCCAATAAGCCTATGAAAGAATGTTTAACATCACTAGTCCTTAGGGGAATTCAAATCAAAACCATATGAGATCCCATTAGGATGCCTATTATCAACAAAACAGGAAAAAAAAAAAAACTGTTGGCAAAGATGTGGAGAAATTGGAACCATTTTGCATTGTTGGTGGGAATGTAAAATGATGCAGCCCCTGTGGAAATACTATGTTGGTTCCTCAAAAAATTAAATATAGAATTACCATATGATCAAGAAATTCCACATCTGGGTATATACACAGGAGTATTGACAGCTGGGACTCAAACATATATTTGTACAACAGAATTATTCCCAATAGCCAAAAGTGGTAACAAACCAATGTCCATCGACAGATGAATGGATAAACAAAATATGGTATGTACATACAACAGAATATTATTCAGCCTTTAAAAAGAATGGATACCTGATACGTACTATCAATACAATATGACTGAAACTTGAAAACATTATGTTAAGTGAAATAAGCCAGACAATGAAAGACAAACATTGTGTGACTCATATGAGGTACCTAGATATGCAAATTCATAGGCAGAAAATAGAATAGTGCTTACTAGGGGCTCAGGTGAGGGGGTAAAGGCAAATTATTGTTTAATAGATACAGAGTTTCAGTTTGGGCTGATGGGAATTCTCTGGATGGATACTGGTGATGGTTGCTCAAAAATACGAATGTTTCTAATGTCACTGTATTAGAAACTTTAAAATGTCACTTAAAATGATTAAAATGGTAAATTTTATGTTATGTATATTTTACCACAATAATAAAATAATTTTACAAACTTTATTATTTTAATATAGTTGATGTGTAAAGCCTTTTATACTTATGTGAAAAGAAATGCAATAAATGCATGCCTCTAAAGATTTATTATTTTGAAAATAATTTTTATTGTCAAAAACATAGCTTTGCCTCAGAATCATTAAGGTAATTTTGAAAATAATTTGTGCACATTTATATTATTTAAAATGACTCCATACTGTTTCTTAAATTATTTATTTTTTTACAAAATTTTAGTAGACTTAGTAAATGTACTTCAAATATATAAAGTTTTCAAATTGTTATTCTTTATTGGGGAGATATTGTCATCTGTGTGTGTTTGTGTAGGCAGGTGTGTATTTTCTTTGAAATATAGTTTTGTCTGAAAATGATCCAATTTTCTGTTGCTTTGTGAATCCGTTATTTTCTTAGAGATATTAATTTATAGAAACTTTTGCTATGTTTTTAACAGTGATAAAAATCTGTGTATAAATTTTGTTTTCATTGAAAACAACAAGGCTAAAAATATTTATTTGTGGTTTGTGTAGAGTTGTCAGCCCCAGTTCTGCCTTGAAGAACAGAATGTTGCCCCAGCTGTGTGAAATCCCCTTCACGGATTGTCTCAACTCCAGAGAGCTGTCTCACCCAAAGTCACCATTTCTGAGGGAAGCTCACATCCAGAATCTGATGGAGGTAGAGGTGTAAGGGGTTAGCCATTTCAGTTTAATGAAAGAAGATTCTGTTGGGATATTTACACTCCAGAGACCCCATGAGGTGGGCTGAGGCCATAAGGGCTGCATCACTGACTAACTCTTCATTCAATCCAAATTCTCACATCTCCCTTCCACAGGTGTTTATGCCAAAAAAACTCCTTATATGTGTTGTGAAAGGCTAGATTGTGCAACACCCAAAATATACACTGCTGAAATTTATACTAGTAAAATGCTGTCTGCATTTTTATCTAATCAGATCCAAAATTTAAAAACTATTGCTACAGAATATCTAGAAAATGTATGCTTGTGGTACTTCTGTGCTCCATATTTTTAATCAAATTTGCTTTGGAACCATTTAAATGTTACCAATAAGGAAAAAAGCTACTTTTGTGAATGCTTTGAAATAGTGTTGATTTTTCCAAAGGAAGTTGTGATCTGACCAGACTCACTGTACTGTGAGATGAAGAATTTATTAGTAGCTGCTGATTTTGAAGTCCTACTGGCTTATTACCTATTTTAATAAAGATTTGTTCCTGACATAGCCTTTTTTCAAAGTTTGTTCTAAAAGAAAGAAGAGAAACAGTGTCCATTAGCTCCTTCCTTCTCTTAGAAGTTGCAAATTACCCAATATGGAATTCTGCATCAGTAAAGATCCAATTTAAGAGTTTTGGAGGAGAACCAATCTTTTCTCACTTTATTGTGGCGCTCATCATAATCAGCATCTCAGTGGTCAGTTGTGGGTTGTATATGAAGGGTAAATATATTAATAATTTATATGCCTCAGCGCATTTTAATAGTGAGATTCATGATGAACCTTGAAGTTGTAGAGACACAGGGAAAGATTTTAGGAAGTTGGACCAAAAAAAAAAGATGTAAGTAATAAGAGGAACAGCTTCAATTAAACTAAGAAGAGATTAATTAATGCTAAAGGCCACAGGGGTCAGCAGTAAGAAAATGCCTCAGAGAAAAGAATGAGTGAAGAATGATGTGACAGAAAAATAAATTAATTTAAGTCAGAGGCCAGGAAAGCATTATTATTCAGTTCTGAGTCAAGGTCAGTATAAGATGAAAAAATTAAGAAGAAATTCCATGAGATCCATGAGAACTGAAGTTAAGACACTGGTTAGCAAGCAAGAAAGAAATTAATAATGTTTACTGAGTATTTACAATATGCCAGAAAACATACTTAATGTAGTCCAGAAATTATTATATTCAATTCTAGCAATACCTTCGTGAAAAGAATGCTACTGTACAGTGGTAAACTGGCAAAACTTTAACAACTAACTCTCCAGGGAAAGGAGGCCTGATTTGTACTGTCTGACAATTTCTGTGGTGTAAATACCACACCATACTCAATTTAAAACTACCACCATGGCATTAACTGTCATGAGAACACCCTGAAAAATTTTAAATGGGCTCTTGCAAGCAGGCATGAACTAGCTCCAGCACACTACTACTGCTATGTCTGGTTTAAAAATGAAAACACTAACACAAATCATAAATCCAGGCAAGGGTGGACTTAAATTTATGTAAAGCTTTTCTGATTCAAAGTTCCATGATATTTTTGCTAAACAAGTCTTCAGGAAAAACAAAACAAAACAAACAAAAAACTTGTTGTCTGGATGGCCTTGGGGAAGTCAATATTGTCCTAGTGCTGTGCCTGGGCTAGAAATTAAAATTAATTAAGAGCTTAAAAGGACCTGAGAAACCCAAGAGATGGAGTTAGAAGAATAAAATTATCTATCCTCTGGGCATCCAGAATGGAGCTTTTGAAACTTGCATTACAACTTCTAGTTTAAAAATAACAATATGTAGAGAAGATTTCCCTCTTCCTCTTCTTTAAAACACATAAAATAATTTAGGAGATCAATACGAAAAAATGCTTGCCTTATCCTTGAAGAAACTAAGGAACTCCCTAAAGTTACCTATATGCAGTGAATTTTTAAAGGCAGAAAGAAAAGACACTAAGAAAGAATACACGGAGCTGAGTATCTAAGAAAATTTTAGCAGAGTTGAATTTGACAAAATATTTAATATTACATGGAAGAAAAAAATCAAGACCATTTTATTTAGAAAAAAGGTAATGGTTATGTGGGTTGATGACAGGAGAAAGGGGATCAGTTTTGGCACAGAAATGGCAGGTAAAATGAATCAAACAGGAAAGTCATATTTGCAGGAAACTATGTTAGCATGAGACTGAAAGAGAAAAAAAATTATATTTTGAAAAGTCCAAGAGCCACTAATTTGAGCTGGCTGCAAAGAAGTATAAAATCAAACAAATGAAAGCCTTGCCTCTTATTCACACCACACTCACATTTAGCTCACATCATATTCACATATACAGAGAATTCCTGTCTTGCACTCTTGCCTCTGCTTCACATATTACCTATAAATAACTGGACTAGGACAGACATTGTATTCAATAATTACTAAAAAGGGACCAGATTGGAATTTGTATAATTGTACTAGAATAAGAAAAAAAGAGCAAAAGAATAGGATCAATAGATCAATACAAAATGTGGTATCAGGAAATTATGATGAAACAGACATGAACTGTTTTGTTTTGTTTTACAGTGTAAAACAATTTTTATGGAATTCCAAAATACCATACAGATAATGATTTATGTAGTAAATTGTTTTAAACCACATAAGAATGATGAGCACAACATTCAGGATAGCAGCATGAACTGTTAAAAAAAAAATAACAAGAAGATGGGTTTCATACAATGAGTCCAAATATTGACCTAAGGGTTGATATAAGATAATCTAATAACAGAGGAAGGGGTTAAAATATAAATGGACAGGATTAATGGGGGGAAAAGTGAGGAGAGTAAAATGAAAGAACAGAAAGGCAAAATTGGAAACAACAAAAGAGAAAGTAGAACTTGCTATAAACATGGTAGATAAAAGAGAAGACTAGACCCAGAAAAGCAAGCAAAATGAGTTAGAAAGATAGAGCCAAAAAGATTTAGAGAGAATAGGCTGAAAAAGAAAAATCACACGATCATATGAATAGATGCACAAACACTTTCGACAAAATCCAGCACCCATTCATGTTAAAAATTTTAAGTACACAAAGGATAGAGGGAAACTTCAACTTGATAAAGAATATCTGCAAAAAACCTACAGCTTACATCATACTCAAAGGTGAGAAACTTGAAGCCTTCCTACTAGGATCAGGTACAATGACAGGATAACCCTCTCACCACTGCTTTTCAACATGATACTGGAAGTTTTAGCTAGTGCAATAAGACAAGAGAAGGAAATAAAAGGTATACATATTGAGAAAGAAGAAATAAAACACCCTTGTTCACAGATGACATGACTATCTATGTAGAAAATCTGAAAGAATCAACAAAAAACCTCTTGGAACCTATAAGTGATTATAGCAAGGTTGCAGGATACATGGTTAATATACAGAAGTCAAACATTTTCCTATATACAAGCAATGAACAAGTAAAATCTGAAAGTAAGAACACAATACCATTACATAGGAACCCCCCAAATGAAATACCTATGTATAAATGTAGAAAGGAGGTACAAGATCTATATAAGGAAAACTACAAAATTCTGAAGAATGAAATCAAATAAGAACTAAATAAATGAAGAGAAATTCTATGCTCATGAATAGAGTCAATATTGTCAAGATGTCAGTTCTCCCCAACTTGATCTATAGATTCAATGCAATCCCAATTAAAATCTCAGCAAGTTATATTGTGGATAATGACAAATTGATTCTAATATTTATATAGAGGGGCAAAAGACCCAGAATACCCAAAACAAAACTGAAGGAGAAGAATGAGATTGGAGGACTGACACTACCCAACCTCACGACATTATAAATTTACAGTAATCAGGACAGGGTGGCATTGGAGAAAGATTAGACAGATCAATGGAGCAGAATAAAGAGCCCACAAACTGACTTATGTATATATATTTAACTGGTCATTGACAAGGAGCAAAGGCAATACAGTGGAGCTAAGACAGTCATTACAGTAAGTGGTGTTGGAATAACTGGACATCCACATGCAAAAATTAATCCAGACACAAACTGACATCCTTCACAAAAACAAACTCAAAATGGATCATAGACTTCATTGCAAAATGCAAAACCATAAATCTCCTAGAAAACAGCACAGGAGAAAACCTAGATGACCTTGGATACGGTGATACCATTTTAGATACAATACCAAAGGCACATGTATGAAATAAATAATTGACAAGCTGGACTCCATCAAAATTAAAAACTTCTGCTCTGTGAAAGACAATGGCAATTGAATGAAAAGCCAGGCACAGACCAGAAGAAAATATTTGGAAAAATGATACTTCTAATAAAAGACTATTATCCAAAATACACAAAGAACACTTAAAAATCAACAATAAAAAAGCAAAAAACTTAATTATAAAATAGGTCAAAAACCTTAAGAGATACCTCATCAAAGAAGATATACAGATGGCAAATAAACATATGAGAAGAGTCCCACATCATATGTCATCGCGAAAATGCAAATTTAAATGACAATGAGATATCACTACACATCTATTAGAATAGCCAAAATCTAGGACACTGACAATTCCCAGTTTTTGGTGAGGATGTGGAACAACAGGAACTCTCACATATTGCTAATGGGAATGCAAAATAGTATAGCCAGGTTGGAAGAGAATTTGTTGGTTTCTTACAAAACTAAACAGACTCTCACCATTACGATCCAGCAATAGCGCTCCTGGGTATTTAATGAAATGAGCTGAAAACATGTTTACAAAATACCTGGACATGGATATTTACAAAAGCTTTCTCTATAATTGTCAAAACTCAGAAGCAACCAAGATATCCTTCAGTAGGTGAATGGATAAAACTGTGGTACATCCAGACAATGAATATCATTCAGCACTAAAAAAAAGAAAGAGCTATGAAGCCGTGAAAACACACAGAAGAACCTTAAATGCGTATTACTAAATGAAGTAAACCAACTTGAAAAGCTACATACTGTGTGATTCCAACTATATGACATTCTGGAAAAGACAAAACTATGGAGACAGTAAAAGATTATTGGTTGTCAGGGTTAGGGGATGGGGAGGGATGAGCAGGTAGAGTACACAGGAAGTTTATGTCAGTGAAATAGTCCCTATGATTCCATCATAATGATACATGTCATTATACTTTGCCCAAACACATAGCATGTACAACATGTACAGTGAACTGTAAACTATGGACTTTGAGTGATTATGATGTGTAGGTTCATCACTTATAACAAATGCACCACTCTGGTGGGGGATCTTGATAATGGGGAGGGTATGCATGTGTAAAGGCAAGGGGTATATGAAAAATATCTGTACCTTCTTCTCCATCTTTCTGTTAACTTAAAACTCCTCTGAACAAAGTCTTAAAAAGCAAATTTAAATAAAAAGAGAACAAGTTATGAGAATAATTTTACAGTGAAGATGCCATTTTAATCCAATAATCATAGTGATTACCAGTAATGGCACAAATTGAAGTCTTCCACCCCCGGTAAGATGCAATGAGAAGAACAGCATCACTTGTGTGATTTCCTGCTGAAGATTCATAACCCAAATCTAATCATGAGAAATCATCAGACACACACAAATTGAAGAACATTTCAGAAGATAAGTGGCCTGTAATCTTCAAAAGTGTCAGGATCATGAAATCAAAGAAATATTGAGAACTTTATCAGAAGACAGAAAGAAACCAAAGAGGCATGACAACTAAATGCAATGTATGATTGTGAACTGCCTTGTTTTTTTATAAAGGATGATATTGGGATAAGCGGCAAAATTTGAATGGGGTCTGCGGTAGATGTTTATAATCCATCAATGTTAATTTCCTGATTTTGATGGTGTGTTGTGGTTATATAGGAGAATATCTTTGTTTGAAGGAAATAAACACTAAATTATTTGGTTGTGGAATAAAGTGATTTAGAGAGAAAATAAAAGAATGGAAGGAGTTGTTTCCAAGAAGAGATCAGAACAATGAGGGAAACAACTTAGAAGACAAAAAGAAATAAATAATTTAACTTCATACAAATAATCGAATAATCTGTTTACAGATACATACTCAAATGGTAAAATACAACATATACTAGGGAAAATATATTTGCAACTCATAATAAAACTCATAGGAAGAGACTCCATTTTCAGACATGGTAGAGAAGTTATTTGGAAAAACTTATGTTAAAAACAATTTAAAATACTGGAGCGAATATAAACAACAGTTCCTTTAAGGTAATAAAGACAAGATGTCAGAACGAAATGTAACAGGAAGTAAACACCTAGGTCAGTAAGTAGAACAGCAGATCGTAAAGCTGCGTTTTCTATGAGAATATGTTTATAGGAGAAAACTTGCTTTTCAGCTTTGTTGCACTTCTTGGGTAAGAGGTACACAATTCAAGGTCAAAGATGCAGACTCAACATTCAAACATTAAACAGTTAAAACAAGTTGTTCATGCTATGGAACTGGAGAGAAAATTACCTTACTGTAAGCAAAGCTAGAGGAATAAAGGAAAGAAAATACATAAGTAATTAAAGGTAAAGAAAAAAATAACTGGCCCTCGCCAGTAAGAAGCTGGCCCTCGCCAATATTTTGAGCCAGATTAAAAATGTGCAAGTAAACCAGAGAACCCTAAGATTCAAGATAAAACTTGAAAGCAGTCAGACAAAAAGGAGCTAAATATCTTCAAAGGAGAAGCAGATTGCCAGCTGATTTCTCAGTAACAACAATCCATTCATAATCCAGGGGACAGAGAAATGTTCCTTGACGTGGCTGTCACTCTCACATTCTATACCCACAAAAATTAACTTTTTAACACAAAGCCAAAAATATCCTCAGATAAACAAAGCTGAAGATATCATCATCAGCATATATACTAATGAATATACTTATTTCATAACAAAGGCAAATGATCTCTAATTGAAAGTTGATATGTAAGAAGGAATAGTGAAGAAAATGTAAAATGTGTGAATAAATCTGAACAAACAAGGAACATAAAAGACAATGACAGTATAAGTCATATTGGAAGGGAATAGCGCTAAAATATTCTGTGATACTTTTACAAACCAGCATCCAGGTAACGTTATAGATTAAGGCAACTCTTAAAAAGATATTTCACAGCAACAAACTTATAAAGGAGTATGAGAATTTGACGAAGGCATTAAAAAAAATCGTGTATATGATGAAAAGAATGTAAACGCGAATCAAACTACTGTAATCTTTTTTTATAAAATAAATGATTTAATTATCAATATTTCTAATCTTTTAAATTACAGCACACTCAATAATATTAGTTTTACATTTTTTACTTCCTGTAAACTAATAGCAAGAATTAGAAGGGTTTTGGAGCTTTGACAAAAAAAAAAAATCTAAGGTAACAGAACAGTTTTAATTTTCCCCAATGATTATTAAGATGATGTTGCATGGTTTCAGCATGCAAAGACATTTTTATGGTCCCATATGAACCCACGAAAAGAGGACTTTCTGTACTGTTACTCCTAAAGAAGCCACTAACCCAGGCTCAGCATACTTTTCTTGTGCGTGTAAAGGGCAGAAAGTAAATATTTTAACATTGAGGGCCACAAACAGCCTCTGCACCATATTCTTCCTCTTTTTTCCTTTTTTTAAAAATCCAGTCTTAAAAACGTATACAAATTCTCTTTAGACCATGAGCTAAGAAGCCTTCTGAATTTAGCCCACCAGCTTATTTCAAAAAATATTTAACAGACGCCAAAAATGCAATTTACAAAAACTAAGTCAAGGAAAGAGAACCTGAGTAGCCCTATAACCATTAAAGAAAATAAGTCAATAGCCCACGTTTCCCTATAATAAAACTATTGTATCAGAAGGTATTTTTAATGAATTCTAGACAACATTCATAAAAGCATTAATTCAATTACACACACAAATTATATAAAGTAATAGAAAAAGTGGTAATATTTCCTATCTCATTTTATGTGACTATCATAACTTTGATGTCTAAATACAATAAAACAGTTAAAAGAGTTAAAAAAAGTAATTTTACTGAGTGATATCTTGTATGAAAATGAATGATTTTAAAAAAGTAGAAATTGCAAGCAAAGAAAGAGCAAGTGGAATACGATAATGAAAAGTTTTATATCATTACCAAGGTGAACTCTTTCCAAATCTGCAAGTTTAGTTCAAATAACAAAAATCATTTAAGGTAATTGCTTGGATTAACATATTGAAGGGAAAATAAACAGTTCATTATATGCATACATATATTTGACAATATTTCATATTCACTTATGATTAAAAAACATAAAACACTCGGATTAAAAGGAAATCCCTTAGTCTGAAAAAAATACCTTTAAAAACAAACTTAAGAAACTTCACAATTAATGACAAAATGTTGAACATTTTAAAAAACTAAGAACAAAATAAAGAGGTCCCTCTCATGTCATCTATTCAATATTCTATTGGAGTTTTTAATCAATGCAGAAAGACAAGTAAAAAAAAAAATGTTTTTCTTGATCCCACTCACGCTCTCCCCATCAGACAGTGCTACAAACAACTGCTCCCTTTTGCAGCAAGACTCTAACGCTGCCTGTGTGTACTTGCTCCAATTTCTCTCTCTCCATTCCCTTCGAAATCCACTGCAATGAGAATTCCGGGCCCACCACAGCACTGAAACCATAAACACCAAATTCACCTAGAATCTCCATGAAACTAAAGTCAGTAGTCAAATCAGAACTCTCTACCTCCTTGACTTAGCAGCTTTTGACTCAGTTAACACACTCTATTCTCCAAACATTTTCTTCACCTGTCTTCTAAGGCACTCCCAGCTCTTAGATTCCCTTGCAGTTCAAGGAATATTCATTCTGTTGTATATGTTGGTTTTTCTTCTTTCCTCCCACATCATCCTCCACCTCACACATGTCTGAATGTGAGTTTGTTTCTAAATACAGCCCTATTTCCACTTCTCACTACATTCACATTCTTAATATCTAACAGTCCCATGACTTTAAATACCAGCTATATGCTGATGGCTTCTAAGAGGTCCCATTTTAGTTTTCCTGAACTTGTATTTGGGCTGGCCAAAAAGTTCCTTCGGGTGTCCATAACATCTTAATGGAAAAACCTGAACGAACTTTTTGGCCAACCCAATACAATCTCAAAGCTCCATTTATCTTCATACATCTGAAGATGAACTCAAGCTCTTACTCTTAATGCTCTCTAAATAAAAACAATCAATTTCTCAGTTGCTCAGGCCAAAATGTTTTGAGTCATCTGTAACAATGCTTCCTAACATCCATGCATAAATACTACATAGATTTCTATTGTACCAATTTTAAAGCCAGAAGTCAGACTGATATTTTTAAAACTTATTTCATATAACATCAGTCTTCTGCTAAAAATTCTACAATATCTTCCATCTTAGAGTAAAAGTCAAAATCCAATGTCTTGTTTATTAGTTTCCTATTGCTGCTGTAAAAATTATGACCAACTTAGTGACTTAAAACACCACAAATTTATTCTCTTATAGTTCTGGAGGTCAGAAGTGTAAATGCAAGGTGTTGGCAGGGCTCTGTTCCTTGTGGAGGCTTCAGATGAGACCGTTTCTTTGCTGTTTCCAGCTTCCAGAGGATGTCTGCATTCCTTGGCTCCTGTTTCTATCTTCCATCTTCAAAGCTTGTTACTCTAACCTCTGGTTCCATTGTGACATCTCTTTTTTGCTGACTTTAACCCTCTTGCCTCACTCCTATAGGGACCCATGTGATCACATGGGGATTGCATAGGAAATCCAGGGTATAATCTCCCCCATCTCAAGATCCTCAATTTAATTACAGCTGCAATAGTCTCTTTTTGCTATTTAAAATAACATATAATGAATTCTGAGAATTAGGATGTGGATATCTTTGGCGCAATTATTTTGTCTACCACACTTTGTAGGATCTGGGCATCCTGTTATCTTTCTGCCTTTCCCTTCTACCACCTGTCCCTTGCCCCCTTTGCTCTAGGCACATGTACCTCCCTGCCCTTTCTTGAATATTCATGAGGAATTTCCTGATTTAGAGCATTTGCAGTAACTATTTCTTCTTGATGCAAAAAATATTCCTCCAACAGCTGCTTAGTTACCCCTTTCACTTCCTCCAAATCCTTTGCTTAAATATCACCTTCTCAGTAAGAAAGTACTGACTACCACCACCTGCTCTGCTCCATTCCTCAATATTCCTTACCTTGCTTTCTCTCTTCTTTTCTGATAGTAAACTTCATCGTCTAACATACCATAAGAGTAATATATTTATTATGTTTATCTTTAATTTTTTGCATTTTCCACTAAAAATGTGAGCTTCGTGACACAGGGTGTGTTGTCTTTTACTCAGTGGTGTGACCTGGTAACCTAGAGAGTGCCTGAAAAATAATTGGTGTTCCACACCTATTATGGATTTGGGAATGAAGCAATCAATAAGCAAAAAATAGATGACCTGAAGAAACAGTCGATAAAACACTTGAAAAACTTGTTCACAGACATGAAAGTTCATTGTTATTTAGGAAAATGCAAATTAAATCACCAGTTTTGAAAAAAAATTTCTAAAAATATCAAGCTTGGGTCTCTTTGTAGAATAGAAGAAATTCTCGTATACTGCCAGTGGGAGTAGGTATTGGTTAAAACTTAGGAAACTAAAATGGCAGTATTTGGAAAAATTGAAGCTAGGCACACACTAGAGATCAGTAATTTTATTCCTAATTATATACTCTGAAGCTATTCAATGTACATAAGTATCAGGGTGCATGTACAGAAATGTTCACAGAAGCATTGTTAGTAAAGCCAAAGTAAGGGGAAGGGGCAACATCGTATCTCCATTATTGATAGAATGTATAACTAAATCCAAACACATTCACATAAAGAGATCCTCTGCACAAAAATATGGTTTAATTTCATAAACCTATCTGAGTGAAAGAAGAAAGACACAAAAGAATATATGAACTGTGATTACACTCAATTTCAGAAACATTTAAAACTCCAGCATGTTGTTTATGAGTGGCTACATAGATGCTCCGACTATAAAGAAAAGAAAGGCATTATTAACCCCAAATGAATCTTATTGCCACCTTTAGAAAGGAGAAATGATGTTGTTACTAACAGACCCACACAGAGAGTTTCTTAGGGGCCATGAGTTTTCCATTTCTTCACCTGCGTTGAGGTCACCCGATTTGATTTATACTTATTCATTAAAGTTTATATGTGTGTTTTATTCAACTTTCAGCATGTATTACATTTGAAAATGAAAAAAAAGAATTAAAGGTCAATTAATAAGGAGAACTTATGGATCAAAAGAAAAAAACTAGATTATTAATAGAAAAATTGGTGAGGGATATACACACTCATTTAAAGAAATGCGAAATGCTTTAAACATATGAAGAAATGTTCATTCTCACTTAAAATAAGAGAAATATGTTTTCATTTACAAGATTGAAAAGCTATTAAAAATGATGATAATACAGAGATTGGATACAATTGTGGAGAAATACTTAACTTTCATACCTTGCTGTTGGCATGATAAATTCAAACTGCATCAGTGGAGAGCAATTTAGCAATACCTATGAAAGTTTAAAATTTCCAAACTTTGCTTCAGCATTTCACTTCTAGTCATATTTCTAAAGGTATACCAGCACTGTGTGAAATAACATGTCATATTATTGTATTACTAAATATTTTTTTAAAATGACTAAAGGTTCTTCAAAAGAAAAATGGTAAATTATGATACATCCACTGGAAAGAATACTATGCAGCTACTATTTTTTTTTAATGAAGGATATCTTTATGTCCTGAAATGGAAAATGTCCTCAAGTTACATTTTTAACTAAAAACAAACCAACCATGTTTTATAACATGGCATAAAGTACACCACCATTTATGTAAAAACAAAATCATAAATACTTATTAAATAGTTCTATAATGTCTCTTGGAATACGTACAAAAATACAAAACAAAACAAAAACAAAACAGAACTGGTAAATGCAGCTGTTTCTTAGGAGGAGAACTATGGATGCCTGAGGATCCTGGTGGGAGTCTCAGTTTTAACTATACACCCTATTTTGCCTTTTAAATTTTATTCAAAGTGCATGCATTATCAATTCCACATATAAATTAAATAATAAACACATAACAACTACAAAAATAAATTTGACATCTCTATGAAGTAGCAGAAATATTCCTGTTACCTATGCAATTTTAGTTTTGTAATGATATCATTCAGAAAAGAAAGTCAGCTAACTATCCATCATTGTACTGCTTAAATAAGAATATAATTGCTTCTGGTGAAGCAACACATAATATTGATAAAATAAGAATATTACTATTAATAATGGTGCAATGAGGGGTAATGATGGTTAGTATATACTCTGGAGTCATAATTTCTGGGCTAGAATCCCATCTCTACAAGTTACTTGATTGGTGCCCTTAGACACCTAATTTAGACAAGAAGGACATATTTTCCTTACTTGTAAATACGAAACAATAAAAAACGGTTGTTGGACTATTAAGTAATAATAAATAAAATACTTTTTAGAGGATCATTATCAGGATATGTCAGGATGTTTCAGAATATTTTATATTATTTTTCGTTTAATTCTCACATTAAAAAAAAACTGTATGTGATAGTTTTTACACTGTTATTTTGCTTCCAGAAGTATGTTAAATATTAGTAGTGAGCAAAGTGTTTTTTTAAAACTTATTTCACTCCTGTTGGTAATTTAAGTGGGAATACTCTGTTTAGTAATTATGCATGATTCTGGCTGTCAGCTTAATAGACAAATTTTTAATTTTAATTTTTACCAAGAGTGAGCTCACCTGTTGCACACATTCACATCCTCTCTTTCTGTCCATATAATAACGTCCCATCTCCAGCTCTTCATCATTTCAAACTCTCTCTCACTCCTACTTATTTTATCTTATTGATAACATGCCTACGACAAACTGATGTGTTGCTTCCTTCTGTGCTAAACCAAAGCCATCTGACTCCCATTTACGTCAGATTGTTGCAGTGGCTCTCTCCTTGGTCCACACTGATCTCTAAATTGCTACAACTTCCTTCTTGATGACTTTACATCACTCAACAGGATTAGTCATCAATTCTTTGGAATTTTGTTCTCCTTTGGCCTCTATAATAGTCCTAGTCTTGCCTCTCTGCCCCCCCCCGCCCCGCCCCTTTCTACTTCTTCTTGGATGTTCTCTATCTCTGCCTTTATGTTACTTGACTTACAATCATAGGTCATGTCCTTGACCTTTGCTTTATCTCTTTATTGTCTCCCTTTGGAAGCTCAGCTCTTAGGAATGCATGTATTCAGTCAGTTCATGATTCACAACCCTATCCCTCTGCTCTGCTGGACTCAGGATAACCCAACACATGCAAACTAGATTTGGTGCTAAGCTTTTGATGCTGGTTTGTATATACTGACAGAATTGGTATCAAGGAAAATTGAAAAATTCAGTGGTCTTGGAGTTTTGGGGGGTATTTGGAAGACACAACACTGAACTGAGGAGTTCACTAATGGAATTTAAGCTAAACATCAGCCAAAATAGGAAATGTTCCTTTAGATAAAAGGCTATAATAGTACACATTCTTACAGCTCAATTTCCTACTTGGTAAAACAATTTTAAGCCTGGGCTGAGATTTAAGACCTTCATTTAAAATTCTAAATTTAATAGTTTTATGTAATCTATAAATGCTTAAAGTATAGCTTTAAAAGTGAGGTTAGTGAAAGAATTTTACTAAAGAGAGAGTCTGAAATTTGCATAAAGTGCTTTTCGTCTTGTTGATTAGAGTTCTAAGGAGAGAACCAAAGGTTTGTATATTATATCCCAACAAAATCACTGTTCCCTTCTCTAAACTTAGTCCATCTTCCTGGCAACTTTTATGTTTTCTTTATTTTAACTTTTATTTACAATTACCAGGAGCCATGGAATGCAGTTACCCATTAGCAACACAATAATAATACCACCAACAACAATATTAATAATGATAATAAAAAATTAAGATTAAATAATATTCTTTGATAAAACAAAAGTAGAAATTTAACTATATTATGTGAATATTTAAGAATTCACTTCAGAAAATTTATTGAAGTGCTCCCTCCTTTTCTATTCATGCTTTCATAAGAAGCAACTGAGAATTTGAATATTTGAACATATTCTAAGTATGAGACATTGATGAGCAAACATAATAACATACATCCACTTTCATTTTCTTTACTGAAAAGAACATTATTCTTTAGTACAAAAGGGACAAAATTTAATTGAATATATAATTGTATATTGTCTCCAAGAAAGAAAATAAGAGGGCTTTGGTAGAAATTCATAATACCATAATAATAATTTCCCATGCTTCACGGCCATTACACACTCACCTGTTACTGATAAATTATATTAAGATATTTTTTGCAGAGCAAATTTTTATGACATTTCAATACATTTTTCATCTACAGAGATTTCTCTCGAGCTTTAGCTAAAAGTCTGGCTCAATTTTCACATAATCTTCATTCAGAGATTATTGTATTTCTTAAAAGTTCTATATTTGAAAAATGATGGGTTAAATTGTAGATTTAGTATTTTTGAACTTTAATATTTTTAAATAATAGGTAAAGTTTTTAAAAGCTTATTCATCACAGAAAAATTCTTTGAGGTTTTTTTTAGTATTATTAGTCTATTATTATCATCAAAGTCCTTTCATCTACTTCCAACTATTACTACTCTATGTGAATTAATTGGCTTAAAACCACAGAAATAATACTTTTTAGAAAATAAATTCATAATTATCTCATCTAAAACATAATCCAATAAAAACACATTCAAGGGACATAACATAGAGAGGTAGATTTTAAAAGATGCTGTGTGACAAACTGAAGAAGCAGGAAAAAGAGATGAAGAAGCTTCTGTGTGGAGGGGGTTATAAAATGGTGAGTACAAGAGAGGGATATACAAAAATAAGACTATGATGGGAAAGAAAAGATGGAAACACAGCATCTCTGGGTTACTAATTCAAGAGTAAAAAATGAGTGGAAGGGTGGATTTCCCACAAATCACTAGAGTACAGTAAGGGCAGAGAGTGTGGTAAATGTGTTTAGGTGGTGCAGGTATACTGTTGTTTCATGAAGGTTATACAGTGATAACACGTTATGTAAATAACTTCATGGAAGAGTTTAGTAAACATGTTATCACTACTACCAGTAAGAACTTTTAAGTAAAAGAATGATTGTAGTTATTTATATATGAGTATCCCATACTTAATTCCATTTATCTTTTTAAAAAGAGTTCAATATTTGACACTTTGCTTGAAAATGCTAACAAGAAGTCTATTTCCCAAAAAAGTAACTAAAACATAGTAAAATCTCTATATATGAATAACACGCTATAATGTTAGTATAGAAAATGCTTAAACCAGTGTTACTTGATCACTTACAGGTTAACATGAATTAGCAAGGCTTCCTGAAGGGCTTACAAAATCTTAGATGCACATTCTTTTTTACAGCCTCTGTTGGTTTCAAAACATCTATGGGTGGTTTTGATGTTCTACCAAGTGTATCTGGAATGAAACTTAAGATCTTCCTGAATACTGCTTTGTTAAAATGTTATAGTGAGCTTTGAGGAGGTGAGCATATTTTTCCAATATAACCTCTGGCTGAAACATTGAGAGATACAGACATTGTATGCATTCTGAGAGTTAAAAACCAAGAGGTGGTCTGCCTGGAAAACATTATCAGGGTTCTGCAGGACATGCCTCTATTTAAAAATGCTTTAATTACCTCTTGCTTGAGGATTAGTATAAAAAGTCTTTATAAATTCTAATTCAGGATCATCGTTTTTTTGTTGTGGTCTTTACCTATCAGGGAAATAATGTCTATATTCACCCCAAAAGTCCAAATGTCTCCTCATCAGGAAGGTCTTTATTAATCATTTAATCTAAAGGACTTTCTGTTGATGTCTATCAAATCATCCTGATTTATTTTCTTTTAGGACATTTTCTAACTAAAATCACTCACTGTATTAATTTGTTTTGTGCTCAGTCCTTTTATGGCTGTCATTAATAGGGTTCAAATAGAAAATAACTATATACCAAGCCCTCTCCTACTCCCATCTCACCACTAAAGCAGGCCTATATGTTTGTGTGTGTGTGTGTGTGTGTGTGTTTTATGTAGATTATCTTCATCATGTTTGTATTAAAAAAAAGTCACCTGGAAACTTTTAGTCTCAACAACATTACAGTTTTTAAAAGGTCCCAGAGAGTGTTCCCAGCTCTCTAAACTCTAATAAAACATAAAGTTCTTCCATGAGTTCACTTGAGATTTCCTTCCCCTGTAGGAAAACTGCAGTGGGGAGGTCAGGACAGCTTCTTCTATCTTAGTTCCAACTACCCCTTCCCCTGTTGCAACCAGGTTTGACTTGATTGTACCCATATTATTAAGGGCAAAATGCATACAGTCTAATATAGTGGGCACAGTTGGTATTGCCAAACTTTGTGAATGTTTAAAGTCAAGTTATTCTCTCATGAATAATGTTTTTTCAGTTTCTGGAAGATATCTCTTCTAGAAATTTCCAAGAATCACTTCATTATAAAGCATTGCACATTAAAAAACTCTTCCAAATAAATAAATAAATAAGAACTTGACTCTCCAGTTTCAACATTTAATAACACACAGATTCGTGTAATACGAATCCCCAAACTATTTTATTTCCACCTATTTACAAGTACTGCAGAAATGAAATATGGCAATATTTGGCACTTACTGTTTTGTTCGAGGCTTTTGGGGTCTGTGCTGTGTCTGAGACAAAAAGAGTCCCATAACTACCTGTTATCCTTACTTATTATTCTCCCCTTCTCTTAAAGGCAGACATTTTGTGAGTAGAGAAATTATATTTTCACCACAGTACTTAATATCAGAGTAGTACCTGAGTAGTAACAGGTCTTCTAGATATTTGTTGACAGAATGAATAAATAATTCATTCATAGTGGGTGTGTGCAGCTCACAAGTCTACAGAGAAGAATGACCAAGAGACTGGAGCCAAATATATGCTTTAAAGATTAGACAGAATATGAATAGGAAAGCAGGTCTTGAGAGAAATCCAAGTTAGGGAAAGCAAATTCTTACAGCAACTCCGAAGGGAAGAAACATGATGATAATTGAGAGCATATTGAGAAACAAGAACCCAGAAAGAAGTAAAATAAAGACTGAGCTGTTTAGGAAATGTAAAAGGCTCTGGCAAACTAAGGAAGTTGAGGACAGGGCTTCTCAGTCTCAGCACTATTGACATTTAGGATGGCAGGTCTGCCCTATATATTGTAGGATTTTTAGCAGCATCCCTGGTCCCTGCCAACTTGAGGCCAGTAGCAACCCCCTCTACCTAGTTGTGAAAACAAATAATGTCTCCATATATAGATGAATTTCCCCTGGATGGCAAAATAACCTCCAGTTAGAATCATTAATTGAAGGTATTTTGAACTCATCATGCTCATTAAGGGGCCATGAGGGCAAATAAGACAGTACTAAAGGTATAGAGTTGAGATAGACCAGAAAAATATATGGCTCATTCTATCATTTTCAACCATGGAACAGGTTAGAGTCAGAAAATGAAATATTTAATAGTGAATTGAAATATTGAAAAGTCGAGTGACCACCAAGATACTTGTGCAAATAAAAGCAGTTGGTTCCAAAGAGAAAAACTTGTTAGGGACAGGGAGAAAGTTTCTATTGGCTACTCAAGAAGGGGGATGAAGGTTCATATTGGGTTATAAACTATGGGAGGACAAAGCCATGGTAGACTACGGGGAACCGTGTATCCCTTGGTAGAGGTGAGCTTAAGTAATCATCTAAGGACAGAAGAACTATAAATACCTATAGTATTCTTAATCTGCTAAAATAGAGAGCACCATTATTGCTCTAGCTCTTTGAAGCCATCAATTCTTCAGGAAAAGGGATATGAAATTAAGAAATAATTAAACGTGGTTTCTGTTTTTCAAGAATGCTAAACAACTGAGAACCCAACAAGACTTACAGACAACAATATCATATGATATTGATTATACCTGGAATCTAAAACACGATACAAATTAACTTATGTACGAAACAGAAATAGACTCACAGACATTGAAAAAAAACTTATGGTTACCAAAGGGGAAAGGAGGAGGGGAAGGATAAATTAGGAGTTAGGGATTAACATATACACACTACTATATATAATATAGATAACCAACAAGGACCTACTGTATAGCACAGGGAATTATACTCAATATTTTGTAATAACCTATAAAGGAAAAGAATCTGAAAAAGAATATATATATGTATTATATATATGTATAACTGAATCACTTTGTTGTACACCTGAAACTAACACAACATTATACATCAACTATACTTCAATTAAAAAAAAAAAAACTATCATTGGGGAAAAAAAAAAGAATCTATGTGTCAAATGTATTCTGCATTTAGAGAAGGATGATATCAGTGAGGTACTATAAGGTCTGAACGGCCTGGAGGCCCCAAGAATCTCTTTCATGTCTCCAGATGGTACATTTTTTCATTATACCAAGAAGATATAGACAGTTGCCCCGATTATTTATTAAAATTATTATTATGTTTTTACTTCCTGGAGTGAATTATTTTACTATGCTGACTCAGAATCAGGTTTATCATTGTTCAATTACGTTATTAATTTTTTGGTGTTTTTTCTTAATCTCTGGTTTTGATTAAAAATCTATTTTTAACATGTTTTGCTCCACTTGAGAATAATTATTATATAAAGTGCAAAGTTTGTACAGTAAATAAAATTAGTAATTCACTTAGAACTGTATGTTTGTTGCAGCTAAAAGTAAATTCAAGAATATCTAGTTTATTGTCATTATTTATTTGAATATTTGGAAGGCTAAAATTTTGAAATTATCTAGGCAACTGAATCAGGCAATGGGAACCTGTGATAAGAAGCTACATGTAAAAGGACATTAATAAAAATAGCTTATAATCACAATGTTTCTCAAATCTTAAATTGGTAAATTTAAAGATGTTTATAAAAGGTTGAGATATGAAAGCAACATAGGGCAAAAGTAGATACTTGAAGTTCAAGTTTTAAACCTCTTGCTTTGGAAGGTAAAGAAAGGTTAGCAGGCATTGTCCTATATAGGAAATTTCTTAAAGGTCAATATTCTGATTATCTCACTGAAAAAAAAAAAAAGAACTTACACCAAATATATTTTGGTTTAGAATACATTTGACTGAATGATTTAGAGGAAGATATTTTTTTGCTCATTGAGAGATGAACAAAGAAATGCTTTGAGTTCACTGCTGGTTAGCTAGTTTCTTCATAATAGTCATGGCAGTGACAATTCAGCCACTAGCTTTCTTTCTCTTTTTCTCTTTCTGTCTCTCTTTATTTCTTCTTTTTCTTTTTTTTAAATATATAAATGGGTTTTTAAATGCTCAAACACTTCATATTTATAATGTAATCATATAAAAATTATATATATAAGTACATTAAATATATATATATATATAATGACTGACATGATCATACTATAGATGAGAAAATGAAGGCCAAGAGAAGTTAATTGATTTAACCACTGAAAGCAAAAACAGTGGCAGAAGCAAGTTTACATATAGGTATTCTGATTGGCAGTTATATGCTTTTCCTAAGCTTTCCTCGGCTTTAATCCAATGAGAAGTAAGGGGATTTTCCCTTTGCTTCAACCCCTTAAGCAGTAATGGGTTTTTATCTAAGAAATTATATGCCATCCATTCTTTGTAGGATTTATTGGCTAATTGTTTGGTATTTAAAAAATTTTCCCCCTCTTCATGCATGTGCTTTTCAGTCTTGTCCTCACTCAACCAGTGTAATTCTCTCCATTGTTCCTACTCTGAGCTCCCATCATGTTTTCCACAACAATGGAGAGTTTATCATTGTCTTCCCATACGTCTAGTAATTGGGACATGTATTACTCCTACCTGTGAACTAACCTAGAGACATTGAATCTCTTAGCATCAATATCACATGCCTACTTTAAATGAAGTAAAAACTGAAAGTAGAATTTCTGAAAGGATGAATATGTAATAAATTTATTATAAGTAATGTTGGAAAGAATATCCAGGGAATTTAAAATTTTTTATACTTCATGAAGAAAATATATCTTAGCCCCCAATTATATTCATTAAAGTGCATGTTTATAAAAATATTCTATATCTCATAATTGCCTTTTCGCATATACAAATCTATATGTTACTTCTAAAATAAGATCTTTAATTGTATAAGTAATTAATGCAATATAAATACTTAATAAAAAGTAACACACATATGTACTACAGACAAGGGAAATTTAAAAATAACTATTTCACAGGTCATGACATGAATAAATGATAGAAATACAAAATTGACTTGAAATACAAGCGAAAAAACAGATGCTTTGGGTATTAGAAGTAAACTCAGAGCTACAGCATCTAATATATGTCTGTTGATCTGGTAGTTCAGGACATACTTATAGAAGAAACTGGTGAACACATTCCATAAATTCCTTATGCCTATCCTCATTAAAGACTTTCCTGGCTTGCTTTTATAGAGCAGAGTTAGGAAGAATAAAATTTGAGTTGCATATCAAGATGCATGTATCTTAAGTATTTACCAGCTTTAATAGCCCACAGTAATTTAAACTCTACATTAGTTTTCTCTGCCAAAGAGCTAAGTGGTACCAGATGACTCTGGGAATTCAGTTCAATACAACTCAGGTTAATTCAGCCAACTAAATATTAAACTCTACTCTAAGAGCTAGAAACAAAGAGAGATACAAAGTAAAGTTCTTGATTTCAAGTTATTGATTTTCTTTGGGGAAAGAACAAATGAAAGTACATAGAAGTACCTTGATTATCACAAGAGAGTACATAATGCAATGATAATTCAATTTACCAACATTTATTAAATCCTCATTAAGGACTAGGTGAAGGAAAATCTATGCAAATAAACAAATAACCGCTATGTCCAGGAAGAGCCAAATGAAACTATTTATAGTTTCTATGGCTCGGATTTCAGTTATTATATTTTCATGTGGTTGGTTTCATAAACTGAAAGTTGCCTATTGCAGCAACCATAAAATTTACCTTAACCCTCTGATCTCAGGAATTCTATCAGATGACCCTGTGATAAGGCCACTACTGCATGCTTTCTGGTAAAATTGCTTAGGTTGCTGGGTTTTTTTCTTCTCCTTACAGTCAATATGACATTTAACCTTTAATGCCATCTTTCTCATACTGCCAGACATTTTTAAAAAAAACTGAAATAACTGGAACATGAAAACACATATCAAAGTGTTTTAAAAATCAATGAACATGTATTTTCTCAAAAATAGTTCTTCTTAGAAGACAAAAACTTTAAAAGCCCAGTTTTAATTATGTGAAAGAAGCTATTAAAGTTGAGGTTGATGCAAAAGTCGCCAACACAATCATGGATCTATCATAATTTTGTACTGTTGACATGTGATATATGAACATGTGACTATATCTGTTTTCCTTTTGTGTGTTTAACTTTTTTCTTTGATATAGTTTCATAAACTGTCCATAAAAATAACACTAGTAAAATGATTTTTTTCTTTAAGATATTACCTAATTTCGATTAGATTCGGATAGTGCCAAGAAAGAAAACTGGAAATTAATACAATCTAGTGTATAAAAGCATCCATTGTAACTTTTATGTCGTATTTGTCCCTCCAGTCCTAACCAAAGCTCATTTTCCTCACTATCTTTTATAATTGAATAGCATGAAATCTCCTCACGTCACCATATCCCGACAAGTAAACTACTTTTTCCTGCTTGTCTTCCCATTTATTCTTCCCTTATTTAAATGTACCCATGGTAGGACTTTAGAAAAATAAGTAACGCTCATATCTGGAATAAGTTTTCTTATAAGTAAGCATTTTTTTGGCCTTAGGTCATATTTTTAATGACATTTGTTTTCTCATTCTGTAGAATATTAAACAACTTTTAAATACATCTTTTCTTCCTCACTGAAGTCAACGGCAATGTGAAATATATATAGGCATATATATATATGTATTATATACATGCATTGTTATTTTAAATACTAGATTGCCAGATAGTTTTCTCATGATCATTGATTTCTAACTACAAATTCTGAAATTGCAATTTTTAGTACCTCTTTAATACATGAGGTAGTAGGCAGAATTAATTCTAGTGAATGAATTCATACATTTATAATGCTATATTCATTACATAGTTTTTCAAATTATAATTTGTATTCCATAAACAAAAACTGGTTTAGGGATATTTAGAGAATCAAATTTGTAAGAATGGCAATCTTGATAACCTTCAAATTTTCTTTATGAGACAAATGAAAAACTGGAATGTAAATATTTGCCATTTCAGCACAGACTTACCTTGCCTACGTATTGATAATCAGATCCTGTATATTCCTCCAGTAAGAAAAATTGATTCCACATCCAACCACGCTTTTGACGGTGCAGAATTTTGCCATCACTTCTAGGTACGCGTGCACCTAAAATTCTTTTCTGGGGCACAGAAGTCCTTCTGAACATTATCTCTGGAGAACAGAAATGTGGCAGGCATACCCAGAGTAGAAACAGTAGCAAAAATTGGTATATTGTCATAGTTCACTTCTTGACAATTCCCAACGTGGATGAAGAAAAAGCAGTCCTATGTTATTGGGTTGAATTTTACTGTGTTTCAACTGGTTTCCAGCATTTCATCAATGTTTTGGACATGTTTCCAAAAGCTTCAAACAAATAAACAAATAAAAGAAAGTCAGTTGACAACATTATGAATGTTACCTGTCACTTTAAATTTAACATGACAAATATTAATTAATAATAGTAACCAAAATATTTGCTTCTCCTCTTTTACATAAAATAATTATTAGTTTGGGAACATTACTTACCTAGTAACATGTCTACAATTTAAGAAAAGATAACTGTAAATAATTTCTTTCAAACAAATTCTAAAGAAAGGACATATTTAGCTTTTATTTCTTTTTTTCTTTTGGCACTTTACCAGTTTTCAGGAATTATAACCCCTATATAGAGTGGAGCTGTAGTTAATTTTGCACGTCAACATTTCCAGAGTAACTTAACATAATTAAAATTTTGAAAATAAAATAGTGATATTAATAAACTACAGGAACTATGCATCTGTCATGCAGTGTAATGACATTTAAATGATTTTTAACCAGCAGCACAGTTTCTTCAAATTTAATCCAGCTCAAAGGTAAAAGTAAAGCCAAAAACAAAACCAAAAAAACTTAGTGTCTTCAGCTGAAGACCTCTCCTCTCTCCCCTCTTAGGTCGGTCTGTGGAACACCTAGAGCTTCATAGAGTAGAAAAAAAAATCACTACTACAGTAAATCAACATATGACATAATTTACACTATTATGTAGAAGGATTTAATCATGTTGTCAGCTATACCTTTGATACATTTGCACAATGTGTCCACTTCTGACCACCTCCCTGTCCCTATGCTGATCCAGAACTCCGTGATGCCCCAGGCTCCTCACTGCTCTCCACCTGCAATTATTTTTTCTCAACAATGTATCCGAGGTAATCCCACTAAAATGTAAATCAGATCATGTCACTTCTCTGCACAAAACACTCTGATGGCTTCTTACCTCACTTTGATTAAACCTAGCATCTCACAAATACCTACAATTCTGTATTCCATTTCATGACAGCTGGTCACTTCTCTGACTTCATGTTATACTTCAATCCCCCAGGCCACTCCTCAAAATTGACTCCTTTCCAGCCAGTGTCCTTCTTGCTTCAGCCTGCAACACACTTCATATGCTCCTCTCTTCAACCAGGACCTCTTTACTTCTTCCCTCCACCTGGAAGGCTTTTCCGTGTAGTTATCCACGTAGGT
The DNA here is from genome assembly GCF_028564815.1 of Eubalaena glacialis. NCBI lineage: Eukaryota > Metazoa > Chordata > Mammalia > Artiodactyla > Balaenidae > Eubalaena > Eubalaena glacialis. The sequence continues at coordinate 20,484,588 of NC_083719.1, forward strand.
AGATCCCCTGCTTCCTTCGGTTCTTTCTTGAAACCTCACCTAATTTGCATATCCCAATACACTACATGTGTTTTATTTATTTATTGTGCACATATTCTGTCTCCCTACCATCATCCCATGAAAGAAGGGAAGTTTGCTCTTTACTTTGCTACTGTTTTCACAGTGTCTATAACAGAACCTTGCACATAGTAGATGCTCATTAAACAGTTTGATTGAATTAATGAATTGTAAATTGATTCAAACATCTGAGTATCATTACCGCCACTATGTAGTTAAACTCAAACATTTATGCATGAAAATAGTATTTTTAAATCATAATTACTTTTATTTTATTCTTTATTTATATTATTGTTAGAATATTTTTATTTTAAAAATTTCTTTGTATTTTTTTTGTTTTGTTTTCTGTTTGTTAGCTACGAATTTTATTTCAGGATATGATAAAATACTATAAAAAAGTGGTTGGAGGACCAAAAGGATTGAGTTTCATTTCTCAAATATGACAATGTGTTCTAAGTACTCCAGCATTTACATTTATGCTTTCATTTACAAAGATTTCTAAGCAATCTGTTTACTTTTTTGTGTGCTTGTTTTATTATTAGGACGATTTAAAGGTTAATGCAAACATGCTTTAGAAATAAGATTAATGGCGAAGCAGTATTTCCCCAGAGTGTACTAAATGACAGTGGAGCTCTCCACAGCACATGAAGCATTCAACATGACAGATGTAACCTGTATTAAAATATGTCATGTAAAATGCTGTACTTGGAGTATAGAAATTATCTGATGCATAAAATGGTTTTACATCACAAGGCACTGACTTTACAGAAACTCAAATTGATTGGATTCTAAGTAATAGGAACATTTACTAAAATGATATATGACTTTTAAAATGTATCAGGACATGCTAGACAGTATTCTCCAGAAAAATATACTGTTCCTAAAAGTTAAAAGAGAGTTTGCATAATTGAGGGTTTCTGCTAAAAGCTTTAAAACTTATTGAAGCAACATTCTCATTTCAATTCTCTTTTTTCAATTTAGAAATATTTGCAAGCAATTATTTGCTATATTGGTGACCATTTTCAATACAATTACAACCTTACCTATAACTTTAGAAGCTTAAGTACCAATATTTTTAGGAAGGAGTAGGTGGAGATTGCATCTGTAAAAGTTGTTAGTAAATAATTGGAGCATCACAAAAATATAGAATCATTTTTCTTCATTATTGTTCTAGTTTCTATTATTTCATAATAAATTTTCTGAAGAGTCTATCGTTAAATGCATTTTAATACTGATTTAAGATAATTAAAATGTTTAAAATATATTTTACATAAATATTATTTGATAAAACCATTTCAAACAATGACAAGATTAAATTAAAATAAGAAATTTAATCTTGATTAATTAGATTTTTGAATTTATTTCTTTAATAGATTGGGCTTTTTGTCTCGTGTCTAAAAATCTCTGCCTAACTCAAGGTCAAAAACACTTCCTCTGTTTTCTTTTAGAAGTTTTATAGTTTTAGTTCTTACAATGTAGGTCTATGGTCCAATTTGAATCAAGATTTGTATATGGTGCAAGATATGAATTGAAGTTCTATGTTTTACTTATGAATATTCAATTGCTCTAGCACCATTTGTTGAAAACTCATCCTTTCTCCACTGAATTGCCTTTGTCCCTTTGTAAAAAATCAGTTGTCTATATATGTGTGTCTATATATTTTTGGACTCGCTAGTCTATTACATTCTATTTGTTCATCTTTACACCAATAGCACACTGTCTTGATTCCTATAATTTATAAGTCTGGAAATCAGATAATGTTAGTCCCCCAACTTTGGTCTTCTTTTAAAAATATTTTTTGGTTATTTCAGAACTTTTTGCATTTTCCATTTAAATTTTATAGTTACCTTGCAACTTATATGTAAAAGTCTGTGGGGATTTTGATGGGGATTGCATTGAATCTTTAGATAAATTTGGGGAAAATGGACATCATAGCAACACTGACTCTCCTGACCTATGAACACTGTATGTCTCTCCATTATTGAGTTCTTCTCAGTCACGTTTTGTAGATTTCAGTATATAAGACTTGTTCACGTTTTGTCAAATATATCCTGAGTATTTTCATTTTTTCATGCTATCACTTTATTTTATTTTTGTTTTCCACCACTTTATTGAGGTATGATTGAAATACACAGAGCTGTACATATTTAATGTATACAACTTGATGAGCTAGGACATTGTTAAGAGAAAACACAGACACACCAGAGCTTGGCAGAAATATATGATAACAGATTGCAAATCATATCTGATTATAGCCTTACATCCATATATATAAAGAATTCTCAAAATCCAACCATCAAAAAACACAAAACCCAATAAAAATGGGGAAAAGATTTGAATTGACAATTCACCTAAGAAGATAGAAGGCAAAAAAGTACACAAACAGATATTCAACATCATTCATCATTTGAGAAATGCAAACTAAAATGACTGATGATTAGCAAGTGTTGGTGAGGATGCGGAGGAATGAGAAATCTTTTACACTGTTGATGGGATTGTCGAATGATATAAACTCTTTGAAGACAGTGTAGTAAGTTGAATAATGGCTCCTCAAAGATGCTTATATCCTGAATCCTGACACTTGTGAATATGCTACCTTGCATGGTAAAAAGGACTTTGCAGATGTGACTAACTTGGGGATTTAGGAGATTATCCTGGATCATTTAGGTAAAACCAATGTAATCACAAGGGGCCTCATAAGAGGGAGGCAGGAGGATCAGAGTCAGTAAAAGAGATGCTCACAGAAACAAGAGGTTAGAGTTTCCTGAGGAAGAGGGCAGTAGCCAAGGAATGCAGGCAGCCTGGAAGCTGAAAAAACAAAGCAATGGATATTCCCCTGGAGCCGCCAGAGGGAACACAGCTCAGTGGAAAATTTGATTTTAGACTTTTGACCTCTAGAAATGTAATAGATAAATTTGTATTGTTTTAAGCCGCTCAGTTTGTGGTAAGTTGTTAACAGCAGCAATAGGATAGGCAGATTTTTTTCAGTGTAAAAAATATATCTATAATGTAACTTAGGCTTCTACTCCTAGACATTTATGCAAGAGAAATGAAAGTATACTCATCTAAAATATGAATGTTTATAGCAATACATGGATGTAGGGAAAGCCTGGAGACAAGCCAATGTCACAGGTGAATGGATAAACAAATCATGCTATATCCATACAATGAGCAGTTAAAAAAGAATGACATTTTCAGTTCACATGTAAGGAGCCTGGAAGCTAACACTCCATCCTAACAACAACAAAAAGCTGAACGGACTAAAAAAAATTAACAACTCTTCTTGGATTTGTAACAGAGGAGAGGACTCAAGGCAAACTACGGCTCCCAAGATTGGAGAGACAGGTGAATAGAAGGAAGCACAGCTTAGCAGACCAGAGACTCATGAGCAGAAACCATCCGGAACCAGTAACGGAGTAATTAAACTGAACTGTAATTGATAAATTTCTGGACGTTCAGTGTGCACAACTCTGAGAATTAAAAACTCCAGGGGGAGGGTCCTTGACATTGTGAGATTTACCTCCAGGAGCTCGACCAAGTTCCCACAGTAAATATCTGAGAAAAATCCCCTTGTGCTTTCCACAGGGAGAGGGGAAAAGGAAATATCTGGAAATACCTCAGATCACTCTGTTCTTAACAAGGCCTGCCCTCAGGGGAAACTACTTAACCAGAGCCTAACCTGCTGGAGTATTATCAGAGCCTAATTTACCTGGGGGAAGAGAAAATCCAGTCCAGCCCACAGTGACCATCCAGTGCCTCCTAAGGAGTGAGAAAATCTTGAGAAACATTTGTGACGTTCAGTCCAGAGGAATAGGCTCAGTGAAAGACTGAGAACTCATCACAGGCTATAGAATGTGTCCCCTCCCCCATCCCTACTATCACACTATTAAGGATTATTTACAGCAGCTCCATTTCCCAGTACATCACACCCTGCTATCAAGAGAAAAATTACAAGGCATGCCAAAAGGCAAAAAGCATAAACTGAAGAGACAGAGCAAGCATCAGAATGAGACATAGCAGGAGTGCTGGGATTATCAAACCAGGAATTTAAAGCAACTTTGATTAATATGTTAAGCGCTCTAAAGAAGAAAGTAGACAGCATGTAAGAACAGATGGGCTATGTAAGCAGAGAGATGGAAATCCTCAGAAAGAACTAAAATGAAATGTGAGAGATGAAAAACACTGTAAATGAAGAATACCTTTGATGGGCTTACTGGTAGACTGGGTATGGCTGAGGAAAGAATCTCTGAGCAAGAGGATGTATCAGTAGGATCCTCAAAAAACTTAGACATTTGTCCCTAAACATTCGTTCAGATCCATAAGATGTACAACACCAAGTGTGAACTCTAAGGACTTTGAGTGATAGTTTAGAGTAGGTTCATCCTTAGTAAAAAGTGTACCATTCTGGTTATGGATGTTGATAATGAGAGGGGATACACATGTGTGGGGGCAGTGGGTATCTGGGAAGTCTTTGTATCTTCTCAATTTTCTTGGAAATATAAAACAGTTCCAAAAACAAATGAACAATTGATAAACACTCACAAAAAGAAATAAAACTAGGAAATTATGCAAAACAAACCAATAGTTAATTTGCTCAATGATAATTCTTCCTAGGTATGTTCTATGTTGCTAGAAGCCTACTTATTAACCTTTTCAAGACATTGTTCCTTCAGTATAAAAACCACAAATAATCATACTTCCAGTAACCTGACTCAAAATATAGAACATCTTTGACACTTCCATTTAACCAAGTACACCTCTTCCATGGTCAGTCTATATTCCCTTGCTTTTGTTTTCTTTCTCCATGGCTCTCAGCTCTCTTCCCCCAACACCGCCCTCACCGTTTAATGTGCCACCACACTGTTTTAAATCATCATTTCATGCAAATGAGTGAACAATATCTACTAACAGGTTTCTTAACCTTAATCTTTCTTATTTAAAATATATCATAGAGGGCATTATTAATATATAAATTAATTTTCAAAAACCCACTTCATCAAGACCCAAATCAATTAAAAATTTTAAACGTGTCTATTACTGGGAAGATAACATCTGTACTTGATAACTCATTGCAATATCTCGAACCAGATGATTTTTAAAATTTATTTCACGTTATTTCCAGTTGTTTAATTTCAAGTCTGACATGTAACTTCTTATGTGTATAAACTACTCCTCCACTAATATATAATTCTCAAACATGTCTAAGTAATTATATTTTATTGACTTTCCCTCACTGGCGAATAGCATGTTGCTATGTATATATATATGTGTGTGTGTGTGTATCAGTAAAACTTTCTTGAATTAAGTAATTAATACGTTATACAGGAGCCTTTCTGAATAGGTTGGACTATTTACAGTGAAAAACAGAAGCTAAATTTTAGAGTATAAAAACAGTATGTAAAGAAGCTGTACTTGTTTGAAATTGTAAACAGTTATAATTAGAAGGAATCAAGTGGGTTGAGACTACAGTTAATAGTCATTTTCAGTTAATAAATTTCATTTTCAAGAACTTCTTACAAAACCACATTTCTTTATTTTAATCTTAAAAATAATTTAATACGAATACCACATGAAGTTTAAGATTATTAAATCATCCCTTAGCATTCTGCATTCCCATAATTCCAGTGCTTCCCAAACTTTAATGTATATTCACATCTCCTGGGGCTTTTGTTAAATGTCTGTTCTCATTCAGCAAGTCTTGGGCGAGGTACAGATTCTGCATCTCTAACAAACTCGCTTGTAATGTCAACACAGCTGAACCACAGGGAGGTTCATCTTCAGAACACGTTTATGACTTTTTCCTATTTAGTGCCTCACAGCCCTAGTATGTTGCTTATTACACTGATGGGAAAATAATACATAAAGTGACTACTGTAGGAAGATCAGAACATTTTTTTCTAAATAATCGGTCGTTTTCTGGATTTTTTTTAACTAGAAGAATCTGTTTGATTCAAGTCAGCACACACTACAGCAATTATTCTCATGATCATATTACAAACTATGTTTTCCTTTATATGTACATTTTAAAGCATCTGTCCCACTGAACCTTATTGCATGTCTGTAATCACAGAGTCTTCATTATTCTTCTGAAATATTTATCACTACCATTATTTTCTCTATAGCATGTTAATTTTATTATATAGGAAGCCAAGAAGAGCAGATCACAAAATACAATATAATAGTCATTTTGACACATCTCAATTATTAATTAGGTCTCCACACATAACAGGTGATCAATTAAGCTGTAATCCATTCTCAATAAAAGGAATTAGTCATTCTTCAAGTTGGTTGATTATGTTGATTAGAATCTTAATGTTCCAGCTTTTATTCCCTTTAATTTTACCATTTATAATCATAATAGAAAGTGCTAAAGATTACTGAGACCATACCCAAGCCTCTATGGATGAACAATTTTAATCCTTTTAGAGTTTCATAGCACCAATACAATCTAATGAAATTTCAACATTGAGAAAAAAGGAACATTTTTCAGGTGTGTTTATACAATTAAAATGAGCCAGTGCACACTAAATACTTCCTTTTTATGCATCTGATACCATTTTATGCATCTAGTATAAAGCACTTTGTGAGATAATTGAATCAAAGCATTACACTAAGGACTCAAATAATGAGTCCATATGCTTGATCATATTTTTCCAAGAGTTCATTACACATTACCTACTGTGCTCTAATGTCATAGAAAATATATAATTCTACATTGAATATTTATCACTCTAGTTTAAGTATGCATTTGCATATGTATCTCTGTTTAGACTGTAAGCTTAAAGCAGGGCCTATGTCTTGAGTCCAAAGTTGCTAATATAGGGATTGCACAAAGTGTTCAGTAAATATTTTTGAACTGGATTGAATATTATTATTTTTTCTAAAATATTTCAGTGAGAAGGAAACTTGGTCCCTTCCCCTAAAAAAGCACAACAACATGTCGAGGACCATTTATACCATTTTGTGCTTATATCCTATTTATATATAACATCACAACACTCACACAAGACATTAGTCAAATAGGTAATCAATATATCATTGTTGAATGAAATATGAAACATAAAGGTTTGCTAGTCTCAGATAAGTTATCAAACATTGTTAGGATTGTTGTCAATACAGACAGAATTCCAAGAAGCCTTGATCCTTGCTATTCTCAGATTCAAATCCCCCTTCAAGAGAGACCTTTTGAAATTAATTTTATTCTCCAGGAATGTGACCTGCACATAAAACGGTAATACACTTCTCTAGCTATACTACGTGCTAAGGTCTTAACAAGATAATTTGCAAAACCAGATATAACCCATATAAATTCTGGGCAGTGGGTGGATAAAGCATATGGCAGGAGTAAGGAGAAGCATTGCTGAGTGAGACACATAACTTGGTGTGGCCACTTTTCTCTACGATTCTTGCTAATAAGCTAAAGAAGAGCATCCAAGAGTTCTTGCTACTCTCTCAGCAGCCTTTTTAACTTTAGCAGCCAGTGTGACAGTCCCAGATGTAACTTGATCCGCACTAATACAGCTGTGACATTACACCTGCTGCTTCCTGGAAGTCTCATCCTGCTGTAGTAGGATTTATTTCATTACGTGGAAACTGGTAGCAAGAATGCTCTCAGGGTAACTTACAGATGTTAGGATAAAAGCCATCTGGTACCCAATTTTCTTTGATCCAAGACTTGAACTGTTTCTAAAAAGCAATAAGTGAAGAGATAGGGAGAGAGAGTTTGGGAGTTTGATTAGGAATTCCTACCCAAGATGGGGTCATTCCTCACTTACACATTATTAGTAGAACATCAAGAAAAAAATCCATAGCTGGAAAAAAGAACCCGTTAAACATCATTCCCATTCAAAGTTTTTTCTATGAAGACCTTCTGTGCATGCACTAATAGTGTATAAACAATCACTGCACGCTTTAGCTTGTTCTATGTGAATATGTGAAATATGCACTAAAGTGGGTATTGCAAAATGAGTTCTTGCTGTTATACCTGAAAATGCAAAAACTATACCTGATACTTATTTGTGAAAATTAGTCAAAGGTGCAAACATGGAGCTATATTATTGGCCATTAAAAATATACTTAAAAGTATAGTTATTACATAAGAATAAGCAAGTGATCATAAGACAGATCTTTGTGGCATTGATGAGATAGTCAGGCTTAAATAAAAGCACTAAATTTTATCAGCACTACTTTTTTTTTTTAATTAAGTAATTAATTTATTTATTTTTGGCTGCTTTGGTTCTTCCTTGCAGTGCGTGGCTTTCTCTAGTTGCGGCGAGCGGGGGCTACTCTTCATTGCGGTGCACAGGCTTCTCACCACGGTGGCTTATCTTGTTGTGGAGCACAAGGCATGCGGGCTTCAGTAGTTGAGGCACATGGGCTCAGTAGTTGTGGCTCGCGGCTCTAGAGCACAGGCTCAGTAGTTGTGGTGCACAGGCTTAGTTGCTCCGCGGCATGTGGGATCTTCCCAGACCAGGGCTCAAACCCATGTCCCCTACATTGGCAGGCAAATTCTTAACGACTGCACCACCAGGGAAGCCTTCAGCACTACTTTTTAACTCTATGCTTCAATATTTGCACAATACTAGAAAGCCCACTTGTAGATAGCCTACATTACCTCTACGTGGAAGCCCATTACATAAAAAAGGATTAGCTCCAAAATTATGTATCTGTAGCTGAAATATACAGCTGGCATAGCATTGCATTAGTTAAATTTCAACTTCTGAGGGCAGAAAGAGACTAGATTGTCATTTATTTCCACCTTTCATAATGCTTGGCTCAATGCTAAGTGGTACTTTCATCATAGTTTTCAATTGAACTAGAAAGAGAATACAAGGTTTCTTTATTTTCTAATATTTACTTATTAAACTTTTTAAAAAGTATCAGTGCCTAAGTATAGACTCTAGACTAAAACATACTATTGGCTTTGTAAATATTTGGAGTAGTAAGGTATATTATAATAAGCTCCCCAATGAACTAGTCATACAAATTGGTGTGCATGTGTTTTTACTCATCTCAGTAGAGTGTGTTTAGAATTTTCATTCTATAAATGGGCCTACTAAGGTTTAGAATTATTCTCTTGGCAATGTTTATGGAGTATTGTCTCTGTGCCTTACATTTGGCAATATGAAAGTTGTTAAATTTTGGTGAAAAGCAAGATGGTTCTCACCATCCAAGAATGAACAGTGTGGATGGGTGAAAAGAGCACCTAATCCAAACATGGGTGGGCTGAGACATCTTTTTGGAAGAAATCATGTCCTAGCTGACACAGGGAAGAGGAAACAGGATGTCATTGTGTGTGTACATGTGTGCATGTTGTATGTGCATACATATGCACAAGTTTGCACATAAGTGCAGGTATTAAACTGAGTTGTGGCAATGCAGTGGGATGGAATTGTGTTCCATGAATTGGAAAAATGAGTCATGAGTACATTACGGGTCATGAACATGAAAAATATGTGCAAAACTCAGAGGAAAAAGAAGCATATGCACTGACGGAATGAAATGATATCACTTTGATTGTATGATATAATTCTAAGACGAGTAAGTTCAAATCTAAATTTAGCTCTAGGCCTGTTACAATGTGAAGTCCAAATCTTCTAACCCTTCAGCCACAATTTTCTCAACCATAGCCAGGGCTATATTATGACTTTTATGGGCTCTAGACAGTTTGCCTTCATGGGCTTTTTTGTTGATAAAACAATATTAGAAAATACGTTTTACAACTGCATTCATATATAGACACATATATTAATATTATATATTAAAGCATTGTCTTTGACCTAAAAATTCAATGTTTTCTCTTATTTAAAAAAAAACAAACATTTTCATGGGCCCCTCCCTTAAAAATCGTGAGGGTCCTAAGCCCTCTGTGCCTACTCTGCCTCATGGAGAAATCGACACCGACCTTAGCAGCAAAACATACGATCAAGTACTTTTAACCTGAGCTTCAGAGATAAATTTTTTCTCCTATAACTCAAGCTGACAGATATGGGAACAGCTTCAAGAGTAATGTTATGTGATGTGCTCAGTCTCAAACAGTTAGTGTCATAACCAGAACGATAACTCAGGTCACCAGATTCCCCTTGCACTCTTCTGAAAGGTCCTCCATAATTTAATAATGAATAGATGTTACTATGATTACAACTTACACTTTAATCCTCTTATCTAGAAGACATCCTGGCTAGCTTCCAGTGTGCTGAGCACAAATAAGACAGACCCACTGGGAATGGGCGATTTCTGATACCGCAGGAAGTGGGTGAACTACAGACCACAGAAGTACTGGGACACATACAGTAAGATTCTGGGTAAAGAATATTATTTAAAATGTTAATAATAATGTATTTAGACATGTAAATTCCACAGATTGCTTTCAACTTGAAAGACATCATTGACATGTTGAATTTTATATATAAATGTGCTATTCAAGTCCCCTTGAGAACGAAGATTCAGTAGCATATATTTTTTCAAGAATTATGTCTCTGGAAGGAACGTTGGGATTGGCTAAGATTGTAAATTAGTTAATAAAATGGGGATTTTTAAAACTTCCTTTAAAAGCATATTTACATTTAGTGGTTTCTGCCCCCTATCCTCGCTAACTCATACCCAGGATCCTGGTCTTACCACTACCAATCCCCTGCTAGGCCTCTTGGAATTCCAAATGAAATACAGCTTGCAGTCTTTCACATGATAAGTTTTATGACAACCTAGTTTAGAAAATTTCGATGCTTGTACACGTGTATATGACTTTTTTTATAGTGCAAACATCAATGGGGAAATTACTACCTGTAATTATTTTTAATCTTTAGAGAGTATTAAAGTTGATAAGTCTGCTTCACTGAATCAGTTGGCACCCAAATCCAGTGTAAAAAAATCACTACAACAAAAAAACCTATACCTATTGAAGGTAGTAAAATTCGTAAGCTTTTGGACATTAAAAGAGGTTATACATTAACCCCTGAAATAATTATATGCTTGACATATATTCAGTCACAATCACTGTAGGAACCAGGATTCATCATTTCAGTGAGAATTTAGCAGGTTAAGATTGGTGTCAGAAAAAAAGTAGTACATCAGAACTGGACCATTAAGACTTAATCTATAAAATGCCATCTACTCAGTTAATTGCAAAATATTATTTCAAGGCAGAGTGCTGCTCAACATTTCCTAGCTCCCTTGGATAACTGGTATACATTCTATGTATACCTCCATCCACATGTACCTGATACCTTCTGAATTTTTGCATGGGGATACTTATTACATGGTATTACATCCTGATTTTTTAACCATTCCTCTAAATAGGTATTCTGCATCTTGGGGAAACACATCCTTCTATTGCTCTGTGTGTGTGTGTGTGTGTGTGTGTGTGTGTGTGTGTGTGGTAAATGGCCTTTGATTGACTGAGTTAATCAAAGGAAGTATTATATACCATGCATTTCCATTTGAAGGCATTTTAAGTTATTTTATTGACTTCTACCATCACCTAGGAAGATGGAATTCTAGATACCTGGAGATGGGGAGGTAGGAGTGGGATATAGAAAAGAAGCTAAGAGTTTATTTAGATTGCATTTTCTCACTTTCCTTCTCCCACCAATAAGCTATGGAATAAGAATAAAGTGTCATAAAGGCACGATATGTCTCAAGTTCTAATTTCCTAGAATGCGAGCCTCCTGCATTCATTCAAGATTTCTCCTGATTTCTTTTGTAAATATGTGTATTCATCCTTTTAAGTATAACCTTTTGATCATTCCCATAATTTATCTTGAATTATAGCAGTTTCATTTGATAATAAAACCCTAAAACCTAGCCAATTTCATTTTAAAAAAAGAAAGAGTAAGACAACCACAGAGAAAAAATATATGTGGTATATCCAGAGGAACAGAAAACATTGTGTGATAAGGAAGTTCAGGACTTTGTATAACTAGAGGTATCGGTTTCTGTCCTCCTTAGCATCAGTTGTAAAGCCCATTCAATTAAACTTGGAATTTTTATCTTTGGATTCTAATGCAAACCAAGCAGGCAAGATATATATACAGTGACCTGTAGGCTCATACCTCTAATATTGAATTTATAATAAGGCTCTGAAGAATAAAAATATATGGCAGTGAGAAAAGGATGATAAGGCTATATATGGGAAGACACAAAAACCAAAATATAATTTAAGATCATAAAGCTTGTAGTGGTCCTTTCCAGTTTCCCCATCCCCCATCCCCCAAATATTGGCTATGTCTGGAGTGTAGCACAAACATGCATTCTAAGTTTGCATTGTAAAGTGTGATTACAAAATGCATTTGAGCAATTGAAAAAAATTAATTAACTTTGGGGACTAATCAAAAATATTTTTACTACACTTTTCATGGGATTATCTCTTCCCAGAGTCAGTGCAAATAAGGTCTATGAATGTAAAAAGCAACATTTTACAATTTGCAAGCAACAGTTTGATTTTTCATTTGATTAGGTCGAATTATCCCAGGGAAAAAAGATGGATAATAAAAATATGATAAACTATAGTAAGCTTACAATAAATTGCATTGTACATTTAGAGTTAATTACTAGGAAAAGTAAATTGTTTCCAAATACTAGGAAGCTTAGTATCCTAGTTTGTAGGCTATCACAATGGGTAATAATGTAAAACCTGAAAATATACTATGTAAAAGAAATTCATTTGGAATAGAAAGAGATAGGTTGAAAGAAAGTAAAAGAATGAAAAATATTTATCGTGCAAATACTGATTATAAAAGTCTGGATTGGCTAAATTAATATCAGATAAAGTAGACTTCAGAACAAGGAATATTGCTAGAGATACAGGCTTTACATTATGAAAAACAGCCAAATCACATAGAAAAGACATCATAAACGTGTATGCAGAGCTTCAAAATACATTAAGCAAAAACTGATAGAACTGAAAGGAAATAAAAAATTAAAAAATACACAATTATGGTAGGAACCATCAACATTCCTCCCAACAATATCAGAATAAATATTTGTTCAAGTACACATATGAAGTGCAGTAAGAAGACCATACTCTGGGTATAATACAAGTCATAGTATATTTAAGAAGACTGAAATTATATAACACACCTCTGAGTACAACAGATTTAAATTAGTAACTAATAAGAGGAAGAGAGATCTGAAAATCCATAATACTTGAAAATTAAGCAACAACTTTTTCTTTTTTTTTTTTAATGGGCCCATGGACTATACTTTTGAGTAGCACTAATCTCAAAATCACATTTCCCTAGTAGGTGACCACTGTGTTCTTTAGTATTTTTAATCCAGGATCCAATCAAGGATCACACATTGCATTTGGTTGCCATTTCTCTTTGATCTTTTTTTTTTCACACACACACACTGTATTTTATTTTTACAAGAGGTAAATAAACTGACACCAAACATTGTAAATAGATAACCACAACAAAAGCAACAATGATTGCAATTACCAAACATGAAACACACTCATACTATGTCATAATATTAACATTCAGTCCAGTAATCCTCCACTGTAATAGCTCCTTTACTTTAAACAACAACTTTTTAAAATCCCATGCATTAAGAAGGAAGTCTCAAAAGAAATTAGAGTATATTTTGAATTGAATAAAAATGGAAAAAATCCTATATATTTCACAATTTGTGGGATGTAGCTAAAAATTGCTTAGAGGGAAATTTATAGTATTAAATATCAACTTCAGTAAAGAGAAACATGTCAAATCAATTATCTAAGCTTCTCTTTTAATAGACTGCTAAAAGAAGAAATTATTACCCAAATCAAAAAGACAAAGGCAATAATATGTGTGTGTATGTACACACACATGCATATGTATACATACACACACATATGCATATATATGTACCCATGAGTGAGACTAGAAACAGAAACAATAGAGAAAATTAATGAAACCAACAGTAGAAGAGTAAAATGGGTTATCACTACAGATCCTACAGATATTAAAAGATTATTTAAGAACCATTTCTAAAAGTTCCACACTCATAATTTTAAAAAGTAGATGGAATACGCAAATTCCATGAAGACTCAGACAACCAATCTCAGTCAAAAAGAAAAAGATAACATCAATAGGTCCATAAATATTTAAAGATTGAATCTATATGCTCCAGACTCAGAAAGTTTCACTGGCGAATTCAAGCAAACATTTAAGACATTTACCAGTTCTACACAAAGTATTTCAGGAAGTACTAGACTGGAAGAACACTTTCCAATAAATTTTACTAAGGCATCATTACTCTGACTCCAAAATGATAAAAGCCATTACAAGAGGGAAAACAAAACAAAACAAAAACAAAAAACTGAAGAGCAATAACCTTCATGAAGATAGAATACATATTCATACCAAGATATTAGCACATGAAACTCAATGGTATATAAAATTATAATATATCTTGACTTTACCCCAGTAAAGTAAGTTCAACATTTGAAAATCAATCACTGTAATCATATTAAATGATTTTTTAAAACCTATGATCATTTCAGTTGATGAAGAATATTTGACAAAATCCAACCTCCCGCATGATAAAAATTCTCAGTAAACTAGGAATAAAAGATAACTTCTTCAACTCATACAAAGCACTTACAAAATCCTAACATACTATCATACTTAGTGATGAGAGACTAAATGTTTTTCCCCATATGTTTAGGAGCAAGTTGTGGAGATGTGCTCTTACCACTTACATTCAACTTTAAACTGGTGGTCCTAGCCAAAGAAGCAAAGCAAGAAAAAGAAATAAAAAGCATACATAGAGAAAAGTAAGAAATAAAACTGTCTTCATTTGCAAATGGTATGATTCTGAACATGTGAAATCACAGGCAATTTATTTAAAAAGCTACTAAAACTAGTCAATGAGTTTAGCAAGTTCACAGGAATACAAGGTCAAACAAACAAAAATCAATGGCATTTTTACATATTAACAATTAGCAATTATAAATTGAAATAAAATTTAAAATCATACCATTTACAAAAGTACAAAAAAAATGAAATATTAGGTAGAAATCAAACAAAATCTATGTAAGATCAATCTACTGTTATTTACAACAGCCAAGACATGAAAACAACCTAAGTGTCCATGGATGGATTAATGGATGAAGAAGTTGTGATACATATACATAAAATGTAATATTAAGCCATAAAAGTGAGGAAATCCTACCATTTGCAACAACATGGATGGACCTTGAAGGCATTATGGTAGGTGAAATAAGTCAGAGAGAGAAAGAAAAATACTGTATGATCTCATCTATATGTGGAATCTTAAAAACAAAACAAAACAAAACAAACACAAAACTCATAGAAAAAGAGATCAGATTTGTGTTTACCAGAGGCAGTAGTTGGAGGAGAGGGAATTAGAGGAAGGTGGTCAAAAGGTACAAACTTACAGTTATAAGACAAATGAGTACTAGGATTGTAATATACAACATGATGACTATGGTTAACACTGCTGTATGATATATAGGAAAGTTGTTAAGAGAGTAGATCCTAAGAGTTCTTTTCACAAGGAGAATACTTTTTTCTTTTTTCTTTTTTTGTATCTATATGAGGTAATGGATATTAACTAAACCTCCTGTGGTAATTATTTCACAATATATGTAAGTCAAACCATCATGCTGTACACCTTAAACTTATACAGTGATGCATGTCAATCATTTCTCAATAAAGCTGAATAAAGTATGTCCAGAAATGTTTTGACAACCCCCCTGTCAAAGGTAGAAGTCTAATTCTCCTCCTCTTGAATGTGGGCCAGCCTTAGTGACTTGCTTGTAGCAAATAGAATGTGGTGGAAGTGATGGTATATGACTTCTGAGGTTATAGAAAGAATACAGCTTCCTCCTGGTACTTTCTTACTTTTATGTCACTCCCGCAGCGGAAGTCATGCCACATTGTGAGGTCACTCAAGAACCCTTGTGGTAAAGAACTGAGACCGTCCCCAAACAGCCAGCATCAACTTGCCAGCCCCTGGAGGAAGGTACCTTGAAAGTGGGTCCTCCAGCCCTAATCAGACCTTCACATGACTACAGCTTGGGCTGACATCTGACTGCAACCTCATGAGAAGGCCAGAACCACTGAGCCTAGTTGCTTTCTGTGATTATTGTTGTTTTAAGCCTTTACGTTCTGGGGTAATCTGTTATGCAGCAATAGATAACTAATACGCTAGGTTTTCAGTAAATACTTACTGAATAAATTTTTTAAAAAAAGATCTGTATGCTGAAAATTACAAAGTCTCATGGGAGAAACTGTAAATAAATAAATAAATAAATAAATAAATAAATTTTATTTATGATCTGGATAGAAATATTGTTCAAATGTTAATTCTCCCTAAATTGATGTGTAGAGTCAAAAAAATTTCCAGCAGGATATTCCTGTAGATGTTGACAAACTGCTTCTAAAATTTATATGTAAAATCAAAGGAATTAAAATAGCCAAAGCAATTTGAGAAAGAGAAACAGAGTTGCAGAACTCATACTATATGGTTTTAAGACTTATCATAAAGCTACACTAATCAACAGAGTAAGATACTGGTGAAACATTATGTACATAGACCAATGGAAGAGATCAGAGAGTCCGGAAATAGACTCACATATATGATTTCCTAGAAAGCTACAAATATCATTCAATGGATAAAAAATAATCACTTCAATGAATAGAGCTGAATCAATTTAAATGCAAGTCATATTTTATTCCATTTATAACAAATAAATTGAAGTGGACTATCAATCTAATGTAAAAATCTAAACTATAAAACTTATAGAAGAAATCATAGGAGAAAAACTCACGTTTTTTAATTCATAAAGATTTCTTAGAGATGATACCTAAATCTTGATTTATAAAAGAAAAATAATTGACAAATTTGTTTTTATCAAAATTAAAAGCACTATCTCTTCAGAAGACATCATTAATAAAATGAAAAGACAAGTCATAAACTTGGAGAAAATAATTGCAAAACACATATCTGATAAAGCATTTATCCATGCTACATTAATTAATATCAGAAGTCAATAATTAGAAACAAACAATCCAATTAAAAATGGGCAAAAGACTTGAACAGACATTTCAACAAAAAATATACAGATGGCAAGTAAGCACATAAAATGATGTTTAACATCTTTTTTCATTAGAAATGAAAATTTGAAAATCGAAACCATAATGGGTACCACTACGTTAAAATCACTAAAATAAAATTTTAAAAAGACATTACCAAGTGTTGGCAAGGATGCAGAGCAAATGACACTGCTATTCCCTGCTGGTGGGAATGCAAAATATTATAGCCATTTAGAAAACAAACTGCAGTTTCTTAAAATATTACACATGCATTTAGCATTTGCTATAATATTCCTATCCTAGATACTTGTCCAGGAGAAACAAAAACATATGTTCACATAAAACTATATGTAAATGGTTACACCCACTGCACTCATTATTCATTATCATAACAAACTGGAAACTACCCAAATGGCCTCAAACGGGTTAGTGGACAAACAAACTTCAGTGTATCCATACAAGGTCTTGCTCCTCATCAATCAAAATGTCTGAACTATTTATACATGCAGCAACATGGATGTATCTCAAATGCATTATGTTAAGTGGAAGAAAGCAGGCTCAAAAATCATATATAGTATATGATTCCATTTATATCACATTCTTGAAAAAGTAAAAGTATAGGGATACAAATCACAGCAGATTAGTGGTTGCTAGGGCCTAGTCACCACAAAGTAACATACAGAAACTTTTGGGGGAGATGGCAGTGTTCTCTATCTTTCTGTGCTACTTGTTATAAGTCTGTATATATTTGTAAAAATTCATAGAATTTTAGATTAAAAAGGATGAATTTTACTGTATGTAAATTACACCTTTGTACAAATGGCCAACAGGTACATGAAAAGATGCTCAACATTACTAAACATCAGGGAAATGGAAATCAAAACCACAACTGAAATCTCACCTAGCACCTGTCAAGATGGCTATTATGTAAAAGGATAAATGCCATTTTTAAAGGATATTTACCTTCATTGCACTTTCCTTTATTAAGTATTAAATCATTTAATACTTAAAAGCATTTAAGAATGTGTACTTTTATAAATTATACAGGAAACAAAAATTACTGCATACTATTTATACATCTAAATATGGAGTATCGAAAAAAGTTTTATCACTTTGAAATTTTATTCAGATAATGGATCCTTTATTTTACTCTGAGACACTGGTGTTCCAAAGAAAAAGATGCCCTAAATGATATGCCCTGTCTTGTTTCCTGTTATTCTTTTACTCTAGCTAGTTATCAGTTGTCAAAACAACAGGCCAAACCTAACACCTAACAGTGTGCTGAATATCTTTTGAAAAAAACCTCCATAATCTGATCAGGACTTTATATCCTCAGCTTGGCCTGGATACTCACAGTTTCTGAAAACAGGGAGTCCGTGCAATAGTGCATAAAATGTGAGGGCTCTGAAAGCCCATGCCTGCCTAGGGGAGTGTGTAATTTAATAAAGTGTTCATTGATGTCAGCACACTGACTCATCACACTTGTGTTGATGTCGCAGCCTGCAGCACAGAGACTCCTACTGCTAATTAGATGACTGAAGTCAGATTACATTTCCCTCGGAGACAGACACAAAGGTGGGAGAGTTATTCTCAAAGGGATTTTTGATTTACAAGTATCTGATGGAACAGAACAAAAATAGGGTAGGGCACACTTTAGGGACAGCCAACAAGGGAAATGAACTCAACAGAGTTGCATTATTTACAAGAGCGAAAGTTATAAAAGACACCACCAGGCTTCTATAGTTCCTACTTTATTCAGACACAAATTTCTAACATAAATTATAAATAAGGAATAATATTTTTATGACTTACATGCTAAGCTTTTGAACAATCCCTTATAAATCCCAGAGAAATTCAAGAGCTATGAGTTAAACTTCCACATGTTGGATTTTACGCTTTATTGTCTAGGGATGTCTGTTAGTTTTACCTTTTATAATTACATTCAAAAAAGTCAAATGAATGATTTCTCCAAAAAAGTTGAAGTATGTATCAGTCACAGAGCTAGGAAGGACTTTGCATTTAAGATCATACAAATGAAAGTTTTGCTCATATTGAAACAAAAGCAAATATTCTATGATGATTTTCCTAAAAGGGTTATAATACTTTAAATATTTTATCTATAGCCTGACCTAAATATTAAAAGATTATCTGGTGATAAAAATTTATTAATTTAGTATTGTTGTAAAGATAATTTTATATTTTTTAAGCAAGTCCTCTATTTTTGTTTGCTTTTTATTTGATAACCTCAAAAGGACATTTTAGCTGCCTGACAATGTTTTGAATCCTCAGTTTGCTGTTGAAATACCTTGACAAGAAATGTTACTATTAGAAGAAAGGACACTACTAAACATTGTGTGTGAGGCAATATTTTGTATTTTTGTAATACTAACCTAGACACATTCTTACAAAATAAAATAGATTGCAAACGGAATTATCCAATTTTAAACTGGTGGTAATGAGAAAAGGTATGGAACAGTAATGGATTTGTTAGCAAACTGAGCCATCTCTCTTGACTTTTCTTACTTGTCAATACAATATGTGTCGCTCTTTAATGGCTTGATTTACTTATGTTTCGAATATTTTAGCAAAAGATTTTAAAATATAACATAATAGTGCATATTGTATTGTTCCCATCTTCCTGTGAAAAGAAACCATTAAATTTTTTATCATCCCATCACTTAATTAATCCATTTAATGAACAATTTATCACAGTATCAGTAAAACAGATACTGTGATAAATAATCAGGATTTAAAGGTACAACAATACTCTTTTAAATAAGCTTAAAACTCATCAGGGAAAAAAGACATATTAACATTACAAACTGAATAAGCAGCATTTTTAAAGTTATTAAAATTTGTGCATATAAAAAAATTCCCATTACATGTTTCTCATTGCTACACCCCAACTGATTTAACATTATTCTTTGGGTTAGAGGTTTCAGATGTTAGGCACCAAGGGTGTGGAAAGAATAAGACTGTGATTACTTAGCATGAAATTTAAAATTGTATTTTCTTCAGCAAAAGTACCTGTATTTGAAGAATAAGTGCCTTGAAAGTCAGTAATTGGTGAATTGGTAAAGCTACACTAAGAACCTCAGTTTGGGGAGAACTAAGGATCTAATGTAGGAGAATTCCCATACCACTGGAAAGGGAGAAATCACTATGTATTCTGAAGAAGGGCTCTCAGAAAAATAATAGAACGGCCAGTGGTCGAACAGAGTCAGTCTCCCGGCTGCTGGCACTTTCTTCCTCTTCTATGCCTTTAGTCAACATCCTTAAGGCTTGGCTGAGGGGTGGGGAGGAAAAGTTAGAAGCATAGACTGGGTAGTAGATAAAAGATAACTGGTGAATGCATCTAGCCTCACAGAGCCTCATGTAATCGAGCATGTTGTGAGGAGGCAACTCTGGACCCTGTTGGAGGAAGTCATCGAGAGGATGTGACCACAGGTTGGCCCAGGAGCTGGGCCTAGACAATCAAAGGCTCCTTACCTCCTCCTCTGTCCTTGGAATGTACATTCTGTCCACTGCTCCCACACTAGGAACTACTTCAAGGACACATCCTTGAGAGAACAATGTGTTTTTTGAGAGCATCCAGATTGCATGCATCACTGAACCCGGTTAAGGCACAGAAAACTCTTTAACTCTATATAAAGGCAAGATTATGGAGGGCGGGAGTGGAGATCCACTCATCTTGTGGCTGCCCAAGACAAGCCTCGTATGTAAGTTCCCTTCCTTATTAAAACTATTACCTACTAATCTGGAGTTATCATCTGCCTCTTTCTTCCATCTCTGCTTGCCCTCTGTGTACAGGGGCCAGTTTGAAATTTCACCTGGTAAATTCTCAAGGTTGCGAACCAACAGAACCAGAACAAAAACTGGGTGGCAGAGATGAAAAGATGAGAAAGCAGGACCACAGATTTCAGCAGCAGATTACAACAGGGCACTGCTAGAAGCCAGCACAACTCTGGGGGCATCTACCAAAATGATTACCCCTTAAATGATTACAGTGTAGGTTTTTAGGGACTAGCTAATTTGCAACAGAAAGAAATAAGAATCCAAAAGACCATGTGCCACCACCAGGAGGCTATGTGAGCTTCCTTGCAATGATATGATTTCTGCTCTTCCCTGCTAGATCTCTCCCTGCATACACATTTCCCAGCCTGGCTTGAGCCATCTATACCACTACCAGCAGTCCCCTAAGTCCACCAATCAGCTGACTTCACCTCTATGGTCAGGCACCCACCAGAATAACTCATCACCATGCTCACTGTCTGTCAGATATCTGGTCATCTCTTCCCCACCAGTCCTAGAATTCAGGCAATAATGTCTGGTTACCATTATAATGCAAGATGAGGGTGCAGAACAGAGTAACAGGGAGAGAAACCCAGTAAAAGTTACCCACCATACTTTAAGGGGCCCATGGACCCAGAAATATTCCATATTAATATAATGCACTGGACATGTTTAGCTAGTTGATCCTTGTTTGCAGGACCTAATTTTATCTTGAGACAGTTCTGAAAAATCAACTTTTATATGACCAATTATCATGTGCCAACCATTGAGCAACGTACTTTCACAAATGCTAAGCTCATTCTTAAAATTCTGTAAATTAGATTTCTAATTATATAAATCGGAGAAATAAGGCAAGGAATCCTCAAGAAGCATGAGTTGGGCTATAGAAAATAGCACCGTATTAAATAGCTTCTTACCTTAAACATAAATTGAATTATGGAATCTTAATTTCAATAAACAGTCATTTTATGGTCCATTTAAAAACTATTGACTAGGGTCATCTGTATTTTTGCTTCAATTATGCTAATTGTATTTGATTAAATTTAGAGATAGATATTTAAATATTAATGCGTTTTTTCATATTATGAATACGAATGTTTGGCTTCTATTTCGAAAACACTTATGAATAAAATATTACTTTTCCTCTGAATGGAAAAGTGAAATAGATCTACCAAATGGAATTATGATCCCTGAATATAGAGATTTTATATTGATTTAATTTATTTCTGGTGAAATCTTCATACTAAAATCAATAAATATTTCCTGGCAATATTCTCATCCTCAATGTTTTATTTTCCTCAGTCCAAAACCCCAAGATTTTAAGTGCCTTGTACTTACTTTCATTTAGTGGGCGGGGAAGAAAGACGGGAAATGATACAGAGGTAAAGAAATGCAAATTAAGCGGTGAGATTGCTGAGGAAGTAGGGTTGCTGCCCCTTTAATTGATCTCCCTCTTAAGAGTATAATAATTGTTCCTCTACTGTCACTGAAGGATCAACAATCAGTGTTTAGTAAAAGAAAATAGAAAAAGTACAAAAAACCTTCTTCAGAGCCAACATTGGCTGAGTGACTATTACATGCCAGACATGTTTCTATATAGTTTAAATATTGTTTCATCTTAGATTATTTACTGTTCCAATTTTCATCCCTAGGATCTAGTGTGGATCCTTGGGTATACAGTCACTCAATAAATTCTTGGAAAATAATTTTTCATTTTTCCCTAACAGGATACTTACAACTAGGTTATATTAAATATTAATCTGATTAACTTGATAAATCAAAGAAGGCTGAGGAATTAAGTAACATCTAATGCAATACAACTAGTAAGTGGCTAAACTCAGATTTTGAAACAGACTTTCTTTCCTGTTTATTATACTATCTTCTAATGATAGACTGTTCATAGCTTATAAAATAGCATGAACACAGTTATAAGAGTGAGAATAAACAGGATCATTAGAAAAGTTGTTAAATTCCTGTCTGTTTTTCAGAGTAGATTTTTTGTTCGTGGTTGCAGTACTTATACATCTAAATCGTTTCCAATGATCCCTTCCTCTTGGTATTCACACCCATATGTAGTCCCTTCCTCTTGAATGTGAGCTGGCCTAGTGATTTGCTTTTAATCAGTACAATGCAGGAAAGGTGAAGGGATATTATTTTCAAAACTTGCGACTTACTAGGAGATTCTACTGCCTTCTCTGCTTGCATGTTTGCATCAATAAGCTGCCATGGGGGAGAGGATCATGTGGCAAGGAACTGACCCTGGCCCATGGCCCACAGCTATCAAAAAACTGGGATCCTCAGTTCAATAACCGGTAAGGCACTGAGTCCTGAGAACAACCATCTATTCAGTTGCTTATGATCATACAAACATATATAGGAAAGAGACAAAGGGTCCTAGTGGCCCACTGGAAGTAAAAATAGTTTCTTAAACCACAATAAATGCTATAATTATTGTGGTTCCAACTTCAATAAGGTATTGTAAAAAGGCAATTTTTAAAAAGCTTTAAAAATTTTTTTGGTGTAAACCCCATTTCTTACGACCTTATCTGGTCAATTCAAAGATGCATTTTTTTTCACATTTTACCATCTCTGAATACAGAAAATGTCTTTTAATTGATGATAGTTGAATTGAAAGAAGTTCATTCTCATTTTTAAAAAAAATTTTATTGGAGTATAGTTGATTTAAAACATTGTGTTAGTTTCTACTGTACAGCAAAGTGATTCAGTTTTACATATAAATATATCCACTCTTTTTTACATTTTTTTCCCATATAGGTCATTACAAAGTATTAAGTAGAGTTCCCTGTGCTATACAGTAGGTCCTTATTAGATATCTATTTTATACATAGTAGTGTGTATATGTCAATCCCAATCTCTCAATTTATCCCTCCCCCATTCTCTTACTGACACAATGTATCAGTGCTCATACAACTGATGAACCATAATAACTTACAAATGTGTTAATGATATACATTGTCAATATTCTTTTTTGTTCTATAATACTGGTATAAAAAACAAGGTTCATGAAAACAGTGGCCCTTAGAAATTCAAAAGACAACTTCTGAAACTATACAGCCCTCAACTTTATACACATATTTCTTACAGCAGTTTAAATATATTTTTCATTTGTTCAAATTTATTGGTGTTGTCCCATTTAATCAATATAGTGAAATTGACATGACACAAATTGAACTTTGGGAAAAGTAAGGTAGGTTTTTAGTCCATCAAAAAATGTATGTGGTAATGAGAGCCTCTAATGGAATATTACTATTACATTTTTTAGTCTTTTTTAAAGGATGATTGGATTTCTTTATCATGATTTTGCAGTACCTGTTTGGAGAGCATGAAGACACATCCCTCTGAGAGATGTAACTCACATCTACTGTTTCTAGACAAACTGCAAATAACTGATTGTCAGAATCATTGTCATCCTCTAGGATAATCCTAGAGTACTTCCATATAGAAAAAATGTTAAAGAATGCAAAGTAATGATTTTCATTCTACCTTTACTGGAGGTATCTGTTTCTCAAAACTGAAAGTGGTTAACTGAAGAGCAAATCAGCAGTAGAAAACGCATGGAGAGTGGCTTAGGTATCAACATTGAACCTCTACTACTTCATCTTTTGTTTGACTATAGCTGTAGTCAGTGAAAGTACCTTTAAAAAACTCAGGAGAAACAATGTATTTGTACTTTCTGCTGTTAATACATATATGAGCAAGTATAAATAAATGGGTGGTTAGATAAGACTCATTTTCACAGCAGCATGATTCACTTTTATAGTCTTTCTAGCAAAAAGAGAGACTAAATCATCTTTATTTTCTATGTCTTCTCTTTCTTTAGTTTCCAAAATTTTGTTCATTGTTTTCATTGTATTCTTTGCTCTATGGTTTGGCTTGCAAGCATCCTCTTCATTGAAAAAAAGGAAATGACAGCTTTCATTTACCATAAAAATGAAAGACTATCCTTGGAAATATTTGGGGCAGCTGGTGAAGACATTCTCGGTAATTAGGAATTGGACAGTGTTGCAACATAGGACATCCCGGTGAATATTTCAAGCTTTAAATAAATTAATTTGGGGGCACAAAAGTTATTGGTCATTAAAGAACCAGTCTCTTATGAAGATACAATACATAGCACAGATGAAGTTTTTTCACCATTTTTTGACATTTGCAGAAGCCAACAAAATGGGTCCGGGATCAATCTCACCATATTTTCTCTGCTGTTGCCTTGCCACCACCTGATGAAGCTAGAATTTAGTTTTGTTTTCCAGACAAGGTAAACAGAGAACCAGGCACAACGAGAACCAGGAGGCTAATGGTGTCTACAATAATTCTCTCTGCCTACCAGATTAAAATGTGGTATTTGGGGCTGAATCCTGGGGACCTGTTTAAACTGGGGCGTAGCACGAAACCTATGTTTACCTTAATTTTCATTTTTTCATTTTGCCACCTGCTTGTTCTGTGAAAATCGAAGAGAATAGGACTCATTTTCTTATGTAGCGCCCCCCTGCTTTCCTCCTGCGTAGAACAGTAGCTGAAGAAGATGTGCAGGCTTTGACTTCAACCATCAAGCCATCTTCAACAGCAGGAGTCAAGTACTTGGAGGTATTTGCGTCTTCTGATATCACTGGTGCATGTGACCACCTCCCCAGTTCATTAACATACATTCTTAACTAGGCTTTCTTTCTTTTTAATTAACTTTTTTGAAGTATACTTAGTATACAGAAAATTGCACATATCTAACGTATACGTTTTGATGAGTTTGGACATATGCATACATCTGTGATATCCTCACCACATACAAGGTAATAAACCTATCTATCACCTCCAAAAGATTTTTTGTGTCTCCTTGCTTTTTTTGTGTATGTAGTAAGAATGTGAGATCTGCCTCTCCAGCAAGTTTTTAAATGCACAACGGAGTACTGTTAACTGTAGGCCCTATGTGGTACAGCACATCTTTAGAACTTATTCCTCTTGTATAAATGTAACTTTAGACCCATTAAACAACTCAGTTCCTCCTCCCTACATCTTCTCAAGTTGCACAAGTACTCACAATGCATTATAATACAGTTCCTGCCTATTTCTCTACATTCATCTCTCCTCTATTTGTATTGATTGCTTTTCTTCTGGTACGCTGGCCTCCATGCATTTCACCCAATACCTCAAGCCCATTTTTGTATCAGGATCTTTACACTTGCTGCTCCTCCCGCACGGAGAGCTCTTCCTCTCACATTTCACATATTTCACATTTCTTCTCAAATCTCAACTCAAATATAACCTTCTTAAAAATTTCTGACTATTCTACTTAAAACTAGCCCTCAAAGACATTTTCTTTCACTTCACGTCATTCATTACTTTCACAGATTTCATCACAGGGTAATATTTTTGTTATTTTTGTCTATTGTTTAACTATTGATCATCTGTCCCCCTAAAATATATTCTACAGGAATACAAGAAACTAATATTTATTGTTTTTTTTCTTTTTGCAGCCACAGTGCACAGAGCAGTCTTGGCATATTTGTAGAATGATGTTCTGTTAGCAACAAGTCAAATGAAACAAAGAAACGAAGAAAAACAAGTCTTTTCTAAGACCAAGGAGCTTCCCTGAAACCTTCTATATTTATCATGGATAGTGCTTCCTCTGGTCAATATAATGCCCCAAATAATATAAACAGACCTCTCTAACCTTCACTTGATTTCCAGGTAAAGTTTGAATTCACTTTCAAGTCTACCCATTAGACTGACTCTTTTTATACTGATGATGTCATAAATTAATTCATTATGTAATTCAACAAAGTGATCAAGGTTGAGCATGCCATATCTTTTGGAAATTATGCCTTGAAGCATGAAGTGGTCCTTACTGTGATCAGCCACAGAAGATATTCACTACCCAAATCTCTTGGCAATTAGAGATTATGATTTCTTTTTTAACATCTTCATTGGAGTATAATTGCTTTACAATTGTGTGTTAGTTTCTGCTTTATAACAAAGTGAATCAGCTATACATATACTTATATCCTCATATCTCCTCCCTCTTGCATCTCCCTCCCACCCTCCCTATCCCACCCCTCTAGGTGGTCACAAAGCACCGAGCTGATCTCCCTGTGCTATGCAGCTGCTTCCCACTAACTACTTATTTTACATTTGGTAGTATATATAAGTCCATGCCACTCTCTCACTTAGTCCCAGCTTACCCTTCCCCCTTCCCGTGTCCTCAAGTCCATTCTCTACATCTGCGTCTTTATTCCTGTCCTGACCCTAGGTTCTTCAGAACCATTTTTTTTTTTTAGATTCCATATATATGTGTTAGCATACGGCATTTGTTTTTCTCTTTCTGACTTACTTCACTCTCTATGACAGACTCTAGGTCCAACCACCTCACTACAAATAACTCAATTTTGTTTCTTTTTTATGGCTGAGTAATATTCCATATGTGCCACATCTTCTTTATCCATTCATCTGTCGATGGACACTTAGGTTGCTTCCATGTCCTGGCTATTGTAAATAGAGCTGCAATGAACATTGTGGTACATGACTCTTTTTGAATTATGGTTTTCTCAGGGTATATGCCCAGTAGTGGGATTGCTGGGTCGTATGGTAGTTCTATTTTTAGTTTTTTAAGGAACCTCCATATTGTTCTCCATAGTGGCTGTATCAATTTACATTCCCACCAACAGTGCAAGAGGGTTCCCTTTTCTCCACACCCTCTCCAGCATTTATTGTTTGTAGATTTTTTGATGATGGCCATTCTGACTGGTATGAGATGATACCTCATTGCAGTTTTGATTTGCATTTCTCTAATGATTAGTGATGTTGAGCATCCTTTCATGTGTTTGTTGGCAATCGGTATATCTTTGGAGAAATGTCTATTAGAGATTATGATTTGACTACAGAATTTTTCATTTATCTTTTCACATTGCCAAGGTACTAACATGCTTTCTCTTTTAATTACTCCAAATCATATCCATGAGAACTATACTTTTTAATGCAGTGTTACCTATAATTATTTTATCTGTTATGGTTTTTCAAACAAAAGTATATATTCCATTACAATGCATGGACTTTTAGTTTAGTTTTTTTTTTTTTTTTGGCAAGTTTAAAAAAAAGAGGGGGGAGTCTATTTGTAGTAATTTTTAATAGGTATCCAGGTTTAGTAAAAAGGTAGACTTTAGTTATCTCAAGACCAAATAATATTTAAATGTTCACTATTTAAGTCATTAAAAGAAGAATGACTTTTTGTGTTTCCTGAGGCTAACGAGAATCAGAAATCTGTTTTTTCAGCAATAAATTTATATTATGGTTTTCAAGATTGTTTGCATTTTAAGAGAAGAACACTGAATATGGGTTCTACACTTGGGGATTTCTTAAAGCTGAATGACAAAACAAAGGAGAAGAAAGTACAAAATTAATCAGTATAAAAAGAAATCTAGCACTGATAAATATCAATGAAGTCAGTACAAAGTAAAAGCTATCACTAGATTGGAATTACTTTGTAAAATCTGAACAAAACTAATACTTTCCATATTAATAAATATTGTACAATCAATTGTTCCTATTCTGTGAGAATTTAGATGTGGAACAAAGTGAAATTTATTCTCCAGAATATTTTGGTAGGCATTCAGATGTTTTCATTGATTCCAGATAAATAGGAGTATCAAATTCATATATCCAGTAGACCACTGGACTAAGGCCAAAGCCTTGTGTTTACCAATTTGTATTGTAGCTAAATTCACTCTGTGGTATGACCATAGATTACACTGGCGCTCAGACTGTATGCACTATTTTTTCCTCTAGCAGCTGTCTTATGCATATACCATCCTTTGTTTTCAAGAATGTCTAAGCAAGACATGTGATTTTAGAAAAACACAAATCTCTCATATTATGATTCCATTTCATTTAACATCTCATCCTTTTAAAACACATTTCCCTTTAGTCAATCTTTGCATCGGTCATTCCTGAAAAAGAATGGCAAATCCAGCCCCTTGCAAATGCATCAAGTTGTGTATTCCTAGTGCATTGATGACAGAGTTTTTTAACAGTAGCACTGTTGATATGTGGAACTGAATAATTCTTGGTTGTGGGAGGCCATCCTGTGAAATGTAGGATGTTTAGCAGCCAGCATCCCTGGCCTCCATCCCCCAATGCCAGTAGCAATGCCCCCTGCTTAGTTGTGACAGACGAAGATGTCTCCAGACAGTGCCAAATGTTCTCTGGGGGAGGAGGAAAACTGCCCCCAGTTAAGAAACACAAGATTGCAACATTGCCTAGAGTATTTATATTTAGGTGAATAATTTAATTAAGCACTGAAAGCAAACCCTAAGCAAAATGTGCACGTTTAAAGCAAAAAGGAAGGCTGAAATCAGCACATGGCTAAAGTCCTGAAAAGAAGTAGGCCTTAAGCATATGTTTGCTAATTAATCTGTATGAAGGCTTACAATGGAAGCCAATATTGTTATAGGATATTTTTCTGTTTTTCCATCTCTAAGCTATTTTCATAAAAGCTTGAAGTTCAAAATGACCTCAGAGTTAATCTAATCCAAATCAGTAGTTGTATAAATGCAAAAAATGAGTCACTATTCCCCAAGGGTTCATACTAGCATAGCTGATCCAATACCCCGAAACTCTAGACTCCAGTCTCACACCAAATTCCCCAAAACATTCTGTACACCCTCAAGCATACACTTAGGCTCTCTCCAGCAGTACACTGAACCGAAACTCACGAAAACATTGAAAAGCTCCTTTACACTAAAGTGTGTGGTTGATATGGCTTAGTAAGTAAGTTCCATTCTGTTTTAATTGGTATAGAGACAAGCTGGAGAAATTGACACTTGAGGTTTTATGTGGGAGAAGGCAGAGGCAAGAATGCTTAGGTTAGGAGGAGCTCAAAAAGTCACTTTCAGTAAGCAACAGCATACAGTATATATTAGAGGTTTCATCCTGACTCTGTTTAACCATCTATCTTTATTTTCACCTTGGTTTTCATTGAAATGCATTAACTCAACATACCTTTTCTGAAGAAAAAATGTCTTGACTTTTGGTTTTGGGCAATAATGACATTAAAATATAATTTGTGGTCTTTTTGATGACTTAGTGATCTTGGCTTATTTGATATTTTTCAATACTGACAATACTCCCCCAAATTAAAAAAGAAACAGTTGATGCTAATTTAAAACACAAAAAAATGCATATGTTCATGTAAGTTGGCTAATGAAATTAGTTGATTATTTGAAATAAAATTGGATCCTCATAGCATTTTAAAAAGGTCTTTAAAGAAAAATTTAATACATTAACTAGGGAGATAATAAACGTAAAAGCTATAATAATAACAAGCTTACACATTTTAAAGACAATGTGCATATTTGGAAAAAAATACATGCAAAATATATGATACAGGATTAACTACCTCTAAGGGACTTTGCGATTTGTACAATGTACTTTGACAAATTAATAAGAAAAAAAACCATGAGGACCACAATGATAAAAATAAGTAAAAAAATGAATAGGCAATGCCCAAAGGAAAGATAAGAATCAGGGTATTATATATTTGTCATTATTTTTGCTGACAAGTCTATTTCAAATAGCCTTCCAGTGTTGACTGAATGTCCTGCTTTATAATTCCTGACTCCCAAGGAAGAATTCCAAAGAATAGATTTCTTAGCTTCCTTTGCAGTTAGGAAACCCACATGTGAATTTGGCTCCACAAACTTGACGCATCAATATCCTAAATGATACGTAAATTGGTAGGAGTGGCTGCAGGCAACAGAACTTCAGGGCAATAGAAGAAATGTTCACTTTATTATAAGGCAAGATACAGCTGATGGCTCAAAAAAAAAAATCTAGCTGAAAAATGAAATTTTATCATCCCATGGCTTGCAGTAGCAAAACAGCTAATTAAATTATGACCTAGAGTAAAATGCCCACTGAGCCACGAGACTTTGAGGGATCAGGTGGCTGTTTTGAGAGAACAATATTAAAGGGCATGAGGAATGTGTAAACTGTGAAGGTGAGTTGATTGTTTCAAACTGTACTGACAGCTTGAAGGAAACAACAAGCGTGAAGCCCTAAGTCTTGGCTCCAGGCACAGAGAGAAACCAGGGGAATTTTATGAATGATGAAAATCTTGTATCATCTACAACTGTAGACTTAACTCAGAGCTCCAAACTCAAAAGTTTGATCATACCAATTATAAAATTTAAAAGTTTGTTACATACACAGTCTCATTATTACCACAGTATAGGAAAGCTAGTAAATTCATTGATAACAAGAAAGATTCTGAATACTGGAGCAGGAAAATGTGGTAGGATCCAGATGGCTCAGTGTCCCCCAAACTCGCAAACATCTGAATCTTCCCTGTGAGAAGAAACAGCCCTTCCTTCCAAGTCCAAGAAGTCCTGTTTCGCTTTTGCTTAAAATCCAATAACAACCTCATCTGAGAGCGTTACCTTTCCAGGGAAAACTATTCTTATTATTCCCATCCTCCACCACTTCTAATTATCTCCTGATCTAAATTAGAATCAGAATTCAACATGCCCCAGAGAGACAATTACAAACTCAAATTCTAGAAGAGATGATTAAGCACGAAATCATTGTAGTAATTTTGGATTTGTATCAGCAAAAATCTAGAAAATATGTATAGGAATAAATTTTGAAAGTACTAAAGCAAGGATTGCAGAACATAATTTTAGAATGCAACATTAATATGGTTGCCCTTCCCATCAATTTAGAATTGTTGTGCTAACCTCAGCACACGATAATGGGGTTTGCTTTGTTGCTTGGTTTGCTAATTAAAACATGGACTTAATGATGACTTCGAGATACCCCAAACTCTTTGGTACTTTGTGTATAAAAAGACTCATCTAATTAAGGAAATGAGAATGGTAGAGTGGTTTTATCATGTGTAATTCATTCAACCAATTCTTTACATCTCTTAAGAGAGGATGGCAAATGCTTTCTACCCTGTGTATTGAGAAATACATGGATGACAGCACACCAGCATCTTTAAAAACTATTGTTGAGGTTGTTCTCTGTTAGCTAGAACTGCTGCTAAGAGATTTTGCAGCAAATAGGCTCTCTTATTCCACGAGCAGAATGAGATCCTTGGGTGTTGAGACCAAATAATATCAATGAACCATCAGATGCAAAATGTAATTTCTGTAACTAATAGTGGTACCACAAGAGAGCATTTTTCAATGGCTAGTTGACCACAGAATCTCTAGAACTGAAATATATGTACAGAACTCTAAGGTCTACACGATTTATGTAACAGGAAAACCTTGTGGTTGGTCTGGTAGAAAAATGATGTCCCCAACTACAACAGGGATGTACAGCTCTTCAGCCAAATTCCGGACCTGAGTCATTGCAAAGATTCAGGGCCCAGTGAATGATTAAGTATTTAAGTACACCTGAGTGATAAATATGATAACAGCACAAATATCTTTTCCCAGCTTTTGCAAATGAGACTGTGGACATTTTCTGGGCTAACTATGAACTATGGGGAGAGAAATAGCTGGACATTTTGAGAATATTAATAAAAGCTTCAAGCTCATGAAAATACCTAGGGCACAGTTTCTAGGCATGTTAATTGGAATAAACATGCTCAGAAACTGGAAGAAAATCCCCAACAGCTAGCTAGCATTCATTCCTTTACCACTTTCTTAATCTCAGATTTAGATTTTTATATTCCATTCCTACTTTCTCAGCTCATGTGTCTCAAGCATAAACTTCACCATATCCAAATTTATAAATTCCAGTAATCCCATGCCCCTCGCTCCTGACTGATTCAAGCATGGGATTCTGAAAGGAACTCATCAGTTCTTCTTAGTGATATCACTGGTTGATAGATCCTAGAGGTCTTATCACTGGAGGAATTCAAAACTGTGAATGGAAGAAAAGAGAGACAGAAGGAACCTGGGTCCTTGACTAGCACAGAATCCCTATACTAGGCAACTGTACAGTTGACCTATCTCTGGCCTTCTACTTTACTGAACCAACAGGTTTTCTTAAAGATCTAACAAGATTCACTAACTGGAGGTTTACTAAAATTTGCAAACAAAATCATTTTAACTTCCTGTGACAGGCTGTGGATGTATAACTGGAAATAAAATAGTCTTTTATGGTTTAGCTCCATATAAAATAATGTATTTTTTTAATGTATGGATTTTTTTCCTTTGTTTTCAAAAAATTCAAAATTTTTTGTTGATAAGAAAGCAATTTTTTCATTAAGCAAAGAGAATGCTGGCCATCTTAACATAATACTTTGAGTTTTAAAAAACATCTTAATACCATTAATAACTTGGCAAATGTGAGATTTTTCTAAATAAATTTCCAGCTATGATGACATTTAATGTTCACTTCAGTGGGATTAATATTTTCTAAGAATTTGCCATTTGAATCCCTGAGGATGTGTTTTGATACAGGTAATATCTACCTCATTAGAACTAGTAGTATTAAGATTTATTCACAGGACATTTTGTGAAGGTTTTTAAATTTATCAGTACACTTATTTATTAATATTTTGTCATAGTTTTAACCTGTTATTTGAAGATTTTAAAAATAATTTTTAAAAAGGCATAAATAAGGATTTGAAACTTTGAATATTAAGTCTAAACCACAAATTTTATCCAGCCAACAGTTTAAATCCTACAACTTCATTAATATAATTCATATTTCTAATAAACACTGACAACTATTTTAAGTTAAATAATTTATGCCTACATTTGCTTCCTAAAATTAACATGCTCACACATAATTTATATTCAATTTCATGGAAGAGGGTTTAATCCACATCTTGCTAAAATGTGTAAATGCGTGCTTAGTTACCTTTCCTGTGTTCTTGCCCTTTTGATCTAAAGATACAAGATAACACTTATAAATATTTAAGAATTAGGAAATTCCCATCACTATTTTATATAACTGATCTCACCAATTAAAAATAAACTCATGTTTTGAGTTATTTTTAAGTTTGACTATTTTAGTATATTACTGAACAATCCTATAGAACACACTAAAACAATAAAGAATAATAATTATAAAAATTAAAATTTTGAGAGGCCTTTGAAATTTGCAAATAATTCAAAATTAAATAATCAAGTAATTATTTTATCAAATACATATTGAGGATGATTAAGACGACAGGAAATTTAACACCGACACCACAAAACGCCTCTAAATACTTCCAATTATTTCATTTAATTTAAGTATAAAATAACAGAGCAACAAGAAAACTAGTTAAAGAAAAGAATATGTTCCTGTAGATACTGAGTTCCATGATCGTGAATAAACATTTGATTAAACTGCCGTAATACTCAAGCATTACTTAGACAACTACACAATATAATTTTTCTCCTCTATGATTCTATGAAGTGGCCAGCACTAGTTAATCAACCACTTGTTTAATAAGTTAGACAGTTATCAGTTAGATGGAACCAGTACCCCCTTAAAATCATTATGTCAGAATAAAATTAGGCCAGAGTTTAAAAGATATAGTTAATACAATTTTAGAACTTTAATGAAAATATGAAGTTCAAAAAACTAAAGGTTTCTTGCTTATCCACTTAATATTTGTGCATAAAAACAGTATAGTCATATGAGTTTTAACAGTGATATTTAAATTATTAATTAAATATGTTAATTGAAAGGATTTTAAAACGAGTGGTGATGAAGCACTCAGCAACCAGCTTTACAGTTTGAACTTTAAAATGGTTTGAACTTTTGCTTCATAACTAATCAGCCTTCAGTAACCATTCCTCAGTGCAGTTTCCAGAGACCCAGAAATTATTGCCATCATGTCCATGTTAAATTACTTTAACCCAATATTACCCAAAATTATGCTTATAGTAATAGTTTATTTTTCTGAGATGTGCTCTTAAATGAACACATGATGCATCACCTCATTATCTACACATAATGGGGGGAAAACACTGAGATTGAACACTGGTGAATTGCAGGGTGTAATCTACCCTGACAGCAATTGAAGGAGATATAGGTAAAATCACAGAACATTTTTGACAATGGTATACAAAATGGAGGTGGGGCTGGAGACAGCCTAATTGCTAAGATCCTGCCTTAGTCCTCCTGGGCTGCTATAACAAAAATGCCATATGGGTGGCTTCAACAACTAACATTTATCTCTTACAGTTCTGGATGCTGGGATGTCCAAGATCAAGGCACCAGCAGATCTGGTGTCTGGTGAGAACCCTCTTCTAGATGGCCATTTTCTCTCTGTGTCCCCACATGGGGATGGGGCAAGGGAATTCTCTGGTGTCTCTCAAATCCCATTCATGAGGGCTCTACTCTCATGACCTAGTCACTTCCAAAGGCCACACTTGCAAATCCCTTCATATTAGGGATTAGGTTTCAACATAAATTTGGGGGAGATACAAACATTCATTCTCTAGCAGCTCCCTTATAATTCTAAAACTGCATGGCTCTGTGATTAAAAACCCCTTTACAAGGTGGCCAACTGGGTTTATAGGTACATTGATGATGATGAAATAATGTAATGCCCTAATGAATCTTCTCAAAAAGTTCTAAATTCTCCTATAATCTGAATCATACTCAATTATTAAAAATACTTATAATTATATATATATGCATATGCTTTTTAAAATCATAAATTCATTGTGAATGAATTCATTGTAATTTCTCATTTATCTTTTTATCTACCTCCACCTCCCCTCATCCCCACAGCTAAGACAGAATATTAGCTCAATAAATGACTTGGGATTGACTGACCCCTACCCTCCTTAAAAACAAACAAACAACAAACAAACAAATGAAGTGTAGCACATAGCAACTTGGGACAGTTTTCACATATCCTGACAGAAACTTTGATGTTTTGACTTCCACATCTAAAGAGAATAAGACTGATCATGTTAAATTCAAATAAATTTCACTAAATACAAAGGGTATAATCTTCCATTGTCAATGACTTTAACCCCTACCCCTGCAAAACAAATAATAATAATTCATAAGAGGATTAATATTTTTAAGCATCTGGAATTCTTCCCAGATGAAAATTGTCCACAACTTTAAAAATTATAAATATTTCTCCTTTTATGTCTTTAAAAAGAAAGAAACGTGTTAATATTAGAATGTATATCAGAATATAAGAGGTTATAATATTGGTAACGTATGTTAAATATGGGATGTGCATTGGTATATAGAAAGTAAACTATTATATTTCTAGTAGAAATAAAATTTTATAATATACTTGTATATGTAATCATATGTACTTTGGAAAAAAGAGAATCTGGCATTTAATTTCTTCCTAATAATATGCACAGAGAGAAACTTATACACATCTGGAATGCTTAAAAATGGTTTAAAATTGAGGTTGAAGAGGGAATGGGGACCAGAAGATAGAGAAGTCTCACCAGCTCTTGCAAAGTCTTTGGCTTTTACACCAACTGAGATATTTGCACAGAATAATCTCATTTCCTTGGGCTGAGAATAGGCTGAGGTAGGGCAAGCACAGAAACAAGGAGACCTATTTGAAGGGTATTTAGACCTATTTGAAGGTTATTCGGTCAGGACGAAGACTCCAGAAAAAGTCGGCACAAACTCAAACTCAGGAGTCACAGCTGACCTTTGACAAAACATATTCACTTGATTTGGTGAATGATCGGTGACCAAATTTCTTCGGTTTCTGGATGTTGTGGGCAAGAGTACACATAGTGGGTCAAGAAGATATTCATCATAAAGGGGCTGTGAGAATTTGCCAGGAGGGAGCGGATAGGAGTATGAGGGCAGAAGGGACATTCTCCTAGCTAAGCTACATCAGATTCATTAGCTCTGTTGATACTAAAGGATCTGTTCCAGTCGGGTGCAAAATTTGGAATACATTAGGATGGATGAGAATGTGTAGAATCAGATATGTGCTTTAGCCAAATCACTCTAGCTTCTGATTAGAGAATTGATCACCATTTCAAACCTTTGCCAGTCTTGACAGTAATAATCATGATGTACTTTAAATCTAATAATATCAACTTTTGGATACAGACTCGGTCTTACTCCTCTCCAGGTCCCCAGGACTTAAAAATTCTAAGACAGAAGAGGCATTTATGGAGGTGGTAGTATGGTGGTATCTCTCAATATTTATGAGACACAAACACTGCTTCATGTATTTTAATGATAAAGAAATAAAAATACAGGTAGTTAGGGAAAAAACCTTCTAAAGTCAGGTTTATATTTTACCCATATATTTTTTAAATAAAATATTTGCTTGGAATCATTTCATTTTGTAGAACTCAGAAAAAAACAAATCATCCAGTTTAATTCTTTAATTTCTAAAAGAGGATTCTAAGACAAATAAAGTTAAGTGACTTGCATATTTGACCTTAGTTCTGGCACTTTCTAGGCCATAAAAAATGTGAGATAGCTTCAGAGAGTGCTATGCTTATAGCCAAGTGTATGGAAAAGAAGAAGAAAAGAAAAAGGTTATGCCTCTGCCAGAAATGAGTATTATTTCACCTTTCCTTTGTGTCACACAGGAAGCAGGTATAGGACTGGGAAATAGAGCGACGGGCTCAGGGCAGCGTCAGTGTTCATTCACAGCCAGCTCCAAGCCAGCGGTTCCTAAAGATGCAGGGAAGCCAGTCAGGCACACTACCGATGGGTGGACTAGTTTTATTTAACAGTTTTGAACAGCTGGAGAGCGCAGAGCTAACGACCACTTGAGCTTGAAAGTGTCTGATGATTGCATATAAAATATGGCATGCAATGAGGAGAAAAGGTAATAACAATATACAACAGAACAAATGTGCAGTGACAGTTCAAAACATGTAAATTGCATAACAAATTTTAAAAGAGAACCCTCGTTGTGATGTGCATTCTTATAGTAGGATATTTCTTTCAAATCAGAAATAATTTAAACAATTAGAGAAAATCTCTCTTTTCAATCACCTCAGAGCTACGTGAATGGAAAATAATGCAAAGTTAGCAATAGAGAATCAGAAAACCCCAAACAGGGAGATTTGTAGGTCTGGCCGGAGTTTTTCAACAGCGTTTAAGCATCATGTGAACAAAAATATTTATGAGAAGAAACAACCCTCTGGTCAGAGTACCTCTTACCTTGCAGAAAGGGAAAGCTATCAGCAACAAAGCAAGCAGAAGGCAATGCTGAATTCCAAATGCTTTTGCAGGGTGAGCTGTACTTTTAAATAACCGCATATGTGTTTTTAGAGATTTGTCTCATGGCTCATGTCTTTTTTTTTTTCCTTCACACGACTGTCAACTATATCAATGATGAAAATGAAAAATGTATCACTCAAAACTATTTTTTTGCGTTTTCTGAACTGTACCTTATCTAGTGAGAATGAAAGTTCTCTCTCCCTTTTTTCCCTAAGAAATACATTTCTGTAACACTTCTTCACTATCAAAGTACAGCAACAAGTTGAAAGGAAAAAACGGGACATAGACAGATAACCACACAGCAACCATTTCTTTGGGAGCTCACTAGGTGCTCCAAAGTATAGTAAGGGACAAAATCCAACATAAAGAAGCAGCGTCCTGTTTTGAGAAGTAAATCACTTTTGGACAAATAACACCACCTTCTCTGCATTGTTTCCTCCATAGCACTTACTACAACCAGCCATATTAAATATTTCTGTTATTTAGATTTTTATTGTCTGATCCCCTCTCTAGAATGTAAACTCCATAAGGTCATAGATTTTAGTCTATCTTACATATGGATTTTTTCCCGCTGCTTCAATAATATTTAAATGGATCAATAAAAAATATCAAATATTGCTGAAATTTGTTTAATCAAATTGTGAGTAAACAACATAAACAAAGGGGGAGGAAAACATAAATTCTCTGAGACATTTAATGTCAGCTATGATGAGGTGGTCACAGAGGTATGAGGATCCTATGTCAGTACACAAAATTGCATCGGTATCTCCATATTAATCACCACACAAAGGCAAAGTCTAAATCAGTTCAGTGTATTCCTTGTCTCATTAACTACATCCAAAAGTTATTTTCTTTCTTCTTAAAAATAATAATTTTGTAATTTCATTTTTGAGATTCCATATTTGGAAAGGAACTTTTAGAAGTTATCTCTTCTAAATGCTTTTGATCAAAGCAAAATAAACTCAAGAGGTATTAAGATATGTGTTAAAAAGTCCTTGATTGATGAAAAGGGCAGGACTGGGACCCATATTCTGAAGGCTTACTTCTTCTATTATGAACTTCTATGAACCACTTGCTTGAATGTTCTCACACAATGCTGACTGCATTACCTCAAAGAAATACAGTAAAGCTAGAAAATGCTCACAGAAAGACAACTAAACTATCATTAAAGAAATGGAGCCACTTTGTATAGAAAGACCTTAAAGATTCGAATCTTCAGTCTGGAGACTCTGACATCTATTAAATCATGAAGAAGGTGGCTAGTGTGAAAGCCAACTTCTCCACACACTTCAATTATACCAGGTCTGAGGGCACTCTTTGAAGTTTAAAAGAGATAAATTTAGGACAAATAATGCAAAGTGTCATAGTACTTTATTTATTAGGTGGAGTGCTCATGGAAGTAACACAGGCGGAGAATATAATAGGTTCATAAAAGCTTTAGATAAAAAACATACAATAAATCAATTCTAGACTATTCAAGGGAAGTGGCCCAATATACCATTAATACTGCTTTTATCTTTGCCAAAGTACAGGGCTCTCCTTGTTCTGTAGTTATATCTGAAGTGATTGAGTTTGAATATTTTCAGACTGAAATTAAAGAACCAGGTGTCTTGGTAACATGGGCTAAATAGCAAGAGTTGATGAGGTGCCATGCTCTACACATAACAAGGTCCCAATGGCTGTTGAATAAATTAATTTCCTGAAGTCAGGGTATAACTTCCAAATGAGCATTATGAAAATGGGATTATATATATTCACAAACATGAAAACATACCAAAGGCTATCTCAACCAGAGAGGCATTCTAGATTTTGGTACACAGAGAGGTTTGTTTTGAAGCATCTTAGTCTTTTGGTTTTAGGGATCTATCTTCTCTCACATCATGATGTCCATCGCATTTTAAAACGTTAATCTTAGCTTTAGAATAAAATGCCATCATTATGTATTACTCTCCCTCAGTAATTTTTTAATTGCAACATTTTTACTAAGTATTGAAGGATCATCTCAAATTTATCATGGGCGTTTATGTTGAATCGTGTTCTCTTATGATAGTTGCTGCTTCATTGATGTGAATGACTTGCAGAATAATGTTATTGGAACATGTATAAACTAAGCATAAGAGCTTATATATATTTTTTGTAAAATGATAAATATTTGTGCCTATAATACAGCATAAAAAGTAATATCTGCAAGCAAAAATCTCAAAACTAATAGCATTCAAACTAATATTAATTTTATGTAAGAGATTCTTTTGGTTCACCAAAACTAAGTGCTTGATAAGTGTGAATATGGCACCAACAATTAAAATGAAAATTCTTTAGAGATTAATACACATAGAGCAAAGTAAACTCTTGGTTCACTTTTCTCTAGGTGGCAAAATTTTCAAATAGTTCACATAATTCATTGCAACATCATTTGAAGCTCATTTGGCAAAAACCTATAAGATATAAAATATTGCCACCTCTGTTCTTTTTGCAGAAACCTAAAGGTGGTATGAAAGCAACAATGATCACAATAGAAAAGTGGATCCTGAAATAACATGAGAGTTACTTGTTACAAGATAGCTATTCACCTTAAATATATGATTATGTGAAGTATATTCACATTATCATATGAAAGCGCACAGCTTTCAAATTCATATAACCTGAATCAGGTTTGAGAAAAACTGGGCATTGTCACAACCTCAACATGAACTTTTTAAAAAATATAAAATCCTTCTTATGATTAGAGCCACGTGGGGAAGAAATGTTATTGAGTGTTTTTCTCATAATAATTACTCAGTTTACTAAAACTCAGTGAGTAGTGTGTCTGCATATACAAGCACTTGTTAGTTGTTTTTTTTTTTTCCTTTATATAAAGGGACAATGAGTGGGTCATCTTATGCTATGAAGAAAAGTTTAAGAGTTTGGAATCTTTCATTTTTCATATGCTCAAGAGGATTCATGATGAGTGACAAGCTTTTTTAAAATTAAATTTTTTTTTTCAAAAATTAATCCATATTCATGATAATACTTTCTAACGAAATTATGTGTATACAATGAAAATGGTTCTCTGTCGACACATGAATCCCTTACTTCTGTTCCCAGAAGCAATCATTGTGACTATTTTCTTATGTATACTTGAAAAATATCTTAATGTACTTCAAAAATAGCATTATATGTTTATTTCTCCAACAGGGAGCATTAAGAAAAAAAAAAAAACTACTACATAATGCTAAGAGAATGATACGAAGTCCACTGAGGAATTTATGGCTACTTTGTAAGTTATGGTTTTTTTAAGTTGTTTTAGTGAACCTTTTCCTACCTACAAGGCAAGTCTTTCTTCATCATTCACAAATTTTGACAACTCAATTGTACATGTTACTAGAACAGTGTTTAAAATATGGCACATTTGTTGTACTTTTACATCCTAAAATCCTACTTATTTTTAGGCCAATGTTATCTCATTGAAAAAGAAATAATAAAAATAAGTCATTAATAAGTAGAAATTTTATAAAAGGGAAAACAGGAGTAGAAATAAATAGATGCTATATCTTCTCCTGTCAGGAATGCACATATGACTTACATAAATATGGGGTAGAGGTTAAGAACAGAAGGGCAGGGACAATATTATCAGAGTATGCATTCTGGGTCTCTCACTAGCTTTGTGATTTGTGAAAGTTATCTAACCTCTCTGTGCCTCAGTTCTCTCATTTATAAAATGGAGACAATAATATTACCCATTTCCTTTAACATGATGATTAAAAGAAATACTGGACAAATCATTCTGTATAGCGTCTAGCACTTAACAAGCTCTCAATAAATGATAGTTATCTTTATTATGTGTATTATCAATATTTAATCATTTGCTTAAAACTTTGTAATACCATAACTAACATCTCTTACAAATAATCACTATTAGTGAAAGCAAAATGATAGCTTTAATTATCATATTAAGAGTATGTACTGTACACCACACAGCACTAGCATATTTCACGTATTATCTCAGTTAATTACAAAAA
Organism: Eubalaena glacialis; assembly: GCF_028564815.1. Lineage (NCBI taxonomy): Eukaryota > Metazoa > Chordata > Mammalia > Artiodactyla > Balaenidae > Eubalaena > Eubalaena glacialis. The sequence continues at coordinate 20,526,604 of NC_083719.1, forward strand.
AAAAAGTTATGAAGTTAATATTGTCTGAGTTTTCATTTTACAGTAAGGAAAGCTTTGATTATTCCTATAACGTTGTAATAATAACACAGGAATGGGAGTTTTAGGACATAAGTTCTACTTCGTATTTTGCCAATAACTAGCTATGAGATTAAGAGCAAGTTGTTTTCTCAGGAAAAAAACAAAACAGTATTTGAAATAAATAATCCCCAGTCACACAAATGAGCTTATACTAAAGGAGAATTTAAACAAAACTATCTGATACATCAAAGATGCTAATTCATTAGTGTGACCATCAGTAGTTTTAATAGCTTTGGACACCAGAACATTATGACCATGCACAGACCAGAGAAAATTACACTTTCATTGATGGGAGAAAATGCTAGACAGAAATCAATGTTGAGGAACTATATATGAAGTGGAGGAAAATGGCAGACATCAAATGGTAACTCACAGCATACATGTATTTGAAAGCACATATAAGAAAATTGCTAGGGATGGAGAATGGGCAGAATCAGACATGGTATTTATTAGGATAATTCCATTGGCACTCTCAGGTTGGTACTCGCGGAGACAAGAGTTTTGGGTTGACTTTGAAGCATTTGGATTTACATTAACCCCACCATTTGAGGCATATAAAATACTAAGAATAATGGTTGATTCTTTTTTTTAACCTTATTCATCCCAATGAGTTCGTGGTAAAATAAGACTTTTTAAATGGACTTTTAAAATGGTAACTTTTTATGAACTTTTTAATCATGTCTAAAACCCTTAGTATTCAAGTTTCTTCATAAATATAGTTTTCTCAGCATAAATCCAGCTTGGTTCCTTAGTGACCAACCAAATCCCCATGTTCATTCTTGTCTCTGCTCACAGTGACAGAAGCTCTGGAATACCTGCCCCTTGCATACACTCTATGTATCCTCCAAGCCAAGGTCAAGTAACAATTTCATCTCCCTCATTACTTCAGCTTTCTGACTTATACTAATGAATCCTAATACTTACTGGTTTAGAGTCATTTTAATGCTTAACTACATACCACAGCCTGTGCTATTTTGCTTCTCAATAACATAATGTTTCTTACTTGTTCTATTATACTCATCTTAGTGTACAACACGAAGCTCTGTACATATGTGCTTAAACCAATAAATGGCTATAAAGCAAGAGTCAAAAAAAGAATAACATAAGAATATGCATATTTCAAAATGAGTAATGTCCCCTTTAATGCACCTGCCTTCAAAAAAATAAATTTTAAATGTATTTATGAAACTTTCCTTTTAAAATTGATTTTAGAATCCGTTTGTGGGTTTAGACATTGAAAACAGCATAGTAATTTCTAGTTACAGTTATTTATCTGATGTGCACATTCAAATAACCCAGGAAAAAATTTTAAACATATACAGCCATTCCTTTAATAATTAGTGATGTTGAGCATATTTTCATGTGCCTCTCGGCCATCTGTATGTCTTCTTTGGAGAAATGTCTATTTAGATCTTCTGCCCATTTTTTGATTGGGTTGTTTGTTTTCTTCATATTGAGCTGTATGAACTCTTGGTATATTTTGGAGATTAATCCCTTGTCGGTCGCATCATTTGCAAATATTTTCTCTCATTCTATAGGTTGTCATTTCTTTTTGTTATGGTTTCCTTTGTCATGCAAAGGCTTTTAAGTTTAATTAGGTCCCATTTGTTTATTTTTATTTTTATTTCCATTACTCTAGGACACAGATCTAAAAAGATATTGCTGTGATTTATGTCAAAGAGTGTTCTGCCTATGTTTTCCTCTAGGAGTTTTAGACTATCTGGTCTTACGTTTAGGTCTTTAATCCATTTTGAGTTTATTTTTGTGTATGGTATTAGAGAATGTTCTAATTTCATTCTTTTACACGTAGCTGTTCAGTTTTCCTAGCACCACTTATCGAAGAGACTGTCTTCTCACCATAGTGTATTCTTGCCTCCTTTGTTGTAAATTAATTGACCTAGGTGTGTGTGTTTATTTCTGGGCTTTCTATCCTGTTCCATTGATCCATATTTCTGTTTTTGTGCCAGTACCATACTATTTTGATTACTGTAGCTTTGTGGTATAGCTCAACATTGTTAATTATTAAAGAAATGCAAATCAAAACTACAATGAGGTATCACCTCACACTGGTCAGAATGGCCTTCAACAAAAAGTCTACAAATAATTAATGCTGGAGAAGGTGTGGAGAAAAAGGAACCTTCCTACACTGTTGGTAGGAATGTAAATTGGTACAGCCACTATGGAGAACAGTATGGAGGTTCCTTAAAAAACTAAAAATAGAGCTACCATAAGATCCTGCAATCTCACTCCTGGGCATGTATAAAGAGAAAATCATAATTCAAAAAGATATATGCACTCCAATGTTCACTGCAGCACCATTTACAATAGGCAAGACATGGAAGCAACCTAAATGTCCATCAACAGATGAATGGGTAAGGAAGATGTGGTATATATGTTTTTATATGTGGTATATATGTTTTATATGTTTTATTTATTAGCCATAAAAAAGAATGAAATAATGCCATTTGCAGCAACATAGATGGACCTAGAGACTATCATACTAAGTCAAGTAAGCCAGACAAAGGCAAATATCATATGATACTGCTTGTATGTGGAATATAAAAAAAAATGACACAAATGAACTTATATGCAAAACAATAATAGACCCATAGACATAGAAAACAAACTTACGGTTACCAAATGGGAAAAGAGGGAGGATAAATTAGCAGTTTGGGATTAACAGATACACACTACTATATATAAAATAGATAAACAACAAGGATCTACTGTATAGCACAGGGAACTATACTTAATATTTTGTAATAACTTACAAGGGAAAAGAATCTGAAAAAGAATATATATATACAACACATATATATCAATATGTGTGTATATATATGCCATATAACTGAATCACTTTGCTGTATACCTGAAACTAACACATTGTAAATTAACTATACTTCCATAAAAAATAAATAAATAAAATAAAATATGTATGGCCATACCATAACTCCAAAAATTCTGATAAAGTAGGTCTGGGGTGGGCCAATTGTGAATGCTAAATGAATAAGATAATAATCAGTCAATCAATCAATCTGGATGAGAAAAAAGCTGCTTTAGAGTTTGTATTTGTAAAAAAAAAATTGCTTTAGGGTAAAGGAGAGATCCAGAATATTATCCAGTGAAAAGGAAGAGGCCTTTTGTGTTTTTAACGGTTGTTTAATCTTTCAATTACTCTATGGTAATATGTCTATAAAATGTAAACCATAATATATGTTGTACTTATCTGATGCATGAATTTCCTTATCACACATCTGCTACTATGTGGGAGTTACTGAGCTAAGTGCTGGAGTTGTAGATAAAAATCAACATAATCCTGGTTTTAAGAAAGTAATTATATATTAAAAAAAGAAATAAGACAAACACACAAAAAAAATTCAAGGCAGATGATTACCCATGGTAAAGAGAGGTATGAATAAAAGGTTGTGAGTTTTCTCAAAGCTAAAGAACCCTTCTAGCAGGAGAATGCAAGGAACAACTTAAGGAAAAAATAACTTTTGAAGCCTACCTGAGTAGTATGAGTTTTACCAGGCAGAGTCTAGGGCCAGAGTGACCAATATAAACAAAGCTAGAGAGATAAAAAATAATAATAATAAAATAATACATAAAATAAGGACAATTCACCTGAAACTGAGAGCTGGTGAACTTGTCTTTACTAAGAGGCAAATTACAGGGGTTTGGGCAGAGGGACTTACAATGATTTAAAAGAAGAAGGAAGAATTAGATCATATTAGGTTAAATAATTTGGATTTTACCCACAAGGAGTAATAATGCTGGGAATATTTATTAGGAATTTATTAATTACAAAACAAAAACAATTTACTAAGTGCTTTATAAGTATAGTTTCATTTAATCCTTTCAGCAGGTTTAAGAAGTAGCCATATTATCTCATCTTCCAGACAAGAAACTGAGGCTTAGCTAGATTAAATATCTTGGCCGAGATTCCCAAACTCCTTGGTGACAGAAGTAATACTCTATGTAGACCTGCCCAACTCTGGAGAACAATTTACCACTATGTAGCAATATCTCTCAAAATGGACTTGTGCAGAAAAATCTTTGAGCGTATGAGTGACACAAAGTGTCACAGCTTTAAGGGCTTAGCTTTAATCTCATCCCTGAAGGAGTCAGTTCTTGGACTCAAACATTGGCATATGCCCACATCTTTAACGTCATAGTACCCTGTGCTGACACTGTTCCTTGCAGTTATCAGACTATATTTTAACTTCTGTTTGATTGTCTCCTGTAAAGCACCAGAAGGCATTCAAGGTTTAAAAGTTTGAATATGACTTATTTTCCATCACATCTTGGTCCCTAACATACTGCCTTCTCCATAATGGAAAATCGGTAAGTATTATTGAATGAATAATTATATGAATAAATAAATTAAGAAAAATATATTTTAGGAAGGGTTAGAGGGGAAAGAGAGAAGATCAGCTAGGAGGATTTTGGATGTGCAGAAAGCTGTTTCTTTTCTTTTTTTTTTTTTTAAAGTTTGGGTTTATTTATTTATTTATTTATTTATGGCTGTGTTGGGTCTTCGCTTCTGTGCGAGGGCTTTCTCCAGTTGCGGCGAGCGGGGGCCACTCCTCATCGCGGTGCGCGGGCCTCTCACTATCGCGGCCTCTCCTGTTCCGGAGCACAGGCTCCAGACGCGCAGGCTCAGTAATTGTGGCTCACGGGCCCAGCTGCTCCGCGGCATGTGGGATCTTCCCAGACCAGGGCTCGAACCCGTGTCCCCTGCATTGGCAGGCAGACTCTCAACCACTGCGCCACCAGGGAAGCCCAGAAAGCTATTTCTTATTTCATTAATTTCATCTCTTAATAACCAATGAAATAACACTCACCTTTCAAGCCCCCCTTCAGCTCCCCCAGGATTAAATTGCCATGTTCCCCCACCTACATTCCCCTAAAATTTCATTCATCCTACAAGCAAAACACTAATTTACAATGTATTTACCTTTAAATGTTGCTCTTTCCTAATATATTTTCATTTCATTGAGGAAGGGACCATATTATCTACAACTGTATCTCAAGTTCCTAGCAAATTCTATAATATATATTAAGAACTCTAAAACATGATTGAACTGTGAAGGAAAGATGTAATTTTAATCTCTTCTGTAGTATTGAGTTGAAATTTTAAAAAGACCAATTTTATATTTGTTATACAGTTAGAAGTAAAAGGATTTATCAAATAAGCATATTTGGGGGGGGAGAGTTAGGATTAGAGACAATGCATTTTTAGCTCTAGGACAGTGAAGAAATTTTTAAGAAGTTTAAAAATGGTCTTAGGATGATGGTTAATTATGGAAATCTCCCTTACCACTTGAAGCTAAATTATCTTGGTCAAATAGGTATGCTACGTTTTAGACTAAAATTGAGAAGGAACTAGAAATTTCTAGGTAAAAGTGTCTTGAGTTATTTCTTGGCTTTTACTCACCAGAGGAGAGATTTCTATATGTTTCTTTCAATATCTATGATTATCCGTTTACTATTCATTCTGCAAAAAAAAAGACTTTGCCCTAAGCAATAGCACTAAATGTGAATATGACATCATTACAAGGTTTCTTCTAAATTTTAAACATTTCTAACCTCTTAAATACACCATTTCAATTTCTGTCTCCCTTTTGGAGTTGAAATATATACTTTACTTATTTGTTTAAATTACACAGTGTGCACCATTGCATAGAATGAAAACCCTAGCAGTCTTTTGAGAATAAAGACAAATCAATAGTAATATCTCTTAGAATAGAAGCACTTTTGTTGACAGAGGGAACATGGTTTAATGGGAAGCAAAGTAATCTTCATTTTCAGTGAGACTGTTGGGCTGTGCATGAGAAATGACGTGCTCTGACCACCTGTTTTACATCAAGAGCCAGCCTGGCAAGTTCAAAACAGAGAGAAAATGATTTGTTTTATAAAGATGGGAAACTCATGGCTTTAACACAGAACATACAGATAATCTTCACAAGACTTTTTGTTATTTTATAAATTTGTCTTCAGTTCCCATTAAGTTCCATTCTTTTAAAATTAATCATCCCAGTGCCCCAAAGAGAGGCAGTTCAGGAACTGTTGACACTGGAGCCTGTAAATATGACTAGGCGTTTTCATGTCCAGTCTTGGAACTGAAGTCTTACTCAGGTTTTAATGATAATGATGATGAATGGTAATATTTTAGGATGGTAACATAAGTGTGCCATCCTAATAGGTAGGTAGGTAGAGATAGAGAGAGAGAGAGCTATAGATATAGCAATAAATTAGAGAATTTCTTTTGCTCATCTATTGCTATGGGTGATGTACAAAGAAAATTCATTCTGATCAAATTTCTTTATTTTTACCCTCAGATAATAAACTAGATAATGAGGAAGAAAACCATGTAAGAAATCAGTGAGGGTTCCGGATTTAAAAATCTAGAAGTCTTATTTTTGGTTTCAAGAAAATAATAGTATTGTTTTATTTTTAAATGCAGGTACTTCCTTGTAAAATTGTAAGAGAAGCAAACAATGGGCCCTACTCTCATGAAAGTGTGTTGTTAGGTTACAAAAAACTTAGTAAAAGAGACAACATTTGGTGAATATGTATATTACACTATGCAAATTATAAATTACTCTAATATTTACGAAAAAAATGAAAGCAAACAATTTGTCTCTCTGAATTTCCAGTGAGCCCCCTGAAAAACACATTCAATGACCAGGGGTTACTGGCAGTCGTTTCATGCTTTTCATGCAGGCTGCATATTTACATTTAAGTTTTACAAAATGCAAAAATCACAATAATGCAGCCCCTGGTTTCTTTGTGCTGCACACCAGAGGATACTGGAAGGAATTTTGCCTTGAGAACATTAAATGTTTAAGGAGTCATTAGTGTAGACTTGCAGCTGCACAGTAAAAATATATTTTGGTTTAAAAATTATATCTTGCCTGAAAAGTGTTGTTTAAAATACTTTGTTTAGATTTTTGAAAAACAATATTTTTGTAATTCATATAGACATGTAAATATTAAACATGAACCATCTGTAATGCCATTGTATAGCCCTTAATATAAGTTCACATTGGTTTCAATGCTCCCAAGTGCAGCGTTCAGTTGGCAAAGAATCTGAAGGGAGGGAATTTTCCCTAATATACTATATGATGGCCACAAGGGGGCGCCAAACACCTAAGTATGTTTTACCTCTTGTCAAGTGAATAGAATTTTACCAGAAATGTTAGCAGCAATTTACCCTATAAATGGGTCAATACCTCAGAAACATAAACTCATTTCAACCTTCTGATTAAGTTTTGAAGTCGAATTTATATTATTTTAAAATGCAGACTTTCAAAACAACACATCAAATGGTTGAAAACCTTGAAGAATTTGATGGATTTTGAAAGGAAGTGATTTAGTCTGCATACTTACTCAACGTTTCATTTATTTAGGTTTTAAAATTAATTTCTCCTGTAGTTTCCCACAATTTTATTCTTACTTGATTCCCGGTTAAATGAAAGTAAATATATATGCGAGTGAATGAACTTTTTCTCTAGCATAATTAAAGAATTTTAAAACTAAAGAGAAAGCATGCCTAATTTTTAGCCCTCGGGAGGTCTAATTCTAAAAGTGCATGCCTTTAGAAAGTCAAGTAAAATGAAGTATATATTATTATTAGAATATTTTAAATTAGCCATTCTAATCAATCAGCCATAAAGTTAAATCACTTAGCCAAAATTATAGTGAAGCCATGACAAAAAAAGTATTATCAAATGATCACAGCATTAATAAACACGTTATGAAGAAGACTGTGACTTTGATTAAATAGTAAATAATTAAATAGATAATAAATGTAAATATATAGCTATGACCAAAAATGAGAATTATCTTTACTATGTTCACAAAATTATATTTGTTGGCTAGGATTAGTAGTCTCTATTTTGACTCACCTCACCTCTACATGTGGGTGGATAAGATAAAGGGCTAAGTATCCTTTAAATATGTGAATTTCTAAAACAAATATATTAATGAGTCCGGAATTATAAATAAAACTAGAAAATCAAAAATGTGATATAATTCTGGATTTTTAAAATGAAGTTTTAAAAAGAAAGGAATTTATAGACTTTACGTAATTCCATAGAATTCATTCCAGATGCTTTTTAATATATCATATAAATAGAGCCACAAAAAGGCAGAAAAAAACAGAAACAGTGATTTTTCATTGATTTTCATATTACCTTAATTGTGAAGAATGAAAAAATGAGTTATCTAAGTAAAATCTGTTAAAATTTTCACATTTTGCAGCAGATTCTGTCTCCATCAGACAGTTTCTTGGACCTAGGCTTTCAGCTTGTAATACTTTCTGACCCACTGACCTTTCAGCTTGTAATATAGACAGCAGAACTATTCTTGAGATTTATAGGTATCAAAACTTTAATGGGATTATTTCTGTTAATGCACTGACTCTGTTCATCATTCTTGTTCTAATTTTCATTACTCTGACCTCAAGAAGGAGAATCTGTGAAAGGAACCATTACTGCAGTATATTCAGAAATGGTTCATGTTTCACCTGAGTGAGCTTATGTGGCTTACAGACCTCACAACACTTAGTGTCCATCTTTCTAATGCTTTCTCCCTCCTCTGTCCCCTTTTTAGGTCTTTCACATCATTTTCAAAATTTGAATCCATTAATTCCCTAGTTCATGTGATTAACTATATGTGATTCTGAGAATGTAGTTTAAGTTTTCAGGTTACATTCTCGCTTTACGCAACTGACATCTTCACAATGGTTAGGGAATGATTATATTTTAACAGTAATATATTGAGTCCTTTCCAGTTACAATAATAGGTTGTATTAGCCCTTTCCAATTGGAACAATAGATAAACTGTGTCCTTGGAAATTATTTGGTTCAAGCTCCCATTTTCACAAACAAACAAAAAAATTTGGAATGAGAAATTTATGATGTTGGCAGTAGAATTAGTGACAAAATCAGACTTAAAACGCCATGTAGTTTTCATCTCAACACAAATTATTACATGATACAAATTAAATTTGAATTTGGTAGCCCAAGTTGCATCATATGCTTTGGTTAAAATAAAACACACTCAATATTAATGAAAAAGCATAGGTCACATTAATTTACAAATAATAATACCAAAAAACACCCAAGGTGACAATAACAATAATACATAGCACTAGAACACCTATTGTGCGTCAAGAATTGTTAGTACTTTACAGTTATGGTTTCTTTCAGTCATGGCAACTGCACTATCATATAAGTACAATTATTAACCCCGTTTTACAGATGAAAAAACTACCAGGAATATTAAATATTAAATATTTGGTAAGTGACACAGGATTTGAACCCAGTTTGGTGCCACCTTCCATGCTTGTATCCTTGTGAGTACACTTAGGTAAGAGTCACTACATTTATTAAGAAAGGCAATCTCAGTGCTTCTGGCATGTAGCCTTATCACTGTGTCATCTTCCTATTAAACATGACCTTTATCAGGTCTCCTCACGAAAATAATATTATATAGAAGAAACTTTTTGACGGAGTGACCAAGTTTGAAACTCAGCGGCTTCTATGCAGTGAATATTTTGATTGCTTGTTGGGGTGTGGAAGCTTCTGTTCATAAGAATTTTGAGCAATACAATTTGCCTGGTCTTCAGATATGTAGGCTTTTCATTTAGGCTTCTGGTTTGGGATTGGAATATTAGTCTCAAATTTGAGTCCTTGCTGCAGGATGACAATCGGTTACTGCACATGTGAAGTGCAAACATGGGTCACCAACCACCATGGCTGCTCCTAACTGAAGCACCAATTCAGAATCCACCCTCGGGCCCCCACTGACTGAACCTGAGGCTACACAAATATGCATCTTAAACTAATCTGCTAACTCATTTTGATAGGTTCTTGAAAGATGTCATGTGGCCTTGAATACAATAATACAGCTTATGAAAATAGGTGAAATTAGAACCTCATGTTATTCATTTTAAAAGCACCTGATGGGCTTCCCTGGTGGCACAGTGGTTGAGAATCTGCCTGCTAATGCAGGGGACACGGGTTCGAGCCCTGGTGTGGGAACATCCCACATGCCGCGGAGCAACTGGGCCCGTGAGCCACAACTACTGAGCCTGCGTGTCTGGAGGCTGTGCTCCGCAACAAGAGAGGCCACGATAGTGAAAGACCCGCGCACCGCGATGAAGAGTGGCCCCCGCCCGCCGCAACTAGAGAAAGCCCTCGCACAGTAAGGAAGACCCAACACAGCCAAAAATAAATAAAAAAATAAATAAATTTAATAAATAAATAAAAGCACCTGATACTCATCGTTCTTGTATTAATCAAAACTAGAATATAATAAAAAGTAACGTGATTAATTATTTAATGCCTCACTGCAGAAAGGGTTTTTGTTTTGTTTTGTCTTTCTCTCCCTTCATTCTTGTATCTGGCTGTTTGCACAGTGTCTGGCTCATGGTATGCATTTAAAGGACAGTGAATAGAAAAATGAAAGAATTAATTAAACAAGATAGTGAGAAGTTTCTTAGGTAGTTTACATAACAGAAAATCAAAACCGAAAAATCTGTGTTAGGCAGAGGAATAGGTAACTGTCCAATGACATTCTGCTAATTTAATACTTTTCCATGATAACTGAAATATTTAGAACATAACTACTAATATTTCTATTATAAATCATATGATATTTAATTGTGAATATCTCACATTAAAACCACTTCTCAAGCACAAAATTTATATTAGATACATCCTTATATCTCTGGGTGTAGCACTAAGGGAATGGCTCATAGGAACCTCCCCCTAAATGAATAAAATTAATTAGAAGCTAAGAAAAAATTGAGCAAGTGATTGTTTACATACCAGGAGATCATTTAAATTTATTGAGTAAAAGGCAAAAGAAAAATATAACACGTGCAATATAATAAATATGTAGCTATACATGATAGCTTAAAATCAAAACACAGTTAATGATTGTGAATTTTGCATTATCGTATCTTAATTTACTAGCACCATTAAAAGCCGAACATTTCCATAAGGATTTTTGGGGGGCAGTGGTTTATATTCAATGTTTCAGTTTGCTTCTAGAAAAGACGAGGCTCTTCTCATTCATACTTTGTTCATCTTGGACCTACCTAGAAACTGGTTTGATCCAACCCCTACCTATAAAGTGGTGAATTAATGCCTTTGCTCTGAAGTCAAAGACAAGTCTGTGGTCACCATTTCTCTGACTTCACATCTCCCCGGGTCTAGATGCCCAGCAGAGGTTGTATGCCTAACACTGACATATCTTTGCCCTAAAATAGAAAACATGTTTTTCATCTACTTTGTTCAGATTTCATACTCAATTATGGAGGATAATCCAACTCCAAGAAAAAAAAGTCTAGCTAAGAAACCATTTTTCTTAACTTAGATTTTAGGGATATTTCATTTCCCCAGTATTTTTTTTTTTTTTTTAGTATTGAAAATACTTACTAGTGTCTCTTCCCAAGAGAGTGACATTTTACAAATTGATAATAATAAAAAAAGATTATGTAGAAGTATCTAGTTAAATATTGAAAAATCGGGGCATATTTTAAAGGGCACAGTAGCCAGAAGAGAATCTTAGAAAAATGTAGTTCTCTTCTAGATGCATCCATCCAAAACCTTGGTCAGTATGTTAAAACGTTGAAATTTTAGGTCAGGAGGTCAAAATGTAGAAATTCTATAGAAAATCTCCGTTCTTCACTCAATCAGGGGGCAAAAAAAAAAAAAAAGAAGAAGGAAAAGAAGAGGAAAAAGGGAAGGGGTTTCTAAGTATTTGCCTGTGGTTGGCATTCAATTCTGAACAAATCTCCAAAAGACTAACTGAAGCCTTGTTGAAGGGAGTGGATAAAGAAATAAAGACTTTCCATAGGTACTTATTCACTGGGAAAGGATTTTACTCAAATTTAGGAAGCTAGACGCAGACAGAATAAATGTGCACTACACATTAAAAAGTCACTCTGGTGACAAAATACAGTTCAAGACTACAGAGCAGGAACAACCCCCAACTTAGAAGGCTTCAGAAAGAAGTAAAACAAAATATTATATTTTACTAGGCTATGGTTAGTCATTGTGTACTCAATTTCTGCTTATTTGATTAAATAAGTTGATATACACTTCATTTTATTCTAATGTTTCCTTTTCTTTTTATGTCATTGCAAAAGCAAATAAATATCACACTGTTGGTATGAAAAGATTAGTAATTCACAGTCTTTATTTTATTAGCAATAGATTGAAACCAATGAGTTTGAAGGAATAAAATTTTAATTTTTTGGTCTATTTAAAGCAAATATTTTAAATAAAATAATTAATATACTATACACTTAGATTTACATGGTAAACACAAAACCATTAAAGTCCCTCAGATAGTTCAAATGCTTTCAAGTCAACCTATATATGAGGCTATTAGTTTAAAGCTGGTACTTAGAAGTCAAATTATCCAGAAACATTATGGTACTTCATCTAAATTTGAAGTCTGATCCAAGAATTATGGAAACATTCTTTACTTTTAAAAATCCCAGAAGTTACCATGGTTTTCACATGGGATTGATTGAACTTGATTTTATTAGGAGTAGAGTTACATAAAAAAGGAGAATCAGTCACATTTTTGAAACTTATGATACTAGCATTATGCAAAAAATACACTGAATAACCTAGGCAAATATATTGATAGCCTTTGATCTATTCATCTAACTCTTCCAAATTTCAACTTCAATTCTTGTATTTATAACTACCATGTGAACATTGTAGAGAATTACCAGAATAACCCAAGTTAAAACATTGACTTTATTCAGTTTATTGGTTATTTAAATTCCCCACATGTTCTGCTTGACTTGATTATTGTTACGGTTTTTGTTTCCCAAATTTTCAACTGGAAGCAAGGTAGGAGCAATGTAATTCTTTACTCTACAATATCTAGAATAGACATCTGCTCATTTTAAATCAGTTTACATTTTTAGATTACACACTGGTAATATCTGTATTTTGCAATAAAGAAGAGTCAACAAGTCTAATGAAAGACTTCTTTCTGAAAACACACAATTTATGTTTAATATATGTTTAAAATCAGGGCTCTGTCAAACTATTTCAATATTCTCTGTTCCAGTAAATCCACAAAGATTCCCAATCAATAACTGATGTACTGAGTATAATAACTTATGCCTATGCATCCACACTCTGATACTTAGGAGAAGTCATTTCATTAATAAACACTGAATTCCCATACTTTGCTTGCTAGTGCAGTAAACTACTTTGGTGCCAATTTCAATTCCTTAAAAGCCTAGGTGTTATAATGTTTATAAAAATTGCTTTCATTTGAAAGGACACGCTCTAGTCAACTGAACTCTCATATACTTTATGGTATAATGCAAAGGATAATGTAATCAATCCAACGTACAATGTGGCAGATGATAGAATACTGGCCATAAACATCACAAGATTTACAGAAATATTATTTCATATAGGATAATATAAAAAAGCACAAGAGAAAACTCATTCAAAGACGTCTGTTATTGTCATAAATGAAGAAGAGGAGAAGGAAGGAAGGGAGAAGGAATGAGAGAGGGAGAAGGAGGTGGGGGGCGGTGGAGGCAGGGAAGGTCAGCAGGCCTCTGAAATGTTTAGACATGTCATTAATACTGAATTTCCTGTTATGAAGCAATGTTGTTGTATGATACCTTATGCCTATTGCTTAATCCTGCCCTGAAAGTAGAAATGTTATTTAACCTTATATTTCTGCATCATATAGAGTATGTAGTATCAAGGCTTCTTTCTAAAAAGAACAAAGCCGGGCGGGGGGGGGGGGGGGATTTAAAATTGAGATCACATAGTTTGGTTAAGTGCTTTATAATGTTACTGACAAACTCTCTAAGGACATAATGTCCTCTGCTATAAGGGATTGCTATAAGAAGGCACTTCAGCCTCCCACAGACAGTCATTATTTTCAAGGAACGCTACACTTTATTTTGTAAAATGAAGTACAGTGGAATTCTATTTTATTCGTTCTTACTCAATTTTCAGTTTTCCCTTTCTTTAAATCCACCACCAATAGGTAATATTTAACAAATGTCTCTTAGTGATACAGAGAAATTCACATACATTGCAGGAGAGAAAAAGGATAAAAGTAAAAAGACTGGTGAAAACAAAGTACCTTTATTCTTTAAAAAAAATCAAGTTACTTTTTTGTGAGAAGTTGTTTTGAGAATAAAGAGTTAATCAAAAGTTACACAAACATTTTTTTAAACTCAGATTACTTTAACCGATCAATGCCAATATTACATTAAAATAATGCATTCCCAGAAATCTACAACTTTTAATGTCATAGATATGATTTTCTTACAATGTTTGCCTCGAGTTAGTTGGACAAAGAAGGTATGGCAAAGGCAAAAATGGCCTCACATGTTTTAGATACCCTTATGAAAGACAGCACAACTGCATTATAAAAGGGCTTGCAGTCTCATACTAAAATATCAAGTGAGCTGAAGCCACTCTAGGACAAGAAAGGAAGAGGAGAGAGGTGACCCTGAGCTGATATTGTTATCTTAGAAAACAGGCATTCCTTGTAGACTTGTTTGAAATTTTCTCATTCAGATGAGTGATAAAAAAAAAATCTGTAATTTTGAGTGTGGAACTTACTGGAGGTAAAAGCAGGGATTGTTATATCCCTACTGCTCTGTAGACATAATTCAAATGTTTTAATTAGAAAAAAAAAAGGCAGATTTAAAAATGCTTAAATTCAGAACTTATTTTCTATCTGCATATTTTAGGTTATTGTAATTATGAAAAAATAAAACTTTCTCCATGAACTCATTGGTCCGAATTAAGTGTGAAGAAAAGGAAAATGATTTTTTTATGTTAACTTTCATTTCTCAACTATGAATTCATAATGCTATTCTTTGGACTCTGATTTTTTTTCAAAATATTCATAAGAGGGACCATACACACTTAGTACAAGGCTTAATCTATGGCACCATTGCTCAGTATAAGCCTAACAAGAATGAGGGCACCTTTCCTGCTACTTGGGTTTTAACTTTAGCCTATTTCAGACATGACTATTAAATATAATATGGTTAGTGACGTGACTTTTCTGAAACCCTATTCCAGATAATATTTTAGGTTAATCAGAAGTAGAGTTTTCAAAAATAGACCTGGAATCTGGAGACCAAATAGCTGCATAAAATTACTTACGACTGGCATAAATAAGTTTTATATTTCTCTACTTAATACTTTGTCGTTTCAGTATTTTACGAGAACTTCTTTGTGGCAACAGTATTAGAATGTAATTTGCATGGTAGAAATAAGAATATATTATGGTCAATGCTTTTGAAACCCAAGGGCTAGACTAGAGGTAGTTGGTTTTACAGCCCCGCTTTGGACTAATTGTTTACTCTGCAATGCTATTACTGATAATAACATTTAACAGAAATATGGTTTGCTTTGCTGCTGAATCAGCATCGTCAGAGCGAATACTGTTCCTGTGCTGCAGCCTAGCGGAATGATTTGGTATAAAAATAACATATTCCAGGAGCACTGGTTCTATCACTTGCTGCAAAGTAGGTTAGGAAACATATGAAATAAGTCATATGCCCAGAAACTCCCAGATCATATATACTCTGCCTCAGTCATTTGTTTAGATGTGAAATTAAATGAAGACCAAAAAACGCATCCTAGACTCTGAACACATATGTTGGAATTAACCTTTCAGTTTCAAATATTTTGTTTTTCAACAGGGGAAAAAAAAAAAAAAAAAACATACCTCTTTCAGATACACCAACTTTCTTAATATTGTCCCAGAAATGCGTATCTCTCTAAATAGAAAAACAATTTTCTATCCCTTTTTTCTTTAAGAAAATCTTCGTGTAGGTAAAAATCTAACAGAACAATATTAAATTCAATACCTGTATAGTACTGTTCTTATCAATAAACAGCTAGGTTCTGTAAACATCTAGGAATATCACCTGAAGCATTAATCAGGTACCAAGCAATCTAACCACACATATACACGTGCATATGGATGTCATACAGGTTATGTGCTCCTTTCCTATGTCCCTGGGGCTTTTTTTCTCTTTTTTTTTTTCTTTTTCAGGCATCTAAGTGTATGGAATTCTATTCTTTGATTGGAGTCAGGGAAGGCATACACATTCACAAGGGAAGTCAACATGTTAGCAGCAAGTATTTGAAACCAAATAAGTATCTGATTTAATGAAAGCAGACGTTGACTCACACTTTAAAAACACATCCAAAAAAAAAAAGTGAAAGCAAATGAAAGAAGCATTTCTTTGTTTTCATCATCAGAATGGATTTGCATTTGATGTGTCCCTAAGCCACAGACACACTCTGCTTAGATTTGCGCACTTTCTAACACCTTTGCTCCACACCCACCCACCAATAAACCACTATTTCCTTATGCATTACACATTGAATACGTATGTGCCACCTTTACTATGCTACAGGGAAGGGAGGCAAGCAGATTATCTATGCAATTTACCATGTACCTATTTCCCTATGACACAGACCTCTTCCTATTTTCTTCATACTTTAACTAAAAATGAACCTAGAGCTCTTGTCCATGACATAATGTTTTCCTGAAAGTTCTACTAATTAAAAATCCTCACCATACCAGACCTAAAAAATGAGCACACTCTTGCCAAGTGTTATTCACCACAGAGAAGCTCTTGTAGCCACATTTTAAAGCAGGATAGAGAGGGGGATGCTGTGGAGGGAGAAACTCTACTAACATATACATTGAAGTATACCAGTTGTCAGCATCAGAGGGACAGATTATTTTTAATATAGATCCTTCAAGAAAAACACAACAAGAAAAAAGCATGCAGCTCCAAACAGCTGAGAGTAATGCCTGTGCCGTTTTGGATAACAGAAGCTCTTACTGGAATGAAGAACAACAATTATAGGAAATAGATCTACTTTTTGGAAGCAAAAGACAAGAGGTCAATTCTAAAATGACGTTTGCCTGTGACTGCACCTGTAGACCCCCCTTTTTAATGATAAGAAGATGGTAGGTTTTTATTGCAGTGGCATAAAAACACTTTCAGACTACTGCTTTTCCCCATACTTACAGGGCTATCAATAGTTACTTGTTGGGGACATGCATTTAGTCTTGCAATGTGCTGCATTAATTTAACACCACATAAAATATGGATTTTATTGCAGCAGAGACAATAATGCTGCAACTGCTGACTACATGCATTTAATCTCCCCTCTTCATCTTTCCCCTCTCATACTTCTGACTCAGATACAAAATGTGAATCTAGGAATTATGCCTATTCTATTTCTGATAAATGCCAATCTATCTTATTTATGTAGATGCTTAGTGACCACTGACAGGTTCAAGGCATCTGTCTTCTGCCTGTCATTCCTCCTTATATTGAACCTACAATGAATTATGACTATAAATAAGTGCAGAGTGGACCCACTCATATGGAATGCAAAGTAATGTTCCATGATACAGTTCATAGCAACAATGCTCTTTTCAACGGATTTTTAAAATTAAGATGAACAAGTATGAGCGTGACAAATTACACTCCATAATATATTTTTAGCATTTGTTCACAGTGAATGAATCCACAAACTCTAACATAATGACCCACTGTTGAGCATAATATGTAATTTATCCAGTTTTAGATTACCTCTTCAGATATTCAAAGCAGTTGTTTCTAGAATCCAATATATAGTTTTATGCTTAGTAATTTTCTATGTATTAAAGATAATTATTTGGAAATAACTGCTGAATACAACTTAAAAACAAACATTTTCCCCCAGGGAAAGAAAATAAGAGACCTTAAGGGAGTTAGGGGGAAAAAAAGAGAGAGAGAGATTGACAGCGAGAGAGAGAGAGAGAGAGAGAGAGAGAGAGAGAGAGAGAGATGAAGTCTTCCTACCTTTTTTTTATCAGCTTCTGGATAATGGAAGTTGGTTCCAGCCAAAATAACCCTGGAGAAATTGTCACTATGTCCCCTTTTTGTTTGTTTTCGGCTGTTATTTTCTATCACTGATTCTACTTCAATCTAACTCAAGCTTTCTCTCAGCATCACTTTTAACTCTGGACGGCAGGGAACCTAAAAAAACGGGGGCGAGCTCTCTCTGATTGGCTTTCATTCAGTGCTTCTGATTAAGGGGGGAAAAAGAAAGAAAAGAAAAGAAAAGGAAGGAGGGGGGGAAAAACCCTTCCTCACTCGGAGAGAAAGGTTCTGCTGATAGAGCTGCTGCACTCGCCATGGGAAGGTTAGAAGTGCTGGCTTTTGCAAGCACACAGCGATTTGCAAGTGAATGCGAGGGGAGGGCGCAGCGCAGAGGAGAGCTTTGGATGAAAGGCGTCCCCTCCCCCGCAGGGCAGAAAGACTCTCTGTTTCAAGGCTAAGGTAATCAACCCAATCTAATCCGGCTGTGTCCGTAATACAATCTCAGGAACAGGACTGCTTCTTGCAATTCTTTTTAATAGATACTTCTTCATCTGATATATCTATTCCTGCACCATCCTTACGCCAGACTACCGAAATACATGAACCGAGTGCCAAGTCACATTGCAACCAGATCTGACACGTTACCAGAGTGATTTTTGGTGCGGTTTAAATGATTTATTTTTGCTTTCAGTGAACTTTCTTTCCTTGATTCTCCAAACACCTTATTTTTGTTGCTTATTTTCATACGAGGGCATACCTTGCTCATCGTTTGGGGATGTCCGTGAGCCAGTCTTGTCTGCTTAATCTTACCTGCTTTGCCTTTTTATATTTTATAGATAAAATTTTATTCATAATGTAAATATGCAATTAACGCTATTAAAATATTTAGATTTGGGGCGTAACAGCATCTTTGTTTTTTTCTTTTAACTTTTTTTCTCGGAAACTTAAGTGTCATGCCCAAACGTGTGGGGGGCGGGGGGAGGGGAGAGATAATAAATACATTTGGGTGGTTCTGTTTACTTAACCATCTAACTGTTCATCTCCCTATTTATCTCTACATTAAGTTGGAATGAACCAAAACCTTACCAAAGGATGTCAGTATAGCTCCACAAAATAATGAGCGTCCTTATATTTTTCTGGCTACATGTAGATTCCTTTTTAAATAAATAAATTACATAAACGTGCCATAAAATAATAATATACTATAAATATAATCGTAAAGCTGGAGGAGGAATTATGAAGACAGTAACTTTTTTAGAATGCATGATTCTGCTCAGAAATGTTAAATGATTTAATTAAGGTCACAGAGCTAACTAGAGTTAAAACTAGAGTGACAGAGTTAAAACTAGAATGAATTTATATTTTATCTTTATATAAACATGTTTATTAAATATATAACATATATACTTATGTATATTTGTAATTCCAGTTTAGTACTGTTTCTGAGATGTCATACTACCTCCTGGTAGACTATTTTATTATTCTAACATCAGTAGACCCCTTATGTAATCAGCATAATGGGACAGGAAGGCAACTCAATCTGGGGGAGAAAAAGGGTGTGGGGATCCTAAATTAGATTTCAAAAAAGTTTTAGTATATGCAAGGTTATTATATGACCAATGTCACCAGCTAGTTTAATATTTTAAAATATCAAATATTTCAGTTCAACAAAATGATATTTAGAGCCAAAAGGGACTTTTGAAACAATTTTACAGATGAGGGCATCTTGAAGATTGTGATGACCCTACTAAAGTTGTGTGATAATAGAGCAAGAACTCTTACACTTGTCTCTAGATCACTTACCCATAGTTTTTTTTTGTTTTTGTTTTTGCTTTTGAACAGAGGACCTTAACTTTAGAATCGGATAAAAATAAATATTCCATTTTTTTCTGTAATGTATTTGTGTTAATATGATGTATGTGTGTGTTCAATATAATACTGCCATTGACATATTAAAGTTGGTTGTCAAGAGAAATTATAGAATGTCATAGTCTATATATAAATTATATAGTGTTTAATTAAATGCAACAGGTCAGGTGCATACATGTATGATGGCATCATACTAGATTAACTATTTTTGTATGTTTGTTTGTTGTTAGTTTCAGAATAAATGGCTGCATAGTATGAGGAGTTGCTTATATTACATTTTCATTGGTCCAGTTGAGAAAATAAGCAAAGGCTGATCTCATATGTAAAATGCTGTTTTATTAATGAAAATACATGTTGCAATGATGTATTCTCCAAATACTGATAATAGTTTTCTTTAACAAGATAGAAGTTTATTCTTCTCTTGCATAAATTTCTGAGTTGATATGATTTCTGTGCTCTGTGTAGTCATCAGAAACTTGGGTTCCTTTTCTCTTGATGCTCAACTAGTCCTGAGGAGTTGAACTCACATATATGATATAATAGCAATCACCCCCACATCCGCTTTCTAGAAAGAGGAATAAAATAAAGAAGGAAAGGATGCCGTCTTTCATTGGAATCTTCTATGGTTTCCTTAGCTGGAAATGAGACACTTGGCCACAAATTGTTTCAAGGGAGGCTTGGAAATGTAGTATTTACTCTGGAAAGCTATTTGCCCAGCTAAAACCACTCATACTATTAGAGAAGATGACAGAATTGGATAAAAATAGCAGTAGTGCCACCATATCTATGTATCATATAGCAGCATATTTTATTAGCTTTAAGAGAAAAAACAAAATTTTGTTCTGTTTAAAATTAAAATTTTGTCATAATGTTACAGAATGGTATCCATGCAATATAAATTTTACTAGCATTTAAAAACTTTGAAGTATGAAACAGTGGTATCGCCAGTTATCGCATTTTCTGTTTTATGATCAGATATGTATTAAGTAAATAATATACAAAACATCCATGTATCCTAAAATTCAGAATGTGTAGATACAGATATGAGAGAGAGAGAGAGAGAGAATTTGAACGAGTGCATTAAAATGTATCCCATTTTTCTTAATACCCTCTTTGTGCAAGAGAGACTCGTATGGTATCCTATTGAATAAAAACTTTAGTAATAAAAATTAAAATAAAGTATAAATGAAACATTGGCTAAAAATTAAAACCTCTGATAATTTTTGTTTTATTAAGCAATATCATTTTTCAGTTCCCTGTTTGTTTCATTCTATACATGGTTTAACTTGGGATTCTGCAAATTTCTCTATTTCTTTTGTTTTCTCTGGAAATCTTATGTAAACTAGTCCTGCACATTAGGTAAAGCTTCCCTATGGTCACGAATGTTAGGAAATGTTACCCCATGGAAAGTCAGAAAAAGGAACAGTAAACTCTGTATAAATGGGGCAAATGGGTCAGTGCCTTACACAAGTGTCCCTCGATGTAAGGAAAGGCCACATGACCATTATAAGCAAATAAAAGCTGATGAAAACTTTAAAAAATATATTTCCATAATTTAAAAACTAAATGTGAAATTGCACAGAAAATGCCTTACTATAGTAATAAAACACTCAAGGAATTGAAGAGCATGCTGTCATTATAAGGGACCCTCTGAAGGCTGACCCTCTTCATTGCAAATGTAAAAGACCCAATTTGGTTAAAATCAGTTAAGTAAAACAACCTTCCATTCCATGTGGAATTATATGCCTAAAAGTTGTCTCACTGTTGCTAAACAATAAGCATCAATCCTTAAGGTGTCACCTGCTAAACAGCTACATACTTGTTTTAAAACAACAGCTTCTCAGCTACCTTTCCAGGGTTCCTTTTTCTTTTTTTTTTTTTTAGAAGCAAGTTAATTTCACATGCATTTTTTTCTTTTCTTTTTTCTTTTTTTGAATTTTATTTTATTTTTTTAGACAGCAGGTTCTCATTAGTTATCTATTTTATACATATTAGCGTATATATGTCAATCCCAATCTCCCAATTCATCCCACCACCACCACCCACCCTGCCACTTTCCTACCTTGGTGTCCATACATTTGTTTTTGTTTTATACGCTATTTGTTTTTCTCTTTCTGACTTACTCCACTCTATGACAGTCTCTATGTCCATCCATGTCTCTACAAATGACCCAATTTCATTCCTTGTTCTTGGCTGAGTAATATTCCATTGTATATATGTACCACATCTTCTTTATCCATTCATCTGTCGATGGGCATTTAGGTTTCTTCCATGACCTGGCTATTGTAAATAGTGCTGCAATGAACTAGGTTGCATGTGTCTTTTTGAATTATGGTTTTCTCTGGGTATATGCCCAGTAGTGGGATTGCTGGGTCATATGGTAATTCTAGTTTTAGTTTTTTAAGGAAAAATAAAAATCCAGGGTTTCTTTTAATGGTATTAGAGATTATATCAATTTCCACTATAACAGGAAGTTAATCAAACCTAGTTCTCTCTCTATGGCTATGAAATGAGAATAGAGAATGTCTACACTGCTTCACTCTCCACAAATACATTGGCAGAGAAATAATTTGGCATAGTTTGTTTGACGCATTTTTTCTAATCTCCTACCAGCCTGCCTTACTAGACTCTAGAGGCTGGAAAATTTTAAAGTACATTCTCCCGGCAGTGAGTGGTCTGGGAGGGGGTAGGGTGATTCATATTCCATTTTTTAGGTGTCCTCATCATGTTAGAATTAGAAATTGAATTAAATAAAGAGAAAGGCAAGGTGAGAGGCATTAATTTGGCCACCATGGATAATAGCTGAAGAAGCATGGTTTTGCAGGCACCCTTACCTGAGGCAGCTGTTCGGATCACAGCAATGGATGTGTGATTTCGGGGCTAGAAGTGCTCTTGATAGTCACCTAATCCTCTCTTTCTATTCATGTTGTAAACTACCATCTATCACTCAAAATGAAATAATAATTATTATTATTATTTTACTTATTTATTTTGCCTGAAGTAGCTGGAGTAGTTTCTGTTATCTGCAACTGAACTCTTACTAAAACCTGTTTGTAATGATAACCTCTGTTACTAATACTATTTAACCATATGTCAACATTTCTTAGATCATGCAGTTTGGGAGTGGGACAAGGGAGGCTTGAGCCAGGAAAAATTAAAGTATCAAATAGCCAGTTATGTTTCCAAAAATATAATTATTATGAAAAACAATCAAGAGTTAATGAAAGAACATGTGATTTTAAATTTATTTTGACCCTCCTGCCCCCTTCTCTTTATAAGCCACCATGTTCTGTGTACTTTACGTATAAAGGTCAGGGCTCATTTTCTTCCTTAGATCAAACCTGAATCACATTGTTTGACTTTTTTCCTACTATTTTTAATGTAAAAATTTTTGGTGACACATGAAAAGATTTACAAGTAACTTGAATCTTATTGTCTTAGCGAGACAGAAAAAAATAGATTGAATAATTCTCATGCTGATTGAAAAGTAAATTCTTACTCAATCTGACTGCTTCTATCTCTACCTGAATAAGGATAGTGGCTTATTTTAAATTTTGAAACACTGGTGAAGTGAAAGTAATCAGGACTGAATTTTCCACTGTTTGGTTATGACTTAAATTTATGCCTGAGAAAGTGAATAAAAGGAAAATCTTTCAAATAAAAAAAGTGGAAAACAATAAATCATAATTCTAATGTGTTTGCAATTGCATTTAATGGACAAAAATATAATCTCTTATGTTAGATTTTAAGTTGTACTGTTAATACAGAGACTAGGTCTGAGTGGTAAAAACATTTTAATTAATATTATCACTCTGAAAAGAATTCTAAGAATTCTTAGAATCTTTTTAAGAAAAGGCAATATTTTTAAATAAACTAAATATCTAAGACTAGAAAAGTCACAACTATTCTTTTACTTCTTCTCTCTTAAAATATTTCATTCCTCCTCTTCCTTTCCTTCACTTATTATTTGTCAATAAATGTTAATTTTGTGACATTTTACCCTACATGTAAGCTATCAAATTAGCTGTGAGCTTGATGGATGTTGGCAGAAGACACGAGACTCCTAAGTCAGAGACTAAGGGCAATGGAAGCAGCATGGCTATCATATCTGTGTCCATGTTCTTGGTCTCCACATCTCATTTGGGCGATGCCTGAGATGGGCAGGTGGATGTTGCACAGGCAGTGGGTTTGCATTGTAACTGAGGGGACACCAAGGTTAGGGAGCACTGCTTTTTATATAATGGATTGTGAACAAAACTGCCTGAACTCCAAAGGGAGATATTACGTTTACGTTACTGTAAAACATGCAAATCCTTCTACACTGGTGGAAACAATAACTCATCATTCAAGGGTGTTTCTATACAAATGTCTTTAAAGAGATAGTTTAAAGGAAAGGGAGTTTAGTACAAAAATCTGAGAGAAACACATGGAAAATTGTCTCCCCAGATTATTATTTGTTGTTCCAATGAGAAATGTCAGCTGGAAACTCACCTATTTGCAGCATGCGGTCACCCTAGTCTTTAGGAAAATTCTGCACATAACTGGGCATTCAACCTATAGAACCAAATATGTGGCCTGTGACAAAGACTCCCTCATTGATCAAACTTTACTCAGGCTTCCCTGAACTCTTTTACAACTAGGCCTGACATTTGGACTTCCATGTTCAACTCTGCATTGTTCAATTTTAGCAAGAATCCTGCTGAGTCAATTTAATTAAAATCCCCACCCTCAGTATCTGATCACCTTCAAGTTCCTCATGCTCCGTCATCCCCCAGGTGATGTCTGATTACTCTGTTCTGCCTTTAGCAAGAATCTGATTAGGTCAATTTAACCAGAATCCCCCCTTACCCCTGATGTTTCCTCTTAGTAATTTTCCATCCACTGGCCCCATCTTGCTCCTTGGCTATAATTCCCACTTAACCTATGCTGTATTCAGAGTTAAGCCCAACCTTTCTACTCCACAGCAGACCCCACTGCAGTGGTCCCTATACCCATCTCGATGACCCCTTTGAATAAAGACTGCCTTACCATGCTTTAGCAAGTATCACTGAATTTTTTTTTCTGTAAAAACTTTCATTTATAAGATAAATAAGTACTAGGGATATAATGTATAACATGATAAATATAATTAACACTGCTGTGTTATATATGAAAGTTAAGAGAGTAAATCCTGTGTTCTCATCACAAGAAAAAATACTTTTTCCTCTTTCTTTCATTTTGCATCTACATGAGATGATGGAGGTTCATCAGACTTAATATGGTAATCATTTCATGATGTATGTAAATCGCAGCATTATGCCCTACACCTTAAACTTAGACAGTGCTGTATGTCAATTATATCTCAATAGAACTGGAGGAAAAGTAGTAATTTTTTCTTTAAATGTGTGGAACAATGGTTCACAAATGCAGTCTATGGGCCAACAACATTAGCATCATCTGAAACCTTGCTATAAATGCAGATTCTCATCTTCTCAGACCTACTGACTCAGAAACTAAGGGGGTGGTCAGCACTCTGTGTTTTCAAATGTCTCAAATTGATTCTGAGAGCTGAAATTTGAGAATCACGGGCCTACAGTTGCTGTAAAGCAATCTAGGAAAGGAAGAAACCCCAACTTAAAACTCACGATTTACAATTGAGAGAATTGTTTATGCAGTCACTTATTATTTTCAACACATATATTATATGCAGAAGCAGTGCAAAACATTGCGCTATTTATGAGATTGTAGGGGAGAGCTATAATCATGGTCCCGGCTAAATAAGGATTTAACCGTCTAATGAGAGAGACAGAAATGAAGACAAGTGATACACGAAAGTAAATGAAGGGGAAGAAGGGGGAATTTGCCAAGTGTGTGATGAATGTAGAAGTAGTTACTCTCTAGATTCCAAAATATAGTATTACAACTGCTATAAATGTCAGTTTTGGTTTTAATTTCAGCAGTCGACATGCTAGAGGGAGGATGGCAGTGAAAGTGCCTGGTGATGATGCTCTGTCCTGGCAGCATCTTGATTAAACAGAGTCCCACCAGAATTACCAGGAGAACAAACAGAAGAAGGAGGGGTTCTGAACTCCTTTCTTACAAGCTCCAGTGATGATGGTAGCTTGCTTGGCATGCAAATGTCTCTTCCTACCCTATACCCTCTTGGGATTACACTCAGTCCTGTGTAATCCTTCACGTGATAATATGGAAGGGCTAGAGGTAATGAAACAAGGAGAGGAAACAGGGGAAGGAGGAGAAGTTTCATAAAGTCAGATTCCAAAACTAAAGGAAACTGAAAATATCTTCCTCCTTATAGACAGGGCTGGCTTTGGGGGTCTGCATCCTGTGTAGTCGCACAGGGCCCCATGCTCAGAAGGAGCCCACTCTTGGTTTAAGGTACTGCTGGTGCAGTCTTGAGTTTCTTAATAATTTTTGAACAAGGGGTTCCACATTTTCATTTTGCTCTGGAGCCCATGATTTTGTAGCTGAACTACTTATAATGCTAATGCATTATGATGTCATTCATAGGCTGAAAAGTTCCCACGATAGGTGAGTCTTTGAACAGTAATCAGTGTTGACATTTAACAAACACATCAATAAATCTATTTGTCAATAGTAAACAAGGACAATAAAGTGTATTTGACTCCTGTTAAGCTGGGCTTGACTCTATAACATCTGATCTCTAGTGTCAAGTCACTGGCATCAGGCCTCAATGATATCAGTAGGTAAAGTTTCATTCATCCGTGTATTCAGTTATCCATTTTCCAGCTACTTATTGAGCTGCTACAATGCATCATATATTTTGCTCATCACTGGGGATGTGATGTAATCAATAGGTCACTTAGCTCTCAACCGCACAGAGCTCACTCTCTAGTAGGAGAAAAGAATAATTATTTAATCTCATAAATGATTATATTACTATTCACCGTGATAAGTACTATGAAAGAAGACACCATTCTATTGCATCTTATAAGGGTCTTGACCTAACTGGGGAGGGGCTAGGAAGAGGGTCAAAGAAGTTTCCTAGATGAGGCTGAGGCTTGAGGTGAAATTAGAAACATGATGGAATGCCCTATACTCCGGTGACTGTTAGAAGAAATCATTGTGTATGTTGCCTGGTAACACTTAAATCATGCCCTCCTAGCACCTAATTGGCCAAAGTAGTTTCCTTACTGCAGATATATGTAACCACTACAACAATGGATGCCTAATTTACCAGACATATTATGCATATATGTATCCTTTTTGTTGCCCTAAGAACATCTTGCTCATGCTATAGGTCATTGGAATAGACCAAAACACACTTCAACTCCTACAACGTAGCCCCGCAAAAGTACTTTAATCTTTGCCAGCTTTTCAACCACTTTTCAGCACAAGCAAAACACATCAAAAACAAAAGCGAAACAACACAAAAACAAACGCAAAACAACAACACCTATTGAACCACATGTATTTTAGGAAAATCATGGAGAAAAAAAAATCTGTGTTGGTGCAATTCATTTATATAGTGACTACACCATTGTTTAATTTTATGTAAAGGTTTATTTATTTTTGATATCATGGTCCCTGCATCAAGATATCCTTTGGCTGAAAAGTCACCAAGATTTATCAAGTATTTAGATTTCCTTAAACACAATCTGATACAGCCGACAGTTAGACCAAGGGCCAAAATAAATGCACCCTCATGAGAAGAGTTTTATTTTTAGATAAAGGTTTATATTTCATAAATTTCTTCATTTAACTGATACTGCAGCTATTCAGCTAGATACAAGATCTCAAGCTAAGTACTGTTGCTTAACATTTTGCATTTTTTATCCTAACTTAATGAATGCAAATGATTCAAATTCGTTGCAAAAAATACAAAATCAAAAGCAATTTCTGGGTGATTTGTTAAAATTATTAGCAATTCAATTACTGCCTAGTTTAAATATTAAATTAAGAAACAGGGATTTCCCTGGTGGTGCAGTGGTTAAGAATCCGCCTGCCAATGCAGGGGACACGGGTTCGAGCCCTGGTCCAGGAAGATCCCACATGCCATGGAGCACCTAAGCCTGTGTGCCACAACTACTGAGCCCGCGTGCCACAGCTACTGAAGCCCGTGAGCCTAGAGCCCGTGCTCCACAACAAGAGAAGCCACCGCAAGGAGAAGCCCGAGCACCACAGAGAAGAGTAGCCCCCACTCACCACAACTAGAGAAAGCCCGCACGCAGCAGTGAAGACCCAATGCAGACAAAAATAAATAAATTTAAGAAACAAAATAAATCAAAGCAAAAGAATGATCACTTGTGAAATTCCTGAGTTGGTTTCTGTAAATACTGCTCCAGGAGTGGAAATTTTTTAAGTGTGTTCTATATCAACTTTATTTTTGTTATTTGTCATCATTCTAGTATAGTAAAAGGGCCTTTCTGAAAAGTACAAATAAAATAATCAGTATTTAAGAAAACAAGAAAACAACATCATTTAACAAAATAAGTAGTGCTAAACAAAGAATTCCAAAACAGGGGGAAAGATTTATGATGCAGAACTATCCGTGACTTTCAACATTAACTCATATCCAATAGCATCATAATAACCCAAAAAGTTTTAAAGTGTTTGTACAGACATGAGACTTATAGTATCATAATCATCAAAGTATGTTTAAACATTATTACTTTTTTTTATTTATCAAAAAGAATTCCTTCCTGTATCTTAATCCTGAGCTGCCTTTCCCTCTCTCTCGCAAACACCCCTCTTTGTAAGCCGTCCAGACCTATTGACATTTTTTTGAATAAGTTCCTGGTCAGTCCAATATTAATCAATCTAGATGTTTTCAGCTCCTATATCTTGCACTGGGGTTGGGAGGGGACAGCAGCAAGGAGAGAAGACCTGAACTGAGGAGCATATGCAGGGACCCAGAAGTGGGAAAGAACTGAGTTTGAATCAAAGTCCTAGGATAGGGAGGCCTCCAAGCTTGGCTTCATCACTGGAGGCTTCTGGTCCTAGCTTGGAACAGGTGGTTGTCACCACAACAGTGGACTGTTCCCCCTCATTAAACCAGGATGTAGGATAAAGTGGACTAAGCTAAAATAACGGTTTAATCCTAGCATTTAATCTTAAAATTCTATGTACATTCTTAAGTATCTCTGTCTTTGTCTCTCTGATCAATATATTCTGTCATTTAATTAATTCTCCTTTTCTTTTGTTGTTAAGGGAGAAAATTATACAAAAATAGAAGCCACTAAAAAATTTATGAAATTGATAACCACATACAGGTAAAAAATTTAAATCTTTATTATATTAGCAGTACTGACACAGCTAGGTGAACCATACATAATATGTGGATGTATTCAAATTTAGCACAATATACAGTCACATATAAATGGCTATTTGATATCATAAAGAGAAATACATTCCAGGTATTAATTATTAGAGCTCTGAAAATCTTTCTCATGATATTATTACCTTTTATCCTCTGTGTTCTTCTTATTAGCTTACCATGTACAGTGCAAATAAGATTACAAGTCCCCATTTTTGAAGCCCATAGAAATAAATATGTAGTTTTTGTTTACATGCAATCCCTCAAAAATATAACACTGTTTATATGCAATTCCTCAAAAATAAAATGTAATCAAAAGTTAAATGATAAAATTTGAGATAGATTTATGACCGTAGCCAAAGGGAATAACTTCAGATGATAATTATTTTAATAAGTGTTAACACTCTTCAAAGAAAAGACATTGATGTGCAGTACTCTTCGTATGAAATGTTTAGACTTCATTGTTTTCTCCAGTGACCCTACCACCTACCCACTTTGGAATCTTCGGGGTACCATCTAGCTTAGCATTTAATATGCTATTGTGTTTTGTTTTTTTTGCAGAATTAAAGTGTCATCTGATAACAAACTTTCAATACGAGATTTGTTCATTTTTCTATACTTAACCTACCATTCCTTGGATGGTCATGGAAGAAGTGGTCCTTTGCTGACAGACGGCTATGATGAAAACGTAAGACATATTATTTCACTATACCTGCAAATTCTGTTCTTATATTCAAATGAAACCACAGATTTGTTTAGTAATAGTTCTTAATTTCAAAATCAAATCTACTATTCCTGCTCGTAAGTATCTATTTTAGTTATTAAATGCACCTGACTTATTTATTCATTGAACAAATATTTCTCTAATGCCTCTAATATCCCAGGGACTATTCTAGTCCTATTCTAGGACTTAGGGATAGAGCAGTAAAGAAAATATAGAAAGGTTTGTCTCAAGAAACTTGCATTCAAGTAAGGGGAGAATGAAAGTAAGCAAATAAACAAGCATATACTAATGCCAAAGATGGTGATAAGTGCTATAGGTAAAAATAAAGCGGGTAAAGAGAGATGGTAGACAAAAGAATGGCACCCAAAGATGTCCACAATCCAATATTTGAAATTTGTGAATATATTACCTTACATAGTAAAAGGGACTTTGCAGATGTGTTTAAGTTAAAGATCTTGAAATGAAATGTTTATCTGAATGATTCTGGCAGACTCAATATAATTACACGAACCTTTAAAAGCAGAGAACATTTCTCATCTCAAAAAACGATGTGAAAATAGAAGAGAATCAGTGAGACGGTGGTATGAGAAGATGGAGGAGCCAAGGAATGTGGTCAGTCTCTGGAAGCTAGAAAACACAGGAGAACAGATTCTGTCCTAGAGAGAAAGGAACACAAACCTTGTTGACACCTTGATTTTAGCCTAGTGAGACTCGTGTGGGAATGCTGACCTACAGAACTGTAAGATAATAAATTTGTGTCATTTAAGTCACCAAATTTGATGGACTTAGTTCTAGGAGCGATAGAAACCTAATACAGGAGATCGAGAGAAACTGGTAAGTATGTGCCTTTTTGCATAACACTGTTAGAAAAGGAGTCTTTGATGATGTGATGCTTGAGCAGAATTGAATGAAGCGAAACCAGCCATCTGCCTACATGTGGGAAGAACTCACCAGGCAGAGGGAACAGCAAATGCAAATGCCCAGAGGCAGAAACTTGCTCAGTTATTTGAAGAATAGCATAGAGACCATCAGGACTGAAAAGCAGTAAATTGAAAGTAAATAATTCTGTAATGAGATGAGTGCTGGCATCAAGGAGTCAGCCTTGTGGGGCTGGTTACATCCAGGCATTTTATTCTAACTGAGATAGGGAGCTTTTGCAGGTTTGGGGCAGAGGAAAAACATCATCTGATTTAGATTTTAAAATGGGTCATTTTGATCACCCCATGGAGAACAGACTGAAGGAAGGGGAAGAGTAGGACTGGTCAAGCTGAGAGACCAAAAAAGAGACTTCGATGATGTCCAAGTAGAAGATGATGATATCATGGAGGAACAGTTATATTTGTATATACTATAAGGATAAATATGATAGGACTTGCTGATGAATTACATGTTAGTGTTAGGGAAAATAAGGGAGGGATGACTCTGGCTGCCAAATAGAATCGCCATCCTGAGATGAGAACTGAGGGAAAAGTAGATTTGGAACCAACCAAAGTATTGGTTGTCTGTTTTGTGATTTTTAAACATTTCTTCTCCACACCTCACATATGTCGTATTTACCTGTCTTTTTCTCTGCCTTCAGTATCACACATGACTATTATTGTTTTCATTAATTTAAAATTTTCAGAATAAATAATACTTTAGAAGAGACCATTAGTATTTTCATACTGGACGCACCACTTCTGTGTTGCTCACCTGGAAATTCATAGCTTCAGCGTTTTTTGCTTACCTATCTTCCTAACCATCCTGCAAATCATACATTTTTCATTTGAGTATTTTCTAGATAAAACCTAATTTGAAAATCTAAATAAAAATGATATTTTGAAGGTATATGCAAATTCATTGAGATGAAATTTCAGAATTACAAAGTTCTGCTCTTTGATTTTCTTAGCCATTGCAATTGGTTCCCAGGTGCTAGGATGTGGGAATGAGCACTTCTGTTCTATTAGGTGATAGGTTTCAAACATTAAAAATAACTACTATCATTTTCATGAATTCAAAAATGTCAGCATCATATATTACAAAAACATTGTACTAGGAATGGTAGGCGTAGATTTGTATACTTAATATTAAACAGCGAATTAAGAAGAATAAAGTTGAAAGTAATTTGTATTTAATTAAAACATCTACAAGAATTGCCAATTGTTGAAAAGTAGATTTCAATAATAAACTCTCTCCAGACCCATATGAAGTACCTAAACATGTAGACATGAAATTAAAAATTGTACACAAAATAAGATTTACTTTAATGTAACTGAAATGTGCATATCTCTTACTATATTTTAGCAAAGTAGTATTTTTAAACATTTACTGATCAACATAAACACCCATTAAATCATCAGTTGAGAAAATAATTTTAATGACAGGTAATGAAATTATTTTGATTATATATTTTGTAGCTTATCATCAAGTATCTGAAGTATTACCAAGAGTTTAGATATTCTTAAAGAAAAAAAAATATATATATATTCTTCCCTACCTGGGCATGTGAGCCTTCTTCAGGCTTGCATGTGTTCCTACATTCACTGAACTTTGATGATGTCATGTAGGCATACACATCTGGGTGAATTCTTATAAGTATATAGTGTGAAGAGCAACACATAGATGGAAAAAAAGAATACTCTATTAAATAACAAATAGTTTATAATAAATATTAGTACCAGCTGAGTCATGACCTAGGTACTGAATTAATAACATAATAATAAAATATGTTCACTAATTTATGTCTAAATATAAAAATATAATTTATACCAAAAATAATACCTCATTCTGTTTCATGATAAAACATAGATATTCTACAAAATTCAGAATTTTAAAAATAGTAGAATTAAGTTACTATTCTGCTAATTTATTGAAATAATCTAAAAATATACCAACCCAGAATAGCTTTCATTAATCTGATTGTTTTTTAAAAATTAATGTGAGATGTGATCAACAGCCATGCAAGGGAGACCACAACGTCATCCACCTTAAGATCATTGTTAGTCAACAGAATTTTTTTTTTTCCTTTTCCTGCAAATAAAATTTAGTGATGTCAAAATTAAAATGTCCAGGTTTGCTTTCCAAATGTTTAATTAATGATTGTTCTGTATAGGCCTTTTTTCTTCACCAAATTAAATCACAAAGTTACTAATTTTAATTTATTCCATACATTTGTTATAAGACCTTTTAATTATAAGTCAAATCACCAGTTTTTATCTTAGTATTTGTCTATCACTTTAACTCAACAAAATTTTTCTGATGTCTTTTGAGAATGGACTAATTGTGCTATTTAAATATTCTCTGATTTCCTGCATGATTACTTTTTCTCTTAACTTTTATTCTTTGACTACATTATATGACCTCTTTTGTAACATATTAATTGTCAGCTAACTCACTAATTCATAAAACCTTAGGTCGAGTGGCAAACTTGAGAGTGAGCCTCTCCAAAATCATTGTTCGAGAGTTGAGTAAGAGGAGTCAGAAAAATATTAATTCTTGCATGAGACTAAAATGCTGATTTTTAGCAAAATCAAGACCTGTCAAACAACTGGATACTTAAGCACTTATTTATTCCT
Organism: Eubalaena glacialis; assembly: GCF_028564815.1. Taxonomy (NCBI): domain Eukaryota; kingdom Metazoa; phylum Chordata; class Mammalia; order Artiodactyla; family Balaenidae; genus Eubalaena; species Eubalaena glacialis. The sequence goes on from NC_083719.1 coordinate 20,560,020, forward strand.
GTGCATGCTACCACAGAATTAGAAGCACACTAAATCACATGTCCTTTGGGTCTAAGGCACTTGCCAGCTTGGAGTTGCATGTTTGAAGTAGAGGATTAAATCTTCAAGAACACATGTGTGTGCAAATAGTGCACTCTTATGTAGAGCCCTTTGAGTGACACTCCTCATCAACCCCCTTTGTAGACTTTGCAGTTTTATCTCTATCTTTTTTTTACATGAAAGACTGGTGATCTATTTGCACACTTAACGTTTACCTCATTCCCAAAATCTAAGAAAATAAATATTCACGTTTTCAAGCTCACTTTCCAAGGTTAGGGTACCAAACTATGGCTGATGGATGGAATTAATAGGACAGTAGAAATCAAACCAATGACCTCGGCGGTTTTGTTTTGATTTAATGTGACCTCGCCAATTGAAAAACCAGTTTTTATGTACTCTGTAGAATTATTGTGGCTCTGTAGGCTGTAACTTATTTGACAAAGGTTAAGGCACATGGGTCAATGTAGACTAGAAAGAAGCTTTCATCATGATAATTTTTCCCTGAAATAGAGTTTTGAAATATTATTTTTGGTGCAGGGTATGTTTCAATTCCCTAAAGAAGTTTTTATATTTTTATCTACAAAAAGTACAGTATGGCACAGAATAATAAGTCCATAAAGAAACAAAAATAATATAGAGTTTTATCTTAAGGTAACATATCTTCTTTTTTTTTTCCCAAAAAAACAAACTCACAAACAACAACAACAAAAACAAAGTGTTTAAGAGGCCAGTGGCCTCTATTTTTCATGTATAAACTGGAAAGCGGCCGAGGGTGTTTGATTCTAGTTTCTTTACTTGCACTGCTTCCCTAAGAAACCTCATCCAAATCTAGGTTCTGAAAGTTTCTAATGTGTTGGAGTGAATGAAAGTAGGAACTATAATTAAGACCTGTGGGAGATTATTAGTTCAAGCTTCGGGATGTTTGTTTTTGTTTGTTTGTTTGTTTGTTTTCCCTATGTTTCAGTTTTTAAAACCCACACAGAGTTAGGAATTAAAGAGACTTAACATGAAATTATTATTCAGTACCATATTCTTATAGCTGACCCATATTCAAGCATAGAGTTATTTCTAGGTGTTTGTGTACTCAATATTATTGTCATAATAAAAGTCCTACTCATTTTCTGAAGGGTTAATACCAATAAAATTTTTAAATATTTGTTCTGAATAAAGTTTTAACAAAGGCAATTTGAAAAATGCTCCATATGCATGCACTCAGGAAAAATTTCTTCTAAGATAACTCTTCCAAATATTGTTCCATTTATAGAACTTTACATGGAAAAATTCCACTATAAATTGATCACCATCTGACAACATTTTATATTTTTTCTCTTATTTAAATTTTCATTACTGGTCAATTATAAATGTAAAACTGCCAAACAACCACTTACTCACTCAATAACACTTTTAAGGGACTGAAGAGATTATATAAAATAACACAATATATAGAAAATGTAATGCTATATAAAGCTATGCTTTGCTGCTTTAAAATATACCAGCTTTTATATTTGGGGCTGTATCAACCAAAGAACACAACAACTACTTGAAATTTTTAAAAAAGCAGTCAACTTTTTTTTTCAAAATGTTAAATAACATTTTTAACAGCTTTTGAAAAAACTCCACAGGATTTTAGTCCTGAGTTACACAAATTTTGATTTAATGTAGACACTGACTGGGTCTGTCTGGTGGACTAAGCATGGTTTCATTTAGAAAGGCCTATTTTGATTGAAGCATTTATATGTGTCTTTGGTGCTTAATTGATAACGTCTGAACTGAGATATGTTTGGGAGATAAGATATCAATCTCAGTATATCTGGAAAGCTAACTACGTTATGCAGAGCCCTGTATGTTATTTTTCCATGTCTCTTTTTTCTCTCATCTTGGGATCAATGATAGTAATACAATGGTGGTGATTAGAGTTTATCTTATCGATGGGAAAACAGGTGAAATGTTTCACCATACTACCTTACATTAGAGGATGTGTGCAGTAGTTCTTAGTTTTAGGGCTCTGTCACTCAGTGGCTGTTTGATATTGTGCAAGTGACTTAAACTTCCTCTACCTCTGTTTCCTCATCTATAAAATAGAGGGGAAAAAATGTCCCTATCTCAATCTGTATTATTTCTGCAATGTTAATACTTTAAAAATAAAACAGCTGCTATGGAAAATAGTACGGAGGTTCCTCATAAGATTAAAAGTAGCAGTACCATATGAGCCAACAATCCCACTTCAGGGTATATATTCAAAAGAATTGAAATCAGGATACCAAAAAGATATCAGCATCCCCACATGCCATCACTATGCACCATAGCTAAGAAGTAGAAACAACCTAAATGTCCATCAACAAATGAATGGATACCAATAAAAATGGTATAAAGGTACAACGGAATATTATTCTGACTTCAAAAAGAAGAAAATTCTGCAAAATGTGCCACCATAGATGAACCTGGAGGGCGCTATGCTAAGTGAAATAAGCCTGTCACAGAAAGGTAAGTACTTATCTGAGGTATCTAGAATAGCCAAATACATAGAAGTACATGTAGAATGGTGGTTGACAGAGGCTAGAGGAGGGAGAAATGGGGAGTTTCTATTCAACAGAAATAAAGTTCCAGTTTTGCAAAATGAATAATCTCTAGAGATCTGCCATACTACGTTGTACCTATAGTCAACAATAGTGTATTACACACTTAAAAATTTGTTGAGTGTAGATCTTATGTTAAGTGTTCTTACCACAGTAAAATACAACTTAAAAAATTACAACAGCCTGACAACATATTTGAATCATTAAAAGTTTTATGGGAATGAGCCCGGTAATCTTCCTCATCAGTGCAAAACAGTGTTGCTTTCAGAATATGCTTGCTAATCTCAATCAGTCTTCCTGAAAATCAACTGCTTCAGTGGAATATAGCAAAACCTTTCTGAAATTTTGGCTTACTTTAAAATATCTTCAAATTCATTTCAAAAATCTTTGAAAATAAAACCTAGTATATTATTCTTTGAAAACACATACACACATAATTTTATTTCTGATTTCAAAAATGACGACATGAATATTAGCTATCAGTAAATCAAAGGTAACTTTAATCAATGAAAATGAGTTACCATTAGTATGTTAAAAGGATTTTAGATTTCCTTCATTTTATGAAGGATAGGTAGACCTATCTGAAATCATTATTTCATTTAAATAAAATTAAAGATTTAATTAAAAGATATATAACCGTAACAGTTTGTTTCTTAGAGTTCTTGGAGGAAAAACCCTTAAATATCCATGACTAAATTATTTAGATTTAAGAATACTGTATTCATATATATTTCCTTGAAAAATAATTTTTCTATATTTACTATATATTCAATTTATGTTTATGTATCAATATTGCCAAATATAATATTTTTAATGGTTAGTAATGCACTTCCTTCCATGGAAGGAGCGAATTTTGTTGGATGATTATCATTGTAAACTAGTTCAGAGAGGCTTCTCATATGGTGGTTCAACTGGGAACTAGGTCTGAAGAAGCTGAGCATGAGCTAAATTGTATAGAAAAAAAATAGGCAAGAACTCCCATTTAAATCTCTTTGGAGGAAGACTCCCTAGGCAGAGCTGGTATGAAGTGGATGTCTAATGAGATTTTAGATAGGAAATGCTCTCTTGTGTAGTAAAACTCCATTCCCAGATACCCAGCAACACATTCACTCAAATCAACATTTTTCAATAATGACATGTACAATGGGTTTCATTTAGGAAAATGCTAAAGATGTACACTCCAGTGTTGGCTTAAAGCAGAAATAGGGGTTTTTTGAGAGAGGATAGCCATATCTGGCTCTCAATGCGTGTGTGCGCATGTGTGTGTATGTGTGTTTTCCTCATACAGTTCAAAATCAGAGTGTATTTCTAAGATACAAAATAATTTATCAACAATTCTCTGCTTTTAAATATATGTATTAAAACTAAAATAAACCTATAGTTCACAGAAATGTTTCTTAAACTACTTTTTTCTCTCTCTTCCATGAACTGCCCTCATACTCTGTAGCTATTCCTATACGACCTCAATTACCCTCTTAATCCACCCTATCCAAAAACGTCTTTCTTATTCTTCAGTTGAATGTATTGCTAATGCATTTTCCCTTTCTTTATCCTTCTTCCTTATGTAAACTGTATATATTTTTTCACTTTAACTAGGGACATACCAGGTTAAAAAAAATTAGCCATGTATCTGTCTATCCTGGTGGTTAGGAGTTTTAGGCACACATAAACACATACAAAGGATCAAATAACATTATTTTCTTTCAATCACTTTAGCAGCCTGAAGTTTCCCAGGGCCTAATGAAAAAGGAAAGCAAGAGATTCTTCAATCCCACACATCACGGCCATTTCAACATTCAGCTTCCCGTCTGTTCATGCTTAGCCACCTGCACTTTTGGAGCTCCTGTCCATGAAAGGACCACTTACTCTTAGGAAGCATAATTAAATGCTTAAAAACATGGATCCAGCAGCCAAAATTCCAGAGTCCAAATATTTGCTTTGCATCAACCAGCTATAAGATGCTAAGAAAGTTATTTATCTTTTCGGCAACTCACTTTTCTCATCCGTAAAATGGGAGAACATAATAGTCCCTACTTCATAGCCTTGTTTTAAAAATTAAGAGTTAAATTATACTCAGAATTAGGTAATTAGTGGAAATAAAAAGGAAGTACGTAAATCCATTTTCACCACACACAAAATGTGAAAGAAAATTGCCTGTATATAGAAACAAAGATTAAAACCCAGCTTATGTGTTTTCAAATGCAACGTTAGTAATCTATTGTCCAAAGAATAACGACAAAAGAAAAACAGTCCTTTACATTGTTTCCCACTTATACCATAGTATAATGTAGCACTCTTCAAATAAACTAACTGATAAAAATCGTATTTATCACCATCATCATCATTGTCATCATTATCTTCCTTCGAAAAGGCCACTAAGCTCTTTCTGAGCTTAGAGAAAAGAAAAAATGGGAACAAGGAAAAAAGAAGACAAGAAAAAAAATTCAGTCAATTTTTTATGTTCAGTAACAAAATATACCTTTTTTCTTTAAAAGGAAAATAGAGGGAAAGTTTCTATATTTAATGATTTCAAATTAAAATGTGTTCTAACGTTATCAATTTCCCCCTACATGTTTTTTAATAGCTATGAATGCATTGATCGAAACCTAGTATATCTCCCTGAAGTTTTCATTTAGTTATACTCTGAATGCTTGCAAATCTCTGTGTTTGATTAGAATTTCACAGAATTACAGATGCACTAATCCAAAAAATATAATTTCATTATACCATTTCAGTAAGCACGAACATGATTATGAAAAATCTGTTTTATCTTTCCATAATTGTCAAGATATGGCCTACACATTTTTCCAGATTTGTTTTCACCTAAAAAAGATCAATAAGAAGGCTGCAATTAACAGAGAGCTATGGTAAAATATAGGAAGATATTATGACAACATAACTAAATCAATTGAATGTTTTAAACTTCTCATCTAAATCATAAGCTAAATGTAATATGGCATTTGTGCAAATTATTTCACACTTTTCAGATGCTGGGCAAGCCAGAGTCTAGGGATAAAGTGTATCATATATAAGCTTATTTATCATGGCAATATAAATAAAGCACCATTCCATTTTCTCTGACTTTAATTATTATAGTTAGAGATTTTACAATTTAAACGATTTGCATAATAATTGTTGTTTTGGAAAAAAAAAGAAGACTGGTTTTCTCTCCCCCCCTTCCAAGCAAAATTTTCCTAAGGGAAAATTTCTAAATTTTCTAGTGCTCAAACTGTTTACTAAAAGGCAAACATTTCCATATATTTGAGGTAAAGTAAAAAACTGATAAAGCCTGGTAGAATTTCAAATCAAATTTAAAGTTTTAGAAATTCTGTTTCTCACCATCCTACTCATTTCACATTGAAATTTTTCAGCCATGGCGATATATCCAATTTGGTTTCCTGTGCAGGTCTTAAAATAGCTATTCAATCTTTATTGTTGATATCAGGGGTATATCATTTAGGAATATTATTCAAAAAGTGTGAATCTTTGTTGTTTGAAAGTGTTGCAATAAATAGAAGCACACAAATCTTTTTAGCTTTTAGCACTCACAACACACTGAGAATAGAATTATCACTCAATCAGCAAAGATTATTGAAAGAAAAGTATGTTTGCAACATTAATACATGATCCTAGAAAAATAATAACGTAGATAGACCAACTTACAATCTGCAGAACACTCTCAAGTATATTTTTCAGAAGGAGAAACTGAGGCCAGAAAAGTTAGAAAATGTGTCAAAGTTACAAAGCCAAGCGTTAAGCCAGAATTGCAACTTATATCTGTTTGAGTATAAATCTTAACCTCTTTTAATTCCTTTATGAACTGTTTAAAAAATAGCCTTTAACTTTGTACTTATCATGAAGAAGTATGCTCTCAAGTTGAGGTAGCATGAGTAATATATGACTCAAAGAGTGAGAAAGCTAAGCCAGTACGAAAAGTAGCGCTAAATCATGTTTTAAATATCAGGAGTGTTAACAGTTGTTGAATTATTCTTTATTTAGCAGATAGAAATTGAATTAGATCTTAAAGGAACAAACAATTTGAACAGTTTAAAACGCATGATTAGGCAAGGACCAGCTGTACTTACTTTGAATAGTGCTAATTGAATGGCATATAATAATTTCAGTACTTCCTCCAAGTACAGTTGTATGACATTCCATTTCTACTAAAGAGGTGTGTGTGTATGTATGCATATGTACATATGAATACATATGCAAGTTTGTGTGTGTGTATAGTTTGTGTACAAAATTCAACAAAATTAAATGAATTTCCAAATTTAGGGACAAACCACAATTAAAGAGTTATGATTATTTCTATTATTATCATAATCATCTAAATATTTGTTAGCATTTTAAGTAAAATGTCAATAGGAGGTTGCTATCAGTAATAACAACACGGGTCAGTATCACCTGCTATCAGACAAATCTTCTCACAGAGAGAAATTATAACCTCTGGACAAAATATATTAAATGAGTAAACAGATAAAATTGAACTATTTGAAGGAAGGAAATAGAAAATCACTAAAAGGAAAGCACTGGAAGAGAAAGAAAATTAGATAGATGTTTGAGTAAATGCAACCCTTTGAAAAAAGGGAAACGTACAAAGTGAAATTCTTAAAATGCTTTAAATTTGAGTGAAATTCTCAGTCCATGGGACACAAACTGACTAGAACTCAAGCAGAAAGTTGCAGTCTTAGTAATTTAACATGTTAGAAGATAGAGTTCTCAGCTGCCAGATTGACTGGAAATTGAGAAAGGAAATCCTGTAAAGAAAGAAGCCACCCGAAAGGAGCAATTCCACAATTTCCATACAAGTCTCTTTAAATCCTTAAATGAATCCTGGCTTACACATGTAAAAGACAGACTTCAAGAAGCCCATCAGAAGGTAACCACTCGGGGACATCCCTGGTGGTCCAGTGGTTAAGAATCCGCCTTCCAATGCAGGGGACGTGGGTTCGATCCCTGGTCAGGGAGCTAAGATCCCACATGCCACAGGGCAACTAAGCCCGTGTGCTCTAGAGCCTGCGAGCCACAACTAGAGAGCCCATGTGCTGCAACTACTGAGCACACATGCTCTGGAGCCTGTGCACCACAACTAGAAGCCCACGCACCACAGCTACTGAGCCCACACACTCTAGAGCCCGTGCTCCACAACTGGAAAGCCCACATGCTGCAACTACTGAGCCTGTGCGCTCTGGAGCCCGCATGCCACAACCGCATGCCACAACTAGAGAGCCCATGCGCCACAACTACTGAGCCTGCACGCCGTAACTAGAGAGAAGCCCGTGTGCTGCAATGAAAGATCCCGCATGCCGCAACGAAGATCCTGCATGCCTCAACTAAGACCCAACGCAGTCAAATAAATAAATAAATATTAAGAAAAGAAAAAAGGAAGGTAATCACTGGAAGGCTAAAACTCTAAGCTGTAAGAGAGACAAAATATGGAGTGTGAGCCCCAAAACATTAGAAGGGACATGGTTAACATTTCAGATTTATTATTTAAGACCCAGAGTTCCCACACCTTAAAAGTAAGACTATATTGCAGGACTAAAGGAGTGGTCCTAAAAAAAAAGCTTAATACTGAACTTCCATAAGTTCAAGGTGACAGTCAGTAATTTAATTTCATACTAGAAAAAAAACAAAACAAAACATATGTTCAGAGAAGATAATAGAATTCAGAGTCTCTACACCTTATCATACATACTATCCAGGTTATAGTGAAAAGTAACTATACATGAAATAACAGGAAATGTGATCAAAGATCAATAGAAGAAGCAGTCAATATAAATAGAATTGAGATAACATGGGTTAGTTATAATGAACAGACAAGAACTTTAAATCATATAGTAGGTAGAATCCTAAAATGGCCCACCAAGATTTTCTGTCCTAATTCCTGAGAGTGTATATATGGTAAGATATGATAATATGATATGATATGATAAGATATCACAGCAATGATTATATCATGGCAAAAGAGATTAAACAGATAAAATTAAGGTTACTACTTGTGGTGATTAATATTATGTGTCAACTTAGAGGGGGTGTTTGGATGAGATTAACATTTCAATCAGTGAATTTTGAGTAAAGCAGATTATCCTCCATAATACGGGTGGGCGTTGTCCAATCAGTTGAAAGCCTGACTAGAATGAAAAGACAGGCCTCCAGGACAAAGGAGAATTATCCAGCAGACTGCCTTTGGACTTTATCCATACCACTGACTCTTCTTGGTTCCTAGGCTTCTGGCATTCATACTGATATAGCATCATCAACTCTACTGCAGGCCCACACTGCAGAATTGGACTTGCTAACCTCCATAATCATGTGAGACAGTTTCTTATAATGAATTTCTTCATGTTTGTGTGTTTACATCTATATATCCTATTGCTTGGACCTATTCTAAGCAAATTCACCCTTTAAAAGCAAGCAGTTGTCTCCTTGCTTGATTTGGAACACAAGAAGAATCTGACACATCATTGCTGGCTTTTAAGATGGAAGGGCCATATATAAGGACTGGACCAGCTTCCAGAATGTGAGAAGGGTCTCTAAAAGCTGAAAGTAGCCCTAGGCCAGGAGCTAGAAAAAAATGGGTACTTCAGTCCTACAACCACAAATAAATTTATTCTGCCAAAAACAGGAATGAACTTGGAAGTGAATTCTTTCCTAAAATCCTTGGATAAGAGCCCAGCTCAGCAGACACCTTGATTTCAACCTTGTAAGACCCTATGCATTTAGTAGAAACTAACAGAGTACACCCAGGTTGATGACCTACAAAACTGTGAGATAATGAATAGGTGTTAGTTAAAGCAGCTAAATTTGTAGTAATTTGTTATGGAGCAATAGAAAAATAATACAAAGCAGGTATTATAAATTCTTAAGTCATGGACTTAAATGAAAATATAGTAATAATAAACAAACAGACCATTTCATAAAAGAAGTAGAAATTATACCAAAGAATCAAATGAAAATTATAGAAATGAAAACTATAATAACTAAAATTTTTAAAAAATGCATGGACTCAACAGTAGATTGGAGATGGCAAAAGTGAGGAATATGAACTTGAATGAAGATCCACTATGAAATAAAAAGAGAAACTCAAAACAAAAAGTAAAAAATAGAAAGGATCAGAACCTCAATGAGTTGTGAGAACTATCAACTGGACTAACATAAATCTAATTGGAGTAACAGCATAAGTAGAGTAAAAGAATGGGAAAGAAAAAAAATATTTGAAAAAATAATAACTGAAAGTCCTGCAAATTTTATGAAAACGTTATATTAGAAATCTAAGAAGCTCAGTTAAACTCATATAGGATGATGAAAGGACCATATAAACAAGCTACTGAAAACCAAAGCTAGAAAAAAATTTGAAATTGACTTTTTAGAAAAAGCACATAATATACGAGAAGCAATGATAGGAAAGACAGTAGACTTTTTAAATCAGGAATAAACCAGTACATAATAGAACAAAACAAAAAAGTAACTGCCATCCCAGAACTTAAGATCCAATAAAGACATTCTTCAAAAATGAACACAATATAAAGACAATTTAGGAAAAACAAAGGTTGAGGAAATGCCTGCACTACAAAAAAACGCTAAAGAAAAATTTTCAGAATAAAAGGGAAATTGCACAAGATAGAAACTTGGATTTATAGAACTAAAATGAAGAACACCCAGAAAAGTAAATATATGGGTAAATATAAAAGACACTACTTTTTTTTTTAAGCATCTTTATTGGAGTATAATTGCTTTACAATGGTGTGTTAGTTTCTGCTTTATAACAAAGTGAATCAGGACTTGAGGACACGGGAAGGGGAAGGGTAAGCTGGGACGAAGTGAGAGAGTGGAATGGACATATATACACTACCAAATGTAAAAAGGACACTACTTTTGTTTCTTTTAAATTACTTTAAAAAATAAATGACTGTTAATGAAAATATTAAAACATTTTAAAGATTCTGTAATGACACTGCAGTACTGACCTAAGATTTGTAAACTTCATCAATGAAGCAGAAGACAGTCTAGAAATAGCCCACATTTATACAGACAATTGATTTTCAACAAAAGTGCAAGAAGTTCAGGATAAAAGAATGTCTTTTCAACAAATGATGCTTCATCAACTGTTGAAAAAAAGATGATCCTAAATCCTTGCCTAATTCCACACAGAGCAATTAATTTGACATAGGTGGCAAACTGCAATGTAAATGTTAAAACTATAAAACTTCTGAAAGAAAATGTAGGAAAGAATTTTCATGACCTTGGGATAGACAAAGATTTCTTAGGCTAAAAAGAAAAAGTGTATAAATTTGGTTTTATAAAAATTAAAGTATTCAGATTTTGGATTTAAGTCCCAATATGTAAAGAGCTTGGAAGTCATCATATCTGTGTTTATATCAATAATTAAATTAACAGGGCTTCCCTGGTGGCGCAGTGGTTGAGAATCTGCCTGCCAATGCAGGGGACACGGGTTCGAGCCCTGGTCTGGGAAGATCCCACATGCCGCGGAGCAACTAGGCCCGTGAGCCACAGCTACTGAGCCTGCGCGTCTGGAGCCTGTGCTCCGCAACGAGAGAGGCCGCGGTAGTGAGAGGCCCGCGCACCGCGATGAAGAGTGGCCCCCGCTTGCCGCAACTGGAGAAAGCCCTCGCACAGGAACTAAGACCCAACACAGTCATTCATTCATACATACATACATACATACATACATACATACATACATACATACATAAATAAATAAATAAAGAATTAAATTAACAAACTGAAAATAAATAACTTTTCTTGGACCCATCAGAGAACTGAGGTTGCAGCACAAACCATCCACTCTGAAATCTGGAAAAAGAGGCAAATCCAGAGATTCACAGCTGAGATCTGCTTACTTGGAGAACAGTCACTGTAGCCATAATCTTGAAGGACATTTAAAGGTAATTTTGATGAATTTTTGGAGTTTAAATGTGGACTATCTTGTGAGTGAGAAACACCTGGGGCTATGGTCTTGGGGGGTTTCCACAAGTTTGTGGACTTTATCTTCAGAAAATTCACTAGGTTCTCAAAGATTCCCTCATAACTCTGACAGTGGGAAAAGATTAGTCATTGTAAAATATGCCTAGAGCATTCTCCATTACAAAAAAATTCTCCAGGGTAAAAATGTTTTATCAGAGCCTTATTCCAGTGAGAGAAGAGCTTTTCTTTCCTCCAAGTCCATCTCCCATAGACTTCCTGTCTCAGATAAGGGAAGAAAAATGCTATACCACCTAAAAAGCCACTTGTTAAAGTCACTACCCAGACACAGAAGCCCATTAAAACGCTAAGATTTAATCATAAGATTTTAGAATGCTTCCCTTCCCCCACACTTGACCATCATACCATCAGGGCTCCAGAATAATAATAGTGTATTGTTGCTGAAAGAGGGGCAAAAAGCAGACTGCCTATGAGGAGGAATATTGAGGGAAGCCCAATGTTAAGATAGCAACAAAAACAACAAAAACACTAGAGGTGTTGGAATCTTCTGGCACCTACAGCTCTAGCAAACATTAAACACAGTAACTCCTAGCCAGCATACACAAATCCTCATATTCAAGGCCTATTACCTCAGTTCCTAGAACCCATTAAACATGTATGGCTTTCAATGAATATTAGAAAACCTGCCAAAAGGCAAGAAAACATAAAATCTGAAGACACAGAACAAGTATCAGAACAGACTTGGATATGACACAAATGTTGAAATTATCAGACAGGAAATTTAAAGTAACTATGAATAATATGTTAAAGGCTCTAATGGAAAAAATATAAAATCATGTAATAGATGGGTAATATAAGCAGAGAGATGGAAACTGAGAGAGAATCAGAAGGACATTCTAGAAACTACAAGCACTGTAATAGGTTGAAGAATGCTTTGGCGGTTCTCATTAGCAAACTGACTTAGCTAACGAAAGAATCAGTGAGTTTGAAGACAGTTCAGTAGAAACTTTCTAAACTGAGACGAAAGATAAAAAATGACAAAAAAGAAGAAAAAGAACAGAAGAGAACATCTAAGATATGTGGTCTAATTTAAAATGGTGGAACATGTAATTGAAATACTAAAAAGAGAAAAAAGAGATTGGAGCAGAAAAAATATTTGAGTTAATGATGGCCAAGAACTTTCTAAAATTAAAGCAGACACCAAATTACAGTTTTAGAAAGCTCAGGAAACATCAAGCAAAATAAATTCAAAACCAAATAATGAACCTAGGTAAGTATATTCAAACTGCAGAAAACTAATGACATAGAGAAAACCTTAAATGCCAGGGATAAAAAAACCTTACCTGAAAAGGAACATTACAATGACCTCTTATCAAAAACTAAGCAACTATGCAAGCAAGAATAGAATGAATTAATATATTTAAACTGTTGGAAGACAAAACAAAAACAAAAAACTGCCAACCAAGAATTCTGCCAAAATTTTTTTCTGTTCAAAAGTGAAGGAGAAATAGACTTTCTCAGACAAACAAAAACTCAGAGATTTCATGGAGACCAGACTTGTCATGCAAGAAGTGTTATAAAAGTTCTGTAGGGGGGAAAGAAAACAAAGTAAGTCAGAAACTCAAATTTTCATAAAGAAAAGTAGAATGTCAGGGAAGGGGCAAATGAAGATAAAATCTTTTATTTTTTTATTCTTAATCTAAAAGATATTTGTTTAAGAGAATAATATATAGTAACAATGTATTGGGTGATTACAGCATATATAAGTGAAATGAATGGCAGTAATGTCATAAGGGATTGGAGGAAGGAATTAAGAATTCCTGTTTTATTCTGTTATAAGGTACTTGTACTTTATATGAAGTGGAATAGTGCCAGTTGAAAGTATACTTATATTAGTTAAAAATGTATATTGGAAACTTTAGTGCAACTACTAAAATTAAATGGAACACTATAAAAAGCTCAATTAAATCCAGATAAGGCAGAAAATAAAGGGAAAAATGAACAAAATTAATGAACAGAAAGCAGTTACAACATGGTAGATATTAGTCCAACTATGTCAATAATTATTTTAAATGTGAATTTTCTGAACACACTAAATAAAAGACAAATTACCAAAACGCATAAAAATAATAAGACCCAATGATTTGTTGTTTGTCTGTAACTCATAAATAAGTTAAAGTAATGGGATAAAGATATACCATGTTAACTCTAATAAAAAAGCTGGAATAGAAGAATAGCTATATTAATTTCAGACAAAGCAGACTTCAGAAGAAAATTATCAATAAAACAATAAAAAAACACAAGACATTATATTATGATAAAGGGATCATTCTCCAAGATGGCATAACAGTCTTAAACATCTATGCAACTAAAAACAGGACACCAATAGCATGAGGCAAAAACTGATAGAACTGAGGGAGGCATAAAGAAATCTACTATTATAATCGGAGACTTCAACAGTCTTCTGCCAGTAATTGATATATAAAGTAGGCAGAACATCAATAAAGATATTGTTGACTTAACAGCACCATCAATCAACTATATGTAATTGACACTTATAGAATATTTCATCCAACAACATTAGAATACACATTCTTCTAACAAACTGTGGTATATCCATACAATGGACTGTTATTAGTGATAAGTATAAGCTATCAAACCACAAAAAGCTTGCCTATTGGTAAGTAAAAGAAGTCAGTCTGAAAAGACTGCATTGTAGCCTGTATTATTCCAATTCTATGACATTCTGGAAAAGGAAATAATATCAAGATAGTAAAAAGAACAACAGTTTCTAGGAGTTTGGAGTGGAAGTGAGGTGAATAACTGAAGCACAGGGGACTTTTTAGAGAAATGAAACTATTCTGTGTGATACTGTAATGGTGGGTACATGACAGGGTACATTTTTCAAAATCACAGAACTTTACAGCACAAAGAGTAAAACGTTTATATATGCAAATTTTACAATATTTTTTAGAAGGTCTGAGTATATGAGAATGGAAACCAGAATGTGACCAAACAATCTACTCGTATTACAAATATATGAGACAACCTCACTGAAGGGAGTCAGGGAAAAAAAGTACTAAGAAGTAATTCTGGAAATGAGTGAATTCTGTAAGACTAAAGGCAAAACCAACTGTGCATAAGCATTTCCCTCTAGCTGATAAAGTTGTTTCACATGGGAGTAATGGTTAATAATTCTGATACCCCCTATACAGTATACTGTAATTGAACAAATAAGTATACTATTGCAGATTGTGGGAGCCAGGTTTCCTACTGATGAAGTGGGAAGTTAGAGTTAAACAAGGGTAGGAGGATACAATAATCTATGAACTCATGTTTAGCTTAATATAGATACAGAAGATTACATATAGCAATAAATATGGATGTGAATCTATACAGGTTAGTATAGACATATAAATGTCCTTGTTCTGTCAGCTGCGATGGCTTAGAAACAGTGACACCAGTAGTAACAAGCATGTCGTACACCCAGAGTTTGGTTTCTAATACCATTCTCCATTGAAAAGAACCAGGGTTCCTTAGAGAAATGGCTGATTCTAGGACATAGACAGAAATATATAAGATAACCCTGAGACATTCTGTAGTACCAGAAAGTAAGGCAGTGCTCAAAAAATGCATACATAAACATACAAGAAGATGTTCAGCATCATATGTCATTTGGGAATTACAAATTAAAGCAACAGTGAAATACTACTACATACTTATTAGAATAACTAAAATCCAGAACACTTATAAAACCAAATGCTAGAAAGGATATAGAGCAACAGGAACTCTTATTCATTGCGGGTCAGAATGAAAAATGTTACAGCTACTTTAGAAGCAGTTTGCCATTTCTCACAAAGCTAAATATATAGGCTTAACATATGATACAGGCGTCATTCTTTCAGGTATTTATTCAAATGAATTGAAAATGTATGTCCACACAAAAACCTGCATTAAAAAAAAACTTATAACAGGTTTTTTCATAACTGCCAAAAGTTAGAAGCAACCAAGATGTTCTTCAATAAGTGAATGAATAAACAAACAGTTGTACACCCATACAATGGAATGCTATTCAGTGATAAAAAGGAAAGCGCTATCAAGTCAAAAAAGACACGAAGGAATCTTAAATGCATATTGGTAAGTGAGAGAAGAGCATCTAGAAAGGCTACGTACTGTATGATTCCAACTATATGATACTCTAGAAAGGGAAAAACTGTAGAGACAGGGGAACAATCTGCCAGGGGTTCAGGTCAGAGAAGGCGACAAATAAATAGTTGGAGCACAGTGGATATTTAGGGTAGTAAAACTACGAAACTGTAACGATGAATACATGACATTATGCATTTGTCAAAACACATGGAATATACAACACAAAAAATGAACTCTATTGTAAACTAGATTAAATTTAGTTAATAATGTATCAAGATTCTCTCATCAGTTATAACAATATACCTCAATAATGCTAAATATTAATAATAGAGGAGACTAGGTAAGGGAGGAAAAGAGAAATACAAGAACTCTCTATGCTTTCTGCACAATTTTTCTGTAACCCTAAAACTGCTCTAAAAATAAACTCTATTAATTTTAAATAAATAAATAATAGACCATAAACACACACACACACACACACACACACACATATACACACAAATAAGGGAGCATGTCAAAGGGAGACAGAAGTCAACTGAAAGAGTTTCTGATAGCCAATGTCAACATTTTGAGCAACTAAATACATAAAGTATTGTTGTATTATAATCAAAAGTATTAAATATATGCCATGAGTCCATACTAATAAAAATAAATTATTGAATCAATAAATAACGGGGGAGAAGGCACAAATCTCCAGTGCCAAAGAATGCCAAATAATTGATGTAGATACTCCACCCTCAGGGTGTTGCATAACTTTTCACCCCTTAAGTTTGGGCCGTGTATAGTGAGAGTCTTCCAAAAAATACAGTAAGGACTGAATAGGGGGAAGTGGTGTAACTTGACAGGGGGGAAACCTGAAGAATATCACCTCAGCCAGGTCATCAAGGTCACCATCAACAATAACAAGTCAGGTTGATACTATGTATCCTATGATGTGATAAAAATGGCACTTTATCTTCATGGTCTTCCTCTCACATATTCATAACTTCAGTCTATTTATGAGAAAAATACTAGACAAACCCCACTTGAGGAACATTCTACAAAATCCTTGACCAGTGCGTCTCAAAATAGTCATGGACATCAAAAACACTTGAGAAACTATTACAACCAAGAGGAGCTTAAGGAGACATAGCTACTACATGTACTGCACGGTATTTGGGAATAGAAAAAAAGATATTAGGAAAAAAAAACTAAGGAAATAATAGTGTATTGATATTGTTTCATTAATTTTAACAAATGGACCATACAAATATAAGATGTTATTAATAGGGGAAACTGGATGTGGAATGTACGGGAATTCTTGTACTATCTTTGCAGTTTTTCTGTATATCTAAAGTTATTCTAAAATAAAAAGCTTATTTTAAAAAATATTCACTGCTTTTCAAAACTCCTTTAAGTAAATGAATAAGCACACCAAGAATATATATGCCAGATATTTATAGTCAGGATATATAAAGACTTCCTATAAATGAATAATAATAATAGAAAACAATAAAGTTGTCCAAAAAACATAAAGGAAATTATATGAAAGGCCAGAAGATTACATGAAAGACCAATAAGCAACTGAAAAAGTATTCAACATCATTAGTCATCAGAGAAATGCATATTAAACTATCTCACACCCAATAAAAAGGGTAAAATTTAAAATACTGTATGTGCCAAATTTTTATGAGGCTTGGAGCAACTAAATCTCACAAACATTGCTGATGAGAATGTAAAATGTTGCAACAACTTTGGAAATGTTCAGCAATATCTTATAAAGTTAAAAGTGCACCTACCCCATAATGCAGCAAAAACCCTTCAAGGTATTTAACCAAGTGAAATAACACCTAGGTCCACCAAAATGACTTGTTCATGTGTATTTATAGCAGATTTATTAATAATGGACAAAAACTGACAGCTCAAAATTCCTTCAACATGGTAATGAATGAATAATTGGTGTATATTCATGACACAATGGAATAATCCTCTGCAATGAAAGGAATGGACCTTTGGAACATGTAAAGCATGGCTGAATCTCAAAACGTCATGGTGAACAAAAAATTAGAAACAAAATAATACATACTCTACTATTCAACTTATATGAAGTTCAGGAACAAGCAGTTTATTGTATGTAAAATTTACCTTAATATACCATTTGTCATATTGGATGAAGAGCTACTAGACTATGTGTTATTTATAGATAACTATGGTTAATATTGAGAAAGAGTTTATTTTTGCCGCACTTTATTTGATTCTTTTATAAGTAAGTTGATGACAGATTCCTTTTTTGTTTGAAGTTTGTAAGACATGGCATGCTCACTTTCATAAATCACGAATTCACAAGGGATGGCGTTTAAAATACCTATATATGTATACATTTCGGGTTTTGAATTATTACCCTCTATTTATGCAATAGCAGTACCTGAAATGTGCCATGCTTTTCCTAAAAAAATCTTGCAATTCACACTGAGAAACTGAAGGCACAAGTAAATAATGGGTGAGATGTTCTAAGTTCCCTATTCACAAGAATAGTGCTTGTTGCATTCTGGGGAAAGAAATGTCAAAGTATATACAATAGAAAAAAAAGGATTAAAAATGTACTATAGAAATAAGGGCAGCAAAAGGACAGAAGGTCTAGAATGACAAACACAATTTGTAGGTTGCAGTACAATCTACACATTAGTAAGGGCTTACCTGGGTGATATGGTTATGTCCCTCAGGCAAAGAGCTCCTATGGAGGGCAGATGGCATGCTATTTCCCTGGTGTCAGAATCTAGGAATGTCTGTTTTAATGAGTTTATTTTAAATAAACATTTCTCCTTCTACTGAAATATTATACTATATACTGAAGAAAGCAGAAGGGATGATGATGCAGCATAAAAATTTGAAACAGCAATAAGAAGCCAGGGCAGCAGGTGCACTTGGCTGAAGAATGCAAAAGACACAGTGTGGCACAGACAGCAGGATATTAGAGGAAATACACAGGCATTTTATAGGGAGAAAAAGTTGGTAACAAATAGGTTGGAAAAGAGAACACATCAATATGATCTTGGATTGGGGTGTGAGAACAGAAGTAATACAGAAGTAATATTTATGTATTTATGTAGGGTAGAAAATCAAGTGTACATCTCAGAAACAAAAGCAAAGCAAAAGATAAAAGAGTTGGAGATAGAATCTCATTATAATTATGCAATTACAGAAATAATTGTAACTACTGGTATACTAATGCAGAGGTGGGCCAACTATGACCTACAGGCCAAATCTGGCTAGTGACCTATTTAGTATGGCTTAGGAAATAGGAATGTTTGCTACATTTTTAAATGACTGTAAAAAAGCAAACAGAGAGACAAACAAGCAAAATCCAAAGAAGAATATACAGCAGAAAATGTGGCTGCAAAACCTAAAATATTTATTTCCTATCCCTTTACTGAAAAAATTGTTCTCCCTATGGACTAGTCAATTATTCAATATTTAATTAATCCAATCATTGCTTTGACTCATTTTCTTGGACTCATTAATAAATATTTTTAGTGCCTACCATGTGCCAGACAGATAGTATGTCACATGCTGGGGGAACCATAAGGAAGGTGACAGTCTAGAATGCTGTCCTCCTGCAGGTAAAAGGACCAAAAGTTAACAAATATTTAGAATATAAGTAATTACAATAATGACAAATTCTGGATAAAAGCATATACATTTTTTAGCAGGGAGCATGTGTCACAGGATTTTGCCTAAGCTAGAAAACCATCCATGGCTTCCATGAGAAAGTAATCACTAAATTGCTGGCTGATGGATAAATATCCTTCATCCTAGTAAGGATGAAGAGGATAGAAGAAGGAAGAACATTCCAGGTAGAGCAGCATGTGTAAAAGTGTTTTGGAGTGAATGAGCTTTGATGCATTTAGGAAAAAAATAAGGTCAATCTATTTGGAACACAGATCATGAGGAAATAGAAAGAGTTGAGGTGAAATGTGACCAGAGAAGAAAGTAGGAATGAGATTTTGCAGTGTCTTGTGACTATGAGTGGTTGACAGTGCTTGTTTGTTTTTTATTTTTTTTGTCTACCCAGCTTGTGGGTGGGGCTAATCTTACACTGACTTTCTGTCTCCAGCCCAGAGATCAGCAGGAGACCCAGGCTTAGCAGTCCAGGGGTTGGTTCAGGGATGTGCACATAAACTATATTGAGATCACCTTATTTCTCTTTGGACATTTATCAGCGTGATGTATTGGGAATATAATTTCTCTTTCTCTGAAAACTCAAGCTATAACGTCATGAAAGTCTGGAGATGTCACTGGCATCTTGAATCCATATGCAGAGGTCTGCCTGAGAATAAAGTCAGTGAAAAGAAAAATATTACTGAGAGGGAAAAAAAAAATTGACTCAGATCCCTGAGGACCTAATAGGAGCATCTATTCAACCATGTCTGAGAAATATATCATTGGGTTTTTGTCAGCTTTGTGAAACAATAATTTAGTTGCTTATTAAATCTTCTGAGTTGGATTTTTGTTACTGACAGCTGGAAGAATCCTTAAACATTCTGGATTTTATAAAGCCATAGTTGTGGTAATTTTACCCCATGTTTCCTAAAGTGTTCTTTTTAATTTTCTCATTTTGAGGCAATTGGGAAGAAATGAAACAAAGTGGAAATCTGTGCAAA
The DNA here is from genome assembly GCF_028564815.1 of Eubalaena glacialis. Lineage (NCBI taxonomy): Eukaryota > Metazoa > Chordata > Mammalia > Artiodactyla > Balaenidae > Eubalaena > Eubalaena glacialis. Next base: position 20,580,373 of record NC_083719.1, read on the forward strand.
AGAATTTTCTTCAGAATGCTGTTCAAACAACAATTTCTCCCTCTTCCTAATGGAAGAGGGAGAAAAGTACTTAGGTGTACTTGTTCACTCAACATACATTTATTAAACAACCATTATGTACCTGACATTTTTCTAGGTGCTAAGGATATAAAAGCAAGTAAATTAAAAAAATTCCCCTGCCCTCAGACTCCTTGTTTTAGAGAACTTAAGTTTAATTATTGATAAGAGCTTAATTTAAAATACAAAATAAATCAGGAATAACACAATATAGTTCAGTATATATTGAATATTAAAACACTATAATTTACTAACTTTGCCACTATAATTCAATTCCAATTTCTATGATTGGGATTTAGAAGGAAATGAGCCAATTCATGTGGGCTCTGGCTTCTGATATAACAACCTTTTCAAGACACAAACACTGAGGTGATTATTCTGCTCTGATTTTCCCAAACTTGAGCTCCTACAATTTATATAATATTGCAAGACCTGAATGAATTGATCTAATTCTCTTTGGACAAAAACTAAATGGGGACTTATATGGCTGAATCAGTTGTTGCAGAGGAGCCAGTGCCAATGTATCATTAGTTACCTCCTCCCTCAGGAACAATTCCTCCCCGAGCTGAATAATGGAGATATGGGTAGTTGGTGTCACTTCTTTCTTCATTCATAGAATTTTTCATAGTGGGTCTATGCTAGTGCACTAGTGCTCTGATTCAGGGCACTCGAACCCCTGTGAAGGTTCTGGAGATGAAAGATATTTTGACATTGATGAAAGTAATTGAAGACGATACCAATAAATGAGATAGTCCATGCTCATGGAATGGAAGAATTAATATTGTTAAAATGTCCTACTAGCCAAAGCAATCTACAGATTTTCATTGCAATCCCCATCAAAATATCATTGACAGTTTTGACAGAACTGGAACAAATAATCCTAAAATTTATATGGAATCACAAAGACCCCAAATAGCCAAAGCAGTTTTGAGAAAGAACAAAGTTGGAGGCATCATGTTCCTTGATTTCAAACTATACTACAAAGCTAGAGTAATCAAAACTGTACTGACTCAAAAACAGACACATAGATCAATACAGCAGAATAGAAATTCCAGAAATAAACCTATACTTATATGGTCATTTAATTTATGACAAAGGAATCATCAATAAACAGTGGGGAAAAGACAGCCTCTTTAATGAACAGTGTTGGAAAAACTTGACAGCTACATGCAAAAGAATGAAACTGAACCACTTTCTTACACTATATACAAAAATAAACTCAAAAGAGATTAAAAACTTAAATGTAAGATCTGAAACCATAAAAATCCTAGAAGAAAACATAGGTAGTATGTGCTTTGACATAGGTCTTGGAAATATTTTTTTTGTATCTATCTCCTCAGGCAAGGGCAAAAAAAAGCAAAAATAAACAAATGCAACTACATCAAACTAAACACTTTTGCATAGTGAAAAAAAAATTAACAAAACAAAAAGGCAACCTACTGAAAGGGAGAAGATATTTGCATATAATGTATCTGATAAGGCGTTAATATCCAGAATATATAAAGAACTCACATAATTCAATATAAAAAAATCCAATTGAAAAATGGCAGAAGACCTGAATAGACATTTTCCAAAAGAAAATATACAGATGGCACATGAAAAGATGCTCAATATCATTAATCATCAGGCAGATTTAAATCAAAACCATAATGAGATATAACCTCACACCTGTCAGAATGGCTATTATCAAAAAGACAACAAAAACAAGTGTTGGCCAGAATATGGAGAAAAGGGAACTGTTATGCACTGTTGTTGATGGGAATGTAAATTGGTGGAGCCACTATGGAAAACAGCATGGAGTTTCCTCAAAAAATTAAAAAATAGAACTACTGCACAATCCAGCAATTTCACTTCTGGGTATTTATCCAAAGAAAATGAAAATACTAATTTAAGAAGATATATGTGCCCCATGTTCATTATAGCATTATTTATAATAGCTAAAATATGGAAGTAACCTAAGTATCCATTGATAGATAAATTGGATAAAGAAGATGTGAGATATATAGATATAGATATAGATATATAGATATAGATATATATATACCACATGGTTGCAACAACACGGTTGGATCTCGAGGGTATTATGTTAAGTGAAATAAGCTAGACAGAGAAAGACAAATACCATATAATTTCCTTATATGTGGAAACTAAACAAACAAATAAACAAAACAAAAGAGAAACAGATTCATAGATACAAAGAACAAACTAGTGCTGGCCTGAGGGACTGGGGGTGGCAAGTTGTGCAAAATAGTTGAAATGAATTAATAGGTACAAACTTCCAGATATAAAATAAAAAAAGTCATGGGGATGTAATATACAGATAGGAAATATAATCAATAATATTTCAATAACTTAGTATGGTGAAAGAGGTTACCAGACTTATTGTGATCAATTCATAATGTATATAAATGTTGAATCACTATATTGTACACCTAAAACTAATACAATATTGTATGTCAACTATACTTCAATTTTTTAAAAAGGTGATTTTGAACTAGGTGAATATGAGATATGAATTGAGTTAGGAACACTGAAGTGGCCACACTAGTGCAATTTCCTTTGAATTTGTTTGACCCTGCCCCTTTATCCTCTACCCCCCAAACCATTCTTAATAGGTTATAAGCCCCTAAAAGAAAAAGATTGAAATTTGTCCACTAGATGATGCCTAGTGTTTGGAAACAAACTTAACACCTCGTAGGTAACAGATGTGTTTTTAAATTAAATGAATGAATGAATGAATGAATGAGACCACCAAATGAGTAAGATTTGAAGGATATATCCAGATATATAGTTGAATGTTTAATAACATTGTAATGTCTAATAAACATTCAACTATATATCTGAATACTTTGTTCTAGAAATAGTGTGTGTATGATTGCACCATTTTAGTTGGCAAATAATTGAAACCAGTAATCTTTTGTGGGAGTAGAATATGAATCCATGAATACAGTATGATCTGGCCTGGTATGGGAGGAGGAGATAGGAGTAGTACAAGGCCTTATATCCAGAAACACCTCCCACTACAAATACTTGAATATTAAAATAATCACAGTGTGTTAACACAGCAAAGGCAGAGGCCTGATGAGGTTCCCCTTAAAATGCACATCTATTATCTGTAGGAAAGGAGAGTAACAAAGACCAGTGTTTTCCACAAACATATCAGTGGTCCCTGACATACTATCACAAATTCATCTATTATGAAAGCTCATCACCAGCTTAAAATGAGTGGAGTTTGGGTGGGAAGATATGGAAGGAGATAGAACAACAACAACAACAACAAAACGAGTAAACATAATCCAAGTTCAAGAATTGTGAGAAAATACAAAAAGTTCAGCAAAAAGCCTAGTATGGGACCTAAGTAGCACAAAAGTGTTCACTAAGCATTTGTCACTCCACTGATATTCAAAAGTGCTAAAGTTAATAATGTATTTAACCCCCCAATTAAGTATACTTTGAGTATATCTGCTGGGATATTCCTAGATAGCCAATGGAGCTTGTATGTTTCCATGTAGAGCACTGACAATAGCAACAGTCTCAGTAGAGACTTGTCCCAGATCTTCCTCTGCTGAGCCAGTAAATGATCCAAAGCAGCAATGAAGAATACATGCACTGAAGATTGGATTGACCAGGAGAGTCAGCTCTGTCATGGAGGCCTGTGTGTCATGCTCAGAGGGGGCCAGGCATCGATCAGGAGCTACCACCAATGGTTTAATGATCTTTTCATTTATTTCACATGAGCTGGAGTGGGGTTTTGCTCAGTGATGGAGTATAAATGGAGAGTGTAGGTCCCAGGAGATGATCATGGTCCTGCTTCAGGGTAAGCTGAGGCATGCATACCCACTAGTTTAAAAGAATTCTATTTTGTTTCAAAATGGCTTTGCAAAGCGTTATAAATAATACACTCAGCAGATGTCTAATATTATATACAAAATTTAAAAGGAGATTTGGGTATATGAGACTCTGTATAAGAACAAGTAACTCTTTGTAAAGAACAAGTAACTCAGGCTCTTGGTGTGTCTATCAAAACACCACTTTACTGGCACAACACTGATTGTCAAATGTCTTTTCTTTAGAATTTATACTCTGTCCCCAACCAGGAATCATCACTGGAACCTATTTACTCTTTTCTCAGCTCTCACTCTGCCTCCTCCTGCTCCTTATTCTGTCTCTTTTCATTTGTGGATTTCATCAGTTTACAGGGACAAACGCAGAATCAGTGTTCTCCACAGGTTAACTAACAAGACTAAAAGCTTATGGATTTAAAACAGCAGAGCTATTATGTAAATACTTACATATATGAAAAATATCCCTCTATGAGAGGGAATAAGTTAAAAGCATACAGCTTAAGTGCAAGGTGACCCTCGTATACTGCAAATAATATATCAGGGGAAATGCCACTTTTTTACATTCGATTTCACTGCTTGTGAGCACAGATCAATTAAAGACAGGGACCAGTAAAAATTTTGTGTTGATAATCTAGGCTAAATGCTATGCTTGTGTACAGATCCTTTGTTGTATTAGCTACACTGAACTTTGTGCTTCCCCCTGACACCCCGTTGGTTTCCAGCATATGTGTGTGTATGTGACCTTTTACTATTTACCACTTAAATATCTGTTCCCTTGACTTTTGCCAGCTATACGAAGTGATGTTCCCAGGTATATTTTTGGTCCTGTCAGCAGGTTAAGTATCAGAAAGAACATAGCTGTGGATTTCTCAAAAAATTCTCCTCTTTTTCCCTTTGAGTTAACCAGCTGACACTTGAATATAATTGATTACAAGTCTAATGTACGCTCTTACAATTGTTTATACTTTCAATTTTTTCTTCAATTTAATTTCAGTATCCAAACCATATATCTTCAAAGGGGATAGATCCTTGCAAAGAAAAGGGAGAGATAAGATGCACATTAAATATTTGAGACAAATTGCTTTAAGATAGTGGCTTGGTAATTTCTTTGTTGTGTTTTCTGCTTATTTCTCACTTTGCCCAAAATAAAATAATCTGAACTAGCTGTAAAATGAGGTAAATGGTGACATTAATGGGATTTGGGGGCCCTCATCAGGATGGAAAGGAAAGTCAGAAGTTCTTAAAGCCTTAAGTATGTCTCCTGTAAAACTAATTTCCTTTGGAAGTTATTTTAACTCCTTCTGGCCACATGAGTGTTATTTACTCTTGAGTTTGTTACTGCTCTCTTTATATATCCCTCCAGTGGTCCTAAATAGTGATTGAAGCCTTGAAATTTGCCTAAGTTGTTAAAGTATAAAAAAGAGTAATTTAGCTATGTGAAGTATGTGGCCTTGAAAAAATTACAATAAGCATTTCTCGTCTTTCATGTTGAACTTTTTTTTTTTTTTCGAAGACATTTTCCTCTTCCTTGAACAGGATAAATTTCAACTGGCAGAGCCACTAATACTCTCACCCTCACTATCTAATGATAACTGTATTCAGATGCAATGGTCTTTGACAAACTGTATTCTGATGTTGAATGTATCCAGAACTTCTTTGTTCTGAATATGGGAAGATGAAATCATATCTAAGAACATTGTATACTGTGGTATTTTTATAGAAAACTATGTTTTTCTCTGTTTATTTTGGGCAGCATATTAACATTACCCATAGACTGACTTTGAAAACAATAATCCTAGAAATTCAGTAAGCTATGATTTGGGCTATTGTTGTAAAGTTCTCTGATATCAAGACTCATAGAGAATGATCATTTTGCTTGGCAAATAACCATTTAATTCTAAAGGGAATAAAACTTACCTCTAAAAAATCAGATTTATAATCCAGATAAGAAAAAGACAATGAAAAGAAATCCTTGGAGTATGTTCAAGTATGTTCATCTCACATATTTAAATTTTCCAGCTGAGCTATCATTGATTTCCTGAAATAAATTTTTACATACAGGGGTAAACCGGGTTAAGTTTTTTTAAACCATGAAAAGATGAAATTATAATTTAAAAAAATTACTTTTTAAATAGAACCAATTGCAAATTTTATTTCTGGAAGGAAAATTACCTCATCTCTAGTTTAACCTATTTCATCTATAGACAATGGTATAATCACTGTTTTTAATTATGTTAGTACTGGATATATATATATAAACACATATATTTGTTTATATTATATGTATATAATATGTATTTTGAAATAATATAAATAAGGATATTGAATATTTACACTGCTATATAGTGTATTTAAAGATATATTCATTAATGTTAAAAGAATATAGGTGTTTTCATGAGTGTTGAGTGAATTATACTCTTCTCATTAAATATTATCATATAGTAAACTAGTGACATTATGCAGATAGTTGTTTTATATATTTTCTCAGCAAGAAATTAGCACTAATTGAAGCAAAAATCTTATCCGTTGATTATGTTTTTAAAACACTGTAGATGAGAAGATCCAAGAATAAACTTAAAGTCATTTATATTTGATTTAGTGCTTTCATATATATTTCTTCCTAAAGTGGATAAGTGATAATTATTTAGAGATTTTGAGCCCACTGAAATACTTGCCCGCAGTGATATCAGGAGAACTCAAATAAAATATATTTTTGCCAAAACTTGTGCACTCCTCTTTATCCAGGATTAACTAAATTTGAATTTTTCCCCAACTTTTATCATTTAAGCTTAGGCCAATTGAATGAATGACTAATCTTCCTAGTTGAATAGAAGGTATGTAGAGCTTTAACCCTTTTATACTACAAATATAATCCAATAGGGTTTTTCACAATACTTGACAGGCACAAATTACTCTGCTTTGTTCTCTGAGTATCCAGTTTCTATAAATATGCTCTTCAAGTTCAGACTCATGTACTAATCAGATAACAAGTAATCCAATATTTTAGCCGTCCATTACATTTTTTCAAAGATTTGTGGAAATTTAATAAATATTTCAATTTTACCAATAAAAAATTTAAATGTCCTTTTTCCAAAATCACTAGAATTAATACAAATATCATTACATCAAAAGACAAAAAAGATTTTGACATTGCAATTAAGTGTTACTATGTTTTAATTGTTACTATGTTACAAATATATTTCTAAACTCTTATAAAACAATGAGTGTAACAGCTAAAATGTTTCAGAAGAATAAATTGTGAGACTTGTCTTCTCTAGTGTAAAACCATAGAAGACACAGAATCATAATAGTGTAGCACTGTTGAAAATAGTTATGAGGAATCTGTGGAATAAAACAGAGTGATATAATTTAAGAGTCATCATACATAAATGAGAGAGGGACAACTGTTTAAAAGTGGCTCTTGTTAAATTGACTCTTTTTGTAATGAGAAATGGAATATTGCCTGCCATATCAGTAAACAAAGGATGTCACAGTCATCAGTGACTGCAGCTACAGCCCACGGTGATCTGGTGAGCCCTGAGGGGACTCAGGAAGGAAAAGGGTACCTGCCATCCATCTAGCAGCCATCAGACTACAGCCACTCCCCACGGTGAGCCTGAGGAAACTCAGGATGAGAAAACACAGGATACTGGCCCCAGATAGCTGAGGGGCATATCAAAGGAATGATTTCAGTGAACCCAGACTCTTGCATCTTCCCATACATAGAGAAACGCTAAATTCCTTAACTTGAGATATCTGGTTTTCTTTAGTTAACAATAATCTCTTGATGTTCAGACTACCTGCCCTTTGTTGCAAAACTTCTATATATTCTGGCTCCCCGCCCCCCGCCGTCACCTCCTCGGAGCAGTTTTCTCAGGGTTACTTGAGATGCTGCCTCCCAGGCTTGAAGTCCTAAAAATTCCCGCTGAATAAAACGTTAACTCTCAGCTTTTCAGTTGTGAATAGTTTTTTAGTCGACAGTAGTATCATTTCTGTATTAAGCCTTCCCCAGTGTCTTAGCTCAGGCTCCTCTAACAAATACCATGGGGTGGATGGCTTGACCAGCAAACGTTTATTTCTCACAATTCTAGAGGCTGGAGTCCCAAGATCAAGGTGCCAGCCAATTTGGTTTCTAGTAAGAAACCTCTTCCCAGTTTGCAGACAGACACCTTCTTGCTGTATTCTCACATGCTGGAGAGAGAGATCATTTTTCTGCTGTTTTCTTATACGAACACTAATCCCATCATGAAGGCTCCAACCTCATCAATGAATTACTTCCCAAAGGCCCCACCTCTAAATGGGGATTTAGGATTCAACATATGAATTTTAGGAGGTCACAAATAGTCCAAAGCACCCAACATCAAGTTAATAAATAAATAAAGTTTATAAATGAACACTAAAGAGTTAAATGTAGCCAATGAAATGATAAAATATAATGTTCTGACCTCCATTAAAAATAAGTAAACTCTTCTAAACAGAACTTCAACAAACTCCCACTTGCCTGCAAAAAAGAGAAGCAAGACCAAGGGATAATTGTTGAATCTGACAATCTACAAAGGAAATACAACAACAGTGTTACATATAAAACTAGGAAAAAATTTGCAAGAAAATATGAAAGGCAAAGTGTTAAAATTCATAGTATATGATCATTTTAAACTACCATCACCTAGGGAAAATGTACAGTTAGTCAATTCCAAGAATAAGAATCAAAGATATTCAACAAAACTTTAACTAAAGTAAGACGTTAAAAAACTACCCTTTTTATAATTACGGCCTTTGGAAAGAATTTATTTTATATTTTAAAAATAAGATATAGCTTGGGCTTCCCTGGTGGCGCACTGGCTGAGAATCTGCCTGCCAATGCAGGGGACACGGGTTCGAGCCCTGGTCTGGGAAGATCCCACATGCCGCGGAGCAAGTGGGCCCGTGAGCCACAATTACTGAGCCTGCGCATCTGGAGCTTGTGCTCCACAACAAGAGAGGCCATGACAGTGAGAGGCCCACGCACCGCGATGAAGAATGGCCCCCACTTGCCACAACTAGAGAAAGCCCTCGCACAGAAACGAGGACCCAACACAGCCAAAAATAAATAAACTAAACTAAAAAAAAAAAATATATATATATATATATATAGCTTTAAGTTGGTGAAAGGTGAACATGGCAGTATTAAAAATAATGTAGTAGCCCATATTAATTGAGCATGCATTATGTGCAGGACATTTTTCTAGGACTTTAGTTATAATGTATTACCAATTATTCCTCCCAACATCTTAGAAACAGGCATCATCATTAACATTAAATAGAGGCACAGAGAGGTTCAAAACTTGTTTAATTTTCATAATCTGTGGAATGGAAGAACCAATATTCCGTTTCAAGCTGTCTGCCTCCAGAGGACAAGTTCTCAACCACAAAGTAGAGCTTGTAAGTTTCAACAATGTTTACCAGTTATGAGCACTACATTTTGCAAGACATTATGGTAATCACTTATACACAGCATGTCAAGAAATCTCTAGAGTTTATGTTCTTCTTGGACTAGACAAGGGAACTGAAGCTCAAATAGTTAACATAAATTTCCAAAGTTGACAGGGGTGCTAAACAACGCAACTGGGTGTGAAATCCCATACTCTTGCAGTTTCATGCCCTTTCCATTTTGGTATATGGTCTTTCAATTTTTCTCTAAAGCAGAAGTAGACTATAAATAATTTTAAAAAATCAGTAATTTAGACCATGTTACTTCATTTGTAGGAAACTCTACTAGGGAAATAATAAGAAATGGAAATAGCATTTTATATTCATAAACATATGGCAACCATGATTGCAAAAAGATAGAAGCAATTCAAATATCTAACTATAGAGAATTACTAAGTCAAAACACTAGCTAATATGTAGTTATTGAAAATCAGGTGTTCAAAGAATATTTAATGACATATACATGTATTTTCTCTCTACATGTATGCACCAAGAGACAGTAATGGAGGGAAGTTCATAAAAACTATTAGTAGTAATTTACATAATATTCTATCACGTAATTTAATTTTTTCTTTGTAATTTCTCTTTTTTTTAAACTTTCCTGCTTCCTGTTATTTATTTTGTTTATGTGACCTAAGAAAGGAGAGGAATGGCAAACATAATAGCAGTATGCCAAAAATAAAAGGAAAATAATTAAAGAAGTTAAAACTAAAAAGAAAAGGTGTATTTCTTCTCATATAATGAACATCTCAAGACAATTGGGCAATCCATTGAGTCTTTAAATTAGAGCAGATTTGGATGATTCTGACAGTGTTCAGACTTTGTTTTCATCCTGTGAGATATTGAGATTCACTAGGGAAACCTAGCATTCCAAATGTGTTAGAAAATACATAATGTGTCAACACATTGTGACGTGGGAGTAATACTAGTAAAAGCTGTTTGGGTCTATTAATAACAGAAAACCAGTTCATTCTAATAGCAGGAAAAATATGAGCACATTCCAGGTTTTAGTCTTTGTTTCTTTTTCTCATTTTTTTTTGTGCTTATTTGCATCTGTAGCATTATTTTATAAATTAGAAGGAATGGTATATATTTTTTAAGACAGCTATGATTTTTATGGAAATTTCTCCCTCATTTGAAGGGGGTTATTTCCAAATTATAGCCAGAATTATTTTATCTATACATTGGTTTTTTTCCCATTTATATTACCTCATTTTCTCTCTCTATTGCATCATCTCTAACACTACCATTCAAACAATAAATGAGAGAAGAATATTTTGCAAAATTCATGAATTGGCCTCATATTGGTTCATGAAATTTATTTGTTGACTGATTCACTATTTCTGACTCTACCTTTTCCCAAGTAATAGAAAAAGGAGGAAACAAGAGCAATAGGTGGGTGAATCTGACCTTACCAATATGTGTCCAAAGGAGGCAATATCTACAGAGGTAAGTAGATACATCTACATTCAGTAGGTTCCTTTTTTGGTTCACAGGTGAAATAATTGACCTGCCTCTTCCAACTTTACCTCCATTACCTATGGGGACAAATTGCACAGAAAATACGCTTAATGTTAGCTGTATTATATTAGTTATTATTAGTCACTTTTATTGCTATTTCTTAAGTTTAAATTTGCTTAGAAGCATCGAGTATATCTCTTTTTCTCTCTACTGATTGAACTCTGAAGGTTCTAATCTTGGCCAATACATTGATTAGCTTCCATTCTGTCAGTAAACATTTTGGACAGATGACAGTGAAACGTGTCTGGATGTACACTGATGATTGCAGTTTCTGCAGAACTGTGTGTAACTAATGTGATGTATGACAAGGTGACCCAGTGATAGTGATGGTAGTGATAACGAGTGGACCAGAGATCCCAGCACAGTTGTCACCTCAATTTAGTAAAGCAAAAGGAAGCTCTGCAGGACTTTTTTCCCTTGGGTATCTTGTTTTTCACTTAGTTTGCTCTTTCATTATCATTATAAATTGAGATTAACATTTCCTCAATCTCATCGTTAATATGCTAAGACATGTCAAATATGTCTAATTACAATGAACAATTTGAATACATTCTATTTTAATCTTATTGATTATATTGATCTGTTCTAATCCTCAAACAACACAGCCAAAAATGTGCCATCCATTTCAGCAAATGAAACCTCTAGGTGAAGGTTAATTACAAGGCTTCTAAATGAAACAACTGAAGAGAGACAATGATCAATTGAAAATAGACCCTAATAGAGGATGAGCATTTTTCCTTACAACATAAGGGTTGGAATTATAAGCCACAGATGCCGGTTCCCAGTTCCCTATGCCAGCTGGGGGTACATTTGATCCCACTCTTTCCCACTGGATCTGAAAACTGCTTAATTATCCTTGTATTCTAATGACTGTGTTTGAAGCAGGGCATCGAGATCTAAATCCTTTCTCTGATGCAAGGAAGGGTTCAGTTTATGTGGCTAAAGAGAAGATTTTTTTTTTTCTTATGCAGATACATATTAGATTTTGATATGGTAAAAAAGAAAGCATATTTACATTCTTCCAATTAAAAAAAATGCAGTAAATCTGCTGTGTGTGTGTATGTATGTTTGTGTAGGGGATGTTGGGGAGAGAGAAGCAAACTGGCGCTTTTTCAGGGACAGTCTAGCTATTTGCTATTCCACAGTTGCTTCAGGCGTCTGTGGTGGCAGAGCTGGTAGTGCTTCTCTGATGGCCATGCTTCCAGGAAACAGCAGAGAGCTAAGACTTAACCTAAAACAATAAACTCAATCCTATTAACAAATTACTACTCCTCCCCCTTTTATACTGATCCCTTTCCAGAAAACATCTGTCTTCTTGGTCTCCCTTTTGGATGCATAAAGTCACTTCTAAAGTTCACAGCTTCCTGAATATTTTTCTGTTCTCTATTTAAAACTGTGTTTTTTCCCACCATTATCCGACAACCTTTCGGCAGCAGAAGTTAGTGCCGAATAATAGTGCCTACTATTTAGTTTTACTGTCTCTGGCAAGAATACTCTGCTCACATACTAAGCAATGAAGAAGATGCATGACTAATGCGGAGCAAATGTTATTGGGGGAAATGCTATGAAATAAGCTAAAACCTTTAGAGAAATTTCACTTTAATAATCTCATCCACCTCCTAGAGCCCTTTTTCTAATTTCTTATTTTGTGCTAGGATAGTATTTTATTTTATTTTATTTTAGCTCCAGGGTATTACTAGTTTTTCTCTTCTGTATGTTTTTTCTTTTCCCTCAAGAACCCCACCTTGCACTTATATTGCACATTTATCCATTTACAGTTAACTAAATACATTTCAAGACTCATTGATCTCTACCACTGCTTCCCCTCTCCTTTTATTTTCCCTGTTGAAATCCATGTTCTTAATTCAGATATATTTTGAATATATTTCTTTGAGGATTTTCTTCAGATAGATACCAAAAAGGTGCATTCTTTTAATTTTTGTTATTGTTCTAGATGCCTTTCTTTTGTCTGACACGTTTGGTATTTTGGTTGGGGACACGATAGTTGGATCACAGTCTGAACTTCTCCATAGGCTGTAGATGTTTTTCCTTTGTCTTCCACCTTCTGTTGCACATGAGAATTCCATTTATTTCTTTAATTTTTGCTCATGTGTAATCAGTTGTTATTGCCTGGAAGACTTTTCTTTTTCTATTTTTCTTTTATTAGTTTGTAAAAGATAGGATTTTTACCAAGCTATTGCCTCTCTTTTCTCTGTTCATTCTCCAGTAACAGCTTGATACATAGTAGGTACATGAGAAACACTCAGAGTACATAAACAAATAATTGCTGAGTGCTTGCTAATGCTAGCTACTCTGCTAGTTAACAAAATAGGTAACCTCACCCCCGGCTCATTGAGTTTGGACTCTGATAAGGAAAAGTGAAGTTAATCATTTAATTATGGTAAGAAATACCTAGTTGGAGCTCTTTAGGGATTCAGTTAAGTTTTCTCTGTAGAAGTAAATAAATGATTGTTTTAATGGATTGCGTAAAGTCATCTGGGCTTTTCCAAAAAACCTACAGTATTCTTTTCTCTGTTTACTTAAATCGTCGTAACCACCAAATAAGAAAGAAGGTGCTATTCTCCTATTTTGCATCCTTGTTTCCTTCATCATTTGGGCATCTAGTTGGTTAGTTATGCTAATACACACAGAAAGTGATTTTGCTGAACCTAAGCCAGGATTCGTGTCAATCTCCAATCTAGGAAAGATTTTAGGGTTCATCCAGCTCATGTGAGGAGCTAGAAAGTTATTAGATTTAGGGGTGGGGAGGAGTCAGAGACACCTGTAGACAGAAGAAAGAACATATGTGTAAGACTAGAAACAAAAAAGAATGAAAAGCAGGTAAGATATCAGGAAGTACATACAGTCATATTAAAAGTATGAACTTGAATGCAAGGAAGAGGGGCTGAAATGGATTCATGATGTGAACCGACCTGAAAAATCACTCTAGGAGGTTCTATGGACAAAAGCGATGCTGGACTGATCTGTTGTTACCTGATACACACACATGGAAAACATACAACCCTTATTTTTATGAAATGCTTTCCACTTAATCCAAAACAATAGCAATAAGGACAACTGTCTAAAAAATAGTCTAATAGTTATAATGGAGCCACTCACTTTTTGGAATGAAGGGAAATGTTCTCATATATTTTTGTACTTGATTCATATCTTGGCTGTCATAAAACATATTAGCCTTTGTTTAAGGTTTAGCTGCTTCTTCACTTTTGCAAGAATCTCTTTGGAAAACAGTTGGGTGTGGGAGGTTTCCTGAGACTTGCAGGGTATCTGCTGACGTTCTAACTGATATTTCCTTAAAAAATAAAATAAACCATGAGAACACTGGCCTGACCAAAATGGACAAATGTTCCTAACAAAATAGAAAAGCAGCTTTTTTTATTGATACACTTTAGCACAGTTGGCTAGGAAGAGGAGTATAATCAAAATACATCTTATTTGAGTATTTGTGAAACTTGAAAAGCTAATATTTTCAGGTTATTTAGAAATTATCACTTAGAGTAGTAATTTAAATGTTTGTATTCACATCTTCTAAATGTCAATTAATATTAAGATGTGTAATTTAAAAATATACAGCTGTTCCACAGAAAGCTTTTGGGGTTCTCTTTTCTTCATTGAGAAGATCACAGTCAAAAGCTAGTGCAACACATCTGAGTCTCTTCAAGCAATATACTCGTAAAGGCCAGAAAGTATATTCAACTTGTATGTGGTTTGTGAGGATATGTGTGTATGTGTTTGTATGTGTGCATGTGTTTGTATGTGTGTAGGCATATGTCCTACTGGGTTAGGTTGAAAGCTTCTTCAATAAAAAATTCTACAACACATAATTTTGGTATGCTCTTTTTCTTTTAACATGGACCCTTGAAAATAAAGGACAGCTGCTACTTTAATGATTGATTAGCTGACTGGCATATCTCCTAGTTCTAGTATCATCTAGCTTTTTATTTTTTTCAGTTTTACTGGAATCCTGTTTCACTGTTTTCTTTAATTTTAAAATAATATAGGCACTTTTTTTTTTCCAGAAAAAAAGGCAACTATCCTAGAATGGCTTAAAAATAATTTCAAAGTTCTTTCTCTTCAAATACACAACACTCCCCAGAGGCAAAAACATTCAACGGTTTGTTATTAATTCTTATAGATGTTATTTCGATTACTCTTGAATTATTAATTTTAGGCATTACTTGCTATTTGACTCTTTCATCCAATATGTGATTAAATAGAATATTATTTCTAGTTCTTCTCTCCTCAAAATATAAGATTCTATTTTTTAAAAAATTTTGTCCTTATCAAGATAATTTCTTTTGACTTGAAACTATGTAAGATGAGGACATTTGTTGCTCAGACTTCTATTCACCTCTCCTTTTCCCCTTAAACCTCCAAACCTGCATCAGCGACATCTTCAGTTTTATTGTTTATTTAAACCTGTTTGCACTTCTAATCAGAGTTATGCATTCTCCCTCCCAGAGAACACTATCCTCAAAATCTGTGGGGAGTCACTCTTAACTGTATTAAATTGTTTTCATCTACATTATTCCATCTCCCCAATTCAATTCTTTTTCTGTCACAGCCACCCATACTTATATATATAATGCATGTTTTTCCAAAACTTATCTGAATTTTTCCGCTTTAATGTTCTTCATTTGGTTTTTATATCAGAGTAATGTTGTCCTCCTAAAATTAATTTGGAAGTATTTCTTCCTCCTCCATTTTCTCAAAATATTTGCATAGGACTTGTAGTATTTCTTCTTTAAATGTTTGATCAAATTCATAAGCAAAGCCATCTGTAGAAAACTACACATTTCTTCCTGTAGGAAGAAAGTGTTTTATCATGTTTAATTTTTTAATAAACACAGGACTATTCAGATTTACTGTTTCATCTGGAGTCAATTTTGATAATTTGTGTGGTCAAGGAATGCAACCATTTATTCTAAGTTTCTAATTTATTGGCATTAACATTTTCATAATATTCCCATGTTATCTTTTTGTATCTCCAGTATTTGTAAAGATGTTTCCTTTTTCACTCCTGCTATTACTAATTTATGTTTTTCTCTTTTTTCCCATGATGAATGTATCTACAGATTTATAAATTTTATTAATACAAAAAATAAACTTGTTGTTTCATTGATTTTCTCTTGCTTCCTTTTTGTCTTGTCTTTATTATTTCCTTTCTCCTACTTATTTGAATTTAATTTGATTTTTTATTTTGTATTTCTTCTTCTGTATGTCAGTAGGGAAAAAAATTCTCTGAGCTTTCACTCATCTGAAATATAATTAATTTAAACAAAGTTTTTGTGATACAGAATTCTAGACTGACTGACACTTTTTCCACTTTAAAGATGTTATCCCATTGTCTTCTAATCTGTTTCTGATTAAAATGAAGCTATCATTAAAATTGCTGTTCCCCTATATTTAGTAAGCCTTATTCATTGTCTGCCTTTTCTTTTTTTTAAAGTTGACTTCCAACATGTTAATTATTATATACCTAAGTATCATTTTTTTAAAAAAATTATCCTTAGCAATTTGTCAAGCTTTTGGATATGTAGGTTTATATTTTTTCAAAAAATGTGTGAAGTTTTCAGCTAATATTTAAAAAAAATTTTTTTCTGCACAATTTTATTTCTGGGATTCCACTTCTGTTATAAAGCTTAATATTGTCCAAAATGAAACATTGTTCATTGCTTTCAAAAAATTTTATTTCTTGATTATGCTTCAGATTTGATAATTTCTATCAATCTAAATTTATTTTTTCTTCTGTAGTCTCCAATTTGCTATTATGCTCATTCAGTAAATGTTTCATATTCTACATTGTCATCTTCAATTTTGAAATTTTCAGTTGGTTCACTCATATTGATTCAGTTGCTCTGCTGAGATGGCCTTCATTCATTATGTCAGTCATTTTCTTCATATAATTGAACATGTTCACAACAGTTTTTTAAAGTCCTTGTCTGCTAATTCCAGTATCACACAGTTTGTTTTTTGAATTGATTATAATTTTTCTTACTTCTTCACATGAAAAATTATTTTTTCAACTTTATGCCGGACATTTATTATGACATGTTGGAAGTTATCTGAATAATGTGGTATCTCTATAAAAGGTGTTAAGTTTTGTTCTGGCAAAGAGTTAAATAACTGGTAAATTATTTTATTCTTCCACACTTGATTTTATTATTTGTTTGAAAATCCTATTTCTGTTTTGACCTTATTGTTAGGATCTGACCTTTATCTAGCACATGGACTTTATTTCTAAGGCATGGATTACTGTGGTGCAAATTAATTTATCCTCAGCCAGGGTTCCAACTTCTCCTAGCACTGTATGACCTTTGGTATCTTTATTCAGCTTGCAGCTCCAGTAGCAGTCCCTCTCTGTTAGCCTCATAAGGGTTTGGCACATAAAACCACAGATCAGCCTTAGGCAAAGATTCATAGAAATCTCCATGTAGACAGCTGGTGCTCACCTCTGTGTATCTTTCTCCTCTCTTTCCTCTTCAGCGTTCTGCCCTGAAAGTTTCTACCATTTCAATTTCTGCCTCTTCATGTCAGCAAGAGCACTGTGCTCTGCTTTACCTCTTTTTCCCTGTGCCCTATTCTAGGAAGCACTCCGAAGTAGAAAAATGGAGGACAGATGAACTTCAACTTGAATGTTTCTCTTCTCTCAAGGATAGCACTCCTTTTGTCCAATATCTAAAAATAGTGTCCTTTCATTTTTAGCAAGGCTGGTACCAGTTATTCCATCACCACTGGAAGTTGAATTTGAGCTCTCATTAGATAATTTGGTTAATACCAAAGTTTTAGCATTTGATGTTGTTCTAATAATGGAAGCTACAATCATAAATGTAACTGATCCTTCAGATTAAATCTTTGTTTTCTGTTTTTAAATTTTCACTCTTCAAATCTGACAATGCTATAAGCTATCCAAAGACATTTCCTGGGTCTTTTTTTATTGCTAGATTTCTCTAATTTAAACTATAACTATAATAGATGCGTCATATTTTATATAGAGTAGAAATTAATTAAACATATTGTTAAATTACTTATTGCATTTTAATATTCCTTATATCTATCTACTTCTCTCCATCTGTACTAACACCACCATACTTCACACCACATTTAGGTATGACTTTTTCTTGATTGCAATTTTATTTTCACTACAGTTGACTTTTCAACCAGGCTAGTTCATCAATAATGTATTCTTCACATTATAGTCATAGTGATTCTTTAAAATGTGTATATAATTATGCCATGTCCCCATTAGAAAACATTCAGTAATTATCTACTGTTTCTAATATAACATTCTATGACCTAGCATAACATTATAAATGATTATGAAATAATATCTCTTTAAAATCTCTTTTTTAAAATATATCCGATTTCCTCTCTTATCATTTCTCTATTTCCTATCCAATTCACATTCTATGGAATAGGCATACTTGAATATTGGCAGTGATCCTTAAAGCTCTGTTCTTTCTTATTAAACTTATTTATCCTGTATTACTTTAACATACTATTATTTCACTGTTTTAAATGCTTGTTTATTCACATTTCTTTACTCATTGTATTCTAACCCATTTGAGGACAAGGGAAGAACAATACTTAGTATGATTATTAGTCAATAAAACTTTATCAGTGAATAAAATCTATTGCATCATCAAATAATGTTATTTAAAGCTTGTTGAATTCATTCAGAAGGTAAATGGGATGAATTAAAGGTTCATATTTTAAGATATTTATAATTTTCAAATTACTAATAAATAGCACCCAAGCACATTTAAAAAATATAAGAGATAGAATGGGAAGTCATTAACCTTTAAGCACTGAATGAAATTGTTTAGTACAATAATTAAAAATAAAATTAATGTTAACATCTTGGTGAACTTCATTGCAAGAAGTAAATGTCTGCTTTCATAGTGTAATATCTTCTATATTTTTTTACTGAATCTTATTTTTTAGTTATAGAAAGCATGAATACTGATGGTTAATTACACAGAACTAAAAGAAATATTGGTGAATTACTGATCCTTACTTGTGGATAAACACTGCATTTTAATAAGAGAAAATGAGAACAATAAAATTTCAGTTAGTTAGATATAGATAACTATAAGTACTAAAGTATTTTTGTTGAATGAATCAGATAATAAACCAGTGCATAAAGGTACTTATAAGATTTCTTCTCCAACATGAATCCTGACAAATGGATTTGAAGTACAGATAATTTGGAGTGCTGTTTTCAGAAGGGACCCAGAAAAATATTGTTCAATTTGAGATCCAGGCAGTATAGATTCTGATAAAAGCAATAAAGTGACCTTCAATCAACACTATCTCTGTTTTCCTGTCTGATATTGTCAAAAATGTTGTGAGCAATAAGGGCAGAATGATCACACGAACAGATAAGAAATAGTAAGTTCTTAAAATAAACAACCATATGCTCCAGTTTTTGAGAAAGGAAGTAGCGTTTCCAGACAAAAATGGAGAAAATCTTTAAGGAAGTAGGCCAGGACAGAAAGAGATAAATAAAGAAAGAGGTATGGAAATATAAAAGCAAGTTTTTAAGAAGTTTGATTAAAATAGTGGCATAATGAAAAAAGAAAAATTATGCATTATTATACAACATAATAAAATTTTGTTATCATCTCATACTCTGTGCAGAACAGTACTGTCTTAGCCAGCTCTGGATACCATAACAAAATGCCATACACTGTGTAGCTTAAACAACAGAAATTTATTTCCTTATCGTTCTGAAGGCTGGAATTCCAAGATCAAGGTGTCAGTATGATCAGGTTCTGGTGAGATCTCTCTTCTTGGCTTGCAGAGGGCAGATTTTTTATTGAGTGCTCCCATGGCAGAAGAAAGATAGGAAGCAAGTTCTTTGGTATCTCTTGTTATAAAGGCTCTAAAACGCAATGAATTGTTTAACCCTCTGGAGTCCAAAAATTACTGAGGTCAGGGTTCTTAGAGAAATAAAAGGAGCAGGTAGTTGTGGAATGGAATTCTTAATTTTGAGGTTGTGGAGGATTATCAGTTATTGGTAACAAAGGTCCAGCTGTGACCATGCATAATGTGGATGGCAGATAAATTTATGTGATAATTCATTGGAGTAGAGAATATCAACTCCAGGATATTAGAAAGATCATCCATGGGGATATTAAAATCATCATGGTTCAGGACAGAAATATTGGAAAGGATGTCAGCAAACTAAGGGTCAAAATCTTCAAGAAATAAGGGCAAATGCAGATGACTCCAACATGATCAGGTAGTAAATGGAATAATCTGATAGCATTAGCTTCGAATATGGCTTTCATATTATGCTTAATCAGTGCTATATTTTATGTTGGGCATTATCAAACAGCAAGTGTCCAGAGAAATGTACTGAATAACATAAAGTACCTAGAGACACATTCTTTCACTTATTTCATATATCCTCAGGGAGAAGAACTAGTTATAATGGATATAAGTTATAAGGTAAATGTCAGCTCTAAAAATTCAACATTTTAAACAATGGTTTAGTTTAAAAAGAATGAGCCACAAGTCACCGAATGTTCAAACAAAGTCTGTATGACCATCTGTCAAGGATTCTATAGAGATTACTTATTTTCATGGGAAGTATTTTTTACCACTTCAGTATTTTACCCTTGTAATAGAAATAGTAGGAAAATACCACACATTGATCAAATAACACACACACTCTCTCTCCCTCCCTCCCCATCTCCTACCCTCCCTTCTTTCTTTCTTTTCATCAAGTTCCCGGTAGTGTTCTAGCTGCAGTGGATAAAGAGTTAAAAATACATTGTCATTCTAGGTACTATAATTTGAATGTAGGACCAGGAAATCAAAAAATGGGTATGCGTATCTTCAAATAGAGTTCTGTATATGGTACATGAAAGTACAGTCAAGGATGACTTTACAGAAGAGAAAATTCTAGAGCTGGCTCTATAGAATGAGGAAGATTTTGATGGTTTGAGAAAAGGAAAAGCAAATTATAGGAACCAGAAAAAGGATTTGCATAGATGTAGAGGCACGAAAGAGTAGATGCTAGGAAAAGGCCACGTTAACTTTGATGGGGGATATTTGGGGTGGAGGAGGAGAGTCATGAGGATGAGTGGAAGGAGATGAGGCAGGGACTTAGGCAGGAGCTTGATCATGAAGATCCTTACAGTTATATTCTGTAACCAGAAAGTTTATGCTTTGTTGGTTGGTTGATTGCTTGCTTATTTTTCTTAAAAATGCAAATGTCTTTAGTGGGACAGTGGGGTCCACCAAGCTCTTGTCCCAGTAATCCTCCTAAATTCCATCTGTACCGACTCTTCCTTATCCTTTTTAATGAAGGTAAAATCCTTGTGCTCCACCCCCCCATCAGGTTCTTCTAAAGCTATATGTTCTCTTTTGTCTCAGAGTCTGGTTAATGCTGTTCCCTCTATTTGGGACGATCATTTCACTCAACATTCTCCATGATCTACTGCCTTTTTTCTTGTCATCCTCAATTGGAAAATTCATATGCAAGTTTCAAATTATGGTTGATTACAAAGCCTTTGCCTGACTGAAGCATTGCTGGGTCCTCAATTTATGGACCTATATAGGAACTTTGCTTCCATTTTTATGGTACACATTCATTCCACATGTCATTGTGAGCTAAACTTCAGTGTTCCATCTTTGACTATAAACTCCAGGAGCTCTGTATTCTCTTTACTGTTGGAACTCAGCCTAATGAATGGATGTATGAATGGGTGGGTGGCTGAATGGAAATACAAATCAATGCTATGAGAGTGTGGATTCTTTTCTGCAGGTGATTCAAGAACAGTGGATCAAACAGGGAAGTGACTCCATCCAATGCGTGTTTTAGAAAATTGTCTTTAGTGAGCCTGGGGAGGAAATTTGGACAGAGACAGGATTAGAGGGCAACTATCAGTATATGAGTTAAGAAGATAGTTTAATAGTTTAGGAAAGGAGATTTTCAAGAAATAGCAGAGAGCATGAAGTGAAAGACATAGATTACAGAGATATTTGATGGTGTACAATAACTAATTGGATGTATAGAATGAGAGAAGAGTGATGGTGGTGGTGATGATGAGGATGACACAATCCTGGCTGATTAACTAAGTAGATGATGGTGTATTTCATTGGAACAAGTATTGAAATAAGAATATTGGTTCAAGGCAATAGGTCCAGTTTTCAATAGGCTTAAGCTATTCATGTAGACAGAAAATTGACTTTACAATAGATCTCTCTACATAAGTTTGGACAGGAAATCTAAATTATAGAATCAGTATATAAGAGATAATTTTTAAGTAATGAAATGAGTAAGGTTTTATCAGGCAGAAGTATAAAATAAGAAGGGAACTGGGTAGGACATTACATTGGGGAGCCTCAACCTAAAAGGATTGAAAAAAAAAAAGCTGAGATAACAAATTTTTTTTTTTTTTTAAATTATTTATTTGTTTATTTATTTATTAGTTATGGCTGTGTTGGGTCTTCGCTTCTGTGCGAGGGCTTTCTCTAGTTGCGGCAAGTGGGGACCACTCTTCATCGCGGTGCGCGGGCCTCTCACTATCGCGGCCTCTCTTGTTGCGGAGCACAGGCTCCGGACGCGCAGGCTCAGTAATTGTGGCTCACGGGCTTAGTTGCTCCGCGGCATGTGGGATCCTCCCAGACCAGGGCTCGAACCCGTGTCCCCTGCATTGGCAGGCAGATTCTCAACCACTGCGCCACCAGGGAAGCCCCTGAGATAACAAATTTATAGGACAACAAGGAGAAAATAAAATCTCCTGGAGCAACTGATCAAAAATATCAGATGTGGCAGGGAAGTCAAATAAAATAGAGACTGAAAAGTGCCCATTAGATTTCATCACACACAGGTTATTGCTGCCTATTGTCAGAGAGGTTTCAGTCAAATGGTAGGGCCAGCAACCAGACCACAAAGGCTGAGGAGTGATTGTGAGGAAAAAAGTTAATAAGAGGATTGGTTCCTCCATAAAGAAATGTACCTGTGTTAGGAAAGAGAAGGAAAACACCATAAGGCATTCAAGCTGGTGAAAGGGTGTTTGTTAAAATGGTATTAGCCTCAATTGCAGTGATATTCCAGAGCAAAAACAATTGTTTTGCATAATGGAACAATATCCACCAAATTCTATTACCTACAAAACGCAAAGTGCTCATTCTAAAAATATTAATGCTTGCCCTGTTAAAATGTATATAGCATCCATATTTTTGTTTCAGTATGAATGTACCAGTGTTTGTTATCTAATATTTTAATCTGAACCTTAAGGTGATAAAATCAGTTTGATAGGTACTAAAAAGTATTTTGTGATGTTGAATGGATGTTGAAATCTAAAACATCTCTGATACTCTTTCATCAACAACTAGTTTGGGGTGCTGAATAGATAACGCGTGTGTATGGGAGTTTACTTTTAAATGTCTACATACCATTAGGAGACAGGATTTCTGTCTTGGTTCCTCAGTAGACAATTTATCATTGACAGTCACTTCCGTTAAGACAGCAGTCTAATTTTTAAACACTCCTTTCCTCACCTTCAACTAGTTACAATGTCACTTTGTGTATTGTCATAAATATTTCAGGTTGGAAATGTGTCAGGAAGAGAAAAAAAGCAATATGCACATGGTTATTCCCCAAGGTCTATTCTCTAATACCTAAAGTCTCTTACAATAAAGAAATTAAGTAAATTATAGTACACTAACTTGGTAACATATTATTGTCTTTAAGATTATCGTGAAAAATTTTGTGACATATAAACATGATATAAAATTCCATTAAAAAGACTATACAATGATTTGGTCATTACTATTTCAGCCATAAAATATGCATATCCCTATTGACAATATTTGAAAGATAATATGCAAGTATAAAAATAGTTGAGACGTTTTTGATTTACAGGATATTTTATTTTCTTCAGAATTCACTTTGTTTTTCAATAAAAGACTTTGTCTTAAGCTCTGTTGCTGCTATTCTCCCAATTTATCCAACTGCATGTAAGAAAGCTAGGCAAAAATTGTCAGCAATTAATCTACAACACCAGTAATCAAGAGGTTTCTTAGTTTTTTCTAAATGATATTAAGGTAACACCTTAATATTATTTTCTCCACAGTATATTCATCAAAGAGTCACCTTTCTCTACATGTAAATGGGCCATACAAATCTCTTTTTCCCTAGGATTCCACAAGTGATCTCAATGATTCTTTATCTACGACAGAAAATCCAAAGACATTTTGGCTTTCTTGAAGATTGCATTCTGCTCTTGGGTTAAAGAATTGTTGGGCACAAAGTTCCAACTTCACAGATGGTTATTAGACTTGAGTTGCCCTGAGACAGAATCCTTATGTTGTTCTGTGTTATTCTATATTTGGAACTAATTGTATTTTCACTCAACAAGGGGTTCAAACACATGCAATTAAAAACAAAGTGCTATTCTTCCTTTGATCTAAATAGAACTAAAAGTCATGAATTTTTTTTGTTGTTGCTAGCTTTTAGAAATTTATTATTTAATTAATAGGCCTATAATTGGGCATCAAGCTAACATATATGAAAGTGAATTGAGAGAGAAACATGCAGCCCATGTCCTGGGTGAACTCATGGAGGCAGGCATGCATCAACGTCAGGTCCAGAGTGCCTTCAGACTGGTCCAGGCTGGTGGCCAGCAGGTGCGGGACTACAGGGTAGTCATGGTAGAATAGAGTCAGCAGGATGCCACTCACACTTCAGCTGGTTGCCCAGTAAGAGTTTCACCACTTGTATGTAATGGGACTTTTCTCACATGTTCACTTCTTTTAGCCTTTTGATTGCCGTCCTCAATATTCTTCCAAAGGAATTCTGGAATAAACACATTATGAAAAACTGGACCTTTTTTTATTCCAGGATTCCCAAAGTCAACCTAGCAGCATATTAGGACTAGATGTGATTTCAAGCAAATCCTTTGAAGGGTAGATAACATTGCCTCAGCCTTGCAGGGAAGCTGTGAAGACAGTGGAGGTTGCAGCATAGGAAACAAAGGAGCAGTGGTATTTACAGATACTGGTTAAAAGCCACCATGGGGTATGTAAATTCCAAGATACTTCTGGGATATACATATTCTCTGTGCATGTAGATAAACCAGGTTTTGGCAGACTGGGGGCAGCTGTCTGACAGAGATGCAAGTGCTGGCTGCTGGGAGAGCAAAGGGGCTGTGATAGTATCTGTTATGCCACAGTTTATATAACTGTAAGTATACATGCTTTTTTTTTCAGTTGTCTTTTCAATAAATATATTTCCTTATTTAAAAAAATGGGCCACGGTGACTTTGCTTGAAGAGCTATATACCGTGGTGACATTAATATGGCCTTCTTACGCTACTACCTTTCTCTGTAGTCCTTCTTGATCTCACATTCATAATATTGAGAAACATATCTCAGGAGGCCTGATGATGTTTTTTGATTTACTAGAAGATATCTTCCAATAACCCCGGGGACAAATACTGAACTAACATCTGGATGGATGGATGAGTTAACTTTTTTTTGACTAAAAGATCCAAAAGATAGGGCAGGATCAATGAGATAGGCTGATCATATCTAAGAGAGGCCCAGTGGTTTATCAACATCATTTTCTTTCTTGGCAAATCTCACTAAGC
The DNA here is from genome assembly GCF_028564815.1 of Eubalaena glacialis. Classification (NCBI taxonomy): domain Eukaryota; kingdom Metazoa; phylum Chordata; class Mammalia; order Artiodactyla; family Balaenidae; genus Eubalaena; species Eubalaena glacialis. Next base: position 20,605,892 of record NC_083719.1, read on the forward strand.
TCTGATACAAATTACTTAAGGTTTAATACAATATCAAATTTATGATTCTCCTCTAGAATATTAATTTATATGAAGTCACTGAATCATATAGTTTTGAAGTTAGAAGAAACTATGATGTTACTTAACTCACTCTTCTCATTTTAAAATTGAAGAAGCCATAGTTGAAGAGATAAAATATCTTCCCAGGAAAGTGTAGATTTAAAAATACGAAGGATGTTACTTTTGACTCTGCTCAATTATTTCCCTGACCCTTCTTCTTTACATGCTATTCAATTTTAATAGTGTTCCCCTCTGTCTTTCTGCAATGTGAATATGTTTTTATATGGTAGGCACTTATGGCTATATCAAAAAGAAAGTTCAAATCACGTTTCAAGTGGATGTGCCTTATGTTGTAGCTTATACAGCTTTCTATAGTATATTTTAAAAATTCCTTCTTATTCCATAATTAGCTCATATGGTAGTATAAGATTGATCGTTTGATTTTCTAAGTGGGTATAAAATTTTAAACATATACAGTGTTCTAAGGAAAAGTACCTTTTTTTTCCCCCTTCAAAATTGTTCTTCATAGTGATATGTGATCAGGAAGGCAAAAAATCTCAATTTTCTAAACAGCGTACATGCACAAGAGGTCACAGTTAAGGTTACCTTGGGAGCTCTAATTCTGAATTTCCTGAATTTTGTGGGTTTAAATCATAATTTTAATGTTCCATTAATGCAATGTGCTTTTTTTCTTACACTGAATTGTTCTATGTCTTTTATTCTGCACTAATGGACATTGTGTTGATTTCTGTGAATATCAAGGCGAGTTCAATATTCTGGTAAAACTCTGTTTAGTTCATGTTTTATTTTTTAAATCCTTTTAGTCGAGTTTGACTAAGACAATTTAAAAGCTGTTCTATCAATAACTATTTTTTTATTTTATAGAAAAAGACCGAGCAATATGGTTTTGTATATTTAAAATTAAAATGTGCCTTCTGAAAACTTTGAAAAATTTATGATTTATTTTATTGCTTTAGTAGGTTTAAAATACCATTAAATCATTAGACCAGTATCTTTGTCATTCAAATTTAAAACCATCAGACTGTCCATCATAAAAAAAACCAACAAATAACAAAAACTTCAACTGAACATGAATATGAATTACACTTACACTCACAGGGCAGCTCTTTAATTCTGAGATACTCTGTGAATTTCTTATAGGAGCGATCATGTTTTAATATAGTTTTGTATAATCAATCAGAGTTCTGAGTTAATTGCTCAATAAGTATTTATTGAACTATAGTTCTCAAGTTCCTAAACTTATTATGTTTATCTCTATTCTCTATCCAAAAATATGCCTCTTTATTTTAAGTCAGAGGTGGTACACACCAATTCCAGTTAGCTCAATGATAGTTCTAGTACTGGGCATTATTCTGCAGCAAATTAAAAGGGAAGAAAGATGTAACTTGGTAATTATCTATAAACTTATTACAAGAAGACAGACTCTCAGCTTCGTGAAAGCAAGGACTGTGTTTTGTTTACCACTCTGAGCCAGCAGCTAAAATGTAACGCTATTTGAAATTGGCTCCCGAGATCTCAAAATGGTGTGTTTACTACATATGACAAATCTAAGGTATTTCCTATACATATTTCACTTATAATTTTTTCTTAGAATGCAAATACTCGACATATAAAGTATATGAGTTTTTGATGCATTAGAATTAATAGCAACAGACAGAATCATCAAAATAATTAATGTTGTATGAAAAATATGGAGAAAATCTAAATAGGTAAGCTACTTTCAAAGGGCTACATACTTCCAATGGGCCAAATATAGATGACTCTTAATGTGCCACAGTATTTAATTCTCATGTTCACAAGGTTATTCTTTGTTTTTTCAGATGTGAAACAATATTTTGATAGGTTAAATATCTTGGCAAAGGATAAAGTGGGGAATCCAGGACATGGTAACATAAAAAACTAAAATGCACAGCAAAAAAAATACAGTTTTTGGCATTATCAAAGTTGAACATCTGTATATTCCTTGACCGACAGTTTTATTCCTAAGTGTACATTCAACAGAAATGTGTACTAATATTCACCAAAATTTATGTGCAAAAATGTCCATAGCCTTACTCATGATATCCAAAACTAAACTGCAAAATCTGCATATATATATACATATATATATATATATGTGTGTGTGTGTGTATATATATATATATATATATATATATATATATATATATATATATAAACTGGGTAGGTTCATACATGGAATATTATACAGTAATGCTAATGAACAAACTACACTTACATGCAATAAAAGAGAGAGATCTCAGAAACATAATGATGCACTGAAGAACGCAGATATAATTTTTTGCTATATGATTCCATTTACATAAATTTCAGAAACAAAGAAAACTAGTTTGTGATTTTGAAGTTAGGCAGTGACTGGAAGGGGAACTCTTCAGGGTAATTTTGACTGGTAATTTTGTTTCTTGCTCTGAGTTTTGGTTATACAATGTGATCAGTTTGTAAAATTCATTGAACTGTACATTTATGATTTGTGAATTTTCTTATAAAAATCTACACTAAAATTTCAGTTAACCAAAAAAATGCTAAAATGAAAGTGAAATATATTCTGGGGTCATGTAGATTTAGGTCCAAATATATCTCTAGTTTTACTTTAAGTTGCTTTCCGATTTCAAGTGGGGAAATGAGGGTGGACCACCTACATTATAAAATTGCTTTAAAGATTAAGACCAATGATTATACTACTCATGGCATAAAATAAATATTTAGGTAATAACTATTAGGTATTTGTTTTTATGTAAAAGTTCAAATGCATAGTGAGCACAGAGCTGGAAATCATATTTACATCTGATTCTAAAGCCCACAGTTTTTCCTTAGGTCATATTATCTCTCCTACTATGACTTTTCTCTTAAGGAAGAATTACACGTTACAGAAATTAAGGAAAATCATTATAGCCTGGTATTTTTAAAAGCATGAATAGAAAAAGAAATTCAACTATTACCAATCACTTTCAGCCTAAACTTTTTTTTTTTTTTCAAGTCTAGGATGAAAGAGAAACATATTTCAAATTTAATTTGTTTGAAATCTCAGTGGCCTCAAAATGACTAGTCATGCCAGTACCAGACATTCTCAACAGTGATTTTGATTTACCAGTTAGTATTTTCTTTCATGAGAGTTCAGGATCTGATGACTTGCAACTTAACTAAAAAAAAAAAAAAAAAAAAAAAGAAAAACAATTAAAGAGAGAAAACTTGAAAACGGTCTACATAGATCCCTTTATAATCTTGTCATTCTGTCACTGCACTCCCAGGTAACGTTGAGTTCTCTTGTATAGCAGCTTGTATATTTCTCTGTCTTCTGACAAAACAGAAAGATGCTGACAATTTTTTTAGGGTACACTTTCTCATCTGTGCAAAATGTCATGATTTCTTGTTTGACTCACCAGGTCTCTTGCAGGTGGCTTTTGAATGACTCCAATTTCTCCTCTACCAACTGATTTGTTGAAATTCAAAATAAGTGAGGTTCATTGAAGCTAGAATACAGAATATCTGCCTGTCCTCATTTTAAGAAAGTGTAAACTTCCTTGGCATATCTTGGATGTAAGTTAAAACATACAAATTTAACTGCATAGCAATGAGGGAAGACAGGTCAGGAGACAAATATGGAACCTAGTTCGAGAGCTGCCCACTAGTTCCCAGAAGGTTCTGAAAGGATTAATACAGATGTAGACACTGACCAATTAAAATAGTTTTGTGGGGATGAAGATTTCTCGCACATAATTCATTGCAATGCCTACCAGAGAAACCAGGGTAGTGATGGTGGGGTGTCAGGATTATAAGCACTGTGTGCGTTTACTACCCTGGGCCATAAATGGTTGTCCACTGATGAAGGTGAGTATTTGACATTTAGGACATGTATCCGTGAGAAAAAGAGACCTATTCTCTTACAGCTGTTCATCCATGAAGGTAAGGATGTGACATTTAGGACATATATCCATTTAAAAAGAGAAACCTAGTTCCTCACATTGATTCCACCTAGAATTTGTCATATAGTGAAGCCTTGGGATTGTGGATAAGACAGAATTAATGAATAAGAATAAAGTCCAACCAGGGTTGAGTGAAAAATTAACAACTGCAGGGAAAATAGATGCCTAGAAGATGTTTTTGTGACACTGGAACCATGTCTGATAAGCAGCAATGGAACACTGTAGAAATAAAATTTCAACTCTTTGTAGCCTAGTGCTGATAGTAAGACTATTCTAAGCAACAACAAACGAGGCCAGGCTCTTACAACACTTAGCATGCTTGTAAACTTTTTCTTTTCTGGGAATATAGGCAGGGCTGCTTCTCATGAAAGTTCAGATATTTGGAATTCTGGGCAACAGAATCAGGAATATGAAGTTCAGTCGACACTTTCCTAAAATATTTTTTAAAACATAATTGTATTCATTTTTGGAATAGATTTTTTTCCCCAGAAAAGTCAAGCCTATAGAATAAGAGAGTAAATTAATGGTTGCCTGGAGTTGAGTGTGGAAATAGGGAATGATTGAAAATGAACACAAGGCAGCTTTTGGAGTGAGGGAATTTTCTAAACCTGGTCTGTGATGATGGTTGCACAACTCTGTAAATTTACTTAAATTATTAAATTGTACAATTAAATGGATTTTAATGGTATGTAGATGGTACCTCAATAAACCTGTGTAAAACAATCTTTTAATTTAGACTTCTTTGGTTAACAAACTTCACTCCTCACTGTCTTTTCTTTATAATACACCATTTTCTTTACTTTTTCATTTTGTGTGATCCCTTATACTTAATAAAGACCCTCAAGAAAAAAAAATCCCAAACTAGACTTAAGATTCCTTGACATCACTAAAATTATCATTTTTTCCCTCTTTTCACGGAAAGCAGAATAGAAAGACAGATTAAATCAGTGTCTGTTTGTCTTAAGCAAGACACAAAAGGTCTCTGGGCTTTTACCATATATATAAGCCTGTATTCTATAATGAAAGTGAGACTATGCAGTGCCTGCCAATATCCTTTTATAATCCTTTTTTATGTTAAAATCATACTAGCCTGTTTTTTCACAGTTCCATAAAAGAACAGGAAAAAAGCCACCCTTTTTTGCCTTTTGTGTATGAGAGAATTGATATGGAATGACTAACCTTGAAGGAAAATAGAAAAAGTGTCAGAACAACACTCACTCTCACTTGAAAGCTTTCCTTGGAAATAAGTTTCACAATATGCTTTCCCAAAACTCCACCGTAGCCCACAGACGTAACTTTAACTTCTGCTCTACTTTTTCAAGTAAGCAAGGCCAATTCTTTGGGTCAAAACTATTTGATGATTGGACAATCCCACTTTCAGGCAGAGGGCTTAAAGCAGAGAAGATGACATTTGCATATACCATGCCCCTGAACTTGATAATATAGGAAAAGCCTATGGTAAAACACATGACACATCTTTATCTCTAAGATTTCTGCTTTTTTCTTGTTACCAAGAGCAATAGAATTTAAATTATGGCCTGGATTTTGTGTGGGATGAAGCTCTAAATTTGGAAAAAATCAAGGGCAATTTGAAATATTCAAGAAACATTTTCCAAGAAGAGCTACATGAGTGAAACTTTGACAGAACAATTGCATAATTGCAAAAGCTTTTGGAGACACTTTCAAGATGGTGGAGGAGTAAGACATAGAGATCACCTTCCTCCCCACAAGTACATCAGAAATACATCTACATGTGGAACAACTCCTACAGAACACCTACTGAACGCTGACAGAAGACCTCAGACTTCCCAAAAGGCAAGAAACTCCTCACGTACCTGGGTAGAGCAAAAGAAAAAAGAAAAAACAGAGACAAAAGAATAGGGATGGGACCTGCACCTGTGGGAGGGAGCTGTGAAGAAGGAAAAGTTTCAACACACTAGGAAGCCCCATCGCGGGCGGAGACGGGGGTTGGACGGGGGGAAGCTTCTGAGCCACGGAGGAGGAGGAGAGCGCTGTAACAGGGGTGCGGAGGGCAAAGCAGAGAGATTCCCGCACAGAGGATCGGTGCCAACCAGCACTCACCAGCCTGAAAGGCTTTTCTGCTCACCCGCTGGGGAAGGTGGGGGCTGGGAGCTGAGGCTCGGGCTTCGGAGGTCAGATTCCAGAGAGAGGACTGGGGTTGGCTGCGTGAACACAGCCTGAAGGGGGCTAGTACGCCACAGCTAGCCAGCTAGCCAGCAGGGAGTACAGGAAAAAGTCTGGAACTGCCTAAGAGACAAGAGACCATTGTTTCGGGGTGTGCAAGGAGAGGGGATTCAGAGCACCACCTGCCTAAATGAGCTACAGAGATGGGTGCGAGCTGCAGCTATCAGCATGGACCCCAGAGACAGGCATGAAATGCTAAGGCTGCTGCTGCAGCCACCAAGAAGCCTGTGTGCAAGCACAGGTCACTCTCCACATCTCCCCTCCCGGGAGCCTCTGCAGCCCACCACAGCCAGGGTCCTGTGACCCAGGGACAACTTCCCCGGGAGAACACACAGCGTGCCTCAGGCTGGTGCAATGCCACGCTGGCCTCTGCTGCCGCAGGCTCGCCCCACATTCCGTACCCCTCCCTCCCCCTGCCTGAGTGAGCCAGAGCCCCCTAATCAGCTGCTCCTTTAACCCCATCCTGTATGGGTGAAGAACAGACGCCCTCAGGTGACCTACACGCAAAGGCGGGGCCAAATCCAAAGCTGAACCCCAGGCCTCTGCGAACAAAGAAGAGAAAAGGAAATCTCTCCCAGCAGCCTCAGGAGCAGTGGATTACATCTCCACAATCAACTTGACGTAGCCTGCATCTGTGGAATACCTGAATAGACAACGAAACATCCAAAAATTGAGGCAGTGGACTTTGGGAGCAACTATAGACTTGGGGTTTGCTTTCTGCATCTAATTTGTTTCTGGTTTTATGTTTATCTTAGTTTAGTATTTAGAGATAATTATCATTGGTAGATTTGTTTATTGATTTCGTTGCTCTCTTCCTCCTTTTTCTTTTTATATAGATATATACATTTTTTTCTTTTTATTTTTTTATGAGTGTGTATGGATATGCTTCTTTGTGTGCTTTTGTCTGTATAGCTTTGCTTTTACCATTTGTCCTAGGGTTCTGCCTGTCCATTTTTTTTTTTTTTTTATAAAGTATAGTTTTTAGCTCTTGTTATCATTGGTGGATTTGTTTTTTTGGTTTGGTTGCTCTCTTCTTTCTTTCTTTTTTATTACTTTTTAACTTTTTTTATTTTTAATAATTTTTTTACTTTTTATTTTAATAACTTCTATTGTATTTTATTTTACTTTATTTTCTTCTTTCTTTCTTTCATTTTTTTCTCCCTTTTCTTCTGAGCCATGTGGCTGACAGACTCTTGGGGCTCTGGCCGGGTGTCAGGCCTGGGCCTCTGAGGTGGGAGAGCTGAGTTCAGGACATTGGTCCACCAGAGATCTCTCAGCTCCATGTAATATCAAATGGTGAAAGCTCTCCCAGAGATCTCCATCTCAACGCTAAGACCCAGCTCCACTCAACAATGAGCAAGCTACAGTGCTGGACACCTTACGCCAAACAACTAGCAAAACAGGAACACAACCCAACCCATTAGCAGAGAGGCTACCTAAAATCATAAAAAGGTCACAGACACCCCAAAAACACCACCAGACATGGTCCTGCCCACCAGAAAGACAGGATCCAGCTTCATCCACCAGAACAGAGGCACTAGTCCCCTCCACCAGGAAGCCTACACAACACACTGAACCAATCTTAGCCACTGGGGGCAGACACCAAAAACAACAGGAACTACAAACCTGCAGCCTGCGAAAAGGAGACCCCAAACACAGTAAGTTAAGCAAAATGAGAAGACAGAGAAATATACAGTAGATGAAGGAGCAAGGTAAAAACCCACCAGACCAAACAAATGAAGAGGAAATAGGCAGTCTACCTGGAAAAGAATTCAGAGAAATGATAGTAAAGATGATCCAAAATCTTAGAAATAAAATGGAGAAAATAAAAGAAACATTTAACAAGGACCTAGAAGAACTAAAGAGCAAACAAACAATGATGAACAACACAATAAATGAAATTAAAAATTCTCTAGAAGGAATCAATAGCAGAATAACTGAGGCAGAAGAACGGATAAGTGACCTGGAAGATAAAATAGTGGAAATTGCTACTGCAGAGCAGAATAAAGAAAAAAGAGTGAAAGGAATTGAGGACAGTCTTAGAGACATCTGGGACAATATTGAACGCACCAACATTCGAATTATAGGGGTCCCATAAGAAGAAGAGAAAAAGAAAGGGACTGAGAAAATATTTGAAGAGATTATAGTTGAAAACTTCCCTAATATGGGCAAGGAAATAGTCAAACAAATCCAGGAAATGCAGAGAGTCCCATACAGGATAAACCCAAGGAGAAACACGCCAAGACACATATTTATCAAACTAACAAACATTAAATACAAAGAAAAAATATTAAAAGCAGCAAGGGAAAAACAACAAATAATATACAAGGGAATCCCCATAAGGTTAACAGCTGATCTTTCAGCAGAAATTCTGCAAGCCAGAAGGGAGTGGCAGGAAATATTTAAAGTGATGAAGGCGAAAAACCTAGAACCAAGATTACTCTTTGCAGCAAGGATCTCATTCAGATTCGATGGAGAAATTAAAACCATTACAGACAAGCAAAAATTAAGAGAATTCAGCACCACTAAACCAGCTTTACAACAAATGCTAAAGGAACTTCTCTAGGCAGGAAATACAAGAGAAGGAAAAGATCTATAAAAACAAACTGAAACAATTAAGAAAATGGTAATAGGAGCATACATATCAATAATTACCTTAAATGTAAATGGATTACATACTCCAACCAAAAGACATAGACTGGCTGAATGGATACAAAAACAAGACCCATATATATATGCTGTCTACAAGAGACCCAGTTCAGGCCTAGAGACACATATGGACTGAAAGTGAGGGGATGGAAAAAGATATTCCAGGCAAATGGAAATCAAAAGAAAGCTGGAGTGACAATTCTCATATCAGACAAAATAGACTTTAAAACAAAGACTATTACAAGAGCCAAAGAAGGACACTACATAATGATCAAGGGATCAATCCAAGAAGAATCTGTAACAATTGTAAATATTTATGCACCCAACATTGGAGCAGCTCAATACATAAGGCAAATGTTAACAGCCATAAAAGGGGAAATCGACAGTAACACAATCATAGTAGGGGACTTCAACACCCCACTTTCACCAATGGACAGATCACCAAAATGAAAATAAGTAAGGAAATACAAGCTTTAAATGACACATTAAACAAGGTGGACTTAATTGATATTTATAGGACATTCCATCCAAAAACAACAGAATACACTTTCTTCTCAAGTGCTCATGGAACATTCTCCAGGATAGATCATATCTTGGGTCACAAATCAAACCTTGGTAAATTTAAGAAAATTGAAATCGTATCAAGTATCTTTTCTGACCACAATGCTATGAAACTAGATATCAATTACAGGAAAAAATCTGTAAAAAATACAAACATATGGAGGCTAAACAATACAGTACTAAATAACCAAGAGATCACTGAAGAAGTCAAAGAGGAAATCAAAAAATACCTAGAAACAAATGACAATGGAGACACGACGACCCAAAACCCATGGGATGCAGCAAAAGCAGTTCTAAGAGGGAAGTTTATAGCAATACAAGCCTACATCAAGAAACAGGAAACATCTCGAATAAACAACCTAACCTTGCACCTAAAACAATTAGAGAAAGAAGAACAAAAAACCCCCAAAGCTAGCAGAAGGAAAGAAATCATAAAGATCAGATCAGAAATAAATGAAAAAGAAATGAAGGAAACAATAGCAAAAATCAATGAAACTAAAAGCTGGCTCTTGGAGAAGGTAAACAAAATTGATAAACAATTAGCCAAACTCATCAAAAAAAAAAAAAAAAAGGGAGAAGGCTCAAATCAATAGAATTAGAAATGAAAGAGGAGAATTAACAAGTGACACGGCAGAAATACAAAGGATCATGAGAGATTACTACAAGCAAGTATATGCCAATAAAATGGACAATCTGGAAAAAATGGACAAATTCTTAGAAAAGCACAACCTTCCGAGACTGAACCAGGAAGAAATAGAAAATATAAACAGACTAATCACAAGCACTGAAATTGAGACTGTGATTAAAAATCTTCCAACAAACAAAAGCCCAGGACCAGGTGGCTTCACAGGCGAATTCTATCAAACATTTAGAGAAGAGCTAACACCTATCCTTCTCAAACTCTTCCAAAATATAGCAGAGGGAGGAACACTCCCAAATTCATTCTACGAGGCCACCATCACCCTGATACCAAAACCAGACAAAGATGTCACAAAGAAAGGAAACTACAGACCAGTATCACTGATGAACATAGATGCAAAAATCATCAACAGAATACTAGCAAACAGAATCCAACAGCACATTAAATGGATCATACACCATGATCAAGTGGGGTTTATCCCAGGAATGCAAGGATTCTTCAATATACATGAATCAATCAATGTGATAAACCATATTAACAAATTGAAGGAGAAAAACCATATGATCATCTCAATAGATGCAGAGAAAGCTTTTGACAAAATTCAGCACCCATTTATGATAAAAACCCTCCAGAAAGTAGGCATAGAGGGAACTAACCTCAACATAATAAAGGCCATATATGACAAACCCACAGCCAACATAGTTCTCAATGGTGAAAAACTGAAACCATTTCCTCCAAGATCAGGAACAAGACAAGGTTATCCACTCTCACCATGATTATTCAACATAGTTTTGGAAGTTTTAGCCACAGCAATTAGAGAAGAAAAATAAATAAAAGGAATCCAAATTGGAAAAGAGGAAGTAAAGCTGTTACTGTTTGCAGCTTACATGATACTACACATAGAGAATCCTAAAGATGCTACCAGAAAACTACTAGAGCTAATCAATGAATTTGGTAAAGTAGCAGGATACAAAATTAATGAAGAGAAATATCTTGCATTTCTATACACGAATGATGAAAAATCTGAAAGAGAAGTTAAGGAAACACTCTCATTTACCATTGCAACAAAAAGAATAAAATACCTAGGAATAAACCTACCTAAGGAGACAAAAGACCTGTATGCAGAAAATTCTGGACACTGATGAAAGAAATTAAAGATGATACAAACAGATGGAGAGATATACCATGTTCTTAGATTGGAAGAATCAACATTGTGAAAATGACTATACTACCCAAAGCAATTGACAGATTCAATCCCTATCAAACTACCAATGGCATTTTTCACAGAACTAGAACAAAAAATTTCACAGTTTGTATGGAAACACAAAAGACCCCAAATAGCCAAAGAAATCTTGAGAAAGAAAAACGGAGCTGGAGGAATCAGGCTCCCGGTTTTCAGACTACACTACAAAGCTACAGTATTCAAGACAGTATGGTACTGGCACAGAAACAGAAATATAGATCAATGGAACAGGATAGAAAGCCCAGAGATAAACCCATGCACATATGGTCACCTTATTTTTGATAAAGGAGGCAAGAATATACAATGGAGAAAAGACAGCCTCTTCAACAAGTGGTGCTGGGAAAACTGGACAGCCACACGTAAAAGAATGAAATTAGAACGCTTCCTAACACCATACCAAAAAATAAACTCAAAATGGAGTAAAGACCTAAATGTAAGGCCAGACACTATAAAACTCTTAGAGGAAAACATACGGAGAACTCTCTATGACATAAATCACAGCAAGATCCTTTTTGACCCACCTCCTAGAGAAATGGAAAAACAAAAATAAACAAATGGGACCTAATGAAACTTAAATGCTTTTGCACAGCAAAGGAAACCATAAACAAGATGAAAAGACATCCTTCAGAATGGGAGAATATATTTGCAAATGAAGCAACTGACAAAGGATTAATCTCCAAAATTTACAAGCAGCACATGCAGCTCAATATCCAAATAACAAATAACCCAATCCAAAAATGGGCAGAAGACCTAAATAGACATTTCTCCAAAGAAGATATACAGATTGCCAACAAACACATGAAAGGATCAACATCACTAATCATTAGAGAAATGCAAATCAAAACTACAATGAGGTATTACCTCACACCAGTCAGAATGGCCATCATCAAAAAATCTACAAACAATAAATGCTGGAGAGGGTGTGGAGAAAAGGGAACCCTCTTGCACTGTCTGTGAGAATGTAAATTGATACAGCCACTATGGAGAACAGTATGGAGGTTCCTTAAAAAACTAAAAATAGAACTACCATATGACACAGCAATCCCACTACTGGGCCTATACCCTGAGAAAACCATAATTCAAAAAGAGTCATGTACCACAATGTTCATTGCAGCTCTATTTACAATAGCCAGGACACGGAAGCAACCTAAGTGTCCATCGACAGATGAATGGATAAAGAAGATGTGGCACATATATACAATGGAATGTTACTCAGCCATAAAAAGAAACAAAATCGAGTTATTTGTAGTGAGGTGGATGGACCTAGAGTCTGTCATACAGAGTGAAGTAAGTCAGAAAGAGAAAAACAAATACCGTATGCTAACACATATATATGGAATCTAAAAAATAACAAAAAAAACTGTTTCTGAAGAACCTAGGGCCAGGACAGGAATAAAGACGCAGACGTAGAGAATGGACTTGAGGACACAAGGAGGGGGAAGGGTAAGCTGGGACGAAATGAGAGAGTGGCATGGACTTACATATACCACCAAATGTAAAATAGATAGCTAGTGGGAAGCAGCCGCATAGCACAGGGAGATCAGCTGGGGGCTTTGTGACCACCTAGAGGGGTGGGATAGGGAGGGTGGGAAGGAGATGCAAGGTGGAGGAGATATGGGGTTATAGGTATATGTATAGCTGATTCTCTTTGTTATAAAGCATAAACTAACACACCATTGTAAAGCAATTACGCTCTAATAAAGATGTTTTTTAAAAAAAGAAAGAAAATAAAAAGAAAAGAAAAAAAAAAGCTTTTATTTAACCTTCATATAGGAAAGCAACCTGAACAGGTATACAATTCCTCAAATATAGTTTTTATTCTATACGCCCAGTACATGTGAGAAAGCACAAGTTTGAAACCCCAAATTTTTATTTCTTCTCAGGTTTCCTAAGAGATTTTAAAAATTCTATTATTGTCACAATAATTTGTAGTTATTTCTAAGCTATGACCCTCTTTTACTTATTTTCTAGAAATTTTCATATACTGGGTTTGTCACAGGAAAATATTTCTTCATGAAAACTTTAATTTTAGGCTCTGTTTTTCTCTTTCATTTCATTTTTTTTAAATTAGTATCAATTATCTGAACGCTAGCTCTCTATTCTCTGTCCTCCATCATGTTATCCTTTTATTTAATCTTGTACATCCCTTTGGCCTTCTCGTCTGTAATCTGAGAAGGTTTCTCCCTCTTTTTTCCCCACATCTGATTCCATTTTCTACAAAATAAATCCTGCATTTACTTCCTCCAATGTATGTTTATTTTTAGTTTTGTATTTTTAGTTTTGTGGTAAACATTCCCATATCACTAATTTTCTTTAATCTCATGCTATTGTATATATATAAATATATTAATCTGTTGGCTCCTCATGGTCTTCTGCCTCTTCAAGGAGACCATGCTTTTTTTTTTATTGTAGTTAAAAAAACATATAAAATTCACCACCTTGGGACTTCCCTGGTGGTGCAGTGGTTAAGAATCTGCCTGTCAATGCAGGGGACACGGGTTTGATCCCTGGTCCAGGAAGATCCCACATGCCGCGGAGCAACTAAGCCCGTGCACCACAACTACTGAGCCTGCACTCTAGAGCCCACGAGTTACAATTACTGAAGCCCGTGTGCTGCAACTACTGAAGCCCGTGGGCCTAGAGCTTGTGCTCTGCAACAAGAGAAGACACTGAAATGAAAAACCCACGCACCGCAACGAAGAGTAGGCCCCGCTCGCCACAACTAGAGAAAGCCTGCGCAGCAACGAAGACTCCACGCAGTCAAAAAAAAAAAAAAATTCACCATCTTTACCATTTAAAATGTACAATTCAGTAATGTTAAATATATTCACACTGTTATGAAACAGATCTCCAGAAATTTTTCATCTTGCAAATCTAAAACCCTGAACCCATTAAACAACTACTGCTTTCCCCCTCCCCCCAGGCCCTGGTAACTACCATTCTGCCTTTTATTTCTATGAATTTGACTCCTTTATTTACCTCATATAAGTGGAATCAGACAGTATTTGTCTTTTTGTAACTGGCTTATTTCACTTAGCCTAATGTCTTCCAGGTTCCTCCATGGTGTAGGATGTAACAGGACTTCCTCCTTTTTTTTCCCCCTCAGCTTTATTGAGGTATAACTGACAAAACTGTAAGATATTTAAAGTGTGAAGTGTGATAATTTGATATACATAAACTTTGTGAAATAATTCTTTGCATTGAATATTTAAAGACATCCTATCACCTTTCATTTACCTTTTTTTTTTTTTTTTTGGTAAGAACATTAAAGTTTTACTCAGCAAATTTCAATTATACGATACGCTGTTATCAACTACGGTCACCATGTTATGCATTAGATCCTCATACCTTATCCATCTTATAACTGGAAGTTTGTATCCTTTTATCAATCTCTCCCTGGCTTTTTTTCACTTAGTATAATGCCCTCCAGGGTCATCCATGTTGTTGCAAATGACAGGATTTTTTTTTTTTTTTAAGGCTGAGTAAAATGGCTATAGTGAATAGTGCTACTATACACATGGGAGTGCAGATATCTCTTAGAGATTCTGATTTCAATTATTTTGGATATACCCAGAAGTGGGATTGCTGGATCATACAGTAGTTCCATTTTTAACGTTTTGAGGAACCTCCATGCTGTTTTCTATTAAAGTTGCACCGGTCTACAATTCTGCCAACAGTGCACAGGGATTCCCTTGTTTCCACATCCTTACCAACACTTGTTATTGGTAGAAGTGTTGGTAGAAGCCATCCTCATGGGTGTGAGGTGATATCTCATTGTAGTTTTGATTTGTGTTTCCCTGATGATTAGTGATGTTGTGCATCTTTACATATGCTTATTGGCCATCTGTATATCATTTTTGGAGAAATGCCTACTCAAGTCCTTAGCCCATTTTCTTAATTGGGTTATTTGATTTTTTTGTTCTTAACTTGTAGTAGTTCTTTATGTATCTTGGGTATTAACTCTTCATTACATACCTGATTTGTAAATATTTTCTCCCATTCCATAGGTTGTCTTTTCACTTTATTGATTTTGTTCTTTGATGCACAAAAGTTTTTTTTTTTTTAAACATCTTTATTGAAGTATAATTGCTTTACAATGGTGTGTTAGTTTCTGCTTTATAACAAAGTGAATCAGTTATACCTATACATATGTTCCCATATCTCTTCCCTCTTGCATCTCCCTCCCTCCCACCCTCCCTATCCCACCCCTCTAGGTGGTCACAAATCACCGAGCTGATCTCCCTGTGCTATGCGGCTGCTTCCCACTAGCTATCTATTTTACATTTGGTAGTGTATATATGTCCATGCCACTCTCTCACCCTGTCACATCTCACCCCTCCCCCTCCCCATATCCTCAAGTCCATTCTCTAGTAGGTCTGTGTCTTTACTCCCGTCTTGCCACTAGGTTCTTCATGACCTTTTTTTTTTTCCTTAGATTCCATCTATATGTGTTAGCATACTGTATTTGTTTTTCTCTTTCTGACCACAAAAGTTTTTAATTTTAATGTAATCTTATTTACCCATTTTGCTTTTGTTTCCTATGCTTTTGGAATCGTATCCAAGAGATCATTGCCAAGTCCAATGTCATGAAGATTTTTCCCTGTGTTTATTTCTAGGAGTTTTATAATTTTAGGTCTTATGTTTAGGTCTTTAATCTATTTTGAGTTAATTTTTGTATATGGTGTACTCAGTGTTAGTCTTTTGCATATGGATATCCAGTTTGCCTAACACCATTCATTGAAAGAGACTGACCCTTCCCCATTGAGTGGTTTTGGTACCCCTCTTGAAGATATTTTGACCATGTATGCAAGTGTTTATTTCTGAGGTCTCTATTACATTTACTGCTACCTATACCCTTTAATTCACAGGATGAATTTATGATTGAATTGGACACCTGAGAGAGAAGACTGTATTCTGGAAGCAGCAAAAATACTCTGTACCTGGTAGAGATGACCTGCATCAGCAGGGAGTTTCTCTTCTATCACAAGGTCTGTGCTTTGGTCTAGTCCTTGGCAATCTTAAAGTCACAGCCAGAGTATATTTTTTCTTAATTCTTTTTCATCAGCCTTATCATTATAAAGTGATACTTTAAATAAAGTGATCATTTAAAGTGTACATATTCCTCTAACTGCCTGGCATATTAATTTTGCATACATATTTATGTGAGTTGTAACCTAGTTTTGTAGTCCTATAGGCATTTTAACCAAGAAAATGTGGAACTTAATCAGCGGACACTTACAAATTTCCAGGTAAGCAGTGATGGTTTAAAACATCTTCAATTAGAATACTTAAAAATGACTAATACATGGTTACTTTATAGATTATTTTATAATCTGATGTACAGTGAATCAACAACTCATTATCAGGAAACCAATCTTCTATTTCTTTTAAAGATGTCTTAAGTTTTTTCCTAGCTAACTATAAACATTAGGTCCTATTCAGTTATATTCCTAAGAAGATTAAAATTTGTATGACTCAGCCCAGTCCAGATCTAGATCTAGATTGGAATACACATCCCATTTTAGGAAAATGTCATGGTTTGTATCTCCATATGGCAAACACCTTTCCAGCTTCATCATCCTTCTGATCCTGCCTACATTCACTCTGGTATAACTCATTTTCTCTTTAAAATTTTTTTCTACAAGTTGCTCGTCAATCCCTTCACGTTCCTCTTATCTAATCATTCATAAAACAAGTTCATCATGATCCTCTACTCTTCTTATGAAAATGAGTCTCTAGGCCTTGGGGCTTGTTCAACTGCTTGATGAACTACACTTATATGATTTTCCCCTGTAACATGATTGAATTTCTAATGACCTTGTACATAGTCCACCTCTTCCTCAGTGCTATCACAACCCTGACCACCCAGAAAGAATTTATCATCGCAATAGGTTTAGTGTTGTCTTCTATGTCTACATACATGGATTCTGGTCTTTTTATTCTAATGCTATATAATAACATTAATATTGATTTTGAAAAAGAATTTCAGATTGTCTTTTATAAAAATTGTCTGATCTTTAAGGTATGTAAAGACAGAAAGGTTAGATCCCAAATAAAAGTAATTACATTTCTCCAAATTTTCTCAATTCCTTTATATTCTTCACCTAAAACCACATATTAATAGTTAAGGAACTAACCAAGGAAGAAATATAACTCTTTATTATAATTTTTGCCTGTACTTTTTTTTATAAAGAAATGCTTCTAAACTCAATAAAAGAAAATTTCTTCACAAATATTGTTTAATATGCTAAAAATTTCACAACCATTTTGATGGTTCTACACAATTTAATGCCATGTATTAGGTGATAGGAATAGAAAATTAATGTACTATGACTTCAGTTGGCTTCTAATTTTGTGAAAACAGAAGATAAGTTCATAAAAATATGAGTAAAATATATGCTAAAAGGTGAGTAGTGAAACAGGCAATAATAAAAGCTAATTATCTGGATTACTTTTGCTTTGAAATAAAACATGGCCATTTATAGCACTGACTATAATTAAACAATTTCAGATAAAAATGTTATTCCTGTATCCATTAATCAACAATATTGCATTATGATTTTAAATTAATTTAAGTATTATTGCAGTCTCTATAGATTACTGTAATTCATTAACTTAAAGTGAAGTCTCCTCTTGAAGCATCAAGGTTAAACGAAAGTGTCCAAAAATACGCCTCTATTTTCATAATTTACTGTTCATTATAATTTAAGAATTATCTGAATTGTATTTAGGCCCAAATTAATATTTATAATTCAATGATAGGTTATGGTATGAAGAAATACAGTAAGGTTATAAGGTTAGTGAATTTAAATACATATTTTGATTTAGTAGTTTAGGGAATGGTTTTGGAAAATGCATTCTAGTAAGCGTCTTAGGGAATTCTGATGTGGGTGGTCAAAATCCTCACTTTTCAAAATTCTGACCTAGCAACTCATGGAAATAAAATTATAACAAAAGGTGTAGACTTTAGACGATTTGCCCGAATATCACTTAGCATTTCCAATAACTGCTAAGCATCTTTGATCCGGGTGTTTTCATAGCATATAGATACAACATGCCCAAAATGGAGTCATCCATCTCCCAAGCATTCTATTTGTCCCTATTTCTTATGTCATTCGTAACACATTTATATTCACTGTACTCTTTCTTCTCCTCCAGCCTTATAGCCAATGCTCAGTTTCAACTGTCCTGAAACTCATTCCACTTCCCTGGACTACTGGATTAAATTTCCAGTGACTTCTTAACCCCCTGTTCTAATCCACATAGCAAAATGGTGTCAGACTAATTTTCCTTAAGCCACCCCAATCATGATACATTTTGAATAAAATCTTTTAAAGAGTCTTCATTATATACCAAATGAAATATACCTTAATTTTTTATGTGAAACCTAGAATTATCTCTCCCCAAGCTGACTTTTCAGTTTTATCTATTCATATTTCTTGTTACATGATCTGTTTTATTTTGCTTCAAACTAGAAACCAATTGAACTGTTCACTATACACTACTTGAGTTACTCCACTTTCCCATTTTATGTTTATGAAAGCCCCAGGTCAGAACACTTCCTGATTTACCCACCTGAAAGCAGGTCTTCTAAAACCACATAATAACTTTTGTTCTTTTCCCATTAATCTTATATTTAATATTATGTTAAATAATGACTTACATATAAGTCTAATTTTCTTTTTTAGAGCATTTTTCTAAGAGTGTGGCATCTATTTCAACTTCATACACCCGCAGAACCTATTTAAAGCTCTCTACAGAATAGCCACTAAAATTTTCAACAAATTTTTCTGGGTTCCCTATTTCAGCTTTTACTTCTTTTGAACCAGTGCCCACAAGCTATTACGTATTATTTCAAATCAATAGAATGTATAGAAATGCAGTCATTGCATTTAATGTTTAATAAACACTTGCATAGAACTTACTTTTTCCCGACATTCTTTGAATTATTAAAGATATTGCATATATTCCATGGGAAATTCTTAATGTTATTTTATACATAAGGTGACTACGTAAATCACAATATATTTTATTCAAAGCAATATTGAATATATCAGTACAATATAGAAAACTGAGCTTTATGTAAATTAGAAATATTCTTCCATCCTATTAACTATAAAATAAAGCATGGGAATTTAAATCAACTGTAAAAACTAACATTTACTTTACAATGAAAATAGGTATAATATAGGTAATTTAAAGAGATATGTTTAGGTTATGAACTCTTGAGGTTTCCATGAGCTCTTTATGCAGATACATTAGCTTTCTATACCTGGTCATGAAGAATTATATAATAGTCTATGTACTGCTAATTGATTTAAAATTATCATCTAATATAGCTTTTCCTTTAGAAAGTCCCCTAAGTGTAAAAATAACTATGTGATGGGAATGATTATAATGATTATAATTTCTTGAACATCTATGGAATTTAATTTGCATGTAGATTCTCATTTTGAACTAAAACTAGGCTTTCTTTATCTATGGAGGATCATCAGTGTGAATTAGTCCTGTATTTATACTAGAACACTTTCATTCATACTTCTGATGCATACACAGAATTGGCAAAAAAAAAAAATTTTTAAAGAAAAGAAAGTTTATAATTGCAAATTTCAAACTAAATATCCCCCAAATCAGGTGGTAGAGAACATAATTAGTTAAAATTTGGATGGGGGGGTGGGTGGGTGGCAAAGGAATGTGAAAAATATTAAAATAACTTTTCCTCTGTAATTATTTTGTTTTATGAAATTGGTTTTAAAATATTTTTTTTCATTTAATGTTACTTTGACTCTTAGGTTTTAACAGTTTTAATAAGCTATTAGAAAATTTTGTGTAGATGTCATGTAGGTAATTAATAGTATGTGTCAGCTGTTTTTTAATAGAGTTCATTGTCATATAGATAGTGTATAAAGACACGGGACTGGAAGTTATTCTGAAGGTGAGGACAGTAGAGAAGAGCTGAGGCACCTTGTTCATTCTTGGGGCATTCCAACCTTTAGGGGTAAAGCAGTCAATCATTTCCTCCTCCATGACTTTATTTGCCTCAGGCAGATAAGACTTGGTACCTTAATCATATTTTTAATGAAAACATGTTATGGATGTCCTTACAGCTATCTTACTTAATGGAGAAAGGTAAAAAAAGAAAGAAAGAAAGAAAAGAAGTCAGAGAAATAGGAAAATATCAAGTAGAGTATGTGGTTAAAAGAATTAAAAAGAGAAGTCCAACCCTCCATGCCAGCTCTAGGCACATGGAGGTACCTCCTAGGTACCTGCAATAATAAACAGAATAATACATGCATTGATTACTATGTTCCAGGCACTGTTTTGAACAGTTTATTCATGTTCATATCCTTTCATCTTCACAAAAATGCCTTGAGGTGGGAACTACTATTAGTTTTACATTATAGATGAGGAAATCGCAATGCAGGGAGGTTGAGTAGTTGCTAAACACCACAGAGCCCTGTAAGTAGTGGGAGTGAGGAGTCAACCCAGGTAGTGAGAGACCAACTCAGGAAGGGTAGAAGCAACTCAGCTAGTTCAGCTCCAGCATCAGCATCCAGGATTTTTCAATTCTCTTTTTGCTATGGGTTGAATCATGCCCCCTAAAAAGATATGTTGAAATCCTAACTCTCAATACCTCAGAATGTAATCTTTTTTGGAAAAAGGGTTATTGCAGATATAATTAGTAAAGTTAAGATGGGGTCATACTGAGTACAGTGGGCCCTTAATCCAATATGACTGGTGTCCTTTTAAGAAGAGGAAAGAGAGACAAAGGAGAACGCCAAGTGAAGACACAAGACACACAGGGAGAAGACATCCATGTGACAACAATGGATGAAGAAATTAGAGTGATGTATCTATAAGCCAAGGAAAACCACCAGAAGCTAGGACAGAATCATGGAACAGCCTCTCTCACAAAGTCCTCCAGGAGCAACCAACCTTGTTAGCATCTTGATTTTTGACTTCTAGCCTCTATAACTGTGAGAGAACACATTTCTGTTCTTTTAAGTCACCCAGTTTGTGGTACTTGTTACATCAGCCCTAAAAAAACTAGCACACTTTACAGACATTCTCTTTCTCAGAATTTTATTTTGACATTCAGTCCTTATTTTGCATTTTATTGTAACCCTTGCTTTCATTCAATATAAATAGCTGTCTACTATATGCAAGAAAAACTGTTGAAAAATTGTGAGAAATGGCATAAGGTTGGAAATGATAGAATATTTATTGGAAATAGTAATAGTTCATAAGGATGTAAGTAAAGAAGACACACATGTACTGGTTTCTGAAGTAGGCTGTTATTGAGTGATAGAATAGGAAATTTGGACTTTGTTTTGCTTCAGAGTGTCATTGTAAGTGTCCGGCCTGAGGCATAATGTGACAAGAAGTGTGCTTTAGGAAGATCAACATAACAGCAAAAATTAGATCTTATGGAGTAGGAACAACTGGAGGCAGCATGAATAGTTCGGAGACTGCAAGTCCAGGAGGTAGTAGTGTAGGTAAGACACATGGAGACAACTAGTATTTGAGAATAACCTTTGAAAAGGATTCTGGGGAAGGAGAACACAGAGGATATAATAATTGCATATGTAGAAACAGGGAAGACAAAGATAATTTCATGTTCCCATCCTGGGTGAGTGAGACTCTAGCTGTGGCATTACAAAGACAGTCTGTGGCAGAGATGTATTTTGTTTTATTCTGTACTTAATGTTGATCTTTTAAAGTTTGCATTACTGGTGACACAACTTAAATTATAATATCTTAAAGGTAGCTAGAAATGCATAACCTAATGTAGAAGAGAAACAGAAATAATAGCAGCTACCATCATTTGGCTGACTGTGTAGTCTGGGCCAATACTTCTGTCAACTGCAACCAATATTACACATACTTAACAGATAAGGAAAAATGAGGCAGAGGAAGGTAAAAATAATTTACCAGTGCTGCACTATTAGTAAGTGAAGAGCCAAGACTGGAACTCAGGTTACCATACTTTGGACTTTGGAGTCATCCTCATTTTAAAAATGATAGCTAAATTAGATAATTAGATGAGATTCATGGAAACTTAGAGAGTCAGGAGGGCCAGAATCATAGTGTTCAAGATATATGAAGTAACACACTCCAAAGGGAATATTTTCAAGCTACTTAGAAGAGAGTGAAATCTTCCCTGCCTAGCCTTGGGTGTTTTTCTTTTTAAACCAGAGATTATTTTAGTTGAAATGACCATCAAATGGCTCTAGTATCCATTTTACATCCATTAGATTATATATATATATCTTGAACTATTATTTATATTTAAAAATTTAAGAATTTTAAATAGAAAAGACATAAAGTTCTTACGCTACAAGGTTAGTCAGAAATGTACACATAAGGCTCAAGTTATTTAAAAGTGTGTTATTCTTTTCCAGGATAGATGAGAAAAAAGTTTCAGTAAAATGTAAATAAAATAATAGTAGCAGTGTGCCAGAAGGGATATAGTGTTCCATGCATGTTATATTTCCCTGGAGATTTTGACTGAATGGATTACCTTTTCTACTCCTCCCCTTAACCAGCTTTGACATGAGTGTGGTAGACTGTTAAGTTTCTATATTTAGCCTACAGCTGAGTGAATTTCACTGAAGTGTGAAGTAATTTTAAATATGTTTTGTACAAAAAATTTGCTGAATTTTAAAGCGCTTTGACATCACAGTGAATAAAAATTGCTCAAAACAGCATCAGTGAAGTTAAATACACTGGCCATGTGTGCTTTTTAAAATATGGAATTATGCTATTATTTTGGGCCCATATGGGAAGCAACATTTTTTTAATTATAGTCAAAGCTAAATAATTTGCATAAAAAAGAAATATTTGGCATAGTAATAGATAGTATTTAAAATAAGTCTCGTCACCATAACCTTAATAGATTCAATAGATAAACAACGGTATAACGGTTAACTAAATGCTTTTTGAGCTTTCAGCTTTTGCAGAAAGCAATGGTGGTCTTCAGTTCACTGAGAGTAAATTGACCTGATTTCTCTGCAAGGCTTAGTCTATCACAGGTACTTTAACTAAGCCAGTTTCTGTGAGAAATATACCATCATAATCTACTTTAGAATATTATTTGGTAAGGATTATAGCAGAAATATAAATTATTTATAAAAGAAGGAAAATATTACTGCTGTGCTTCTATGACAATGATGGTTATTTAACTTTCTTTTTAGCTATCTGCAAACCCAAAGATAATAACCAAGCACTAATGTTAAGACATGTCCATTAGAAAAAGGAAATTATATCTTGAGCAGTAAGTAGTTAATGAACAATGGAAATAATAACCTACTTCATTTGTGATTTGACTCTTCAATAACTAGCAATATACTGGAGAACATTATAGTGGAATCTCACTAAAAATGTTTGTATTGATCATTTTTTCAGCTTTACTGAGGTAAAATTGATACATAGGAATTGTATATATTCAAGGTGCACAACTTTGTTCATGTATTGCTCTCCTGACCTCAGTGAGCATCTTTATGACAGTTAATATTAATTCTCCAGCTAGTAAATCACATACCTGCATATCATCAGGGTCAGTTTCTGAAGATTTATCTTATTCTTTTATTTGGAGCATATTTACTTGTTTCATTATTTTCCTTGACTCTCTCTCTGTGTTGGTTTCTGCACATTAGATAAAACAGCCACTTCTCTCAGTCTCCACAGCCTGCCATTGGAGAGGAGATGACCCCCACCAATCAGATTGGCCAGAGATTCCGGGTGCATCTGAAATATTTGTGCTCATCCAAACCACTGTCTTTGTTCTTACCGGTTCCCAGGAGACTAGAGTATGACAAGTCTTGTCAGTCCCTGAGACATGTGAGATAGCAGCCCATTCCTCAACAGAAGCCAGAAAACTTGGGGTGCTAGATATATGGTCCAATTCCTTCTCTCCTAAGGGAGAAGCAGGAAAGTGGAGTTTATCACCTGCTTACTCTTCACTGAACTGGGAAGAAGAGCTGTGGCTTATGCCTGCACGCCCATTCAGACTACATGATCTTCCGAACTGTTGCCCTACTCTGTCACACTTAGGGGCCTAGTGAATGCTGAGCCCCATCAGCTCTCAGGGACAGGTGTAGTAGAAGCCAGTCTTTGGGTAGCAGCCAGAAAAGTTGAGGGTCTCTATGTATAGTCCAAATCCCTGCAGGGAGAAGCTAGAGCCCTGGTTTTATTGCTGGAGCAAACCAGGGAGGGGAGCCTTGGGATGTACCCACATACCTGTTTAAACTACCAAAGGACTTGTGATTGTCTGTCCGTCATCTCCCAGTGATGGATAAGTTAGAAGCCAGTCCCTTGGGCAGCAGCCAGAGAAACTGGAGCGCTAGATGTGCAGTCTGACTCCTTCCAGGAAGAAGCTGGGAGCTGGGCTTTATTGTGACAGTGAGTGGGGAGAGGGGTCACAGGAAAAACCCACATGGCTGTTCAAAACCACTGCTTTGTTTTCTTTAGACCCCAGGAGACTAGTGAGTGCCAGGCCTCATCAGCTCCCAGAGACAGTAGAGTTAGAAGCCAGAAACCTCAGGCAAAAGCTGGAAAAGTAAGAGTGCTGGATGCGTAGTCTAACTCCTTCCAAGGAGAAACTGGAGTCTTAGTTTTATTGCTGGAGTGAGCTGGGGGAAGAAGCCACAGAGAGTACCCACAAGTTCCTTCAAACTAGGGAACTAGTTCCAGGGAACTAGTGATCAACTGCCTCATCAGCTCCGGAGGATAGGTGAGTTCGATGTTGGACTCTTGGACAGCCACTGGAGAGTTGGGATTTTTGATGTGTCGTCTAATTCCTTTCAGGAAGCACTTGGGAACTGGGTTTATTGCCTCCTTGCTCTGCACTGACCAGAGTGAGGAGCCACAGGAACTGCTGATGCACCCAATAAAAACCACCCTTTTCTCTCTGCAGTCCCAAGGGACTAGTGAATACTGGGCCACTAGCTTCCAGAGTCAGGAGAGATAGGAGTCAGTCCCTTGGGTAGCAGTCAAAAAAGTTAGGGCAAAAAAATTTCTCAAGGTTTGAGGGAAAAGGAGGCTACTTGGAATGTAGGCCACTTGAAGAGTTAGAAGAAGGTATACTGGCTACCCTTTCCTCACCCTGGGAATCCCCATGATCCAAAGAAGGCATTGAGGGGGATGGTGCTGGGGCAAGGGGGTGGACCTCTTATTGCAGCAAACTTGTGGATTAACCAGGTAAGTTTTCAAGATAACTGACAGGTTTTTCTACGGTGACTATATAATTTATAATCGAAATTATCCCACTTTTTTAAAAAAATTTATCTATTTATTTATTTATGGCTGTGTTGGGTCTTCGTTTCTGTGCAAGGGCTTTCTCTAGCTGCGGCAAGTGGGGGCCACTCTTCATCGCGGTGCGCGGGCCTCTCACTATCGCGGCCTCTCTTCTTGTGGAGCACAGGCTCCAGACGCACAGGCTCAGCAATTGTGGCCCATGGGCCCAGTCTCTCCGCAGCACGTGGGATCCTCCCAGACCAGGGCTCGAACCCGTGTCCCCTGCATTGGCAGGCAGACTCTCAACCCCTGCGCCACCAGGGAAGCCCCAAAATTATCCCACTTTTGAGAGTGAAGAGAGCTAAACCTTCACACCAGAACAACAGATGTAAACCAGGATTGACCTGGAAAAATTGGGATGTAATGTCACCCAAGTTATGACCTAGCTATTAGAGAGCTCTGTTGTAAACATTTATTTTCTAAAACGTTCTAAGCCATTAAAGGGGAATAAGAAATAATGCACATTTTGAACCCCTGTTTGTGTCATGTCTACTATATCCCCTTGGTCAAAGGAAGTCATATGGCCAAGCCCAAAATCAAGAGGCAGGGAAATATACTCTGCTCACAATGAAGCCATGGCAAGAGTGAGGATGCAGGAAGGGATGAAGGGTTGTGGCCAATAGTTCAATCTACTAAATCTTCTGTCACCTGGAATTCTAGATGCTTTAGCCACCAAACTTAAATACAATGGTAGTTAAAGCTGAAAGAGACCTTACACCTGGTTCCTCATTTTGAAGATTCCAAATCTGAAGCTCAGAGAGTAGAAATGACTTGCCCAAGATCATATAGAAGCTGTGACTGTGTCCAGACTTAAATCCAGAGTGTGACTCCTAGGCCAGTGTTCTTTCCACTGTAGTTTTTGGCATGCTCTATGTTTATCAGTATGAACAAGAGGGCATAGATCAAGGAAAGTGGAGTAAAGTCTGATTGTGTATGAATATTCCTGACCCAGTCTTCTTCTGGAGTCATATTCTAGCCCCTCAGCTCATTTTTTACTTGAATTCATGTAAAATCCTTGAAAGGATAGAAACTAAATTTTAGCAGTAGGAAAGCTAGAATCTTCTTCAGGCTTATTCTAGCTAATTGTTCCATATTAAATTTCTTCTTGAATTTTGAAAACAGATTTAAGAATATATTTAGCATTATTCTTAGTAAGGGGAATAAGCAATCCATATTCACTATTATTCAAAGATAGACTAATTCTAGAAAATTGAAGTTATTCGTCTGGTGTAGCTTAGTGCATATGGTACATTTTTTAAAACTTACACCATATCTCTATGCTGCCCTTCTTAAAAACAAAAAACAAAAAGTGTAAGATCATCACTCCTTCCTATACTGGAAAAATAAATTATCTTCATACCCCCAAAAAAAGTTAGGGCCCTATATGTGTGGTCCAAAACCTTTTTTCCTTGGGGAAAAGCGGAGAGTTCGGTGTTCCCTCCTGATTGTATGGCATTGTGCCTGGAGAGGAGTTTATGGCAAGATTATGTGCCAACTTTTCCTACCCATTTTGTTGTGGATAATTTCTCAACTACTAAGCGTGCAGGAGTCTCTCAACTGGTTGCTGAATTTCTTACAGATGAAATTGATCCATGTGTTTATTCAGTGTGTCCATACTGATAAATTTAATTTTAAAAATCTGGCAGCCATATAATTGTATTTTTATTCCACAGAAATATATAAATTAGCATTCCTCCTTTCAGTCCAATGTTAAATATATGACTGGAGTATGTACTCAATAAATATGTGTTCACTGAATGAATGCATGAGCATGAAATATTACTTAAGCATGCTTTCCACTTATAGTAACTCTGATTTGACCTTTATTTTTCTTAAAAATAAAACAAAATTACTGAAAGAGGAAAAGAAAACAAATAATTGTATGATCTCTAAGATTCTCAAAACATCTTCTGGCTATAGATCTAAACTCTTAGTCTCAGTATAACTCTCTCGATATGCATAAATATGTTTGAATTTCACATAGAAATTCCTTTCTACTCTTGTGCTTCTTTTCTAGTATAATTTTAAAATGTAGATATGTGCTACGACTGATGACATATGAGATACTTCCTTCTAGTGCATAAATCATTTCTAAAAGAGAAGTCATCAAGCTTCTAACGCACTGTGCTCAATATTTCCTTTTCAATTGAAGATCAACAAATTCTCAGTAATGCGTAAATGAAGCAGACAGTTCTCCCGCTTGCCAGTAGAGACTTCAAACTCTGCAATTATATATGAAAGAAAGTCACTGGATAGTCTAACTAAAATATGGTTTAAAATTAGAAATGGAATTTTCTTTTCCAAACTTTTTTTTTTATTAAAAGAGAAAATGGAGGCAAGTAGAGAGCTGTGTTTTTATCTTAGAGGTCCCATCTGCAGCCAGAGTAGATTATTAATAGAGTTCCATGAACTTAATAATATTTTAAAATGTTCACAGCTACTATTTATTTATCTGTGATCTCTCTAGCTTCATATTACATTTGTGATAAAATAATGTGCTTCAGTAAATTGAAATTGATTATTTGCAACATTCTCTTTGCATTTGCTTTGATGAAATATATATTAGCAATGCAAACTTTTGACTGTGCCTGTCTTGTATAGAGCTACTAGTACAAATCATTCTAATCTGGTACAAATAATCCTAATTCTAACCTTTTGGAGACTTACTACTTTGAAAATTATGTGTTAGATAATTGTAGAGAAAACAATTGGTTCTAAAAATGGACTAGTATTTCTATAAATACAGTTATTGTTTGTATCTCCATTTCAATAATCAAATAAATTCTAATCATAATTGCATTGTACATAGACCCTCAGGTTGCACTGTTTTCCTGAATTTTCCTTTTCCCCCAAGGTCTTCATTTTGTTTGCTACAAGTGAAGCACGTTATATATTTTTTAAATCTGCAATCAGAAAACTTGAGTTGGCAGGAATCTTTTGGATGATTTAGTCCAAATAATAACATTTCATAGGTGAGTGGGAAAAAAAACACAAGTAGAAAAAGAGGAAATTTTTCTAAAATTATTTAAGTAGTTAGAATAGAACTCAGTTCTGCTTTCTTAACAAAAACTCACCTCTTTTATTTTCATTATGTTGTTGTTTGATGAGCAGATATTAAAAAGTACATCTTCTACTGTGGTAGGTAGGATATACTTATTGATAATATCAAGCAAGTAATTTTGCAGTGTAGGAATAATAAACCATCTTTAAAATCTCATTTAACTCACTTTCATAAGCAAAAATAATTCTAAGAAATTTTAACTGGGCAGAACAACTAAGCAACCAATACAACTATAGAATACTTGAAATATAGTACATACCAATGCATGGATTATATTTTTTGAGCTCTATGTATAAGTAAAGATAAAAACATTAAAATGTTATACATGAAAATGGAATTCTCATTTAAAAAGTTCCTTAGGGGTGTGTGTGTGTGTGTGTGTGTGTGTGTGTGTGTGTGTGTGTGTGTTTGAGAGAGAGAGAGAGACAGAGACACAGAGAGAGAGAGGTTTATTTTAATAGGAAATGGCTCACACAATCATGGAGGATGAGGTGACCCAAGACCTGCAGTTGGCAAGCTGGAAGCCTAAGATGGTCAGTGTGTAGTTCTAATCCAAGTCTGAAGGCCTGAGAACCAGGAGAGCCAATGGTGTAAATTCTAGTCCAGAAGCCTTCAGTCTGGATATCTAAGAACAGATGTTTCATACTGAATCCAAAGGCCAGAAAAGACCATCATCCCAGCTCAAGCAATAAAGCAGGAGTTCCCTCTTAGCCATTTGCTCTATTCAGGTCTTCAACTAATTGCATGAGACCCACATACATTAGGGAGAGCAATTAGCTTTACTGAGTCTACTGATTCAAATGTTAATTTCATCCACTAAAACCCTCACAGACACGCCCAGAATAACGTTTGACCAAATGAATGGGCACCCTGTGGTATAGTCAAGTTGACACATAAAATTAAGCATTACACCAGGAGAATAATAAGGGTGGTTTGAACTCGGTTATTGTCATTGCACTGTAATTGGTGAAAGTGGGCAAATGACATTGAAGTCATGCAAGTGGATGGCAACACTTACAGAGAATACAGAGTGAGGGAAAAGTGAGCCCTTGATAGAATCCTAAGGGCTTTCAATATTAAAGTGTAAGAAAGAGGAGGAGAGGCCACAGGGAAGACTGACCTGGAGAAAGACAAATAGAAAAAAGGAAAACAAGGAAAGCATCAATTGTAGAAGCTACTCAAGACAGAATCTGTAAAGGATAAAATGGTTAATGGTGTCAAATGTTTGTTTGGGTTAGGCAAAAAAAGGACTGAAATATATTCCTCAGGTTTAACTGCAAGAGAGTCACTGGAGACCTTATCAAGAAGAATTTTAGTGGAGTGGTGGAGCCAAAATCCAGATTGGAGTATGTTGAGCTGTAAATGGGATTTGATTAAAAAAAAATAGAGAGTGAGAGAAAGGTGTTCATGGACTTTAGCAGTGATGTAAAGATGAGACAACACATTTCAGTTTGAAAGAGCCATGGGGCGAAGGGGACAGTTAAAAGAGATGCAACTTTTAAGGAAGGAAATGCTGATTTTGACTGTACCCTGAATTTTTCAAAAGTAATCAGTTATCAGTTACCTGCATTTAAAATGAAGGTGCTACAGTTGAAATAAAATAAATATATAAACGTTTCTAGAAGAGTCAGTCTGCATAAATTGCCCCCACAATTTCATCTATTGGGCTTTTCACTTCTGGGTTTCAAACCCAGAATGTACAGAAATTGTTCCTTAATTGGGAAAAATGTTGATATAATTGTGCCAAATCTCACCCTGTGTCATAGCATTGCTGGTTTTCTGTAATACAACTACAGGACCTTCATTCACTTTCTATAGCTCAGAAAACTCCTTCAGGTAATTTGCCCAAGATGTTCCCTCTTCCAGAAATAGTTTCCAGAACTCCGTTCCATTTTATCCTATCTTTTTAATCTAATTAATGCCTAGAGGTCTCAGATCAATCACCATTTACTTAGAGATAGTTTTAATGACCTCCCTTACTAAAACAGCTTTCTCTAATAAACACTGTTACCTCAATAAATGCCTCTTCTTTTGGAAATTTCCTGAGTTTTATTTTTATATTTATTTGGTAGGTCTTCAATTAATATATATCCAGCCACTAGAACATAATCTTTATTAAAATAGGGCCAACTGTATTTTTTCCTTAATTGTGTTCACAGCTCCTATGAGCCCCCCATAAGCATGAGATGCTCAATAAGTACGCGTAGAATGATTGAATATACAAAACCAAGCTAAGTGCATTTGGCTAAAACTTGGAAATATGTGTGAATAAGCAAACTAACATAATCTGTAACAGTCTTGACATGTAGCAACTATCAATATTGCATTTAAAAGATGAAAATCATTTTTTTCTAAAGTGGGACACAAAACTTTTTTATATTTTATTTATTATTATATCAAATATAATATCAAATTTATATTTGATACTTATTTGGGTGATAACAACTTATACAAGTTTTCCTTCCTATGACCTTTTCTAAAGCATTTTAGAGCCATTAAAATTCTTTTGTGAGGAAAGTTGAATGAAAGACTCCCAGCTATAAAATGACATATAACCTGTAATACTTAATAATTCGTTTCAAGTGGTTTGAATCAATCTAATATATGGGGTGTATACTTATCTCTGAATTTATCAAGTTGCATGCATTACATATGTGCAGCTTTTTATTTGTCAATCGTACCTCAATAAAGTGGTTTAAAAATTGTGATAACCATTGGTTATAACCATGGTTTTATATATATATCATATATAATAACCATATATATGGTCATATATGATATATATATGACCATATATATGATAATAAAAAATATGATTTAAGGATACTCTGTTAACATTTTTTTTAACTTCTAAAACCCTGTTAACAACTAATAATTTATTAAGTGCCTACTAAGTTCAAAGCAGGCAGTGCCCCTTGTGCTTTACATGCATGAAATAATTTTATCCTCACAACAACCCTGTGATTTGATGATGATGATGATGATGATAATGATGATGATGATGATGATGATGATAATGATAATAATAAACTACCATAGTTTACAGATGAGGAAACCAGAAAAAGACTATATGCCATGTTTATGTAGGCTAGGTTTTACCATAAGGCAGGACATGATCATTTGGAACTTCCAGAAGTCTGTGAAATGGAGAAAAATTGCTTAAGTGAGTACTACTGTCTCTGTCACAAGTAGGAAGAGTCAGAAATTGAGCCCAGCTCTCTGGTTCTTGAGTCCCATTAGCTGAGCTCTCATACTCATTCCAAAAATAATTTTACCATGTATAGTGTGTGTGTGTGTGTGTGTGTGTGTGCGCGCGCACAAGAGAGAGAGAAAAAAAGAAAGAGAGAGAGGGAGACAGAGCACGCTGTAGTTATTGCCAATAATATATTTACTCTTCTTGAGCACACATTGAGGGTCCAGTTCTTTCCAATGAAATGTGAGAGGTGGTATGTGCTGCTTCTGGGCTAAAGCTTACAACAAGCATGTATGCTCCTTCATGCCTTCTTTCCCCTTCAGAGCACAGGATGCATCCCACAATGAAGCAGTACAAGAGAGATCTACAGAATAGAAGCAGCTATGTTCCTGGTTCTTGAGGCATCACACAAAGCACAGGAGATGAGGGACAGCCAAGTTGGACTCTTTTTTGAAAACCTCTTATGAGTACTTATTTACATTTGAAACATTTCAAATTTGGATCTATTTGTCTCACTAATTTGCATACCATGAGTGTTTTGTTGAACCATTTAAAATTGTTGATATTTGACTATTTTTAACATACAAAAGTAAAAATTCACAAAGTTTAACCTAATAATGTCACTGTCAAACTTTTTTATTAAATAAATCTATTATTTTCTAATTAAAAGGTGGTATAATTTAATTTCTGCATTTTTAAATGCTATCTACTAATGTCATAATTATATTGACTATGTAAAATGTTTCTTTCTTTTATTAAATTCAATTCCAGGAGTACATTTTCCCATTCTTCCCAGGCTTTCTGTATGTCTAAATCAATAACTATTTCTTACTTTTTCATTAGATTTTAGTTCAGAACAGCAGTTTCTCTCAGTACCTCCCTTACATGTGAATTTAAACCAAGAAAGTACTAAGCCATACCTCCCTCCACACTTATTGTCTAGTCAGTAGAATATTAATGCTCCACGTTTGTTTCATTTTTCCCCAAAATTCTTTCCATCATCCATATATCTATTCTTACGTTTATGATTTATTTTTCCAAATAGGTGGATACTTTTTTGGTATATGCAAATATATGGTTTCCTTCTTATTATTAGATATGGTTCTTTGAATAAAATTTATTTTAATACTCTGTGAAGTTATTATTTCCACACTATACAATTTTGGTATTATCCATGTGATATTTACATCCTGTGCTAAAATTTCACGTTAATTTTGTTTATTACTCATAATCTGTCACTATTTACATCCAAAAACACATTTTGTTGCAAAACCTGTAATATTTTCCTTGTGAATTATTAAAGAATGTTTTACTTTAATTTTATCAATCATCTTTTGGTTCCACATTTGTTGTCTTCATTTATACTGTTTTAGAATTCTCCTGGGGTATGTTCTTTTTCCCCATCATGTTCATGTTAAAGTTCTGATTAGAATGAAGGTTGCCATGCCAAAAGAGTGAGCTAACTTTATGCCATGGAACTTCTGGTTGTAGGCACAATTTCATAAAAACTGTTATTTGGCATATTAAATATAGCAAGCTGTTCATTTTCCTTACTTCCTTTAATTTTTTTCAAATCAGACCTTTAACTGGAAGGAAAGAAAAAAACTCAACTTAAGCCTTCTGGTCCTTCAGTCTCATTTCTACATTAAATAAAATAATTTTCTTTCCAAGGCAAAAATACAACCTCTTAGATAAAATTTTATTTGGTTACTCTTAAAAAGATACTTAATTTTTTCTCAAAAGAATCTTTGTTCAAGAGAACATTGACTATGGCCTCTTCTTTTAAGTTTCTGTAATTATTCCTCATAGAAGTATGGTACAGGCATCAAGCAATACAAAGTATCTCTAATTTAATTTATTATGTGATTTTTTTCCTTGTTTATTAAGCTTTCATTAAATAAATAAAATGAAAATTCTCAGAAGCTTGTTTCATAAACCCAGATGGCCAGGGAGAGGATCTTACCAAAGGGAGGCATCTAGACGTTCTTCTACAGATTGCACACGTAATCATGATTACCCTTTAATCAACCATATCAGTGGGAGAACATTCTCAAAATGGCTACACAAATCTAGCTCCTGAAGTATATTTTCTGAAATGAACTTGCCAAACTAATCCATTTTCCCCTCAATGAAACCAGTTTTCATGTCCATCCATACCATCTGTTCCTCATGAAAATGGAAAATTAGCTTTGTATTGACTGGAATCAGTTAGTTCCATTGTCACCAACTGGTTCATTAAAAAATACTGGGGTTTCTTTTACCAGAAAATAACACTTTTATTTTTATTTTTAATTCAAAATAATTATAATCACTATATTATATTTGTGCTTCACCATGTTACTTCTCTTTTCAATATTTTATGAGATCAACTTGTTCAATTTTATGGTCTTATTTAATACTTGCTATACTGGTGACATTACAAACCCTAATTCCTGCTTTCTGGTAACTATGGACTCAACTTCCATCAAGCCACATTCAGTGAAAGCCCAACACATTCTTTTTATGTTAGAATTAGTTTACTGTCTAGGTATAGAGCATTACATTTAAAACAATTTAAGTTTGAAAATGGTTTCTAATTTTTTTCATAAAGTTAACTTAGGGAAAGCTACCCCCAAAATATAACAGATTGTAACAAAATATCTAACATTTGTGAATGAATTAAATTATTTTTTCAGCTGCATCTGATCACTTAAAACTGAGTTTTAATTACCAGTCATGAGGCTCCTGACAAGATGGCAGAGTAGAAGGACATGAGCCCACCTCTTCTTATAGATACACCAAAATCACAACAACTGCTGAACAACCATCAACAAAAAACACTAGAACCTACCACAAAAAAGATACCCTACATCCAAAGACAAAGAAGAAGCCACAATGAGACAGTAGGAGGGGCACAATCGCAATAAAATCAAATCCCATACCCACCGGGCAGGTGGCCCATAAACTGGAAAATAATTATACCACAAAAGTTCTCCCACAGGAATGAAAGTTCTGAGTCCCACGTCAGGCTCCCCAGCCTGGGGGTGTCTGGCAATGGGAGGAGGAACCCCCAGAGAATATGGCTTTGAAGGCCAGCAGGGTTTGATCGCAGGAATTCCACAAGACTGGGGGAAACAAAAACTCCACTCTTAGAGGGTGTATGTAGGGTCTCGTGTGCACCAGGACCTGGAGAAAAAAGCGGTGACCTCATAAGAGACTGGGCCAGACTTACCTGCTAGTATTGGAGGGTCTCTTGCAGAGGCGGGGGGTGGCGGTGGTTCACTGCGGGGACAAAGACAATGGTGGCGGTAGTTCTGTTGAGTACTCATTGGTGTAAGCCCTCTTGGAGACGCTGTTTTCTCACCAAGACCTGGCCCCACCAAACAGCCTGTAGGCTCCAGTGCTGGAATACCTCAGGGCAAACAACCAAGAGGGTGGAAACACAGCCCCACCATCAGCAGACAGTCTACTTAAAGTCTTCCTGAGCACACAGCTGCCTGATAAACACACTCCCAGACGTGGCCCTGCCCACTAGAGGGACAAGACCCAGCTCCACCCACCAGTGGGCAGGTACCAGTGCCTCCCACCCGGAAGCCTGCACAAGCCTCATAGACAGCCTCATCCACCAGGGGGCAGACAGCGGAAGCAAGAAGAACTACAGCCATGCAGCCTGCGGAAGGGAAACCACAATCACCGAAATTCAGACAAAAGTGAGATGGCAGAGGAATATGTCCCAGATGAAGGAACAAGATAAAACCCCAGAAGAACAACTAAGTGAAGTGGAGATAGGCAATCTACATGAAAAAGAATTCAGAGTAATCATAATAAAGGCAATCCAAGATCTTAGGAAAAGAATGGAGGCACAGATCGAGAAGGTACAAGAAATGTTTAACCAAGACCTAGAAGAACTAAAGAACAAACAAAGAGATGAACAATACAATAACTGAAATGAAAAATACTCTAGAACGAAACAATAATAACCAGTCATACTAGAATGGGGAAATTGATGACTCAAATAAAATATAAAACGCGTAATTCTGGGAAAATATAAATAAAGCATCGAGTATACAAAGGGATTACTAGCACTTTAGTAGGAATTCCCACTATTTTTAATGATCTTTCAATAATGCATTTAAAATTATTTATTTTAGAAGAAATATATCTACACTATTCTTACTAATTCTCAATAAATACTTGTTAAATATTTGGGGAATTTAAAAGAAAATTCTAAATGGCATGAGGACAGCAATGAAACATATATAATCTATATTGAAATGGTCATGTCCGAAAAGGTGAAAGAATTGTCGCTTATGGAAAAAGGGGAATTTATACCAAGTTTATTCATAATTGTTGAAACTTGGAAGCACGCAAGATGTCCTTCAGTAGGTGAATGGATAAATAAACTGTGGTACATCTAGACAATGGAATTTTGTTCAACAATAAAAAGAAATGCGCTATCAAGCTATAAAAAGACATGCAGGAAGCTTAAATTTATACTACTAAGTGAAAGAAACCAATCTGAAATGCTACATACTATATGATTCCACCTATATGACATTCTGGAAAAGGCAAAACTATGGATGCAGTAAAACAGATCAGTGGTTGCCAGGGTCTGGGGCTAGGGAGAAGGAAGAGATAAATAGGCAGAGCACAGAGGATTTTTAGGGTAGTAAGTGTTCTATATAATAATAATGGATATAAGTCATCATACATCATACATTTGTTCAAACTTGTAGAATGTACAACACCATGAGTGAAACACCATAATGTAAACTACGGACTCTGGGTGATCATGATGTGTCAAGCAGGTGCATCAATTTTAACAAATGTACCACTCTGATGAGTGATGTTGATAATGGGGAAGTTTGTAGATGTATAAAGGTAGGGGGTATATGGGAAATCTCTGTACTTTCTTCTCAATTTTGTTGGAAACCTAAAGGTGCTCTTAAAAATTAGTTTTCAAACAAAACCAAACCAAAAAGTAAAGGGAGGGATGGGAGTTCACACTAGATCCATTTCTTAAGATGGAATTCATACTGACAGGAGATGTTTAGTCAGCAAAGTCAAGAACACAGGTGCCCAGGTAAGCAATCTCCATACATGTCTATCAACATTGTCATCAACATCAACAGCTCTGAGAATAAATAGCACATCTCAGAAATGCGCAGAGCTTGACAGCAAGAGGCCGAGGCTAGCTCCTAGGATATACAGGCATACAGCGTCTCAAGTGCACGGGAAGACATACACTGTAGGTGTGGGAAGGTCACAGGTGAGGGGCAGGTGGAATGCAGCTCAGGAGCCTGTGTTTTCAGAACAAAAGCACCAAGATTGTGATGAGAAGTGGAAAGGAAAATTTATAGCGTTTTATTTGCCACTTGGAGAGCAGAGCAAGAGATAAGAATGTCCTGATTGTAAGTCATTCCACCTGTAATGATTGATTACTGGGTGCATGCCAGTTCTCTTAGGGTGGTTTTTCTTTTTTCCTACTTAGCCTGTCACAAATGTTTGAAGTCCCCTGATTTTTGTGATTTTATTTTTTAATCACAAAAGTAGTATCTACTCAATTTAGGACACTTAATTCAGAGAAGTTTAAATGAGCTTCATTATTTTCAAGCAATGACTATTCCAGAAAAAAAAAAAAAAAAAAATCAGAGGAAAAAACACCTCCCTTTAAAGATAATTTTATTTATATCCTTTTTTTTGTTCTCTGCAAATGCCTTACCAACAGGGCATTACCACTCTATCTCTATAGATATTTATATTTTTGTATTTTTGTATTTTATTTATATTTTTATATCTTTGTATTTATCTGGTTTGACATCTATTCAACTAAGCATGTGGCTGGGAGAATACTCCTATCTTTTCTCAGCTGGGCTTTCTTTTTTGAGATAACCTACTTTATAGACTATTGAAGTACTAGGAAAATATTTTGAAATGTCAATGTATTAAACATGTTTTTCATTGAGCACTTTTTCATGCTACAAACTAATTTGATTGTTATCAGAAGAAATGTGTTATTAACAGATATGACTGTTTGTATTTCTCTGATGACTTGATGGTTTTGGATAATACTCCGACATCATTAAATATGTGAAGAGTAAAATAGTAACTATTCTGACATCGTTAAAAAGTGAAAAGTAAAATATTGTCATTATGGAAATGAAACCTTGTGTTCAAGAAAAAATTGAAGTTGGTTCATATCTACTAATTTCTCAGCAGAGGTGACAACGTCTTTGCTTCCTTGAATTCCCAAGCTTGCTGGTACATCTAAGATTACATTCCAATCCAAGTCAAAAGTTTACTCTCATAGACACCTATCATAATACACCATGCCAGACTGAAGTTAATCTCTAAAATTTGTAATCATGTGTATTAGTTTGTTATTGTTGTTCTAATAAATCACCACAAATTTAGTGGCTTAATACAACACAAATTTCTTCTCTTATAGTTGTGGAAGTCAGAAAAAGCCCTGTTGGCAAGGCTTTGTTTCTTCTGGAAAATTCAAAGGAGATCCCTTTCCTTACATTTTCCAGCTACCAGAGGCCACCTGCATTTCTTGGCTTGTGGCCCCTTTCTCCATCTTCAAAGTGCATCACTGCAACCTATGCTTCTACCACCACAACTCTTTTTAATCTCTGAACTTGACTGCCTCCATTTTATAAGAACCCTCTAGTTATATTAGACTCATTCAGATAATGCAGAATAACTTCCCCACTTCATGGTCCTTAACTTAATTACATCTAGAAAGACCTTTTTGCCATGTAAAATCACATATTCACAAGTTCCACTGATTAGGATGAGGCATCTTTGGGGGACTTTATTCATTTTACCACAATGTGGAATATGCAGATTTTTTCACCAGATTTTTTTTTTTTTTTTGGCTGCACATAACTACTTGACCAACAGGGAATTCCCTATCACCAAATATTTTTAAAACACAAATTAAATGTGTGAAGTGGAATAAGATTGGAACTGAAAAATCCACAACCCACACCTAAAATTACTTAAAAGTCTTTACAATTTTAGCATTTTAGATTATTTTTTGCCTTTAACACTGGTTAAAAATATTTATAGCACTAATCACAATAATTGACACAATCTATATTACAAGGTTATTAAACTGTACTTTTTCCTGAGGATAAAATAATCCTTGTGGAGAAAATAAATCTCTGAAAAATAATAATACGTAATAAATGTATCTACATTAAAATTATTCACTAAATGCAAAAAAATTGAAAACAATTTGTTTCATTTCAATTTAACAGAAATACTATATCATCTTTCAATTACAAACAAAATGAGAAACACAAAAAGCTGAAACTCTGCCCCAAATCATGTAAAAAATATGTAAATGGAATGTCATGTATAGACATAAAAAGAGACTCAAAGGATATTTAAATATTAGAATCAATAAAACATATTTACTATAGGAATTAGAAGTAGGGGGAAAC
The DNA here is from genome assembly GCF_028564815.1 of Eubalaena glacialis. Taxonomy (NCBI): domain Eukaryota; kingdom Metazoa; phylum Chordata; class Mammalia; order Artiodactyla; family Balaenidae; genus Eubalaena; species Eubalaena glacialis. Next base: position 20,645,170 of record NC_083719.1, read on the forward strand.
ACTACTGGGCATATACCTTGAGAAAACCATAATTCAAAAAGAGTCATGTACCACAATGTTCATTGCAGCTCTATTTACAATAGCCAGGACATGGAAGCAACCTAAGTGTCCATCAACAGATGAATGGATAAAGAAGATGTGGCACATATATACAATGGAATATTACTCAGCCATAAAAAGAAATGAAATTGAGTTATTTGTAGTGAGGTGGATGGACCTAGAGTCTGTGAAGTAAGACTAAAGTACAGAGTGAAGTAAGTCAGAAAGAGAAAAACAAATACCATATGCTAACACATATATATGGAATCTAAAAAACAAACAAAAAAAATGGTCATGAAGAACCTAGGGGCAAGATGGGAATAAAGATGCAGACCTACTAGAGAATGGACTTGAGGATACGGGGAGGGAGAAGGGTAAGCCGGGACAAAGTGAGAGAGTGGCATGGACATACATACACTACCAAATGTAAAATAGATAGCTAGTGGGAAGCAGCCGCATAGCACAGGGAGATCAGCTCGGTGATTTGTGACCACCTAGAGGGGTGGGATAGGGAGGGTTGGAGGGAGGGAGATGCAAGAGGGAAGAGATGTGGGGATATATGTATATGTATAACTGATTCACTTTGTTATAAAGCAGAAACTAACACATAATTGTAAAGCAACTATACTCCAATAAAGATGTTAAAAAAAAAAAAAGAAAACATAAGAAGTAGGGGGAAAGAAGAATAAATAAATATTTCTAGGTAGTGCTTTTAACCAGGATGAAGGGTTTAAGATAGAAAGCAGTTTAACAGGCAAAAATGTCTGTTTTCCATTTTGATGTTGAATTACCATGGAGTATAAGGCTGATATGTTCAAGGGGTGATCATGAATGATTCCCACTCAGCATTCCAGCTTACCTCCTTGTACCCATCTACCTCTATTCAGAAGCTGCATGAGCTGAACAGCTTTTCTAAAACCCTTTGTTTCCACCATTTTGATACAAATTAGTTTCCTCCAATTACATGTAGTTATGCAACACTTGGAATGCAGAAAAGAGTTTATTTGATTGGCTCTTCCTTCTATCGGGTACAGTTATGAGGGCATTGGGTTTTTCTACAGCAATCTAGTCCCTAGCTTCCCTGGGTCAACAGGTTGGGGTGCAGGTCTGGGTGATATTATGGTATGTGGATCATAGCTACAGTGTGTATTCATTAACTTAACAATTCCTGCTGTTGATTCTAGGGTCCTAGCCTTGAGCTTGCACTTACAGTTGTTCCAAAAATTCTTAAAGCATCTGATCATTGCATTCAATCCCTTTGTGTCTGAAATAGCTAGAATGGATTCTGTTCCTGTAACTGGTCCATAACGGATTACATTTGGATGGAAGTTAGTCCATAAATCTTGATTTTAAAGCAAAGGATAGAATTGACATACACATTTGGAAATCATTAGAGTTTAGGGCTTGATGGACATATACGATAGACATGAAATTGAAGTCATCTGGGAACTGTTACATGCATAGAAACATTGGGGAATATCAATGCCATAAGAAGGCGTTGGAAGAGAAGCCAATCAGAGAAGTTGGAAGAGAATATAAGTTCTTAAAGGAGATTTCAAATCTGTGTTAACATTTCCCTTTCCACTACTTGACTAAATTTCCTCTTCATTGTCCCTGTGTGTTTTCCAAATCCTCATTATCTCTTGATGTTGTCACCCTATTTTTAGCTTCATTTGCCTATGGTGGGGCCAATGGTAAACCAGTTCAAATACGTGTAATCTATGATCATAAAATTATTCTTTTATTCAGTGCTCATAATCATTTCTTGTCAAACTCTAAGCTGAGGCATTTTCAGATATTATATTTCTCTATTCTTGATTTTAGGCAGCTGAGCAATTATGTAGAAATTTACAAAATTAAACTCATCTAGTTCTCTACAAATTCATGTTATGTAATATAAAATGTTCCCTCAGCAGTGCTTGATAATCCTCGTGCTAAGATTATAACCTGTGTTATTTCCTGTTTACACACACATAAACACACACACATGCATGCACACACAGAGACCTTTATTATTTTGCCTTTACCTCTGAAAATAGTGTGTTCATTCTTTACAAGCTAATCCTTCTGTTATTTATCATGCCTCTTTACATTTTATCCTGGATTCATTTTCTTCATACAAAATTTTTATTTAAAGACCATAAGCCAGGCAATGATTCATGGGCTAGGATATAAGAGTGAGCTAAATATAGAGTCCCCAGTACCGGCCCTCCTAGAACTTGCAGAGAATATACAGTGAAAATCAGACTAAGCTGGTTAGAGAGATTTTCAGGATGTTCTTTTTTGTGGGGTTGTCAGGCAAGACCTATTTGATAAGAAAATATTTACCCAGAGACCTGAAGGAAAGCCCTCTGTCTTTCTGCAGCTGGTCTTTTATTTTGGTTTGTATGAGCTTTAAATACATTTAAACTTACATCTATTTCTTATGTATGATACATATTTGCCTTTTAACTTGGCTTATGGTATGTTGGATATAAATTAGTTGTCCAACTATATAGCCTAATTATCAAATTTTAGGACTTCTGAACTTTATATGAGGGCTAAAAATAGTTTCTAATCAATAATGAAAAAGATTAATATTTTATTTAGTATTTACATTGAACTTTTACTATTTATTTGTTTTTATACTTAGAACTTGGATCCACTTGGAATTTATTTTTTTATGAGGTGTAAAATACTGATCCATATATACAAAATGGCTGATAAGATAGATGGATACATAGATGGATACATAGAGAAATCTCCAACTGTTTCTACAGCATTCTTTGCATAATCAATTCTTTCCATACTGACTTGAGATGTCATCTTAATTTTAAACTAAATTTCTCTATATATTTGAGTCCATTTTGGGCTTCCTAGTTTGATCCATTGAACTGTAGGATTATTGTTACTAAATGTTAAGTTAAATAATATTTAAATACAATACATTACTTCAGTAAAAGATTGTCAATCCAGTGAAAATATAAAGTAATGTAATATATAATTAACTTGGCTATACAAACCTTAGATTAGATCTAGGAAGATAATTTTATTAAAAAGTTGTATTGATCAATAAGTATCAAAAATGCTTCCTCATGACAGATTATTATTTTTGTATTTTCTCTATCCTAGTAGAGTTCTTATAACCTTTCCAGGTATAATGAGGTCCAGCAAACACAGTCTGAATAATTTGCTGCATGCTTCTTTTTTTGAAGTAGCATTTATGCATAAAACTTTTGTACTGTTTCAGTAAGGCACTTTAGCATATGCTGGTTAAATTTTGTCTTCTTGTTACAGCCTAAATCTGTTTTCATTCAGGTTGGTTGCTTTATGCCTCCAAGCTAAAAAAAGGTTATTTAAAATCTTGAGAGAAATGATTCACACTCTCTTTGGCAGCTAAATACAATCTTTGTCTTTTGCTCAGTCCTTGGAATTTGATGAAGTAAAAGATTAAGACCGTCATACCACATGTATAAACCAAATGCTTTTAGTTCTCATTCTGACAACACAATTGCTTGTGACTTCTCAGAGAAAAGTCACTCTTCTCTGTTGTTACTGTTTTCATAGACTCCAAGTGTTAGAAACCTGTCTTAAGAATTCTTTGTTTCTTTTTTTTAAAGCAATGCAGGACTTTTTTTTTTTCTATTAATGGAAATGAAAAATGTCAATTCTCAGTGGCAAGTGTAAAACCTATAGCATGCACAATTTGTTGCCTGGCTTCTTTGGAGTCTCCCTGCTAGGACCCATAAAACGTGATAAAGTTTGGTAATGTCAAGGAAGGTTAATCGTGAGTCGAGGAGACACTGTGACAAAATCTATGGATCTAAAACAAATCTTTCCTAAAAGGAAGTGAAATAAAGGTAGTTTGGATTTTATTATATGGAAATTACTTTTAAAATTTACTGAATTTTTTTCACTCTGTGGAAAAAAATGTGATATGCTCTATGGAAAACATAGAAATTAGAAATAAGAATAAGACTAAGATTTAGTAGATGGATTCATTAGCCCATGAATTTTAGATGTGTTATTTTATTTTAATAATTAACCTCGCTGTGATGTGTTATAAGTTTGATATAAATTACAATCTCATGTTTTAAGTATGAAAAGGAAATCCCAGAGAATTTGCATCTGCTTCCAAAAGATGCTACATGGAGTAAAAGAACAGTTACAGTATAAAAGAAGGATCTGTAGAATTCTGGACCCTTTGTCAAAATAGTTTTGTAAAATAATACAATCACAGTCTCTAGCTTCAGGGGATAGAATCCTATTAACGTAACTCGCAAGCTAATTGAGCTTGGGCAAGATACTTAGCCACTTTGGGCTGATAGAATCTGCTTCATGTGCTTTTGAGGTGGTATATAGAAGAAAGAATAAGATATCTTGGAGTGTAAATATTCAATAATATTTAGCTGTTTTTATTATTATTATGACATTCTTATTCATACAGTTAATGTACTTTCAAAGAAGACCCACTCCTGTCCTTAAGGATCTTACAATTTAGGATTCGAACAACTTATCTAATAACCACAACACAAGGTGGCATCTTATGCAATGATAAGACAAAGATGAATAACAAAGATAGGAAAAGAAAGTATTCTACAGAGACTAACAAAGAGAAAGACTAAGAAAAAGTTCTAGCCTGATAATAGGTCAGAAAGCTATTTAAGAAAGAAATAGCCTTGAGATGAGCATTCCAAGATTGAAAAAGAAAAGTTCAGTGGGTGATGATGAAGGGGTGATGAAGGAAAACTCTAGGTAGGAGAGATCCATAGTATAGAAATAGCTTTTTAAAAATTATTGGGGAAATGTGTGTTGAGCAGAATGCATAAAATTCCACTGGTATTTGTTAAATGATTAGTGAAAAACAAGTTTGGAAATATTAATTGGGACAGTACGAGAGAAGCCTCTGTCAGTCTGGGCTGTGGCAGGCTCGCAGTATCATCATGAATATCATGTGCTAGATGAAGTGCAGTTTGGCATTAAGAATTACTTCAAGGTTGATTGCTTTCAGATTTATATTTTATGTTTTTAATGTTTGTTTGTTGCCAAGTATATGACAGTAACTAATATTAACACACTAAAATAGCACCCCTTAATTCAACAATACTATCCTAGACATATGCCACTTATTATGGGTATATTACACAAATCATTTTCTTTATGAGCTTATGTCTGCTTTTGATAAGCATTTTGTACAAGGCGATTTTTGCCAATTTATTCACATTTGTGGTAACATTATGTGGCCGAGAAAAACCTGAATTATGGAACACTTTTTAAAAATCACAACTTAATTATCTTCAAGAGTTCAGTGTTCCTTTATTCTAGCCCGAGTCTCCCTCTAACTAGCTACATGACCCTGCATCTGTTATGCAGACTCCAAAGGCCTTTGTTTCAATATCTCTAGACAAATTCTGGACTAACTGACATGCCTGGTCATTTGTGGCCAAATCATTATATGACTGCAGTTACATTAAATACACTTCTGTCAGGAATAAGAGAATCAGAAATTAGATTACACAAATCAGAGAAATTGAAGGAGGGACAAAACAGGGGTATAAAATTAATTTCTTAGACATTTTGATTAAAGCAGATATTTTAACTTTATGGAAGGGCTATAGCATCAATTTTCCTGTAAAAAAAAGTAACAGCAAATTTTCAATAACTTTCCTCCAGATTAAAAATAATATATGACCCATAAATGTTTCCACTATTTTCTAGGAAAGTTTAAAAAATAATTTTCCACTTTTGCCAATTTTATGCTTCCCTCTTATACTCTGATATAACATGTTACTTAAGCTCCCTAAATATTAACATACATATAAATCACCTGGGGATCTTGTGAAAATGGGGATTCTGATTTAGTAGGTTGGACATAGGACTGAGATTTTGCATTTCTAACAAGCTTTTAGGTGACTCCTATGCTGTTATCTTAGGACCGCATTCCACACAGTAAGGCGCTGAAAGGCTCCTCAGGATTCCCTCTTTGAATGCTTTTTTCCTGCTGGCTTTGTTGCCCTCTTAAGTGGCTGTTGCTATTCATGTCCTTTGAAAACCCTGATTGAGACTCATCTGATTCAGTTGTTTGGGCCACAAAGCCAGGATTATCCCTTCTTTTAGATCCAATGTCCACTCTTGTTGGAACTACCTTGATACATTCAGAATATGACCACTTCTACCATCTAGCAGTACTTCTAACCACACCGTATGCTACCATGTTGGTCAAAGCCCTTTCAAATTCTCCCTGGATTATTATAATAGTTTCCTATCTGCCTCCATGCACGTATCCTTGCCCTCCAAAGTCTATTCTCAATATAGAATCCTGGATGATACTTCTATAACCCAATTCAGATCATGCTATTCTTTTGCTCAAAAGTATTACAGCATCCATCTCACTTAGAATGAATGAAGGTCATTTACCTTACAATGTCCTACAAGGTCATACATAATCTTGTTTTCCGTTACTTCTGTGAACATATCTTCTGCTATGCCCGACCTTGCTCTAGCAGTACTGACCCCTTTGATGTTCCTTGAACTTATTGTGCACGATCCCTTTGCTATTCATATAGCTATTTTCTTTACTTTTTTTCAGTATCACTTTCTCAATAAAGTCAATTATGACCAATCAATTAAAAAATATGATTAACCTTCCAGGCCAGTCCTGAGCCCCCTTACCATAGTCTTCTTCTTTTTTCACATTTCATTCTTTAAACACACACACACACACACACACACACACACACAATCACTCACCAACTCCTCACATACAACATAATGTGTCTATTGAGTATGTTCATTGGTTTTTTTTTTTTTACTCTATTTAACCCAGTAGAATACAAACTGCCATGTTTCCTTTATTCTTCTCACCACTGATTTAATCCGAGCAATTCAACAGTGCCTGGCACATATTAGTTGTTCATCAACTATATGTTGAATGAAGTAAGCAATATACAATTTGGGAACCTAGCCAGGACTTTCCTTGACTTCGCTGAGGCAGATGTTAGATAGTAGTAGATTGTGAAAGAAATGGGAGGTGAAGAAATCAAAATACATTATGATTAGAAAAAACATGCCTGGAAAAGAAGCAATATGTGGGAATCTGAGTAAGATATTTATTTTCCTTTTATTTAAAAAAAGTGAGACGTAATCATAATTACAGAGTGAGGGAAACAAGCTTCAGATATAAAGATAATAACTGATGAAGCCATGCTTCAGAATACTATTTGAAAAAAAACCAAAAACCAAAAAACAAGAGCTCAAGTAAAGAAGTTACCCTCAAACAGGAAGAAAAATTGTTTTCTTTCAGGAGTAAAATGAAATAAAGATATTTTCATAGATTCAAAGTCAGTACTTGGAAAAAATCCACTCCAGCTTAACCCAATGTTATTAATTAATGGTGGTTTTACAGGGGTTGTGAGAAGAGAAATGAAAGGGAAGGGTAACTGAGCATGTCAAAGAATCGCTGCTTAGCATGGAGAGAAAGACTAAAACATTACGAGTGTTAAAGGTATCAGTCCTGTACAGTTACACGATGATCACTCAGCAAAGTGTGGACATCTACATCCCTGGAATGATGCTGAGTTGGGGCTTTATTGAGCAAGTGCAGCAGAAGAATAGAAATGGTTCAGGAGAACAAATACTAGGTCTATACTAAGGGGGGAGCTGCTAAAGTCAAGGTAAAGCTTAACAACTATCTCTGGTATTGGAATCAAAAACAGAAAGACTAAGGGATTGCATTCAGATCTGGGTTGTTACAGTTTAAAACAGCTAGAGTGGATTAGATAAGAGGCATAATATTATCAAAGTGATGGCCATACATATGGGTGGCAAAGAGGGTTGGAGGTGAAGAGGATTAAATAATTAAGGGGATTAAGAAAGCAATGTGAGGATGGTGTTGGTTTATCATTTACAAGTAGGTTAACCATGCATCCTGATCTGCCCAGGACAGTTTTGTACTATGACTGTCTTTCCGTCTTAGATGTTAATAAAGCCTCCTTTATACTCAAATCAGCTCCAGTTTGAATGATAAACAGTTTGGTAAACCTATATATATGATGTACCAATTTTTGAGGTGGATGGCAAATTCTTTAACAGTCTTTAAAATAGTATCAGTGACTCAATAAATCATGGTTAGGAGGACTAGGTTGATAAATCAATAGTGCAAGAGATAGAGATTCACATACTTTAGATTAATGTAATTATTTAGATCAATATTCCTAGTAGTGCAGTATTGTATTTAATATGTACTCCTCATAAATATACCCTCAAATTTTACTCAAGGCAAAGCAAAATATTAAAAAGCAAATATTGCAACCACTGTGATACTATTTATTTAAGCTAAGTATGCTCAGTTTCTTCCAGGGTTTTCATTTAAATAATTTTTAACTCTTCACTGCATTGATCATTTTTAAAAGGTAGTGATCAAAAATAAATATGATACTTTGCCCTGTCTGATAAATGAAGACTAGAATAGGATTGTCATAGCTTTTTCTCAGTGTTAATATTCCTACTTATAAAGCTCATATATGAATTAATTTTGGGTGCTTTTTGTTTTTGTTTTGTTTTGGGCTGCCATAATACAATTCTAACCCACATTTCCATTGTTTTCGTCTAGCTCTCCTAGAGTTAATTTTGTATCTCCTTAGAGTTTCAGGCTCATATACATATATGACTGCCTTTTTGATAGGTCAACTTGGATGTTGATAAAGTATATTAGCAGGGCCCAAACTTAATCTTTTATTTTATTTTAAAAAATGAAACCAAAACCCACTTACTTCTCTCTTTCTTCTTTGTTAAAATCCTTTTCCAAGATATTATTGTTTCTTGCCTGCGTTACAATGAATATCACTAACTGCTATTTATACTCCCAACTTCCATGTTTGTCTACACGTTAATATGTGTAGTATAAAACAATAATATTTAGAAAATACATAGCATTTGTCAGTGGTTTCTACTTATGAAAAAATACAAATTCTTTGCCATGGCTTTTTAGTCTCTCCATGAACTTGCCTATCCCTCCAACGTTATCATACCCCACTATTTCCTTCATCACTTTCCACCATGCTGGCTTTCAGGCAGTTCTAAAAGTATGCCAAGTTCATGCATACTTTAGAGCCTTCACACTTCAATCCGCCTAAAATGCACTCTCCTGGATATTCACATGGTTGGTCTCAGTAAGAATGTCAATATTTCAGATAGTTATATTCTGAACACTAAATCTAAAGTAGTACTTCCAAGTCACTATGTATCACACCAGGCCATTTTACTTTCTTCCTCACACTCGCTACAATCACAAATATTTTGTGTGTGTGTGGGGGGGTGGCTATTAGACTATATTTAGCATCCCAGCCAAAATAAAAGCTCCATAAAATAAGGATATTATCTTTATTGTTAACATTGTATTCACAATATCTAGAACTGTGTCTGGGACAAGGTAGCTGTTTAGTAAATATTTATGAGAATATGCTTTATTTTTACATAGGGAGAATGCTTGAAACATTCAAAGTTTCAGACGATTGTGTAAATCTAGCATAAGATAACCATTTTTATCATGTTTCTTTAAAAGAAAATGAAAAAACAAGTTGGATTTTTCACTGATATTTAGTAGAAGAGGTATTAAGTAACCTAGCATAAATAACAGAAATCTGTTCCTTAGTATTCGAGATGGATTTATAATTCATTTGAATCTTTGTAGGTTTATGAGAAAAGCACAAAGATGAGAATTATGAAGAGATTTTCCTATTAAAATCAACAAGGATTAAACATAGCAATATTCTAAAGAGCTTAGGTAAGTTATAATTTTGGAATTTCTCCATTTGGAAGACCTCTGACCATTTCTTAATGTATTTTATCTAGGATCAAGAATTAAATAGATCTGCTATGCAAAGATAGACCATATGCCTTTTACCATGGTCCAAATTGCTGAACTCAGTAATTATGTTCATGGAACATAACATCCTATAGTGAGTAATTAAATTTAATATACATATTTATATTTTTTATTTATGTGATTATACTTAAAAGTTTATCTTTATCAAACCTATTTAATTACATTCTTTTTTTGGGGGGGGGCTTCTCTTTTCTTTTGTATCACACATGTGTGGAATTAGACTAATCACATTTGGTTCATGGTACAAATAATCATCAACCTATAGAAGCAGTTTTTTTTTTTTTTGGTTATTGTTGTTGTCTATGTAGAGTTCTCATATTTGATAATGACTTTTATCTTTACTACTGGATATCCTGAAACACTTTTTAAATGTCTGTGTGTCTGTGTGTCTGTGTGTGTGTGTGTGTTAGAAATAAGTAAAATATCCTCTCACTCTGATGATCATAAAGTTATTCACTATTAATCTGGTACCTTTGTACCCTAAAATTAATCCAATTATCATAAGAAACTCAATATGTATATTTAAGGGTTCAGAAACTTCAGACACAATTGTGAAAGGATTTCCAACCTTTCTAATGTTTCTGTATCGCATTGCATTTCAGTCTGCCAAAACAAGATCAATCTTCCTCACTTTCCCGTCCAACCATCCTTCCTCTTTCCTTCCTTCCTTCCTTCCTCCCTCTCTTCCTTCCTTCCTTTTTCCTTCTTTTCTGTCTATCATCTCTCATCTCTCTGTATCATTACATATAAACTGCCATTAAGCAGGATTCCTTAAATCACAATTTTAAGGAGAAAAATATTTTTTGAGAATTACTGAACTTATACTTTTTAATCAGAATTATTTTGGATGAAACATTAAACAAATATAGTGAATTCTGATCAATATCAAGTTTACAAAGGAATCTGCAAAGCCTAAGGAATAAAAAATAAATGTATGATCATCTGAGATGATTTCACTTTAGGGATATTATAAATAAAGTTGGTATCATTTTTTTTAAAAAGTCACTTTGTGGATATATATATGCATTTCTCTTCTGTAAATAGCTAGAATTATAAAATTATAACTGGTGGATCAAATGAGAGGAATATGCTTATTTTTATCAGTAACTCAGAACTTTTGTTTATATCCTTTTACACTCTCATCCGCAATGTTTGAGAATTCTGGTTGCTGCACATCCTCACCAATTTTGGTGTCTTCAGTTTTTATTTATCTATTATTTTTTTAAATTAAGCTTTAATTGGCATATAACATTGTGTAAGTTTAAGACGTACAACTTGTTGAGTTGATACATTTGTATATTGCAATATGATTACCACCATTGCCTTAGTTAGCACCTCTATCATGTCACATAATTATCATTTCTTCTTTGTGGTGAAAACAATTAAGACCTAGTCTCTTAGCAAATTTGAAGTTTACAATACAGTAGTGTTGACTGTAATCATTATGCTGTGCATTAGATCTCCAGGACTTATTTACCTACTAGTTGCAAGTTTGTATCCTTAAACCACATCTCTTCAATTTCCCACCCTCTAGCCCCTGATAACCACCATTCTACTCTCTGTTCTAACAAGTTTAGCCTTTTTAGATTCCACATTTAAATGATGTCATACTTATTTGTCTTTCTCTGTCTAATTTACCTTACTTAGCATAATGCCCTCAAGGTCTATCAATGTTGTTGTAAATAGCAAGATTTCCTTCTTTCTCATGGCTCAATAGTATCACATTTTCTGTATACTACATCTTCTTTACTCATTCCTCTGCTGATGGACACTGAAGCTGTTTCCACATTTTGGCTATTGTGAATGAATAATGCTGCATTAAACATGGAGTGCAGATAATATTTTTGATATCTTGTTTTCATTTCCTGTAGATATACACTCAGAAGTGGGATTGCTGGATCATAAGGCAGTTCTCTTTTTAATTTTGAGGAACCTCCATACTGCTTTCCACAGTTGCTAAAATAATTTATATTTCTACCAACAGTGCACAAGAGTTCCCTTTTCTCCACACGTGCTTCTGCAGCAGATTAACACACAAGTATTGGTTAAAGAGGCACAAAAGTTATCTTACTATATGTAGTTTAAAAAGTCTAACAGAGGTCTAATTGGACTAAAGCCAATGAACTAAATTCAGGGTGTCTTCGGGGTCATATTCGTTCCTGGATCCTCTAAGGGATAATCTGTTTTCTTTCCTCTTCTAGTTTCTAGAGGCCACTTCCATTTTTTGGCTTATGATCACCTTCCTCAATCTTCAAAGCCAGCAAAAGTGAGTGGAGTCATTGTATCTCCCTGACATCCTATAGTAATGTCCTCCTCTCTGATTTTCTCTTCTCCTTTCCTTTTCCACTTAAATATCCTTGCGATTACAATGAGACAATCAAATAATCCACGAGAACCTCTCCATTTCAAGGTCCGTTCTCTTAATCACATTTGCAAGCTTCCTTTAGCCATGTAAAATACCATATTCATAGTTCCTGGAGAATGGTACATGAAGATCTTTAGAGGGTGTCTACCACATCCAATCAGTGAAAAGTTTACTTCAGATATTTAATCTTCTGGCTCTGAAATTTCCATTTGTATTTTTATCATGGTTCATTTTTTTTCTGCTGGAATTTCTTACATTTTCACTCATTATGAATATATTTTCCTTTTCATCAATAATCATAGTTATGATAACTGCTTTAAAATTCTTATCTGCTAATTCTAGTGCCTGTGGTTAGTCTCTGCATATTGTCTTTCCTCTTGAAATCCAGTCAAAATTTCCTTCTTCTCCATATGTTTAATAATTTTAAGATGTATCTTGCACATTTTGAAGGTTATGTTTGGAGACTCTGGATTCTGTTACATTCCTCCAAACAGTATGATTATTTGTGTTGGTTTGTTTTAACAGACCATTAACCTGATTTACTTAAACTGCAATCTTTATCTCTTGGACATAGGCTCAGAATTCAGTACAGTGATTTTAGCCTTTGTTGTGTCCCTTAGAGTATGGTCTGTACATGTGGTTAATGGGTCAGGTAGCAATTTGAGTATACATTATACACATAATTTATCACTTCTCCCCTCTTGTTCTCTCCTTTCTTAGGATCCTTCATCACTTTAAAGCATGGTTTTATTATTTGGGTGCCCCAAATTCTATTCTCTGTTTCTTGTAAGGAAGAAATACTGCAGTTTTTCTATAAGAGTTTGATTTGCCTCCTAGTCTTAAAGACCAAATATATAAATAGCTCATCCAGGTTCATTCCCTTCTTCAATATGTCATTCCTTCATCCAAATGTTGACTCCCCATCAAAAACAACTTCTTCCTCCTCCTCCTCCTCCTTCTCCTTCTCTTTCTTTTTTGTGTATTTTCTTTTTTGTTTGTCTGCAAGAGGGTTGGTACTATGGGAGCATACTTTTAAACTAAGAATGTGTAAGGAATGCTGAAACTCTATCTTTCTAAATATTAGGCTCACAGCTTGCATTTTTCTTACTACCACGTTTCTTATTGAAATTCATCAGAGTTTAGAAAGGAAGCATCTTTTTCTTTTTTTCTCAAAGCCTAATTGAAAATAGATTTTTACTTTATAATACCTTAAAACATTTTTAAAGACATAATCAAACAGAAATTGTAATAGCTCAACTCATGTCCAATAATCTTTTTGTTAGACACTGATCCTGGTACAAATAAAACCTACTTTACTCCTTTATTCATTCATCCACTTAACTGATATTTATTCAACTCTAGCTATGAGCAACAGGCTTTTTAAGTGATGAAAATATAAAGGTGACCAAAAATGGCGTAGCCTTGCCGCTTAGCAAGAAAGAATAACATTCAACAGAGTGTCACACAAACAAAAAAAAATTTGAATAGGGTGAAAGATATGAAGGAGAGGGGCATGCTGATAAAGTATACATTAGGTGAAAATCACCTAAGTATGGAGGCTAGTGTAGGCTTTCCTGAGGAAGTGGCTATTGAACTAAGATCTGACAGAAAGTAAGATTCAACTAGATAAGGATTGAATGCAGTGGATGAGCAGGGGAAGAAAATTTCAGGCAAGCTAAGTAGCCTGGAATGTTCAAGATGGAACTGAAAAGAGGTCAGAATAGCTGGAGCATAGAGCATGAGGTGAGAGCATAATGCTAAATGAGACTTGTGAGGCAGATGAAGAACAGATGATCTAGGGTTTGTGGGCCAGGCTAAATTTCAGTCTTTGTCCTTAGAGCAATGAATATCAACATAATCTTTGTTGTTAGCTTTCACAACATTTGCAGGCTGACAGCATGAGTTTCTTGTGTTTTCATGTAATTAAGAATGTCTTTCCCTCATGTAATTCATGTCTGTATTCTAACAGGAACTTTAATATTATGCACAATAAAATAGAACAAAATAAACATAGAATTCTGCATGAAAAACATAAAACAAAGGAAAATATTTGGGTATGTCTTTTATTTAATAAACTAAATGTATTTAATGTTAATGAAAGGATGGTTCATGTTACATATATGAAGTCTTATTTCTTTTGGATAATATTTGAAGCATACTGATTAAGCACATATCTGAACATAACTATGACATACCTAAAAGAAACTCTAAGTGGCTGCAATGTTTTTCAAAATCACAGTTTATGAACTCACTGGAGTATGGTCATATCTTTTCTAATCTTGTAAGAAATATGAATTAAGCACACTGTTTTGGTTGGACCTCAGAGGAGTAATCACATAGTCACACACAAGCAAGTTTGAACCTGTTACAAACAGTATTTAGCAATGTATTTCTTATTTCTGAAATGCCAGCTTAGATACATAAAAATTATCAATATTTGTATTCAAAGAAAAGCAATAAAATTTATGATTAATGAATAGTCTAATGCTTCAAACTCATCCAGATACTTCTTTTAAGTCTGAGAGAAATGTGTCCTATTGAGAAGTATCAGATGAAATCCAGCTGTATTTTAATCTCATTTCAATCTATCATCACAGAACATATTGACTATTTTCTCCCTCAGACATGCAGCTGTCAACTATCCAACTATGGGCCTAGATTTACATTATAGTTTTATTTCCTACCTATTCATTTTCATCTAAAACACTTGTTCCATGAAACAGCTTTTGCTGTCTGAAAAAGGAAAACAGGATATGCGGCCTCATCAAACCTGTCAATGAATGTTCATGGGCACAGAAAATAATATTCGTTAAATTCAAGGGAATATATTGCTACCTGAAGAAGTGGTAAAATCACTGTACATCTATGTGCATTATTAATATCACATTTATCATTCCATAAAAAGATTTCCAGTGTGTGCCAATAGTTATAAGAATCCCTGCCCTTCCATCTCCCAACCCAAGAGCCACATTCAAATACCTGCAAAGTGTGTCTGCTCACTTGGAAAGTAGGTCAAGTTACAAAAGCCCCTGGATAGTTGTGTAGACTTTAAGATCTTTGGAAAACTTAACGAGGCTTTGTAATTAGTAACAGAGGGAGGATTTATTAGTGAAGATAGGCAAGAATGCAGTGGTAAATCCAAATACAATGACTCAAAAGAATAAAATAAAAATATTTCTTTCTCATAAAACAATTCTTGGTGATTGGTTAGGCTGATGGGACCATTCTCTTCTATGTGGTTTTGCAAGAATCCTAGTTCCTTCTGTCTCACAGCTCAACTATCCCATAGGATATCATTTGCAATAGATTCAGTCATTGGATTGAGAAAAAGACAGCATGGAAGAGACATATTGGTTTCTTAAAAGCCTTGGTTTAGAAGTAACATATGTCAGTTCCATTCACTTTCTACTGGGAGGGACTAATAATATAATTACCCATAACTGCAAGGGAACTGGAAAATATAGTTCTTGCCTAAGTATTCAGTTTTAAGCTACGACTCTATATTATGGATAGGAGAAAAGATTTTGGTAGGTAGCTTCTTTTCTCTGCCACAGAAGTGTTTCTCTTCAATTGTTCTGGACATAAGAGGGTATTTTGCTTGTTTGTTTTATCTTATTGCTTGTTCATTTTTCTGGCCACCTAGGTATATATGAAGTTCACACAGGCTAAGTGACTTATACGAGCAACTATAGCTAGGAATAAATCTACAAGAAACAAAAGTCAGCACAGAGCTCAGATAAACAGAGGAAGGAATTGTAACTCAATATTCCATATCCACCTAGAAAAATAATAGAACATGAATTTCTGTGAGTAAGGTGAGTGGGCCTTAGAGTTTGAGATTAAGGTGGCATTCCCAGTGATGATATAATAAAATATTTTTTATTATTTTACTGTACATTTATAAAAGCCCATTATATTACTGTGTACTAGGAATATTGTTCTATATTGTGAATATTCTGAGAAATTCCATGAAAAGGGATATGCCCCAAGAAATCATGCATGAAATGAGTTATCTTCAGAAAGTAAATGCAAAATTTAGGTTAACATTGTTGCAATAAAGTATGACTAAATAAGATGATTTTAAAATTAGAAATGTTAATGTCCACCTGCTCTACTCTTCTAATCTTTTTTCTGTCAGCAGATATACTCATTAAGTTCATAGTAGATTATTTTTGAACAATAAACACTTTTATTTCATCAGCTAAGAAGAGATGAAGGAGGGTTTATTTGCATCTCTGGACCAGATTTTCCTCAGATGGGCACCAGCAATGTGTACAAAGCCATCCGCTCAGCCACACTGGCCAGGCCTCAATACCAAAAACTTTTCCTGCTGAGCTTCATCCTTCAGAAAATCGATGATCTTGGTTATTATTTTCTTTTCATTCTATTTTTTATTCTGGATTTTTTTTCACTTTAAATAAAATTTTAAAATCTTATCTTCCTCAAAGTTCATCTTGGTCCCTTTCTGAAGGAGTGAAGCCAATGGTAAGAGGGATTCTGACATCTACAGGTACAGTGTGCTGTTGATTACCATGATGCAGATCATACCCATGGTTCTAGTTTTGTACTGCCTTTGGAACCCCAAGATACCCACTCCAGGACCACAGTACTTTAATATATCCCTTCCATGGACTGTGTGCAGAAAAGACCCAACTTATATTTTCTGGAAGGCATCTCAGCACATACCTCAGTTTCTTGTGGTGGAGCTTTCTCTTGCCTCCCTCTTATGGTACCTAGGACACGTCCATTCTTCAGTTCTGGATGAAAAGAGAAATTTGATTAATAATGAAAGCTGTCTTTACTGTCATATGTCTATAAACTTGCACTTACTTAGAGTAAACCTAAAAGTTCACTAAGACATTTGTATTTTCCTATAAAAATTGATTTCAGGATATCATGGTCTGCAAGCATCTTCCAGGAAAATTGAAGGATGTGCTGTTTTTAGGAATAAATGGGAAATGTTTAAATCATAGAGTACTCTATGTGTATTTATTGTCATTTAAATGGCAATATATGGAACATCAATCTACATATAAATTCAAATTTTTATTTATGATATTTTACCCTTCCATATAAACCAAAATAGTCTGTGGCTGTTATTTTTTCTTCAAGGTCCAGTAGACCTAAGTGGTGAAGAATGTGGTCATTCCAATAGCTCAAGTTCAAACCCAAGTTCTGCTACTTACCTTCTATAGAGTTTGGGCATATTACTTTTCTCTTTTTTTTCAGATTCCCTATCTGTAAAATGCAGGTAACGATAAAAATAGCACATGACCCTTGGATCAAGTGAAATTAAATGTATTCCTACAAGGAATCCAAAAGTTTGCCATAAACATAGTAAACTTTATATATTATTATTCTTTGTTTATTTGCCTAACATTTGTATTAAAGTCAAAAGTACATAAGGAATTGTCACATTTGCTTAAAAAGCAAGAATATAAAACTGGTGTATATTTATAAAAACAGACATTACCAATACATAGTAATAAAATGTTCTTTCAAATTATTGGAGATCAACTCAACTTCCAGGTAGCTTTTGAAAGTAAAACATTACTAACGCAGATATAAAAATCCATCACTTTTCATCTTTACAGTGTTCAAAAGATAGTACAATTACAGGTATATGTGGGATCTGAGGCAATTAAACCAAGGATGAGGTGAAGAAAAAATGGTCCCTGTAAATAAAATCTAAAATAGCCATTTTATACATAGTAACAAGCAAGTAGGTATAATTATAGTAATAATATAGTCTATTATCCAGGCTCTAAGATTTCACATTTAACTAAAATTTTCTCATTTCTTCCATATTCTAACATTCAGCACTACCAGCTTTCAGTTATAAGAACTTTTTAAGAAAGAAACTTCCATTTAAAGATGATTTTTCTCTAATTAAGTAGACATTTTTGTCAGCTTTGTCTTGTTTCGTGGCTGAATGTGTATGAGATTCCCAGGATCACTAGACTTCTGAGAACAGAAGCCACCATAAGACTACAAATAAAATGAACAGAAACAAAGGAACTCAGATGAAATAGGTAAAGTGCAAAAAAAAGATGGGAATTTATTTTAAAAGTAATAGTCTGAAAATAGAATAAAATCTAAGATGCTATAAAAAGGAAAAATCAGAAAATTAAAGGAGCTCTTAGGAATTAAAAGTAAGATAAATTTAAAAAATCAAAACTTCAGTATAAGGTAGGAAAGTAGAAGGATAAAGATAATGAAGTTCCCTTGCAAGTAAAAGACAAGTAAAAAAGAGAATAGCAGGAGAGAAAATATAAGAAAATTGAGAATCAATATAGGAATTCAAACATGCACCTTATAGAAATTCCATAAAGAAAAGAAAAACTAAAAAAAAGATATCACAGAAATAATGTAACAGTTATCCCAGCATAAATTTGCATAAATTTCTATATGCATAAGTGCTCAGCATAATGGATGCAAAAAGTCCTCAGTATGGCATATAGCTGTTAAATTAAAAGTAGGGAGGGAGAGAGAAAGAGAGAGAAAGCTTTAATAGTGAGAAAAAAACGCAGGAGGGGTGATCACAAAAATTTTTGAACATAAGAATCCTAACAGCAACATTGAAAGCTAAAAGAAAATGGAAAAAATGTCTCAAAATTTTGAGGGACAATTAATTTCAATCGTGTGTTATATACTTAAATAGTTCATCAACTTTGACAGTGGAATAAAGAAATTTTTAGATAAGCAAGTCGCCAAAAATTTCACTCCTCTGACCTCTTTTTTAGGATGGTGAAACCTACAAAAACCAGTACTTAAACCTCGGAAAAGGAAAATTTCAGATTCTGAAAACAAAGCATTTGACAAAGGAAAATGGTAAGGAGATTCATCAGAATGAGATTCAAGGGAACTGGAGCATCCTTGCGTGCATAGTTGGCCCAGATTTGAGCAAGAAAACAAAAGGCTCACAAGGAGGGGGAAAAACGTGCATGTAGTGAACAGAGTATGAGGAGGGTTTTTAGTTTAGAGTACTGTATTGAGAGGCTATTTGAAACTCTTGGACAGTGTGAAGAATTAGCAATAGGTACATAGAGAAATGAACATATAAATGAGAGGTAATTGATTCTAGAAAAATGAAAACATTATAGAACTGAGCAAATGTAAATGTAAATATAGTGAATCACTTGACTCCAAGTAAATGATATTTATTTGGTCATAATATTATAAATGTTAAATATCAATTTAGCCAAAAACTGCAATATATTAGGCAGAAGCAGGGGACAGTGTTGTATTTGAGCTGATTAAACCATAATAGCAAGTCAAGAGATTATGCTCAGCGATGTTAAATAAAATAGCAAGGCAAGCATTACCATTAAAAAGTGGAATACCAGATAAAAAAATAAAATAATAATCTAATACAAAAATAATATAATAATCAGGACTTCAGTGTAGGTGGATAGTTCACTTACATCTTATTAGGATCTTTTTACTTTTTAAACTTGGTGCACGTTATTAGTTTTAAAATATGTATATATTTAAGATCATGTACATTTCTCCTTTATATCTGGCTTAAATAAAAGCAGACCTCCCATTCCTCATTGGTTCCAAGAAGGGCACTGTCAAACTTGCTTGCTATTCTGAGTCTTAGTTAATTATCCCCTCTATGGAATATGGAATAAGTGAACACTAGCAGATTCTCCAACTGTGGCTAAGAAAGCATGCAGAGAGCCATTGCCTTGACAGGAGGGATAAAGAATGAAGGAAAATCACATCCAAGTTGTCAGGGACCTGAATTAGAACTGGAACAGATTTTTGAAGTGTGAGCCAAGGAGCTTCGTGGATTTTTAGCCTGGGGTTGACAGAGCAGAGTGGCCAGTTCCCACTTATTCCATCAGTGCTTTCTGCTTATGGGCAGAGGAGAAAAAAAGATTGAACTTTTGACTATGAGTATTTTCTAAAATATATCTTGAAGTTTATATACTTTAGCAAAGGTCAGAAAACTATACCCTGTTGGCCAAATCTCACCGTCTGCCCATTTGTGTATGGCAATTTACACTGTCAAATGGTTGGAAAAAAAATTCAGAAAAAGAATATTTTGTAATACATGAAAACTATTTGAAATTCAAAGTTTAATGTCCACAGTTAAAACTGTATTGGAACACGGCCATTTCCAACCATTCACATATTGCTTCTAGCTGTTTTTGAACTCCAGCACACTTTGAGCCCTCGCCCAAGAGACGGTAAGGCCCACAAGGTCTAAAATATTGACTATCTGACCCTTTACAAAAAATGTTTGCTGACCCCTGTACTAAAAGAACATATATCTCATTAAGATGTTTAACTTTTTGATCTCTTCCATACATATTCCATGAAAGAAAGCTGAGCAATTCTGATGAACAGTGAAGTTGCTGAATAAGTTATGAAAATTAGTTGCAACAAGGCTTCTTAGTTTAAGCTCTCATTGTCATTTGATAAGTCTAATCAATAATGGGCAGTTAGATCTCACCCAGAACCAAGTATCATAGTTAGATTTTGGAGATAGTTCAAGCTTCACTCTTTCTAGACCAAATTAGCTACCTAGGAACTGCAGATTTGTGTGAACTAGCAGATTTAGAGTGCTCTTGTGGGCTGTGGTAAGGATCTTTGGTACTTGAAGAGGAGAAATTTGAGAACCAAGGTTATAAAAACTACCACTTTGTCAGTGTGGATGTCCTGTGCAATTGGTCATTGTACAATTAACTAGTTTGTATTAGTGTCTTCCAAGTGGAGAAAGTGACTTATTCAATTGATGACTCCAAATACGCAAACAGTAATTTAATTGGGGAAGAACCCCAGGAAATAGCAAAAAGATGATGTGAGCCATAGATACTCTGAACTTCTCAGTTACTTTTCCCCTGTCATGTGGGGGTCATTTGAAAGCCAGGGAGTCAGATAAGCTAAACTGAAGCAACATTGTGACAAAGTCCTCTTGGAGAGGAGTGAGGCTCATGGTTGAAGTTTAAAATGACTATACAAGTTTCTTTTTTATGTTCAATAATTTTGAGTGGGTCTTGATAAGAATCCTTTCAGATCAGCCCAACCTTTCAGTAGTCATATCACATCTTTTCAAAATATTAGACTTATTCATAACTCTAGCAAGTGCCCGCTTTTTCTTCATAGACATGCAAAGAAATGGAGGAGAACCCACCAGGAAATAGTTGCAGTCCTGCAGACAAAGGATGTACACCAAAACAGAAGTGAGCATATTAGAGGATGGCTGCTTGACAATTGTTGCTGGAAGCCTGAGTAAACAGTCTGTAATCTGCCTCCTCCCATGAACATCTGCTAGATGTTTCAAAACTAAGTTGTTCCTCAATAAACCCCAGGTAGTGCCTAGAAGAGGATGACTCAAATGAAATAACTACACAGCTAGCATGGCCTCCAGCAATTAAGCACACGGATCCCAGGCCTTTCTCTCCACCACCTCATTCTGTAGTTATAAATCTGGAGACTATGCCACTTAGAAAACAAATCTTCATAAGGAAAATACATGGTGTTTGACAGGAAGACAAACACATATGCACACCCACACACATATTGGTTTGTTAATTCATTCAACAAATGTTTTTTTTAATACCACTATGTACAAGGTAACATAATAATTTAGAAGTGAAGGCACATCAGTTGGGTACTATTATAATTGGAGAGGTACTGTTGGAACAGATGAGGAAGAAAATCTTTAGGCATTTTTTATAATTGTGGACTCAGCCTCCTCCAAGGCTGTCAGCTCTGGAACCTACATTTCCTGAGTGTAACTATACAAATTATGAAGTAAGAGAAAATGGAATTCAAGGAAAAAATATAGTAAAATTTAAATAATAAAACTTTAAAATTCTAAAGATAAGAAGACAAAGATCTTAATAATTATATTTATAGAATTATGAGCAGAAATTAATGGGGCAGAGTTATGAAAATATCCCATAGCAGGCAAAAAAGAAGATGCATTTTATATTTGTAGGGTAAATAAAGTTAATACACTCACAAAAATTACAATGATTACATTTTTTCAGATTTCTGTATACTTGTTATTATGAATCACTTTGAT
The DNA here is from genome assembly GCF_028564815.1 of Eubalaena glacialis. Classification (NCBI taxonomy): domain Eukaryota; kingdom Metazoa; phylum Chordata; class Mammalia; order Artiodactyla; family Balaenidae; genus Eubalaena; species Eubalaena glacialis. The sequence goes on from NC_083719.1 coordinate 20,667,478, forward strand.
ATTTAAAGGACAGAGTTGGTTTATGTATGTTTAACATCATATTATATTCCTATCAGTAACTGTGAGTTTCAAACAATTTTACATACATCTATATATCTATGTATTGTTCCACCAATACTCACAACTTCACTGTAGTTTGCTCCTGAAATCATTTTAAAGAAATCTCACATGTACTTTTAATTTTAATTGAAATTTATCTGAAATAAGTATTGTAATGTCAGATTTTTAAGGTTTTTATTTGCCTAAATCTGTTGATGTTTTTCTTAATTTTAACTTTATAGAGTCCTTTAGTTTTTGATGTGGGATGTGTAGTCAAACTTATTTTTGGTCTCCTAAAGTGAGTCTTTTTCCTCTTAAGAGATAAGTTTATCCTATACAATGTAAAATGTGTTTGTTTGACTTTTTTTTATGTTTCATGTCTCTGAATATTTTCTATGTATTTCCCATGTTACTAAATCTTACTTTCACCTTTTATAACTTAAGAGTTATAAAGTCAGTTTTCTATTAAGAGAACTGACATATATAAATAAGTTATAATTGTTTTTTAACTTTCCATGTCCAGAAATAAACATTAATAATTGGCATTCTTAAGTGAAATAGGAACACATATTTCATATTCTTTCTTCTCCAACTCATCCAAAATCATTCTTTTTTGGGGGGGGGGGTCATAGTCTTGGGCTTTATTTTCAGTCCAAAAATGTTAATTAATTTTTTATTAAAAATTATTGTGTTGTGAAACCATAAAATTGTAGATTATTTAAAATTGATTTTATTTCTAAATTCATTGACTTCTCTAAGTTGTTTCACCATTTTATGTTTTCATTATTGAGATATATACCTACTTATTGACTGGCGTAACTTTCCCAATTGACTTTTTAGGAATCAAAGGTATTCCTAAATTTTTATGCCTGTTTTCTTCAGTCACAAATACGACTTGCCTTAATATATAATTAATTAATCTCAATCTTTCCTTCCTCAGAAATCTGCAGGCTCTGGTCCTTTGAGTTCTGCATTTAATACCTCCATTAGAAGGTTGAAGAAAGGCATGATTTTATGTTTTGCTTTACAGGTGACCAGGTTCTTCTGAAATGATCTCTGAATTTTTAAAGATTCTTTCTAAAGTTTAAGTTTGGTAACTTTACCAAGTTTATTTTTCTATCTATCTGTCTACCTATCTATCTATCATCTATCTATCTATCTACTATTTATCTAACTATATCTATCTACCTATTTATTTCTCTATCATCTATCTACCCTTTTTTCTCTTTGCTTTTTGTTTTTCTCAGAAGAAGTTTAATACTCATGGTTTCATTCAAATTAGAAAAGGTTCCTTAAAATTTTGATTTGCTGTTTTTGTTGTTATTTCTCTTGGTCAGGAACACCAATAATCTCTATGTTTTCCACTGGTTATGCTCCTTAATTATAATTTTGTTTTTATGACTTTAATTAATTTGTATTTTTTTCTCAAACCTTTGAAAGATATTTCTCAGACAGGTTCTCAATGTGATCTGTTTTGGTGGTTCAATTCTGGTCTTTGCTGTTCCTGATCAGGTTCACAAATTGTGAAATAGCATTCCCATCTTAATTCCTTTCATAAATTCTCTTTTCATTGCATTATATTACTTTATCACTCCTTGTTTGAAAGAGTGGTACTTTTTTTGAGAATTCCTGAGAGGATGAGTCATTTTAGCCTGCAATTTCATTTTATTTCTGTTGCAATATATCCAACACATGTTATTCATCTCTATAGTGTCTGACATTTCCCTTTTCCCATTTTTTTCTGCACTTGAAAAAGAATTATGTAAGATTCATTTTTTTGTCTGTGTGTTCTCTTCAGTTTACTTATCTTCGAAGAGACGCAGTTCTTTCTGGGCCTAATCTTTTATCAAAACTATTCTGAGTGGAATTGCATTTATTTTTCTCTGTATTTATATGGGCGATTTTTGATAATTCTCATACATATTGTGTGTGGTCTCAGGGCTGATATTTTATATACTGTATTCAGTACTTGGAATGTTTTAGAATTGGGGGAAGAGGAAATTAGGGTGAAAAGAAAATGAACACCCTGGAACACTGTATTCTAGAATATGTAAATTTTATGCAATTCATAAATTTTATGAAATTTGCATACTGTAGTTCCCTTAAGCCCAAGGCACACTCTGTCCAATTGTGACAGCACTCTGAATATGACCTAACCTTCATTAGCACTTTTTTAATGGAATTTATTTTCTCACAAGGCCTGCGTCCTTGGTCAGAAGTTATTACCTTTATGCTCTCCTATAGACTGCAGTTTACAGATGATGTGAACATCAACAGAGTTCCCTGCCCTATTTTTGTTCCTTAGAAACCAGCAAAAAACAATGTGGAATCAATTTCAAGACAACGAGGAAGTTAAATACCAGTCATTTCTAGTTAATTACTCATTATTCCATTTTCAATAAAATATCACACAACTTATAGGCATTATGAAAATGTTATCCTTTTGTTTTAGTGTTAAGATTTCTTTCTCCCTATTACAGGTAAAATATAATGTGAACCCACAATGTTAAATAGAAGAGAAGATTTCTGTATTTTCTCTAACTAGACATATGCTTCAAAGTAGGGGAATTATTTCCTTTTATAACATTATGACTTGCCCTTTCATGACATTACAGTATCTGTTTTAGAAATGATTGAACATGGAGATCCAATCATACATCAATCACTTTTTTATTTGAAGTAGTTTTAGTAGTCAGACATCTCTTCATTATATGGTATTAATGTAAAGAGCAAACAAACATTTTTAAAAAGAAAGCTATTTTAAGAAATTGGAAATCATGTTATCCTAGCAAATTTTTACAATAAAATGAAATTTTCCTATTTAAAAATTTAAGATCTTTTATCAGTTAATTTTTTACTTTTATTTCCAAAGAAAGGAAATGAACAATCATCAGAAATATGGAGTATAAAGGGGTTGCTGTTTTTACATGTAACTGGAATAAATAAATTTTGGACCATGGATGGGAAAGGCAATGATTAAATAAGCAAACTATAATTTTTGATAGAGAAGCATCCTCGGAAGAGTAATAGAATAGAGATTGAGAAGCTAGTGGAGTTTCAGAAAGGAAACCTCTGAGGAGGTCACATTTTATCTGAGTTTGTCAGTAGATATTTAGTAGATTCACATCTTTGGTACAGGAGTGTCTGTGAAATGTAGTCTTTAATATACAGACTTTGTAAATCATTGAATCATCACAGTCGAGCAAATTATAAATGTACATATCAAACTTAATTTTCTTAAGTTTCATAGCCATTTGCATTACCACTTATGAAGGAAAATAAATTTGGGAGCTCGACTGAACTATAAAAGGAGATATTTAAAATCAATCAATCACAATCTTACTGTTTAATTTTGCTAATTTTGCTAAGGGTAGTTCCCATGATAGTCTTAAAAGGGAGGGAGATACCTTTGGGTATTGGCATGTACCTTTATCTCCTAACCCCTTTACCCCTCCCTTCTTTCTACCTGAAGTTAAAGATGGATCAGCCATCATGTGACTAGGAAGAACAAGCATTTGCCAAGGCAGGCTAAGCAGAAAGATTTATATGTAAATCTGAAAATACAGAGATATTTTGTGGAAATAAAGTAAAATGAAGTTTGTTTTCAGAGGCAAAAACAAGAGAATATTCCTCTGGTATGGTGAGTAGAATAATAGCTCCCCAAGATGTCCAAGTTCTGATCCCCAGAACCTGTGAATACTACATTACATGGCTAAAGGACTTTGCAGATTTGATTGTTAGGATCTTTGAGATCATCTTGGATTAGCTGGGTGGGCCTAGTCTAATCACCTGGGACTTTCCTAGCGATAGACAGAAGGAGATCTGACTGTGGAAAAGTAATCAGAGATGCAACATTGCTGGCTGTGAAGGTGGAGGAAAAGGGCTATGAGTCAAGGAATCCAATTGACTTACAGAAGCTAGAAAAGACAAGAAACCTGATTCTCCCCTAGAGCCCTCAGAAAGGAATGCAATCATGCCGACACCTTTTTTTGACCCCACTAAGACCTGCGACTGACTTGTGCCTTAGAGAAGTGTAAGATAATAAATTTGTGCCATTAGAAGCCAGTAAGTGTGTGGCAATTTTTTACAGCAGCTACAGAAAGCTAATACACCTGGTAAAACTTCCAAATGAAGAGCAGATGCAGTACTTCTGCTCAAACACAAAGAGAACTAAAAAAAGAAAGCGTCATCGTGTAGGCATTCCAGACATATGCCATTTCCATCTCCTGCTCTGTCCTCCACTATATTCTCCAGGAGGTTTGGAGGTAAGAAATCTGATATTCACACTTGTTGGGAAAAGAAGAAAATGGCAAGGCTAAATTCCATGCAGATGATTTCAGGGGAGAGGGGACATCTAGCTCGATAGGATCAGATGACATATATTTCATAGGGCTCTTCTTGGGACTGTCATAAATAGGTAATAGTTGGCTTATCTTGGAAGAAGAGACACATCCATGCAGTGAAATTGTTATAAACATTTGGCGCTGTGTTCCAGCACCTGCTCTTCTCTTCCATAAGATTTGTTACACAGCTGCAAAGATAGCTCATCTCCAGGCCTCATTCCTCCAAGGTAGGAAGCGAGATATGAGCCATGTTTTTCATGTCCATTTTGACAGGATGGTGTTTATTATGGCTTGTTCCCTACTGCTGATAACAGTAGAGTATCCTGCCCGCACTCTCTGCAGCTTGGGCCTGCTTCTAACCCATACTCCACCAAGCCACAAGATAGATGGATGTAGTGTGCTTCGAATTCTGGGCCACATCCTAATACTTTGCACTTTCATTTGTTATAGAAAAATTATGGGTTGATCTGAAATCCTTTTTATTTCATTTTTCTTATATTATATTGCAAATAGCAGATGCTGTTTAATGTTTATAATATAATAAATTTCTGAGTTTCCTTGTAAATAATATTTCCTTCTTTTTGCTTCTCTTTTGAAGTGAGTTGCAGGTAAGGGGATTTTTAAGAATGATTTTTAAAACCACCATCTTTTCCAGAAATTCAAGCAAGCTTGTCAAATTGTGCCTATAATAGAAAAAGCAATTCCTTCTGTACTGACAGTCGTGACTTCCCAAATTATCCGAACCTCTCACCAGTTCTGTAGGGAAAGGTGAAAATATCTGGACCAATGGATATTCAGAAATCATTAAGGAATATGTAACTGGGTCAACATGATAACCACGGTGAACAAAAATTTAGGTGGGAAAATAAAATGTGAAGGACAATGAAATGACACAAATGTCACATGTCTTTTTTATGATGTATCTAAAAGGTTGACCAAGATTCAGATGACCTCTTATATGCATAATTACATAATCAAAATTAAATTTTTGTTATTTTCATGCTTCCTAACATTTTACTTTTAGTCACACTAAAAGCATGTAAGTTAATAAATTTTAGATATTTTGTAAATGTAAAAAGTACTCTAAAACATTATGCTGGGAATAAGATTATGCTGCATGTGCCTATAGATAAATATGAAGCATCGCCTGTACTATACCTTGCAAAGCTTCTGAAATGGATGTTATCATTGCCCCTGACACAAGCAACTTAATAAAATTCCAATATAGGTTCAAGTGAAATAAACATTGTACAAAAAAAAAAAAGAAAAAAAGAAAAAAAGAACTGTCTAAAACAATAGCTGCATTTCTAAAAACAGAAGATTATTGTCATCAGGTTTCACTGGTGATTAACGCTGAACAAGTTGTGGGGAGCATGTCTGTTTCAAATCCCACCCTGGTGTAGAGAATTTGACACCAGATGGTTTCATACTAACAAGGAATTTACAATTTGTGGGTTAATTGTTTCATTATAAAAGTACACTAGTGAAGTAAATAAGAAATACATTTCCATGGCATACAGCTAAAGACACAACTGGAGAATAAAAGCTTCAGTAATGGCTGACATGTGAGGGAAAAGGCACTGCACTGTTTTATTTAAATAACTGCTTTTTGCTTTTGTTATTTTCCTCTTTGGATTTTTTTTCAAATTATAATCACTACCACCATAATTTAAATACATATAAAATATTAATAAAATAATGCACTATTTTATTAAACTTACCCTCTTCCCCATTTTAAGTCTCATCAATTTTACTTTTTGACATGTATTGAACAGTTATCCTGTGTTGTGCCTATTTGACGACACCGTAAATATTAGGCATTGCATTTGACGACGATGACAGAGACGAGAATCTGACTTCAAGTATTTTAAAAACATGCTGAAGATTTTTGTTATAATTACTTTTTATAAAAAAGTGCATAAATTACAGGAAGTAGAACCCTTAATGAAAGGCTAGGAGAGACTTTCTCGAATTTGTTTTGTTTCAGGACACTTCTGTACTCTTAAAATTTGTTGAGGACCACAAATAATTTTGTATTATGGTTTGTAGCTTAATATTTAGTGCATGAGAAATTAACACAGAGATTTAAAAATATTGATCGATTCATTTTTAAAAAGCAACATTAACACAATATATACTAACCTAAATAACATAACTTGCAAAGGCCACTGTTTAATAAAATTAATCATTTTTTTGCTGCTTCAACAATAACAATTCTTTTCTCCCTCTGATTGTGTGGAGGTGAATAAGACTGGTAGTACAATTTGGTCTTCACTACTTGGTTTGTATGAAGGCACTAGCAGTTTTACCCACTATTGCTTCTGCACTATGAAACAAAATGTCAGAACAGTAAATAAAGCAAATACCAGTGTAGTATCATTGTGGAAATAGTTTTACCTCAAAGATCTCCTGAAAGCATCTTGGGCACGCCAAGTGTACTTGGTCCAACTCTTGAGAACTGTTGTGCTACAGGAAATGAGATCTGAGCTCTAGCCTTGGTTCCATGTTCTATTTCCCAAGGTTATTGGGAAAATAAAATGTGAAGTTAACTAATGTTATATTAATTGCAAATGATTATATAAATGCAAGTTAGCAGTGGTGGTAGTAATAATACTGATTAGTTATTATGGATGACTGTATTGACTTGACACATGAAAGTTCTCTGTATTATGATTGTAATAAAATCTTAAAACTAATTGGTTTTGGTAAATGTGCCAGATTTCCATTACAGTTTCTATTTTTTCAATAAATTTGGAACACCTTATCATGTTTTGGAATTATGCAAGCATATGAGCACTTTCTCCTCAAAGGAGACCCCCAAAATGTTCTTCTACTGCTTCCTTTGCATGCTGGTCACAGGCACATGATCTAGGTTTAACCAATCAGATTTACTCAGGTAAAGATTTAGTTCAAACTTGAGCTTCTTGGGGAAGGCACCTCCATGTTAATCAACTTCGTCAACAAAGGTAACTGTAGAAGCTTGTGGATCATGAAGAACTCATTGGTCGCATCATGAGGTTCCTGAAGAAGCAGCAGTGGTGTGAATGCTGACAGCATCACAGATTGCAAATCAAGTTAAAATCCTGGTAGCAGTACACCCCGCGGACCTGTGGTGGTCCTGGTTGCGGTGGTGATTTCTTCAAGCAGATCTGCCTGTGGTTCTCGACATTGTTTCTGAACGTTTACACTTAAACATTTTCTGGCAGTCATTCCGAAGATATTTTGAACTCCCCAATATTCTTTTAAATTATTTTATACTTAATTATCTAAAATCAAATTCCTCTTTCAACAAAGTATCCTGTCTGAAACATAATGCTTTGTGTTGGGTCATTCTTGTATTAGCTGTACTCTGAGAAACATTTCACACAAAATGTCTCTTTAGTGATAATAAAACCTTATAATCAACACAAAGAAATGCTCATATCTTACTACTTTCTGTGGCCAAGTTTCATGGGCCCAAGTCATAAAAAATAAAATTGCTTTCAAGGTATATTATTTTTTAAGTTGTATTAAATACAGCATGCTTGCTTCATTTGATACTTTGATCTTATCTGTCAAGAGACTCTCCTAAGCCTCAATGTAATATTTAAATGTACGTTGGATAAAATGCATTTCATAGTTGAGGTTTGCCTGGTCTCATAGGAGGAATTCTGCTTAAAATTTAAAGGCTGATGGGAACTCCATGAAAGCTACAGGAACTCCTGTGGTTTATTTGTTTGCTGATTTAGGAGTTTTCAAAAAAATGAAAATATATAAATAATTGATAAATAGTACTACAGTTTGTGCCAGGCATCGGCTTGCTGTACTTAGAAGGTATTTATTGGACAGAGACTGACAAGCGCTTCATTAAAGAAAGTCTCCTCAGTACTCAGAGATTATTGTTCAAAGGTATGAGCCTGCAGTTTTAATCAGGTTGAGCCTTGTTCTTTTTAAATTCTCTTTGTGCATAGCATTTATTAATTCATTTTTTATTGATCTAACAAATTGCATTAGAGCACTTTCTATGTGTCTGAAATCAGAGTCCTTGTTATTTTGGAAACTGTGGGAAAGAGGTTCCCACTCCCACTTATTGAATTGCTAAATCTTCCCTCTCATTCCTTTCCAATTTCCTGTCTTTGGGGAAATCGGAGGGTGCTTTGAAGTATAATTTTGAACCAGTGTCAAGTTTTGTTAAGAGCATCTTTGTTCTAATCACATGTTGTTTTTTGGGGGTAGGAGTAATAAAATAGTTTGGAATTAAAGTGAGTGGGCTTAAATCTCACACACAGTTCATAGATATTCCTTCACTACATTCATAAAGTTGTATCAATAAGAGGCAGTATGAAATAAAAAAATAATTGAATAAGGTCTTGAGAGCTGAAGTTATATAAGTATTAATTATTTTTATTACTAGTAAATTCCTTTGAGGGATTGTTATTTAAATAAAATAGCAAAGTTGCAATGATACATTCTAAATCCACCAGTGATGAAGCTTATTTGTCAGAGTATGTGCCTTACTGGAACTCTGGACAGGATTTTGAGCCTCATTTTACCTAGTATAAGAAAGAAAACTCTGTAACTCCTTAAAAGTACAACCAAAAAAGAGGGATTTTCTCTACTTTCTTCCTGTGTGTGTGTGTGTGTGTGTGTGTCTGTCACCTGTGTGAAAGATGACAGAAGCAGATAAAGCTACTGGAGTTTTCTAAAAATAAAATGTACTGCAGAAAAGCTCTGTGATTTTACTGGGAGTGCCAAAATATCAGTGCATCAGTAGGCAAGGGGATAAAAAGGGTATAAAAATTTCATTTCCTTAAACTCCACACTTTCCTGGAACAATGTAAAGAAGAGAGCAGTACTGCCAAATAAGACCTAAACTTGAAATGCCAAAGTCTCTCGAAAGCAGTTTCTCAAAGATGATATTTTAGGGCGAAAGATTGGCAAACCTTCACTTCCTAGTGTTTCTTTATCTTATTTATGTGACTGCTAAAGCTGAAAATAATAATTTGGAAATTGGATTCAAACATAAGAAAGTAGGGTATTTTAATTTGAAATATCAGACCCAAGTCACCTTGTGTTTTTCTCCTTAAACCTGCTTTTAGGCATCTGTCAGTTTATACATTCTAATTCAAACCTGTTCCTCTATACAGTCATCATCAGCTCAGCAGAACAACTCCCTCTTTATCACAGGAATTCCAGGAGCATTTATTTGTGGCAATTCTCACATGGCTGCTTTATAGAGCCCTGAATAACTAGAATAACGGTTTGGAGTCTAGGCCTCGCTTTGTCAGGAAGAATTAGCAGAATGCTGGACAGCTCTTTACAGAATTTAATCTGAGATAAAGAATGTGACCAATAATTAGAACTTAAATCCTTTCCAACACGTTCTCTTTCTTGATATTACATTTAACTCAATAGCTGTACCTTGTGGCTCTTCTTCAACCTCACTATTTAGTCTCATCCAGCTATTGTATCCTCCATCTCAGTGCTTCCTAGTCTTTTTCTTTAGGAGTCAGGGAATTATGTGCCTGATCAGGCAGGTTTCCCCTGGAGAAAGACTACTGCCATTGGAGAAAGATATGTCAGTGGTAACTTGCAACAGCTATGATACATTGGTCAAGTAACTCGAATTCTTCATGCCGACGTGATCTGCAGATCAAAGCTTTCACTAAATCATGAGAGTGTGGTGCATGTGTGTGTGTGTTTCTGTGTATACATATATAACATAAATATAAAAATTTGCATGTAAAAATTCCATAATGTACACATAATATACACAATTTTATGTATGTATACATAAAATTTTAATTTTATGGGTTCTAGGGCACACAATAACCATGTGTGTAAAGTTTAATTAATTTCCAAATAATTAAAAATGGTTTTCATATTTGTGGTATTAATTGTTCACTACCCCCGAATCTCTCATGTTTGACAGTTAGATGAGCCATCCCCTTCTGATACACACCCTAAGAAAAACTTCTCATAGTGTTTGACACTGCACTGTAATACTTGGTTCACTGTCTGCCTTCCCACTAGATATAGAGTTTTGAGGTCAGAGTCTACATCATTTATTTCTATTGTCTTGCAACTAGAATTTAACCTGATATATATACAGATGCCAAAGTTTAATAAAAGTAATGATTTTGCTATACATTTTGCTTAGGTATTAGTTTGCTAATTATAGCAATGAGAGAAAGAGAGACAAAGAGAGAGAGAGAACAAACAAATCCCTCTAGAGATTTATTTTGAAATAAAATTTTGACTTATTATTAAGGTTTTCCCGGTATTTGTCTTTTATTTAGGGTATCATCAGAATTTTTTTTTTACTGAAAGGAGATAATCTGTGATATGTGTTTACCCTGTACAACATTTAGTAGAGTCAGCAGGAATCAGGCATATGAGACCTCACACTGAGACTTTATCATTTCTTTTTCTCACTCAAGGGGGAGTTCAAATAAGACAGGCTACCTTTGTGGACATTTAATCATCAGTCACACTTCCTTTACATTTTCAGAATAAAACCAATTCTGTTAAATAATTTTTATCCCAATTATAAAACTCAACTGACCCTGCTCAACATAAATTATGAGTATCTCTAACTGTGGAAATCTCCAAAAATAGGTTCACCATTGCTTTCCCTCTCTACCTCCAGTTATTCTGTTTCCAGTTGCCTTCTGAACATCCCTGTGAATTTTTACATTTGAACAACTAATTGTACATATTTTAAAAAGAAAAAAACCTTCCCTCCCAGATCAGCTATGTTTCTTCTCTTTTATCCATGCGTCTTAATGCCAACTCTGTTCTCTTCACTCCACATGTTCCCCTCCCAAGCCCCACATCAATTGTTCTGGCTTAAGGCCATCTCTGAGTGACCTTTACTTCTCTTTGTCTTGATCACCCCTCTCTAGGCCAACAGTTGCCAGGTACCTCCTTTCTGGATAAAAATCATTATAATTACTTTTCTCTTCATTACCTCTGCCAGTGTTCTTGCACAAGATCTAATTATATTCTTAAAATATTGAATTAATATATGTTAATTCTGAAGAAATTAGTCATTTTACTTTAAAAATTCATTGCAGTGAAAGGCTTGCCTTTTCTAATATATAGTTATAATTAACATCTAGAATTTTATTGTTATACCTGAACACTCCTCCATTTTTGAGTTCTCTATGTTTTAAAAATAACAATATTAATAACTTGAGTATCAACATTATTAATGCCATCATGATTGACTGTAAAATGCCTTTAGACCCATTTTTTTTTCCTTTTCTATTTTATCAGCAGAAATTGTACAAATAAAATCCTGAATGAACCTCAACATGTATAAGAGATGAAGCCCTGAAAAATGGAGTAGAAGATACAGAGACTGCACTGCTATGATCTCCCTCCCTTGTTCCACAGGAAGGTGCCTACTGAGGGACCACCATAAAACATTCGGGCTCCGAGGAATACGTTTCAGAAACTGTTGTAAAAAACTGACATTTCACTAAAAGAGTTTTGGGTAACCTATAAAACTATTTAGAGATTACGTAGAAACTATTTGGAAACTAGCTAAAACAGTCAATTGTTATTTGTAGCAGTTAAGTTCTATAAATTACCCACAAACACTGAATTGGCAAATACTGAACCATTGCTCCTAGGGGAAATACAAGCTTGGTTCCTGTGAGCATCTGGTCACAATATTTTCATCAACCAGTCAAACATAACCTTATTTCATGTGTGCTTCTGTTCAAAGACAACTTTTTAAATACACAGTTGACACTTGAACAACATGGATTTGAACTGTGTGGGTCCATTTATATGCACAGTTTTTTTTCAATAGTAAACACTACAGTAATTGGCTTTTGAAATAGTAAATACTACTACTGTAAATACTACTATTTACTATTGTAAATCCTATATGATCTATGGTTGGTTGAGTCCTTGGATACAGAACCATGGATTTGGAGGGTCAACTAAAAGTTATATGTGGATTTTTTACTGCACTGAGTGTGGGTGTTTCTAGCCTCTGCTTTGGTCAAGGGTCAGCCATATATTGTTGGCTCATTAACACTGAACTCACAGCCAACAGCACTTTAACTCAGGGCTGAACAAATCTTATTTAACACATGCATTTTCTTTGTAAGGAACATCACAGCATTTTCAAGCTTTAGAACACTAGTTAGCACATCAGCTCTATGCTTGGGGGGACATTTTATACAACGAAATCACCTAAAAAAAGTACAAAGATGAAAAAAATGTAAATGTCGCTCAAAATAGACCATGAAAAGGACCCTTATTTACTATGAGAGCTAACAAAAGAAGGCAGAGGCTCATTTTGTTCAACTTCAACAGGGACTCAAATTTTTCACTGATATTGTGCATGTTCTCAAATGATGGAGAAAGAACCATGATTACTGATTTGGGGGTTCCAAATATATTTTGGTGAGTAGGCAAATTTGTAAATACAAATTCATGAATAATAAAGATAGACTGTAGTCAATTTCTTGTAACAGGAATGAAAGACAACATAATCGATGCTGACATATCTTCAACGTGACTCCACCTTAATGAATATTATCCAGCTCCTTAAGAGGATGCAAAGATAGCCATTTGCAGAGGAAGTAGAAAAAAATTTCTTGCATGCTCTCACTAGCATTACCTTGAAGTTTTTCCTTTAACTAATATTGTTTAACAACATAGAATTAAATATGTTTTTTGAAAAAAATGAGAAATACAAAAAATTAATTCATGATAACCTGTAATCCAGAAATTAGAAAAATCAATGATAGAAACTTTATTCTACTTGCTAATTTAAGGCTATTATAAAATTTGGATAATTTTTTTTTCACCAAACTTCATGAACAGAACAACTTTCCAAAACATAAGAACTTTAAAACAGAATTTTTGGTAGCTACACTGTATTGCCTAATATGAATAAACATTATATTTAACTAGTCAACTACTTGTGGATATTTAAATGCTTCCTATGTTTTGCTGTTTCAAAGGGCTGTGATGAGCAATCTTGAAGCCAGATGTTTACTGTATTTTGTCTCTAGGATGCAGTCCTACAGGTAGAATTCATGCTATATCAATCAAGCTCCCATCAGTAAAACAAAATTCATGCCAAGTGTTTCTATTACAAATCTACTTTCAATAACCTATTTGAAAGACAAATGGAGGGAGATCAACTCGGGTGCTTTGCGATGACCTAAAGGGGTGGGATAGGGAGGGTGGGAGGGAGGGAGGCTCAAGAGGCAGGGGAAATGGGGATATATGTATGTATATGGCTGATTCACTTTGTTGTACAACAGAAATTAACACAGCATTGTGAAGCAATTATACTCTAATAAAGATGTATAAAAAAAAAAGACAAATCGAACAGTGAAGCAACTCAGAAATTAGCAACATCTTGAAGCTGCTACCCACCAGAGTTTAAAGGATAAAAGAAGAGATAGTATGGCTGCCACCCAAGAACTGAGGCTGGCTGCTGGGTACCAGTTAGAATCACCACCTGACCAACACAATGGTGATCTGAAGCCACAGATATTTTCAGCCAGATACACTTGCTACTCTCTTTGTCTGCCTGCAATCTCCCATCAATGTTTCTCTTTGGTTCAACCTCCCTGAGTGAAGTCAGGGAAGAATGAGGGACTAGATTGACCAGAAAACAGGTGAGTGACTTCACACCGCTTCAAAAGTTTTGAAAAACCTGAAGGATTTTTATATTATGCATTTAATCTTATTACAGAATTACTCAAATGAATAGTTAAACCAATTCATAAAATCCCTTAAGTAGTGTAAGAGAGTCCATTGCTCCATACACTTACATTAATTGTAAATATTACTTTGTGATTTAATTTCCAAATTGGTGGACAAAAAGCCAATCTCATTTTTATTTTCATATTTGTTTGTGATTACTATTGTAGTTTAATACTTTCTCTAATTTTTTTAGACTATTATCTCTCCTAGTAAAGTCTTTCTAGTTATCTTCATATGGGCCCTGAAAATTATTGTTAAATTTGTTCTTAGATTGCTGTTATGAGTAGGAAATTGCATTTCATTTCTATTTTCTAGAGACTTATTATTTTTAATTATATTTTTAATTTGAAGAACATCAGACCTTCATAAAATTTGCAAAAATATTTCAAATAGCTTTTATAATTCCTTTACCTAAGTTCACATATTTTTCCTATATTTCACCTATACTTTGCACATTTACTTTATTATTTTTTTCTGAAAAAATTAGCAAGTAATTTGCAGAGATCAGGCACTGTTTTCTTGAATTCTTGTGCATGCTTTTCCTAATAATAAGGACATTCTGATACATAGCTGCAGAACAATGATCAAATTCAGGAAATTTAACATTGTTTAAAACTATCCAGATTAAAATCATGCTCATTTTAAAATACTGTCTTTTATAGCACCCCATTTTTTTCCATTCAGAATCATGCATTTTATTTGGTTGGAATGTCCTTCAAGACAACAATGTTTGTGAAGTGGAGAGGCCACTGCTTTGTAATATATCCCTCAATTTCTCTTTATCTCATTTCTCATGATTATAATTTCATTTTATTTTAATTTTGCAGCATGCTCAAACATACAGGAATATTTAATGATAGTATAAAGAACTTCTTTCCTGAACTATTAGAGAATAAATTATCCACATGATGCCCTATTACCACCCAATACTTGAGTGTGGAGTTTTCATAACAAAGATATTCTCCTATAGAACCACAATACAGAAATCAAAATCAGTAAATTAATATTAATACATCTCTACCATCTAATCTTCAGAATATATTCATTTTTTGCTAATTGTGATTACAGAAACAGATCCAGTTCAGAATACTGTGTTGCATTTTATTGTTTGTTTGTTTTATTCTCTATCTGAAATAATTCCTCAATCTTTCTTTGACTTTCAGGACCTTGACATTTTCAAGGGTTAATGGTCAAATATTTCACATAATGTCCTTCATTTGGATTTTTCTGATGTTCTTATGATTAAATACAGCAGAAGTGGTGATGGTGTGTTTTCTTTGTGTTCTATCAGGTGGCACATCAAATATGACCCATATCTGGTGATGGGCACTTTGACTACGTGATTAGGGAGGTGTTAGGTTTCTATACTATGTAAATATCAAATATCACTTTATTCATTAATTTATTTATATTAGTGTGGGCTCATGGATTCCCATTTATCAACAGATTATAATTGGTAACTATTATTAGTTATTTTGCTGCCCATTTTCTCCCAGATTTGGCTGACAGTGGGAACACCTTTATGTTAGCTTCTGTGCCTTTTTGATTTGCTCCCGTCATTCTCATCTAACCCCTGAAGACCTTCAGAGCAAAAATTGAAAACACAAGTTAGAAAAGGAAATAGCCTCATTACCTGAAATCCTGAAATACAACACCTGGCAGAACATTTTGAAAGGCCTTTAGGAAAAAAAAAAAAGACACAACCCAAACCCAAAGTAAACTATGACTCTGAAGATCAAACATTCAGGTGGCCCACTTCCTATCCACCTGTTGGCAATGGTACTTGTAGAAACTATAAGGGACACTGTAAAAAAAACTTAGTCCCATTTTACAAAAGGAAAATCAAGACACAGGAAAAGCCATTAATTCAGATCAAGGAAAGTTCTCCAAGGAAGGAAAAAGCATCCAATATCAAACTTTATCCTTGAACACTCAAGGTGAATTAACTAAATGTAGAAAGTCAATCCCATTAATTCCTAGAGGATATGAGCACTACTCTTTCTACATTAATCAACTTTAATCAACTTCTTCCTAAGAGTACACATACCATACAGGAGGTAGGTATTTCAAATAACCCACAGATTTTTATCTATCTCCAAGACCTTAACTTTAAATCTTGGTCATTAACTGAAAAAAAAAAAAAAAAAAAGTCCTCCTGTTCTGTTATTCCACCCCTGCAAACTTAATGAGGAAAGACTTTGTAAATGGAGTTGCAGTGTTAAATGCATATTAGGGAGAAATTTTTTTCAAAATTCCAAAGGACACCTCTAAACATGATTAAGTTGTGTATGCTCTGATGTATACCTTAGCCTTCTCCATTATATTTGATGCAAACTCCAGATAAAGATTTAATACCATACCCGACACTCTATGGGCTAAAAATCCCATTGACTTAGGAAAAATAATTGGAGCAGAACATTTTAATGTTCAGACTTATTCTACCAAACCATTACACAAAATTTCCCAATATCCCTTAAAGCCAGAAGCAAAAGAAGAACTCAAACCTATAGTTGGCGGGTTTATATCTAAAGACTTTCTAACACTCTGCACAGACCCATATAACCTCTCCCATCCTACCAGTAAAGAAATCAAATGGACAAAGATATATATAAATTTGTTCAAGACCTCTGAGTCATCAACAAAATTGCTATCCCTCATGTCACAGTAGAATCTAACCCAAATCCATCCTGTCATCAACTCTTCCTGGGGATTCACTATACTGGATCTTTGACCTTTCTTCAATGTGACTCAAATTAGGACAGTCAACATGTTTTGCCTTCACCTGGGGAGGATAGAAATATACCTGAACAGTCATGCTTCCAGGAATTCACTGAAGCCCTCTCTTATTTTTCCAAGATCCTCAATCAAGATTTAAAAGATTTAAATTATATTTTTGATTGAGTTCTGATTTTACATATATACACATACATATATACATATATATATATATATATATATATACACATATACACATAAAATCTCCTACTTTATTTAGAAACAAAGTGACCTGAAAAATCATTTACTTGCCCTGAGCCTTGGAAGAAAGTTACATAAATCACAATTTTGCTGAAACAGTTTATTATTTAGGAAATTATCTACCTAAAGAAAGAAGACTAATCTCTCCTGTTAATTTAAATACTATCCAAACTTATTAGAGACTCCTCACAAAATGACATTTGACAGGATTTCTAAGTTTAACTGAGTATTTCAGACAATGGGTATCAAATTTTTCTGAGATTGGGGCACTTCTTTATGAAATGACTAAGTCCTTAGTAAGAATTTCCTGGGAGCCCAAACATGGCTTACCCTCTCATATGGGAGCCCAAACATGGCCCAGTTCACTCTCTCAGGGACACATCATATATCCTCTTATGAATTAATAACTGGAAGACCCATGTGTTTAGGGATTTCACTTCCAATACTAGACTCTGCCCTGCTGAATGCAGACATGGTAAAAAATTGCAAGTGACTTATATACTATTCCCAGTTATATCACCAACAGGTTGCCTTCCCACATACTCTTAAGTACTTATGATGAAGTACTTTGAAGATCATGATCTTCAAAGAGGAGATTTTGTTTATTTGAAGAAACATCCAAGAAAATCTGATGGAACCTCATTAGAAGGTACTTTATCAGGTACCGTTAACAGATAGAGCAATGAATTTCCGAGGAGCCAATCCTTGGGTTCATATTTCACAATTAATGAAGCAATTCAGAATTCCATGCAATAGAAAGGCCAATCTAATAGGTGACCTCAAACTTAAGATTCTCAGGGATCCTCTAAAAGCAGCCAATCTTTAGAAGTAGATAACTGACCCAAGACTTGGAAAAAGCTGTTGACCTTGGATAGTAGACAGACTCTATCAAAGACACAAGACGAAAAATTCTATCTAATTCCTGTTTTTGTTTTTCATCTGCTTTCTTATGATCACTCTTCTCTATATTTTCTATAGCCCTTGATATTTGTCCACTCCTAACATCCTTTTCCTCCTTTCTTCCCTCTTTAATAATTAGGTCAGAAAATGCCCCTTCTAGTAGCATCGTTAGACTTCCCAAAGAGTAGTCACTGTCTTCATCTTACTCACTGCTTTATATGCTATCCATAGTTATACCTCCATGATAAAAACCTCTGCACTTCCAGTCCTATCAAACAAGACTATAGGAAACTACAGCCAACGGTGGTCCCACTTGCACCTCCATGGACAAATGATCTCAAACAAATTATCCCTTGATATCTCTAGTATCTCCCTCTTCCAGAAAAAAGAACAAATCATTACAATCTGTTGATCAGAATCCAAGTAATTCTAAATTTTAATTCAACAACTTTCATAGGATGATGGATAAATTACCTTCTATCTGGAAGAAACTATTCGAGATCCAAATATGTAACACTGCTAATCTAAAGTCCTGGATCAAACCTTGTGTATTAACTCCTTTTTCCTGGATTCCCATGTGCCCCTGCCAGAAACTACTTCCTTTGCAGTCAGGCTGCAGAGTCTTGTTTGCCTCAGCATAACACCTAATACACTTTAGGAATAGTATTTGAGACCCTTCTGTGTATAGAGACACAAATTTTATAAATCACCTATACTGGAAATTCTGACTCACAAGATAGCTCCAAAATGAGTCCACTCTTGATTATTCAGGTACAAAACTTGGAGGAATTATTGACTCATTATTTATACAAATAATAAGAGAAGTGTTTCCAAGGATAGATTATAAGACACTTGTCACTAACTCCGGCAGAAGTTATTACTGACACCACCTCTTTCTTGGATGGAATACAAATCAGTATCATGGCCACAAGTAGTGACAGACAATGCATTCCTCTAGATATCTGTTGGCTAGGCATGATGATATCCACGCAATTGCTAATAATTCTTACATCAGTGAAACAAGCATGTTAGAAAAGGGTATACATTGCCTTAAGGAAAAAGCTATTTGACCCTCTTAAGTTTTATACTCAGGGCCTATGTAACATATAGTCTTGGCCTGGATTGGGCAACTGGGCTCCTCTTTCCAAACTATCTTACAGATTCCTACAATGGTGTCTCCTTCTCTTAAATCAGTTTCTGATTCACCTCACTGAGCTGCCTCCCCAATTCTGCTTGAACTTCTAGATCCTATTCCAGGTGCTTGCTTACCTGTGGGCATTCTTCTAATCAACCTTGGGCCTCAAACAGCTAGCTCCAGGCTGCTGTGGCCTTTCTCTACACCTGACTTAATCCTATGTAGAGGCTTAAGAACTGAATTTTTCAGAAGGAAAGGGAAGTAAAAAGAAGAAAGTGACTAAAGAAGAGGAGATGGAAGATCCAAGTTATTCGTTTATACTAAGAATGTGTAATACTGTGTGATACTGTGACCTTCCCGTTCCCAGACGCTGATAAATCTTAGGGACATGGGGAGTTCACTTTCTTTTATAGTCCAGTCACCAGCTTTCTGAGCCTCAAGAAATGTCTCTACACCTATAAACCTGACCCTAGTTTATTTTGCAGGGTGTTTCATCACTCTGTGAGTACCCAGAATTCCTCAGAAGAATTTCTTTATGCTTCCTTGCCCTATCTCCTTCCAGCCTAAGCAAACTAAATGTCTGGAATGCTCAGCTCTCCATTTTTCTCAGGGACTTTTGTAGCTGAAAACCCAAACTGCCCCAGATAGAGGTTTCTCAGGTCTCCTGATGTGCCCCTAGTCTTTGGCCTACTATCCATGTTCTCAATGAAGGACCAGAGGAAAGAGTAGGTGGATAAGGGGACATTCACTCTGTTGCTGGGGCCTCTCAGAAATTTAATCTACCCCATCAGCCTTTATACAGTCACATCACATGTCACCATTACATTTTATGGTAGGCATGACTAGTTTCTCTGTACTACCAAATATAGTAGAGTCCTCCTCCTCCTGTAGCTCTACCAAGAAAGAATCTTCTTACTCTCTCTGTGGTCTCCTCTCTCTTATGAAGAGTTTGTCACTTGATAGAATTTAATTTATTTATGTTTCTTTGCATCTTCAGTTCTTTGACATGTGAAAAACATATTATTTTCCACCTCATTGGATTTGTATTGGTGATTAGAATTAGAGCAACAACCTCTTATATCTTCTATAGCCTGCATAGGTAGAAAAGGAAGTTCTCATTATGTTTTTCTTGACTATAAATGGATTTGTAACTGGTTGCCAAACTCAAGTTTGTTTGGCAGATTCATAGCCCTAGTGCTCAGCATTGACACTAGCATTTCTTTGCACTGTAACCTTCTTGGTTTTCTACTGCCTGGTGAATAAATTCATTCAATTCAGCCTTGCATTCTTTGCCCTTTATGATCACACACCAGTTCTCTTACATACTATTCTTCAAGCATTTTCTATTCATATTGCAGTTTTTGCTGTCCTACAAAAACATTTACACCATTATCTGAAATGTTCTTTATCTTAATCTTACAAGCTTAAATTCCATATGTCATTCAAGAACCAATTCAAATGGCAGCTTCTCCAACCAGCCTACCTCGATCACATACACACAAACAACAAATTATCTTGCATCTCAATTTTTATTAAACTATATTTCCAGATCTAATACATATATAATTTGCCTTTTGAAAATTATTACACTTTTATGTTTACCAGCTTTATTTTCCTTATTAGACCTTACATTTTTAGGAGAAAAATCTGCCACCTCTACTTTTCTATCTTCAAATGTTCCTTGAATATAATGAGTAAAACAATATTATTGAGTGCATACATGAGAGAAAGAATATTTGAATAAACCAATAATTTATCTCCTTACTAATCTTTTATGAACTGTCCACCATCTGTCACTTATTTAATGTTAGTTTGCTACATAAGTATATATCTATTTATAGTTGTTTTCTGTACACTTTTTATTATATCCTCATCAAGAGTGAATAATGCTTTATTTCATTTGTATGTGTTCACAAAGTAGACTACAATAAATGTTCTATAAATAGCAAGAGGTCAAAGTAGCATTTATAATGTCCTAAGTTAAAAAGAAATCTATATTTAAGGATATTCATTATAGTCATCTATCCAAAGCTGTGTGGAGCGTTAAGACTATTATCTAGAACTTAATTATTTTTTAACGCATGCAATAGCGTGAGTACCTACACATGCTGAAAATGTATTTGTGAAATAAAAAATGGGAACCACAAATTATTGTAAAGGAAATAATCCTGGCCAGTAAAATATACCTTCTTTACATAATTTTAAAAAATCACTATTAATAAAAATGCTAAATAGACACATCATAAGGGCAGATTTGGAAGTAAAGTATTATTGAAATAAATTATCTGTGTTTTCTAAACTGTATTTTGGGGTTATAATTTGCACGATACTTCTATTTTTCATTTTTAAATAAATATATCTCTATATATAGCTAAATTTCAGTAGCATGCATTAACTAATATAAAAGAAAGGAGTTAAATACAACTGTTCATTCGAAAAACCAATTCTATAAAGTTTTGTGACACACATCTAAAAACACAATATTTTATAGACAAACACTGACACAACCCATAACTTTCTCTACCCAGAGATATTTCTTCAGATGCCAGATCACATGTGAAATATGCATGTAGTGGAGATAACTACTCTTATAGCTTCAAAAGTTGACTAAACATTTTACTTCTGCAAGGTAAGGTTTGTTTAACATATAGGATTATTAAATCTCACTAACATTTAGATTAGTGAGATTTTATTTGCTTTTATTTACTGTTGGCTACTATATGTAACTTTGTAATGGCTATTTTTTATTCAAATTACTGCCTACATTTTGTATTAGGCAAATACAAAATGTATTTGCTGATTACATCCGAATAACAGATTCCTAGACATAGAATTATATTTTTTAAAGATTCTTGATGCATTTTCCAAAATTTCTCTCTGGAAAAGATGCATTGATTTAAACTTCTGACAAAAGCTTTCAAAGTGTTCAACTCACTGGCTATAGTCAATTTTAATAATTAGTGTTTACTCATAATTACTGTAAATTTAATGAAAATTTATGACATATTTGAAAATTTAAAAATTAAAAATGATACAGCTAAATATTTTCAATGTTTATAGAACATGTGTCTACTTTTATAAATTAAGTGTTTATAATTTTTCCAACTTTTCTAATAGAGTTTCTTAATTTCTTATTTAACAATTCTCCAGGAGGTACAGAACATATGTTCATTGCAAAAATTAAATTTTTTTTTTTGCTTTAATGGAAGTTCAATATTTTGACTAAAATAAATTCCTGTCACCTCCCCATTCCAGTCTCTTGAAAATTGCACACTCTGAGAGATAACATAACAAGTCAGCAAAAGCAGGCTTTTATCTGTGTCTTTGTATTTTGCAAATTACGTATCATATAGCTCAGTGTCTTTTGCCAGCAATACTTTTCTACTCAGAGAGTTGCTGATGATGTTGATTTTGCTGCTACTTCTTGAGAGAAACAGAAAAGAATTCTTAATCTTAAATACTTATACTAAGTTTTCTTACTCTTGCAGAGACCCTAACCAAGGCTCCTTTTCTTTTAGAAATACTTTGACATAACTGACGAATACTTACCATTTTTAGAAGATTCCCTTCAAACTCGCTTCTTTTCAGCATGGGTTTGCTCAATCCTTGGTCATTTATTTGATTTATAATAGTTGCCTTACTCAACTCTCATATCTCTATATACACTAAGGGTTGCCCATTACTTTGGCTAATTCCTAATTTTCTCTAATATTTCCTGAAAACAAATAAAATTATTGACTTATGTAAAAATTATTATTAAGCAAAAAAGTAAATGAAGGTATATCAGTGAGGAAAACTAGGATTAAGCATAATGTAACTCTGGTCTTTCTAGTTAAAATTTATACTATATATACTTGTTTAGTGTGTCAGCACACCATGTCACTCCTAACAGCCTAAATTTATGCATGTGATAGCATAAAATTATCTTCTTACCTTGTATATATTCTATAATATATCTGTAAGGTAAGAATGTTTTTTACATTTTAAAACTTTTTTATGGAAAAAGAATATATGACAGAGGTTCTATGTGACCTGCAAAGCCTAAACTAATTAATATCTGGCCTTTTACAGAAAAAGTTTTCCAACTCTGGTAGATAGTATATGTGGGGCTTTTAATCAAGTCATGATGGCATTGTACCTTCATGATTTAATTTCCTTCAACTCTGCACCAAAAATGCACATACAATAAATGAAATATTAACAGAGGATTTAAATAGAATTCTCTAAAGTCCAATATATCTATGGAACGATAACAAAACATAAGGTTAAGAAAGGCTGTCTACACAAAGGCAGTCAAATATTTAGCTCCTGCTGGCTAACAGACTACTGTATGTGAGTCAATAGACTGCAACCAGGCTCATGGTTTGAAATCAAGGAATAGCATAATGCAGCCCAGATCATAGAATGCAGCTCAAGAAATATCCTCTGACTATTGCCTACACTATGGATTTGATAAAGGTTCGTAACTAGGTAGAGGAGAGGAAATAGCAATTCATTGCAAAGAACTGGGCCAAGCTGCCATCTTATTCAGTGTCTAAGGATTAACTATGAAATATCTTGACAATTTTGGGGGATAAGAAGACAGCCCCACCAGTATAAGACTATCTTCTGACTTGGTAATTCTGGATAGAAGAAACCACTGGACAGTCAGACTGAATATAAAGACAGAGAAAAAAATATAAAGAAATTAAACTTCCAGTAAAGGTGAAAGCGAATGAAAAACTTTTCAACACAATTCAAAACAATGCATGCTAAAAGGGAGCACTGACAAAATAAAAGATTAATTATTAATGAAATGAAAAAAATATATAGCAATTTAAATGATTTTCAAATAAGTCTGTTGGAAATCTTCAAATTCATAAAAGATAAACTGTAAATATTGAAAAAATTAAGGATTATGAACCAAAAAGAAGAAATGAGATGAGAACAGATTTATTTTAAATAGAAAGAAAAGAGGAACCCAATTAAGTAATCTGAAATAATAAATAAGTGTAGAGAAAAATAAACTCAATATATGGGATAAAATCTAACTTGAGAATAGTAGAGAGATAAATTAACTTATTGAAAGATGATTTTTTAAAGAAATTATATCATAATGCTGTCCAAAGCAATAGAAAAAAATATGAAAAACTATTAACAGCCATGGAGAAAAAAAATGGCAAGTTTACACCACAGAACTTTGAGAAGAATCTATAAATAGATGAATATTTGAGAAACAATATTTTATAAAATAATGACTGAAAAATATTCCAAAACTGAACACTCGACACATCACAATTGAAAAGGACATCAAGTGCCAAGTAGCATGAATAGATGAATGAATGAATAAATTAGAAATAAGAATTCTATCATGGTTCATTCAAACAAGGAGAACCATGGTTAGTGATACAGATTAAGAGATTTATTATAGGTGCTAGAATGTACATCTTGTGGGAGCTGGTTAAGAAATCTGTGCCATCTCTGCTTTTATGTATGGGTTTAATGCTATGGGCCACACAGGGCAAGGGTCAAGAAAAGGATCTGGACCTCAATTGTGAAAGAGCAAGAAAAAAAAGATAAACTATAACCTGTGAGGTTAAACTGGACTCCATATCTGACTTATACCACCTCCAACCATAATTATTTGGGTGACATGCAGGACAACCTAGCATCCTTTTCCATGGAACTGCACATTCATATGCATTTGACCCAAGCCAACAGAGAGACCCTATAGAAGGCAGAGCCCTGAGGGCCTGGGTACTGCCCAAGCCGGTAAGGTAAACTGCCAGATCCACAACTGCACAGGGCTTGGTCCCCTACCCTGACTTTCACACAACAAAAATGGCTGTCTCTTTACTGCCTTTCAAATTGCACTGAAATTTATCTTGTAACTAATCCCAACCTAGCACAAAACAGGGAAGTATGCTCTGGCAAACGTAGTTTCAGCTTGGCTAGGTTGACAGTGCCACCTCACCACACTGCACCCTTAAAAAATTTAAAGTCAAACTACAGGATATCAGAGACGTAAGAAATCTTAAGATCTGCCAGTTACATGATAGACAATTTAAAAATGTATGAATAGTATAATGACAGCAGAGATATCGTCATAGACATATAATGTCAATAGGTTATGGAATAATATCTTCATGGAGGTGAAAAATTATTTGCCTGAAATCTCAGAAGTCAACCAATCTATCAAGAGAAAATCATGAAAAAAACATGTTTCAGGATACTCAAATGATAAGAGAATTTATGACCCACATACCCTCTCTGAAATAATGAGTCAAACATGTATTTCAGCTAAGAGAGAAGTGAATACAGAAGAAAAGTATATGCGGAAAAAATAATGGCGAGCATAAAATGTAGGAAAGAATGTCTTCCTTTTAATGAACTATTGAGTATAAATACAAGAAGCACAGTCAGAATTATAACAAATAATAATGAAATAATGAGTTTTCCAGTTAACCATTCTTAACTGGTTCAGGAGAAAACTAGATATACAGATTAACCTTAGATTTTTAAATGTAATTTAATTAATTTAAAATTAAAAATAGTTACTGCAACTTATACCTTTCAGTTTCAAAGTAGCAAACCAAATATACCAATCCAATAGAAAGCAGGCATAGAAAATAAGAAGTAAAGCAAAATTAAATACAAGAATTTCATTTGCAGTACAATTACATAGGTAATCAAAATAAATTAAATGGATAAAATGAATTCATTAAAGACACTGAAATATCCATTTTAATTTTACAAATCCAACTATATATTGCTTATAAAAAAAGCTCAAATAAAGTAATAGTTGAGAGTAAATGGATGAAAAATATCTTAGTCAAATGTTAGGTCTAAGAAAATTATGTATTGTTATTCATATAAAAGAAAATAGAAGTTCAGTGAAAATAAAATTTGTTGTTTTAAAGATGGCTTCTGAATAGTAAGATTATAAAAGAAACAATCCAACAAGAGGGCAGTCACCTAACATTACATTGTGAAAGCATATATAAGAAGAAAAGAAGTGACAGAATTAAACTTTCAGGAAAGTTATTTAGATAGACTGGGCTGTAGTTTCTTTTGACTCTTGGTGTGTCTCACATTTCCTAAAGGTAAAGAGCATCTTGATGGTGCACCAGCATACTTCAAATTTGAGCACAAAACACCTTAAAGATGGAGGTGCATCAGTGTAGAAGGACCCTGGCTCTCCTTGATGCCTTTGGGGGGCTGCTCTGACTACCTATGGACTACACATTTCGTGGTAAAAATAAACTATATTTGTTTTTGTTACCCTTAACCAGGTTTTCTTTTGCTTATATGCAAAATATTTCTAGAAGTTAGAAAAAATAATTAGAGTCACTACAGTCAAATGGTTGAGGAAAGCCTAATTGTACCTGAAGTGAAAAATCACAGGGAAAGGTGTGAAAAACTTTATTATCCACATTTGCAACAAATGTTGTGGTAAAATTAAGGAGAGAAACAAAATAATTACTGGCCAGAGGGTGATGCTGAAGATTTCATTTTCTTTTAAGATGAAAGGAACTTTTAAAAAAGTTCAGAGTGGGGAGTTGATGTAGAAAAAAGAAATACAGGTTAAAAATTTATAATTGATATTATGCAGACTTGTAGGAGGCAGGAGGTATACTGACAGAGAATACAGGGAGCATGTCAGTTTTGGGTTTGAAGAATTCCTGCTCTAAAAAGAAAATATGAGACAATTATTAAAGAATGGTCTAAGCAGAAATAAGTTAAAGGAATGATTAGTAATAATTTTGCTGTTAATTCATTTATATATTTATATTTTCCCATTAACATTATTCAAAAAGTTTGGCTAAGTTTCTCCACACTTCTAAGCACAATTTTATGCCTTCAGTAGACAGATTTCCTATACATAGAGATTTGCATATAAAATTACCTTTAATGTATTTTGATAAACAATCAGTTAAATATATGAAAAAAGTATTAAAGGAGGACAAGAAGAGAATAATCAATTCTATTCTAGTAAGTGATCTTGTAAAATAATGAAAAAGAGGGACCAGAGAAGGACAGGTATCTTAGAGGGTGTTACATTAAGAAAGAGTCTTGCATGGTGACTATTTTTATTCCTGATAGAGAGCAAAAGAGAGAATGTGGTAGTTTTGCAATGTGTCAACTGGGAATCTATATTTCCCAGAATTCCTTCCCCTGCATGTTTCAGATTAGCCAAGACCACGATAGAGTTTCTTAAATGAGATTTGGAGGGTGGAAGTGAAGCAGCAGCTTTTTTGTAGCTAACATGAGTTGTTGCTGATGTGCTCACTCATGTGACTGATGTGATATACCAGCTGTCCTGCAACTTCTCCAACTTCCCTTAAATCTCCCTTCAGCTTCTCCACCTCTCAGCCGGGAGTGGATTTTTCACTTCAAGATAAAGGATCCTGTTTCCAGGGGACACCCACATCACCAAGGTAGAGGCAAGAGTCTATCTTTGTGAGGTTCAAGCTCATGCTTGTGGGGTCCAGCTTCATCTTGCTGTCCCCCACTTTACACCCATCTTCCTCTCCTGACAGCCTGTCCTGTGGACTTTGTCAAGGCAAGAATTATACTGAACAAAATTAACAGGCAAGTAGAACTTCATGCAAGGCAATAGCTGGGGAGAGGAGATGATGGTAGGCCATCTGTGTTTGCTAATTGGCTTTACCCGGTGGAAAAGTAAACTTTCTCCTATCTTCATGACAGGAGTTAGTTTTATAACTTGGAACAAGGTGGCTGGCTGAAGCGAGGGCCTATCATTCCTCAGAAACTAGGAAATAAGGCCTTATTTTCCCTGACTATTACACTTCAAAGGCATGGTCCCCAGACGCTTGAGAAAGAGATTACTGGGTTATAAATCTGGCAAGGTTTTTAAAATGTTTTCATGTTTTAAAAGGTTTTAAGAAGATTTATATGTCAAAGGACAGATAAAGAATTCAGGATTACAAATTTTCTAAAGTAAATGTTATTAAAAAAAGGAAAGAAGGAAGGAAGGAAAGAGAAAAAAAGAAAAGAAAAGAAAAGAAAGAAAGAGAGAGAAAGAAAAAAAGGAAGAAAAAAAGAAAGAAAGTAAAGAGAGGTCAGGGGCCTAGAGTCTGGAAGAAATTAGCTAATGGTAAGTCAATCTACGGGGAACTTTAAGACCATCTAGGTAATTTCATGGTATAGCCTCAGAGGCAAAGACAACAAACAGCCTGAAAGAAACTGCTTAACCTGCTTAAATAGCTCCTATGTTTTTGAAGGTCAAGTTCAGTAACCAATCCAAATATGTGTGTGTCTATCTCCTAGTAGTTGTACTTCACTGATTGAACCTTAACTGATAGAGTATTCAGGTACAAGGAAAAAACTGCATGAATAAAATGTACAGAAGTATAAATTGTGTGAAGTGACATAGGTAGATAAGCAAAGGAAAAGCTGTATGAATGGGACTTCCCTGGTGGTGCAGCGGTTAAGAATCCACCTGCCAATGCAGGGACACAGGTTCGAGCCCTGGTCCAGGAAGATCCCACATGCCGCGGAGCAACTAAGCCTGTGTGTCACAACTACTGAGCCTGCGCTCTAGAGCCCGCGAGCCACAACTACTGAGCCCGTGCCACAACTACTAAAGCCCACGTGCCACAACTACTAAAGCCCACGTGCTACAACTACTAAAGCCCACGCGCCTTGAGCCCGTGCTCAGCAACAAAAGAAGCCACTGCAATAAGAAGTTCGTGCACCACAATGAAGAGTAGCCCCCGCTTGACACAACTACAGAAAGCCCGTGCACAGCAATGAAGACCCAACACAGCCAAAAATAAAATTAATTAATTAATTTAAAAAAAAGCTGTATGAATTTTTAAGAAGCACTTGAGTTGAGACTCCTACCAGCTATGCTTCTCTAGACCAGAAACACCGTGCGGGGAGAGGTAGATACTGAATGCTTGATTTCGTGTTTGAGACAGCTGATTTAGAGGTGACTCATCACATTCCTACAAGCAGGGTACAACTTCCAGACACATGTACGGTGAGAGCAGTTCACAGGGTAGAGCACTGGGATGCTGAAAGGCACAGCCAATGGACAGGAAGTCTCACAGTGAATAGGAATAAAGACACCTACTGAGCCTGATATAGTTAAAAAAAAAACTGAATAATTACGAAGATCTACCAACTCCAAGGTTTAAAAAGAATTGGGTTTATTGCTGTATAACTTAAGTGCAGTAAATGTCATTTTTTTTTACATTTAGAGTTCTATGAATTCTTTAAAATGCAAATACAATCTTGTAGATGCCACTATAGTCAAGATGTATAGCCTTTCCATCACCCTAAGTAGCTCCTTCAGGTCCCTTTTTAGTCAGTCCTTCCCCTGTCTCCAGTCCCTGGAAACTACTGATTTTTTCTGTCCCTATGGATTGTTTCTTGTCTGTTTTGCTACATCATTTTTTAAAATTAAGGTTATATTTACATACAAAATTTACCTATTTAAGTGTACAATTTGATGAATTCTGGTTTAGCTTTCAGAGTCTGTGGACTGTACATGAAACTTTAAGCCAGCCACAAGCAATTCTGACTTTAAAGAAAAACTATGGCAGATGGAGACTCAGTCTACAGACAAAGGGTTCTTTCTGTAGGTTAGACACCTAAGCTGAAACATCTGCAGCCTGCACTTCAGCAAGAACCACAATGGAGCACATGAGTAGAGTCACAAGAAATATGTGACCTCAACGGAGGATAGTAGGCCACTGAGACTGTAGTTGCCAGGCTAATTTAAGGCAGAAATTTGATCCTAAGGTCCATATTGCTGGCTTTACCCATTTCTGGTACATAGCAGACATGGGCAAGCAAAGTCATGAGTCTGGGGAGTTTTTTAGTAGGTGTGGTCAGCCTCAGAATATGGGTTCCTGGAGCTGAGCAAGAAAGGACTTCTTTCAAGCATGTATGTGAGAGGCCGACACTGGATTCTAAAGGGCAGAGGGCTTTTTGTGCATTGGGAGTGGGTCTGGGGGCTGAACAATGTTAACTGCTTTCCAATTGCAAGACAGCTAAGTTCTGATGTGATCATGTGTCCTGCTGAGGTTTCAGATGTAAACTATTAGTGCTAGGCTAGCTAAAAAGTTTGAGATCACCAGCTATGGGTTGTGTCCTCTATTCAAGGAACCTCCATGTAGGAAAATGAGGGCACTAACTTGAGTTTTATGCTTGCTTCTGCCTACCCTGAAGTGCCATCTCTCGGTGCATGGTCTGAAGTTGATCTTGAATGCTTGAGTACAAATGACAGAGAAACCTTTCCTTAAGGCAGGTTTCTTAGTCCTAAGGAAATCCACTGCCACACAGGACTAAATAGACTGGTCAAAAAATAGGAGTAATGCTATGTCACTTCATAGAATTTAGTACTGTTAATCTAGTACTGTCATGTTAGAAATAGGGCTCAAAGGGAAATGAGAATTATAGGATCAAGCATAGGTGGAAATATCCCCAGAGGTAGGTATGAATATTGCATTTGCACTAGGAATTTCCCCCAACTGAATTTAAAATCCACAGAAGGTGGATTCAGGACAGTGTGTATCCACTACCTGATTTGGTGAACCAGAAACCAAATTTTCTTATTCTTTTCTCATGATTTTCTTATTCTTTTCTCATCCCCTCATGTTCAGGTGATTTTATTCTAAAGCCTTAGGCAATATTAAGTGCTAGCTCCTGGCAACATAATTGTATCTGTGATAATTGGATTAGGTACTGTGTACTCTGTGGCTTGCTAGATGTGGAAAATATAAGGCCAGGGTAGTAATGCTTTTGTGTGACCTACTAATTTCTTGGATACTTTGAAAGTGAAGTACATCAGAGACTGACATGGAAATTAAACACTTTCTGAGGCCCTTAAGGAAACACTCATATTTCTGTGAGAGCCTGGTGTAAGGATACTGAAAAGGCCAAATTCTACATGTACACTGAGGACTCCAAGACCTGAGATGGAGCAAAGATGGGGAAGATAGATTGTGGATTTCCATTTCTTTGGAGTGGTAACCCATAGATGCAAGAGAAACTGATTTTGTACTTTCTTCCTTTGTTTTGTGATTTAACTTGAAAGAGGATTTAACATTTAAAATTTAATTTCACCATAGCATGTGATATTAGGGCTTATACATTCAAATGAAGTATATCTATTTACTGGAGTTTCTTTTTAATCACTTGATTACCGTTATCCATCTGGTTTTTAGACCACCATAATATTTCCATTATTGCAGAATCTTTGTTGACCTTTCACGGAAAGTGTAGCTGGACATAATTTGGGAAGAGAAGTGGAACAGCAAGTAAATTTTCAGCCTTTTAGACAATGGCTTTGGAGTATATATGATCACTATACTGTTCTTCTATTTCAGAAACTTTTACGGGCAAATATCCAGGCTGTCTCACATTGTCCCAGGAAGGTGCACAGAAGTGTAGCAGAAATGTTCTCGTAAATATTGATCCAGGTCGGCCCTCCTACTAGCCAGCTCTACCCCTAAGCAGGTTAACCACGTGTCTATTCAACCGTAGGCTTACTGCTGAAGCTCAGTGGTTTTAGAGAATGGAAAGTTGGGAACAATAATTGAGGAACACTTTTCTCCACTACTGGTTTCCATAAGGAGGAACGTCATTTTCTAAACACATGCCTGTCCTCTCGCGGACAACTTATTTACCCCTAACATAGGGAAGTGGAGTGACTTATGATTGACATATCCGAGTACACCCAAGCATATATACATGTCACTTCCCCATTCCTTTTGTTATGGGGAGAAAGCATTCAAGATGATTTTGATTTCAGTGAAAGCATTTTCCCATTGCTCTTTCACCAAAAGTTTTCACCGTGTGCATAAGGGTGCTCAATTCTGAAGGTGTGTGTTACGAAGTGAACTTGCCCAATTATAGAATTCTTGAAAACCAACTTGGCAATTACTAGTTATTAACATGAAATTGTGCACTTAATTTGCGACTCCTTTGTTCTCTTTACTCAAAAGGGAAGAAAGTATTCTTTATCAAACCCCTCTGGTAATCCTAACAAACATCAGCCTGCTCTAACATGTAACATAAATGTTACTTCCATCCTTATAGAAATAATCACAGGAGGGAGGAAGAAAGCAACGAAGGTAGAGAATATATACGTGATATTTTAAAATTTTAACTCATTAAAGAAATACTTAACCTAAGATAGATATTTTTAAACTAAAGTACTAAAGCTTATTTGCAATGAGATATTAAACAAAGCTATTTCCCTTTCTCAGTTTTGTTAAATGGTATAAGCAATAAAAGAGAAAAGAATTATTACTACACAATCTGAAAATGGGAAGTA
Source organism: Eubalaena glacialis (assembly GCF_028564815.1). Classification (NCBI taxonomy): domain Eukaryota; kingdom Metazoa; phylum Chordata; class Mammalia; order Artiodactyla; family Balaenidae; genus Eubalaena; species Eubalaena glacialis. Next base: position 20,699,876 of record NC_083719.1, read on the forward strand.
TTGTACATGCCTGATTTTAATAAAGTCTAAAAATGGGTTCCTGATGAAAAGCTCTGTAAAGTTAAGAAAAGTACTTACAAAGATAAATAGGATACTTGAGGACAACCAGTGAAGAAAGTGTAATTGGAAAGACTATAATATGTCAGCGAATCTCTCCAACATTAGATGTTCTGTGGACAACTATGTTTTTTTTATGAATGTTGTGAGTTGCTAAATCAAGAAAAGGCCAGTGAGGAATGAATGAAGAGGCACAATGAAGAAACAAATGTGTAGAGAATTAAACAAATGAGTAAGAAAACAAACTGCTTTAGGGTCAAATGAATAAACAAATTAAAACTATTGAATAAATGTAAACTAGTCAATGTTAATGAACTCTTTAGGCAGAATATAGGGAAGAGGGGAGGGGCAATAGAGAGGTATGAGATTAAGAGGTACAAACTATTATGTATCAAAATAAGCTACAAGGATATATTGTACAGCACAGGGAATATAGCCAATATTTTATAATAACTATAAGTGGAGTATAACTTTTAAAAATTGTGAATCACTATGTTGTACACCTGTAACTTATATAATATTGTACATCACAGAAAAAAATTAACCACCACCAATTCTCTGTAAAAATAAACAAATATATATGTGTGTGTGTATATACACACACACATATATAGATGCTTTAAAAAATTATAGGGGTCAGTCTACATTATCCTGATCCAAAGCATGAAAAAAATGTACATAAGCAAAAAATTGCCAGAGCACTCAAGGCTGCAAAGAAAATATTGATTCGATAGAATTAAGATTAGAAAAAAATAAGTAAATTCAATCTCAAAATAATTTCGTGCTTTGCATCCCTTCAATGAAAACAAAAAAAAGAAATAAGGAACAAGAATATAAGAAGTGTAAATTTGAATTTAAGTAGTGACCAACCACTTTGGAACAGTTCTCAAATTTATAAGGAGGTTGACATTATTTCTGATGCCAAAATTAATTCACTTCTAGGACTTGTGAGTAGGAATTAAAAAACATAATAAAATAATTGTATCACTTAATTTTTCTTCATTTAAAAGCACTATTAATGACAAATTTAACTCTAAATTTGTATGCTTGTGTCCTTATCTATTCATAATGATAAAGATATAATTTGAATGTAACAAAAATGTATAAGCAACATTTTCACTACACTACTGAAAAACAAAAACAAAAGAGAAACAATAAATTAACATGAATCAACAATTGAGAAAAAGAATTTTATCAATTTTAAAATTCAGCTGTGAATAAGCAGAGTAGCAGATACGGTTAACATTTTGCTCATCTCTACAAAGCAAATGTAAAAAGAAAACAAGACAGGACATTTTTTGTATCAGAATAGTGAGTATGTGGATGCATGGTATGCAGTTTCTGAGAAAATAACACATGAAAGTTGTGGTAGATGCCTTACTTCTCACTTAACTAAAACTGAAGAGTTCTATTTGCACATTTTCAAAAAGAAAGTAAAGAAAACGTTGCTGTTTGTAATTTTACATCTAAGAATTCTGTACCCACCTACCATATCACAACAGTTTGGGCAACTATTTCCAGATGAAAAAAAGTTTTAAATCCTTAACTACTGCAGAATTAGCCATTTATTTCATCAATATAGGATAACACTCTCTGGTAATATATAATGTGATTTCTTCCTATTAACATTTGATTCTAAGAAGTTATATTTTAAAGTTGCTTATATATCTAAGGAGTAAATCTAAATGCATTTACATGTAACAAAACTTTATTTAAAATCAATTTTGTATGAAATCTATGCCAGAATATTAGGCAAATTATGGGATAATATGAAGAGTAATATGTAAATACTCAGTGACTTAAGTTTACAATAAAAATATTAAATCCACTGATAACATCTAATTATTTTGCAAGATGGTTCGTAGAATATTATAGCATAAACAAGTACTGTGGAGAATTAACCAGGAGAAAATTTATTTATCTCAGTGGATAATCAGATAATCTCAGCGGATTTTATATTAATACACACATATGTAATTTGAAACAAGCAGAAAAAATCTTTGATCTTTTCCATTGAAGGCAAAGAGAGAAGAAAGAAAAAAGAGTATAAAGGACTGAATAACTTATTTGGGAGAAATAAGTCCCAATATAACAGTAACTAGAGTAAACATAAATGAGTTAAATTCACTAATAAGGACAGATTCTCAGATTGGATTTTAATATTAAGTAATATGTTGTATACAAGAAACATAACTGAAAACTATGACATAGAAATGTTGAAATTAGAAGGAAGAATAATTACAAAAGACAACTGTGTAACAAAAGAATCCCAATGGTAGTATATTCTCTGTTAAACAAAATTTAAGGTAAAAAACTATATAAGCCACAGAGTTTTAATACAAATGCTTAAAAGAAATTAAAATGCACAGATAATAAAATAGGTACCAAAAGAACAATAAAAATTCAAAACTTTATAAAGAAACAACTGATAGAATCAAGTAACCCACAGAACAAGGAATAATAGGTAAAAGGATAAATGGAATTTTACTACATCTCTCTCTAAAATTCCAATAAAACTTATGGTTTTTAATGAATGAGTGATTGAGTTTGAATTTTACAAGGAAGAATTTTACAGAGAAGAAAATAATTTTTGAGACCTAATATGATGTTTTGAAAAATTGTATGTTAAAAAGATCATAAATCAGGATCCAATAAGTTCTAATGAAGTAGTACCATTCTGATTATATTCTGGTAACATAATAAGTCATTAAAAATCAAAAGAAGATATAAAAATGAATATGACTGTAAAAAGCCCACATATTTTAAATAAGAATTGAGTTTAAAATTCATTAGGAGGACTTCCCTGGTGGCACAGTGGTTAAGAATCCGCCTGCCAATGCAGGGGACACGGGATCAATCCCTGGTCCAGGAAGATCCCACATGCCATGGAGCAACTAAGCCCTTGCACCACAACTACTGAGCCCGCACGCTCTAGGGCCCGCATGCCGCAGCTACTGAGCCCACGTGCTGCCCATGCTCCGCACCAAGAGAAGCCAACACAATGAGAAGCCCACACACCGCAACGAAGAGTAGCCCCAGCTCGTTGCAACTAGAGAAAGCTGAAGTGCAGCAATGAAGACCCATCACAGCCAAAAAAAAGAAAAAAAAAAAAAAATTCATTAGGAAAATTAATAAACACTAAAGGCAAATGGCATTGAAGCACAACATTTCAAAATTTCTGAGACACAGCAATAGCAGTATTTAAAAACAAAATAGATATATATTTTAAAATTTGGTTACCATATTATATTTAATTTGTCAAGTTATTCAAGTTTGCAGAGGCCACTTCCAAACTCTGGTTTCTAATACAAAGTGGTCAATTTAATAGATCCAAGGAAATTAGATTTACAGCATAAATGAAGTCCTAAAATCATCTTTACATTTTTGTCCTTTTTAAGTGCTTCATCTGTCAATCTTCCTTTGTTAAAAAATGTGTTGTCAAGCAGGTTATTAAAAAAAATAGCTGAAACTGGTTATTTTTAAAAAGCAAAATAGAATCAAAAGATGTTCAACTTCTTGAAATTTTTGGTAGTCAAAACATAAATTGAATTCTATATATTTACAATGTAAAATCCACTGAGATTATCTGTGAATGTATCCTTTACACTTAAAGTATTAAATTTTAAAAGACTAGTTTTTAAAAAATGTCTTCATTTAAATTTTTACGAATTTTAACAGAGGTCTTTGAGTTATAAAATTTTGAACATGGAAATATATGCAATACATAATATTCAATTTAAATTGACTTTTATTTAATGTTAAAGTAATATAATCCTGACAAAAATGTAGTTACTAATTTCCTTTTCTAGTATTTTTTAAATGGAAACAAATAACTTCATGAATCTTCTATTTTAGTTAAAAATTTGCATACATTAAAGTGCACCTATGTTAAGTGTATAATTCAATGAGTTCAGATAAATGTAATCAAAACCCAATTAAGATTTAGATTTCCGTCGACCCAGATATTTCCCTTACATGCATTTCCAGTCAATTCCCATCATCACAAGCAATCTGGGGCCTGAGTTTTTGTTTTTGTTTTTTTAACACCACGGTATAATTTTATCTCTTCTTCATCTCAAAGGAATGCAATCATATAGTATATGCTCTTTTGTGTTTGTTCTCACTTAATGTAATTGTATGCACCAAAATGCATTCTATTTTATTGCTAGATAGTATTCCATTGCATATTCAAATCATAATTTATTTAGGTAATAAACTATTAGTAGACATTTGGCTTATTTCATAGTTTTGTCTATTTTGAATAAAACTGCAATCCTAGATTATGTTTCTGGTGTTTCCATCCAGTATAATTTCTTTTTCCATTTTCCTTTTGCTGGGTATTTGGTTTGTTTCCCATTTTTGGCTATAGGAACATCTGCAACATTCTGTAGTAGTAGTTCTGGATTTGTTTTTTATTTGGGGCTGTATACTTAGGGATGGGAATACTAGATCATAGAATAGGTTTATCTTAACTTTATTTTTTAAAAACATACTGCCAGATTAATCCACAGTGTTCCAGCCATATTATACTCTTATGAGAAAAATGGGAAGTTTCAGTCATTTTCCAGCATTTCCAACTTATCTTGCCAGTATCTTTTACTTTATTTAGCATCTTAGTGTGTGGTGATATCTCACTGTGTTTGCACTTTCTTCATGATTAATGATGTTGCATATCTTGTAACTTTCTTATTGACCATCCTTTCATTTTCTTTTGTGAAGTGTCCATTTTCTTGGCCTATTTGGGATCAATACTTGACTTTTAATTATTGATTTCTGAGAGTTCATTATAAATCTTATGTAATAGTTCTTGCTCAGATATATATGCTATGAGTATTTCCTTGACTTCATGGCTGGTACTTCATTTTATTAATGGTGTCTTCTGACAATAAGATGTTTTAATATTAATGAAGTCAATTTAGCAAATTTTCTTTATATTTAATGATTTAGGTATTCTCATTAAAAATTCTTACCATGAAGATATTCTTTGATATATTCTTCTAGAACTTTCATAGTTCCAGTGTTTGGGTTTTAGCATATGATCCATCTTTAATTTTAGAGTCTGACATATAGTAGGATTTGAGATTTGTTTATTTTCTTTAGCATTCAAACACCAACTGAACTGCCTTGGCATCTTTGTTGAAAATAAATGTAGGATTATCTCTGGGTTTTGTTTTTTATTTCATTGATCTATGTGATTTTCCTAACACAGATACCACACTCTAGTGGTTACTGTAGCTTCACAGTAATTCTTAGAATCAAGTTTATTCATCATTTCAAGATTGATTAGCTATTCAAAAAAATTATTATATAAAAATATATAATTTTTCATATATATTATAATCAACTTGTCCATTTATATAAAAAAAGAATTTGGGGTTTCTATTGTGACTGCATTAAACCTATAGATCAATTTGTTGAGAACTGACATGTAAACAATATTGAATTTTCCATTTCATTTGCCTTTTCCATCTCTCCATTTATTTAGGTCTTCCTAAATACTTCCTCTTAATAAAGTGTCCTGGGAAGGTTTTTGCATGTCCTTTGCTTAACATATTATTAAACATTTTATATTTTTGGATGCTATTTTTAATTTATTTTTAAAGTACCTTCTATTCTGGAAATAATTTCTAAGTTTTGCTTCTAGTATCTAAAACGTAATTTTTTTTTTATATATTGACCTCATATCCTGCAACCTTGCTAAACTCACTATTGATTCTAGTGGTGTTTGCAGATTCCATAGAAATTTCTTTGTAAATAATCATGTCATGTGTCAAAAAGGGAGTTATACATCTTTCTAACTGTTCTGACTGATTTCTTCTTTTTGCCTTATGGAAATGTCTAGGACCTTTAGTATTATACTGTATAGAACCAATTATAGTGGCTATTCCTTGCCTTGTTTCTTACCATAGGACTAAAAAGTTCAATATTTGACCCATACGTATAATGTTAGTAAGTTTCACGTAGTCAGTGGTCCCCAACCTTTTTGGCACCAGGGACCTATTTCATGGAAGACAATTTTTCCATGGACAGGGTTGTGGCAGGGGACGGTTCAGGTGATAATGCGAGTGATGGGGAGTGGCAGGTGAAGCTTCGCTCGCTCACCCCCTGCCGCTCACCTCCTGCTGTGCGGCCTGGTTTCTAACAGGCCATAGACCAGTACTGATCCATGGACCCGGGGTTGGGGACCCCTGATGTAGACAACCTTTTCAATATTAAGGTATTTTTCCTAGTTTGTTCAGCATTTTTATCAAGAATGTTATCAATTTTTGTCAAATGCTTGTTCTGTTGTAATGTGAAATTTTGTTAATGTGGGTATTCATTACATGATTATTTTCAAAGTTAACTGGCTTTGCATTTGTTGGCTAGAATGCAGCTGGTCATGATATATTATCAGTTTGATATATTGCTGTGTTTGATTGGCTAATATTTGGTTAAGGATTTTTCTGTCTACTTTTATAAGGTTTATTTACCTCTGATCACTGCCCCTGCCCCAGACTTTTCCTCTAAATATCACTCTGAGGTTTAGGTACTAGAGCTAGGATGACCTCATAAAAAACATTGAGGATATTCTATTCTCTTGTATTTTCTGGAAAAGTTTATATGAGATTGGTATTAATTATTCCTTAAACATATGATAAAATTCACCAGTGAACCCAGCTGGGGCTGAAGTTCTGAGAAGTATTGTCATTACAAATTTAATAATTAATAGACATAGGGGTCTTCAGTTTTCCATTTCCCTTACTTCAATATTACTAGGTTATATCTTTAAAAAATGTCCCTTGATAAGATGTCAAATTTGTTCCATAAAGTTTATTGTAACATTCCCTTTTTATCTTTGTAATGACTCTAGCACCTAGGATATCTTCTCTTTCATTCTAAATATTGGAAATTTATATTCTCATCCCTTTTATAGAGACCAGATTTGCCAGGGGATTATGAGTTTTATTAAACTTTTTAAATAATAAAACTTTTCTTTGTTCATTTTATTTATTTTAATTTTATAGCTAGCTATTTATATTTACTTCTACTTATCTTGGGTTTAATTTCCATGTTTTGTCTTACCCTCTAAAGATGAAGATTTAAGTTGCTAATTTTTAAACTTTCTTTTTCAGTTCCTTCTAATTTGTCCCCTGTTTTAGTAGATTTTAGAGAAAAGTCTAATAAGAATAACTTGGTCATGGCCGTAGGTATAAAATGTTTCTCTCTCAATAGATAGATACATAGATAGATAGATACATAGATAGATAGATACATAGATAGATCTCCCTCCCTTTCTTTCTCTCTCTCTCTATATTTGCTCTCCCTTTCTTTATTTCTCTTTCTTTCTTAAACTACTTTAATAGCTATAATAAATTATTTCTCAAGTGCCAAAAAATCCTACTGAAAATTCAATTATGAAATATTTTGGTAATCAAAAATTTAGCTACAATATACATATCTGTAAACCTGAAATATTCTTCTATTAACATAGGTTTTTGACTTGTGTGGATTAAGCCAAATATTAATTCAGTAAGAAAAAGATTACTCTGTTCTATATTATTTTTGAAACCTTTAGTGTTATATTTGTTGTGCAAGTAATCTAAGCCAAGGGATGTTCTAAATTAAAAATGCAAATGAGAATTCATAATGTTTTATAATTCTTTATGCTGGTAAAAACTTTGTTGATAAATAGATAAATCTGCCCACCAAATGAATAAGTTCAGTGCTTTAATTTGCTGTGTTAGTAATAAAACCATATCATCATAATATAGTACCACATATTAATAACATTTCTTAGCTAGAATCTTAAAATATTTAAATGAATTTTAAAAGTAATCTAGGTTTCTCTAAGGAAAGAACACAAAATATGACTAATCTGGACATATTCAACTCTAATTAAGAACATTTGTCACCAGTAACCTGATTCCTTTTCTTATAATTGCCACTGCATAAAAATGTCTGATCCACATAAATGTTCCATTAGTAAAACATTTTATTACTTACAAAAATGCATATCATAATTGGCTCTGTATTGTAGAAGACAGTGTTTTTAGTGAGTACTATAGTTATATAGTGAAATGTTAAAGCGGAAGTAGTAAACTGTTCCAAGTCCAATTACTTAATTATGGAATTAACACAATATAAAGCTAAATAATTTGCCACTTTCACTCTCACTGGTATTATAAAATGATATCCAAATGATTTCCAAAATAATTAATCTGGCTCTAACAGTCATGAACTGTAAGTTGCCAAGTTACTGAATTCTCGAAACAGCTCATAACTATTTTTTTAAATTCCCCATAGTGATAGTCAGTGCACCAGTGCAACACAGCAACATAGGAAAGCACAGATTTTAGAAACATTAGAATGGAAAAGGTCATTGTCTTCCTTTCATTCAAAAATTGCTGCTGTAATGACACAAATCTTTGAGATTTATTTATTTTGGTTTGCTTCAGAATTGACCTTATCAACTCATAAAGATTACACCATGTAGGATACTTTAGAATAATGCTTTGAAGAGTAGATCGGGATTACATTGGTTACGGGAAATTTCAGTTCAGAATTTACTGCTTTCAATCACTGTTTTGAACAGTGTTTGTAAAAAATTATATTTAAAACAAGCATATCTTTTTCTGCCCAAAGCAGTGTGATTCTTCTACTGAATTACTATTATGTTGTAAAAAAAATAATTAAATGGTATGTATTTCAATAGTAAAATAATTATATAGCTGACAATATCAAGAAACAAGACCCATTCAATTACACATGTAATTCAAAAAACTTTGCCTTGTCTAGTGTAATGGAACAACAATAACAACAAAACCAAACAGTTAATCTAAAAATGTTTACCCTATGTCTCTGTTTACCTCATATGTACTACTAGGCTACCTTTAAATGGAGGATATTTTACATAAAATTTCATTGAATAGATAAAATGGACTATCAATGACTTTAGAATGTGGATAGGAGAAATAATTGTTAGTGTCTTGGTGTTGTCTTACTATCAAGTTCTGGAATAATGTAGTGGTTTTAGTGGGTGTTGCCTATCTTTTTATGTCTTGAGGTTAGAAGAGCTCTCAGCAATATATGGGTGGTGACTGTACACATTCCAAAAGGACTGTTCATACTTTAAGGAGAATGAGTTGCTGCAGTATCCATCCTTCAGGATGACCTCTACTGATATTCACCTCCTGGTATTTATAACCTTGTAGTTTTCTCCCAATTTGTACCAGGGTTGGTCTGTGTGACCAATAGAATATGGGAGAAAATGATGATCTGCCACTTTTGAGATTAGGTTATAAAAGACTGGATTCCATCTTGGGCTCTTTCTTGCTCACCTGCTCCCTCTTTCACTTGGATTAGTCACTCTGGGGAAACCTGATTGGGAACAGCCTGATGGAGAGACCAGCATGGCAAGGAATGAAAGCCTCCTGCTAACAGTCAAGTGAGTGAGCTTAGAAGTGAATTCTCCAGCTATTGCTGAACCTTGAGATGAGCATAGCTCCATCAGCAGCTTAACTTCATCCTTGGGAGAGATCCTGAGCCAGATCACGCAGCTAAGCCACTCTAGTCCCTGACTCTCAGAAAATGTATGAGATAAGAAATGTTTGTTATTTCAAGTTACTAAATTGTGAGGTAATTTGTTAATTTGTTACACAGCAATATATAACCAATATAGTAGGGGAAAAACCAACAAAGTTCAAATAATTCATTACAAACAATTTTAATGTTTATGAATTAAATAAACTTTTATTGCTTTCCCCTCATGCTCTGTGTCAGGAAAGTCAGGCACTGTTGTAATTATAATGTTGTGCTTGACTCCATGGGATTTTGCACTTGAGGGTCTTCCTGGCAAATTGTATTTTTAGGGACATATTTGATAATAATGTAAAAACATTAATATAAATGACATTACTAACACACAAGCAATATTTTATTTTAAAATGTTCTTATATTCTATCTAATAACCCAAACTGCTCATTGATACCACATTCTCTGAAGATAAAACATCTGCCATTGCTAAAATATTTGGTCTCTCTCTCGTCATTTTTGTCATGACTACTTATGAGGTTATTAAGTTTTTACGTGTAAAGCATTATAAGAGTATTAGATTAATCCTGTTCAGCCATTAGTAATATATTTTGGGAGTTTTTAGAGTCATTTCAAGTTTAAATTATTCACTCACACACTCATCTGACGTGTTTTCAAATTATGTGGAAGCAAAGCAAATCTACTTGACTTAACAAGTGCTGACTGTGCATATGATGGGGAGGGACATGCTAAGATGAGAAAAATAAATTAATATTCTTTAAGTATTTTTGCTTCTGACTTATTAACACTAGTTTCATGCTTTTAACATACTCTTATTTCTGGTCATCCCATCAAGTGCTATAATTAATGTAGAAAATATTAAGATACACAAAGTGCTATTATTTCTGTAGAAAATATAAAGACATTTATGTTCTAAGGCAATATTAAAAATGATCATTGTTTAAAATCTAAGAGAATTAGATTATTTTATTATCTTGACTTAAAATTTGTTAACTAGTTCATCTTGCCATAAAATGATAGATTATATAGAGAAAAGTATTCTTTACAAATGAAGTACCTTAAATATCGCCGAGAAACTGGTAACATATGAGTAATTGATTTGGGGATTACAAATTTGTTGCTCTCTTTTCATTAAAGTGTCAATCTTAAGAGCCTCTTTGAGGAATCAATTTATGAACCAACTTGTTAGATTAGTTTAAGTTACTGTACATACTTTAAAAAAATAACCATTTTTCTTGAAGAAATAACTCAATTATTTACTTAATCTGACTTTCTGTCAGAGTCTAAATAACTGTTATTTTACTACAACACAGGTTGAATGTTCATGTACAAAAGTTATTATTGTCATTAATTTTTTTAAATTCACTTTTATATTTTATTTTGCTTAAGATTTAGAGCTTTCTAAATTGATGTTTTGTTTTGTCAGTAAAAATCCATATATATATATATAAAATTTTACTGCTTAATAAATATAAATCCCAAATTAGTGCTGGCTGATTTAGTGAATTTGTGCTGTGCTTATTATAGTATAGCTTAAGATCAAGAAGGAATTAATTCTAAATTATTTCGTTAAAAGTCATTCATTTTATTACAAATTTTATACTTTTTAGTGGTTTGGGAAAAATTTGTATTTCAGCCATGAGCTTCAAGATTAAAATTCATTTTTAATGACACCTTTTTTTTAGAATAGTTTTAGATTTACAGAAATGTTTCAAGACAAGAGTTTCCATACACCCCTTGCTCATGTTCTCCTATTATTAACATCTTATGTTATATTGGTATATTTGGTATGTTAACTGTGGTATATTTGTCACGATGAAAGAATCAACATTGGTACATTACCCTTAACATCAGAGTTTATTTGGCTTTCTTTTTTTCCCCATAATGATTTGTTTTGTTTTGTTTTTCCTGTGGCAGTATATCATGGAGGACACTACGTTACATTTAGTTGTCATGTTTTTTAAGCTCCTCTGGATGGTTACATTTTCTCTTACTTTCCTTTGGATGACTTTTGACACAGTTTTGGGGAGGGTTGGTAAGACATTTTGTAGAATGCCCCTCAATTGAGATTTGTCTGTTTTTCTGGTGATTAGACCAGGGTAATGCATTTCTGGGAGGTAATATTAAATTTTAAATAAAATTTTCTAACTATACCGTATGTGAAAATATGATAATACAAATTACAGAATATAAGATTTATCATATCCAATGATAGTTATATATTATATTGAAGCCATTGATTTATCACTCATTTATTTAGTTTACAAAATACTGGTTTTTATAAAGAATATGGTGCTATATATGCAGCTATGAAGGGACGGTTATATCCATACTAGCATTGAAACCAAGACTATTCATTTTAATGTGATGGGCTTTGCTTGTAATTGGTAATACAAAGGCCTCATTAACCAGTACATTAGGACATTTTGATTCACCTCTCTAGATTTCCAGCTTAAGAGGCCATTACATTCTTAATGACCCTAACCCATGGAGGAAGTAGTTTTCCTCTCAAAGGAGAGTCCCTGAGTAGAGTTGTTTTCTTTGATTTATATGCTAACTGGATATAGTTAATTACAAAGTTCAAATATAAATCCAGAAAAACATTATAGATATTGCTTTTTGATTGGGCAATGATTCCTGAAGACGAGCTCAGTACAATTTCAATTGTCAATCCCTATGAGAAAGATTTAACTGCTACAACTTTCTATATTTCAAAGAGAAAAAAAAAAAAACTTACTCTGGTGATGAGATATAAAAATTGAATTGTCCAAGATGTTCTCTATGTCTGAGGATAGAGAAAACGTAAAAACTTAGAGGCAGATTATTCATTGTACAGATTAGCCACGGCTTCAGTTCCCCTGCTGTTGAGCTAGCCAAGAACTCTGGACTCCAGAGGAAGTTTGATTGTCCAAATTTGTGCGCTCCACAAACTTGATGTGATTGCCCTTTAAATGCCAAAATCTATTATTAGGTTATTCATTTGTTTGGTGTGAACACACTCCTACTTGGTTTAACCAGCAAGAACAAAACTAACTGGGATTGTTTGTAGCTTGACTGCAAACTAGGGAACTTTAAATTTCCATTATTCTCTTTTACTCAACAGTCTTGGTTTATTTGCTGTTTCTCTTTTCATTTTATAACAACTTTCCACATGGTTTCTATTTGTCCTTAATTATTTTTATAACTCTGCTTTATTGAAAAGGCTTAAAAGCAGCATTATCAGGGCCCTGAAAAGCAAAAATGCTCCCTCCACTCTGTTCTGTTATTTCATGCTATTTTGAACCAGGAGCAAACCAATTCAAAGACTCTTGTCAAGGGAGATCAAGATGGCAGAGTAGAAGGACACGGAGCTCACCTTCCCCCACAAACACATCAAAAATACATCTACATGTGGACCAATTCTCACAGAAAACTAACTGAAAACTGGCAGAAGATCTCATATAATCAAAGCTGCAAGAAAGATCCCCATGTAACTGGGTAGGATGAAAAAGACAAAAAAGGAATTGGGATGGGAGTGGTGCCCCTGGGACAGAGCTGTGGAAGAGGAAAGGTTCCCTTGCCCTGGGAACCCCCTTTGCTGGCTGGGAGGTCCATCAGGACAGAAAGAGAGCTAGAAGGGCCTGGTCTCTACTCACCAGGAGTGTGCACATGCTGGCTTGCTAGCAATCAGGGCAGAGAGAGACTGGCACTGACTGCTGCCATGTCACTGCGCTTCCCAGACTGAAACACATGCTGGGTGGGGCTTCTAGCATGTTCAGCAGCTAGGTGCTGGAACTCAGGCTTCAGAGGACAGACCCTGGTAGAGGACTTGGTCCAGTGGCACGGAGACAGCCCAGAGGGTCTGGAGCGTGGTCTGGGCCTCCACTGTTAGTGTGCACAGAGAGGGCCACAGGTCTGCCCTAGAAGCCCCATTATCAGTGCATGCAAGGCAGGGAGCAGATCCACCATAAGAGCCCCACTGTCATCGTGCATGCTCACCGTGGGGCATGACTCTGGTGGTGTGGGCTTTGTGAGGGCCCACACAGCAGGGGTGGGGCTGGTATCAGAGCACAGTATCAGTGCTCCCATAGCGGGGGCAGATCCAGGAGCAGGTCCAGCAGCAGGAGACTTTGTTGGTGGGCACCATGAGTGGTGACCAGTGTCACAGAATCATGGTTCCCAGTGGATAGTCCCTGAGGAGGAGTAAGAAGCAGTCCCTTTCCCGGCAGGAGTGCTCCAGTCCTGCCTACCTCACACCACAGCTTGAAGTTGGATCTGGGGCGGACAGGCCCTGGGAGAGTCCTATCATGGAGGCAGCCCAAGTTCTAGCTGGCAGCACAAGCCCCTTGAGTCATGCAGCCACAACACCCCAGCCCCCAGCACCAGCCTAGCACTAGGTCTGGGACCAGCACAATGGAGAAAGGGATGCGACCTTAGGCTGCTTCTGGGCAGAACTGAGGATGCCTGCAAGAGTGGTGCATAGGTTCAATGTGACTACATGGGCCTCATTTGCTTCAGTGCTCACTTCCTTTTGGACAGAGCACACACTTAAGGGCAACAGAACCTCCTAGAACCTGATCCTCAGGGGTTCTACTCCAACAACTGGGGAGCAGACCCTGCACCCAACAGGTCTATGGCAGCCACAGATCAAAGAGGAGGCCCTGCCCAACTTCCAGTGCAGGTGCTGGTCACCACAACACCAATCACACCCAATATCACAGGGATAATGGCCAGCAACTCTGAGGGAAGACGTGGTAGGAATCCACACCAAAAACAGCCCTGGCACCAAAAATATGGACTCACAGAGTCTACACAGGGACATTCTCACATAAAAATACCCCTTTAAGACCACAGGAGATAACTGTTTCTCCTAAATTCATAGAGGCAGAGAAATTTAAGTAAAATGAAAAAGCAAAGGAACTACTCCCAAATTAAAAAAAAAAAGAGAGAGAGAGAGAGAGAAATCCCCTAAAAGAGCAAACAATGGAACAGACCTCTCCAGTCTACTAGACCTCCAGTTCAAAAAGGAGGTAATAAAAATGCTAGAGGAATTAAAGATTATCAATAGAAATGTAGATCACTGTACCAAGGAACTAGAAACTATAAAGAGAAACCAATCAAAATTAGACAACTCAATTGCTGAGATAAAATCTGAGCTAAAAGTAATGAATAGCAGACTAAATAATGCATTATGAATAAGTGATCTAAAAGATAGAATCATGAAAATCAACCAATCAGAACAGCAGACAGAAAGATAAATGAAAAAATTTGGAAGCAACATATGAGGTCTATGGGATAATATTAAGTATGTCAATCTATACATATTAGGGGTTCCAGAAGAAGAAGAAAGACAAAAGGGGATCAAAAATGTATTTAAGAAATTATGGCTGAAAACTTCCCTAACCTAAAGAAAGAAACATATCCAGGTACAGGAAGCACAGAAGGTACCAAATAAGATGAACCCAAACAGACCCACACCAAGACATATCATAATTAAAATGGCAAAAGTTAAAGAGAAGAATCTGAAGGCAGCAGTTACAAGGGAACCCCTATATGGTTATGAGCTGATTTCTGTACAGAAACTTTTCAGGCCCGAAGGGAGTGGCAAAATATATTCAAATTCCTGAAAGGGAATAACCTGCAACAAAAGTCCAGGACCAGATGGCTTTACTGGGGAATTCTACCAAACATACAAAGAAGAACTTATACCTAACCTTCTCAAACTCTTCCAAAAGATTGAAGAAGGAACACTCCCAAAGTCATTCTATGAAGCCATCATCACCCTGATAATACGACCAGACAGAGACAGTACAAAAAAAGAAAATTACAGACCAATATCTTTGATGAATATAGATGCAAAAAACCTCAATAAATTTTTTGCAAACCAAATCCAACAATATATAAAAAGGGTCATACACCATGATCAGGTTGGACTCATTCCAGGGTTGCAAGGATGGTTCAATATATGCAAATGAATCAATGTGATATACCACATTAACAGAAGAAACGGCAAAAACCACATGATCATCTCAATAGATGAAAAAAAAAACTGAAAAAATTCAACATCCATTCATGATAAAAACTCTCACCAAAGTGGTTATAGAGGAAACATAGCTCAACATAATAAAAGCCATTTATGACAAAACCACAGCCAACATAATACTCAACCGTGAAAAGCTGAAAGCCTTCCTGCTAAATTCTGGAACAAGACAAGGATGCTTACTCTCACCACTTCTATTCAACACAGTATTGGAAGTCCTACCCATAGTAATGAGACAAGAAAAAGAAATAAAATGTATCCAAATTGGAAGGGAAGAGGTAAAATCGTCATCATATGCAGTCGACATGATACTCTATATAGAAAACCCTGAAGACTCCACACAAAAACTATTAGCACTGATAAACAAATTCAGCAAAGTAGCAGGATACAATATTAATATACAGAAATCTGTTGCATTTCTTTACACTGACAATAAAATATCAGAAAGAAAATGTAAAAAAAAAAAAAAAATCCCATTTAAAATATAATTAAAAAAAAAAACAAACCTAGGAATAAAACTGACCAAAGAGGTGAAAGACTTATACATTGAGAACTATAAAACACTGATAAAGGAAATCAAAGATGATTCAAGGAAATGGAAAGATATCCCATGCTCTTGCATTAGAAGAATTAATATTGTTAAAATGGCCACACTACTCAAAGCAATCTACAGATTTAATGTGAACCCTATCAAATTACCCATGACGTTTTTCACAGAACTAGAACAAATCATCTTAAAATGTGTATGGAACCACAAAAGACCCAGAATTGCCAAAGCAATCGTGAGGGAAAAGAACAAAGTTCGAGACATAACCCTCCCAGACTTCAGACAATACTACAAAACTACAGTAATCCAAACAGCATGGTATTGGCACAAAATCAGACATACGGATCAATGGAAAAGAATAGAGAGCCCCAGAATAAACCCACACACCTACAGTCAATTAATCTTCAACAAAGGAGGCAAGAATACACAATAGAGAAAAGACAGTCTCATCAGCAAGCGGTGCTGGGAAAGCTGGACAGGGGCATGTAAATCAATAAAATTAGAATCCTCCCACACACCATATACAAAAATAAACTTAAAATGGTTTAAAGACCTAAATATAAGACATGACACCATAAAACCCCTAGGAGAGAACATAGGCAAAACATTCTTGGACATAAATCGTAACAATCTTTTCTTAGATCAGTCTCCCAAGCAAAGAAAGAAAAGCAACAATAAACAAATGGGACCTAATCAAACTTAAAAATTTTTGCACAGCAAAGGAAACCATCAGCAAAATGAAAAGACAATCCATGGACTGGGAGAAAATATTTGCAAATGATGTGACTGACAAGGGCTTAATTCCAAAATATGCAAACACCTCATATAGCTCAATATCAAAAAAGCAAACAACCCAATCAAAAAATGGGCAGAAGACCTAAATAGACATTTCTCCAAAGAAGACATACAGATGGCCAGCAGGCACATGAAAAGATGATCAACATCGCTAATTATTGGAGAAATGCAAATCAAAACTATAATGAGGTATCACCTTACACCAGTCAGAATGGCCATCATCAAAAAGTCTACAATAGTAAATGCTGGAAGGGTGTAGAGAAAAGAGAACTCTCCTACACTGTTGGTGAAAATGTAAATGTAAATTGGTGGAGCACTATGAAAAACAGTATGGAGTTTCCTTAAAAAACTAAAAATAGTTACAATATGATCCAGCAATCCCACTCCTGGGCATATATCCAGAAAAGATGAAAACTCTAATTTGAAAAGATACATGTACCCCTATGTTGGTAGCAGCACTATTTACAATAGTCAAGACATGGAAGCAACCTAAATGTCCATCAACAGAAAAATGGCTAAAGAAGATGTGGTGTATATATGAAATGGAATATTGCCTTATCTATCATCATGATAATTTGTGTGTGTGTATATAAATATATACATATATAGGTATATATATATATGTATATCAGAACCAATAAGAAATATATATATATATACGAGTAAACCCATCTTAAAGGTATCTACATAGTTTATTTAACCTTCTTCTATTAAATATATTAAATTATTTTGAAGATGAGTTTTTAAAATTTAAGACTATGTTTTACTTTTTATTGTTTAGGTCTAGCCAAAAGCTTCTCAAATACTTAACTGCCTTACCCAATTTAAATAATCTTTGATGTAGTTTCAGCTGTATTTTTCTCATTTTGTATACGTTGTTTTACAATACTTCCATTATAAAAGCAAAATAAAAGCTAAAATTTGGTAGCATTTTTCTGTAAAGGGGAGATCATAAATACTTTCAGCTTTATGGACCACATGGTCTCTGTTGCCACTACTTAAGTCTGTCATTTTGGTCCAAATGCAGCCACAGACAATATGTAAACAAATTAGTGTGACTGCCTTTCAATAAAACTTTATTTGCAAAAACAGTTGTAGGACTAGATTTGGCCTGTAGGCTGAAGTTTCCTAACCCTTGTCCTAGATCATTTAAGAATGTCTTGCCCATAAGCCTCCAAATCAGGAACTTCAAAGATTAATTCTTTCCAGAGCCACAGACTCTAATACGACAACTGCATGTTTGATTTTCTACAATAGTGGTATACATTGACACCTCATGCTATGTAATCCTCATATTACAAAGCATTCCTTTCAAATTTCTTGATGTTTAAAGTACATGCCTTATTTTGGAGTTAACCATGTTAACAGCA
Source organism: Eubalaena glacialis (assembly GCF_028564815.1). Classification (NCBI taxonomy): domain Eukaryota; kingdom Metazoa; phylum Chordata; class Mammalia; order Artiodactyla; family Balaenidae; genus Eubalaena; species Eubalaena glacialis. The sequence continues at coordinate 20,718,195 of NC_083719.1, forward strand.
TAGCAGCATCCTGGAGTGGATGGAACTGAAGGGACATATTACAGGAGTAATTTTTCACATAATGCCCTAGGGTTATCCATGGGAAGGTGGTAATGACTAAATTTCCAAACATCGGTGGGAGACAGCACATCACAGGATAAGTAAATTGTTCTTGGCACCTGGACTGTTTACTCCCTGACTGGGAGAATCATTGCACTAGTAATGCTTTTCCAGCAGGCAGGTTGAAACTTCACGGAGGACTGCAGAAGTTGGTGATTGCATTCAGCTGTGAGAAACAAAAAACTTGTTCATCATTGGCTTAAAGAATTATGTGCTTATTTTTCTTTAAACAATTAGGAGACTAAAATAATTTCAATGGCTCATGAGGGTCAGAACTGAGATTTCTGCAGTTTTCTTAGTTTTCCTCTCAGCTTCCTAGTGCTCAGGTTGCCTGAGCTCCAGCCACCAGGTTTGCATCCTAAGCAGGAAGAAAGTGTGAACAATAAGGAGCAAAAAGGGTGCTTATATTAAGAAAGCAATTTTTACCCCATTTATACATTGCAAATTTTTGTCATATGTCCTTGCATAGAACATTGGAAAGTGTGTCTGTAAGCCTGGTGCAGGAGACTGCTATAAAGGAAATTGATCCAATTGACCACTGATTTGTAAGGCATCTAGCAGGGGCTGCTAACAGTACAGCACACAGGTGTCACCACTCCTCATGTAATAGAGGCATAGCCAAGTAGGAGGCCAAGTTTCTTTTGGATCATTTCTTTTTCTTGTATCTTTTCTTCGTTTTGCACCTCCTCTTGTCATGTTCATCATCGTCCTCCTTCTTCTCTTTCTCCTTTCAAATCTCTGGTTGGGGAAACATTTTCAAGCTTAAGGACAAAAGAATCAACTGTAAAATGAAAACCTGGGGGAATTTATTATATTACATAATACTATATATGTGTTACACAAATATTTTAAAATTTTTAAACACATTGAAAGTAAAGTGACACCAGTAATACTCAGAAGGTTTAGTAGAAAAGAAAAAATCCCTTTCATTGTAGTACTATATATTATAATGTTCCTGGGGGGAAAAAAACCAAAAAACTAAGTACTACATACAAAAAGGGAAATTTATCATGCAATTTAGAGAAAAAAATCACAATAAGATTTCTCATGAAACATGTAATTCATATGAAGGGTTAAATGCCAAATATTGGCCAATATAAGTAGATGACAGTTATCTTAACAGCTATCAAGACCATGTAATTAAGGTTGAACAAATAGATACATACATGTCCTCTACATTGCTATTATTCAAGCATAGAACAGAAGTTGTAGTCTATGCAATCAGCCATGAAAAGGAAATGAAAGAAAATAAAATGACAATGTTTATTATGTGCAAGTGTGCTATCTAGGAGAAAATTATGAAAGAAAAAAAATGGATACCAAAAAGTTGGCCAAATAACTAAATAAATAGAGGAAAAAATGTTTCTTTTTTTTTCTGATATGGTTCCATAGCTGCTGTGTCTTTTTTTATAGTCATAAATGTAAACATTTAAAATTTTATTATATTTGTTATAATTTTTTATTGGTTAAAATTTCCAAGACAAGCCAATCGTCCAAATATCAAACTATTTAATCTAGATACTGACTCTTTCTCAATTACAGTTTTTCATTCAATCAGTCACATTTATATTTGATATTTTCTCTTGATTTTTTCTGGGGGCCCTCTCATCTGAAGTCAATTCTAAGCAATGGAAAGCTGCGAGAACAACTTCATGTTGTTGAGAAGGACTAAATCCACTTCTTGGTCAGTTCTCTCCTTGTCTGTAAGTTTGTTATCTCCTGCTGGGGTCCAGTTTCTTGCCTCTTATAGGGTTTCTCCACTTCATGACATGACGTGTTCAAAAAGTCTTTTCAATGCCAAACTTTGTGGTATGTATGTATAGGAGAGAAAAACTTTTCACTTCTTCCTCTCAGCATTTTTTGGCTGGTTTAATAAGTAAATTGGCATAAGACAGATTAACAGGAAAGAATACAAATTTAATTTCATACATATGCGAGTCCCAAAGACAAGAGACTTGAAGAAGTGACCAAAGCAGGTAATTTTTATGTCTTTTAGACAAAGAAACAATAATTTGTGAAGATTTGACAAAATAAAGGGGTTTGCGCTTGGAGTACCAAATTAATGGAGTAATGAACTTTGTTTATACAGCCTTCTTGGCCTTGAATTCTCTATCTCTGGTGATAAGAATGTCTCCTATCCTCCTGGTTGAGCGAGAATACCTCCACATGGAAGATTTATTTCCCCCTTTCAAGAGGGGGCAAAGTAGGGTAAGAGTGTCCTTCTTGCACTGGCACTTAAATAATTTTAATCCAATAATATGCCCAAGCAGCATATTTTGGAGTGGCATATTTTCCTCCCCCTTATACATGTGTATTATGTATTTAATAAACTGTAATATATATTTTACATTAATAAGTAGTGTTATGGTATATAATATAATATATACTATATATTATACATAATAAAATTTCTTTTCTTTGCTTTTAGCTTATTTATATTTCTGGACTTAAATTTTTGTGATATGAATTCAAGTACACTTTTCTAAAATTCTAGTCAGTTTTCTCCATAATTACTGTCTTTACAATTTTATTTTTATTTTAGTGAATTGAGAGATGGACTATTCTCTAAGAATTCCAATCAAAAAATGGAAGTCTCTGTGTCAGTCTTTTCAAACTGCCAGTAATACTTCCAAGGGCATTATTCTGATTTAAGTTTGTGTTTCTTCTGATTTTTCTTTGTGTGTTTCTAAATATTACAATTATACAATTTATTATTAGTCACATTTAGCTATCCTATTTTTTTCTTTTTATTAAGGGTATTTAGCATTCTTATATCTCTAGCCCCAATTTTACTTCCCACTTGCTCATATTATGGGCACAGCACAAATTTTTGATAACAGTCATTATTCCAACTCTACATATTTATGGTGTTATTAATGTTGTCCACTGGTGAATTTTTCTAGTATAAGTCTGATTTTATTCCAATTAACAATTGTCACTTCCGGTTTGCTTATTTTTCTATGCATTTATTACTAATTGCTTCCCACACTCTACATAATCACTATGAAAACTATTTTGATTCCAGTTTGTTGAAGGTTTTGTTGAATCTTTTCTCCTGGTGATTTCTGCTTACCACTTCTACATAATAGTCCTAGAAATTCTCAGAATTCTGGTGCTTGCTATTTATGTTTATATTCACCTGTTTCCTGGATTACGTGTTCATACTTACTGTTTTGTTTGTTCTGTTATTTTTAGTAAAGCATATCCTTATGTTGCTTCTTTTTTTTTTTTTTTAATTTATTTATTTATTTTTGGCTGCGTTGGGTCTTCATTGCTGCGTGCGGGCTTTCTCTAGTTGCGGGGAGCGGGGTCTCTTCCTCGTTGCGGTGCACGGGTTTCTCATTGCGGTGGCTTCTCTTGTTGCGGAGCACGGGCTCTAGGAGCGCGGGCTTCAGTAGTTGTGGCTCGTTGGCTCTAGAGCCCAGGCTCAGTAGTTGTGGCGCACGGGCTTAGTTGCTCCATGACATGTGGGATCTTCCTGGACCAGGGCTTGAACCCGTGTGCCCTGCACTGGCAGGCAGGTTCTTAACCACTGCGCCACCAGGGAAGCCCCTTATGTTGCTTCTTTACAAAAGGTGCACATATTAATTGACAGCACACAAGACTGCAAAAGTCTTTTTTCTACCTGCAGACTAGATGTAGGTCTTTTGTTGTTTACTTGTTTGGTTATTTGTGGATGCTCATTACCAGTCTGAGGAAATTTCCTTATATTTCTAGATTCCTTTCAATTTTTATTATGAATGGATGGTGAATTTTATCTAATTATTTTTTAAATCTACTGAGATGGTCATATGTTGTTGTTTTTTCTGTTATTCTGTACACGTGATAAATTATATTGCTTTTTAAAAAAAATTTTTAAGTAAAAAAAGATACCTGCATTTATTGCAGAGTTCAGTGAGTTTCAAAAAGGATGTATCTGTGTAACTACTACTATAATCAAGAAATAAAACATTTACAACTTCATAAAAATTGCTGTGCCTCACTGCAGTCAAAATCACTTACACTTATCTGCTTTCCATATTTTTTATTTAGTTTTACCTTTTTAGAATTTAATACCATTGAATTATATTTAGTCTTTTTATATCACTTCTTTCCCTCAACATAATGTTAAGTTTTACTCCGGTTGCTGGGTTTATTTGTAGTGTGTTCCTTTCTATCAATGAATAATATATTATTTAATGAATATATCACACCTCATTTATCCATTCACCTCTTGATGGACATATAGTTTGTTTTCATTTTTGTCTATTAAGAATAAACTTTGCTATGTACATTTGTTTACAAGTCTTTGTGTGGCATTGTTTTTATTTCTCTTGGGTAAATACCTATGAGTGGAATTGCTGAGTCATAGAGGAAATGTGTATTTAACTTAACCAAAAAATGCAAACTGTTTGCCAAAGTTTTTATGCCCACCACAAAAGCAGTTGCGATCCCACCAGCAGCATAAACAAGAGTTCGTTTGTCCTCCTTCATGTCAAAACTTGATAATACCATGTTTTAATTGAAGCCCTTTGAGTATGTCTTTAGTTGCACTAACCGTGGTTTTAATTTGCACTTTCCTTATGGCTAAGGATGTGGAATATATTTTTTGTGGTTATTGAATGAACGTTTGTATGTTTTCTTTTTGGAAGTGTGTGTTCAAAACTCTTTGATTTTATTTTTATTAGGGATGTTTGTTATTTACTATTCATTTGTAATTGTACATTATGTATATTACAGAAAAATAAGTACTAGTCTCTTTTTTTTTCAGATACATGTACTGTAAATACTTTCCCCCAGGCTATGGGTTGCCTTTACCTTATAATAATGATTTATTTTGAAAAGCAGAACATTTTAATTTTGATGAAGTTGAATTATTAATATTTTTAATGTTTTTGCTACTTCTGTCCTAAGAAATCTTTTCTAACCTAGTCACAAAGATTTGGTTATTATTTTTTTTTCCAGAACATTTAATTTTAGTGTTTATATTTATTTGATATAATTTATATTTTTATATCACAATTCATCTTATTTAATGTGCATGATATGATGAAATTCATTTAATCTACAGGGTCTATTGGCCCAGAGTATATAAATAATGTGCATAAAGTTGATCATTTGGACTAATAGAACATTTCACAGAAGGAAATCTCATAAGATTATGAAAATACCTACCAGACAAAACATATGAATAGTCACAAAGCAAGGTCACTTCCTAGTTTAGGCAGATATGCAATTAATGTACTCCTAAATAATAATGATAAATTGATAATTGCATAATTGGTGTGCTTTTCATCAGCTCTGCAAGTACTATTAAAAAGTTTAATGCTTACAGAACTTTAATTAAAATATGACAAAATGAGCAAATAAATAGAAATATGATTTACAAAGTCTAAGTGATTCAGACTTTGGACACAGTACAGGACTCCTGTCTCCTAGACTAGTCAATACCATACCACATTGTACTTAGAGGGACCGTTTAATGTTGTTTGGCTCAAAAACATATTTAAAATACAGCTTTAAAATACTTCAATAAATTTTTTAACAAATTAAACATTTAACAAATTTTGAATTTGAGTATTTTTAAATCTCATTTGCAATAATGAGTCCTTCCATAAATTATTTCTGAAGTACACATCAATAAATTATTAAAGAGAAAAAAATGATTGGAGCTAGTGAAATTTTTGTTGTTGTTACTTTTCTAGGTATATAGAACAGTCTATTCTTCATTTCCTCAAAGACCAGCATCTCTCATTTTGAAATAATTCAGTGACTAAAACAGTATTTTTCTGCAATAGATTAATGGTAAATCCTTCATTTTTGATTATACTTTCTACAACTGAATACATTTTCCATCAAAAGGGGGAAAAAATAAAACAGCTATACCACCATTCAAAATATTTATATTTGAGTCAGGCAATAATTTTCTTCTCTGTTCTTTACAGAAAATAAAAACAAAAACAAAAACTCCACATTATGATTAATGATGAGGTTCATATATAGCTTTTTAAATTCTTTTTTCAAAATCTAAATGGCATTTTCTACTTAACAGTTTATTGCATCAAAAGAAAAGACTTAGGCATGAGTCCTATTTCTACTCACAACTTTCAGTTGTACAATGCATAAATTCATCCTTAGGACTCCATGGCCAACTCAACGAGGCAAGAACATTCCATGGTACTATGTGATGTGAAATCACGTGTGCACTCACACTAAACGTATGCACACATAAGTGCGTGAGTATTTATGTATTGTGAGTGCTCCCTACTATGAGTATAGCTAAAAGAAAAACATGTAAAAGACTACATAAGTATATGAGAATTCTTTTCTTTAACTTATCTCAAAAAATATGTTCCAATTTCCTAGAACACACTTATAAAAGAAACTGGGTGTGCATTAAGTTCATCTTGATGATATGAACTTGAATTACTGACAAGATAGTTATGAGGTTCTCAATTACAATGTGGATACATAGAACCTACATATTCCATAACCAAAGGTCAAAGACTTTTAAGTTTATATCTAAGAATCTCCTGTATTTCTCAGCAACTGGGTCTAACTTCTAAAACTGATTCTATGATAGTGATGGCTTAGAGCTTAGACAAATCATAAATTTTTAAAAGTAAATTTACAAAGTAACAAAACTTACTTCAGAGATTCTTGAAGCGTCCTCCTGAGACCAGCAGCATCAGCAGCTCTTGGATACCCGTTTAAAGTACTAATTCTCGGGCCCAATCCCAAAACGTAACAAATCCGAAAAACCTGGGGATGAGGCCCAAGCATCTGTTTTAATAAATTCTCCATGTGATTCTGATGCATACCTAATTGCAAATCACTGCTTAATTGATTGATTCTTTATGTCTATGTAATACAACACAAATGTCTAGTTAGGAGATCATAGATAGTTATTTTCTCTTGTACATACCTCACTTAGCAAGTTATGTAAAATTTCCAACTGCAAATTGTCCACCATATTTATAACGTAGACTGTTATTAAATCCTCTTTGAACTATAGATCATTTTCCTTCTCTTTTCTACACATAGCCTAAGTCATTTCCAGTGCTTCTGGCTTTGTCTTGTGTTTTAAATTACCTCTAATTGCTTGTTATTGCAAACTTCTTCCCACACCCACTTTACATATTTTTACCACTCAGTATATCTGTATATTCTTCAGATTTTCACAGACTCTTCAGACCAAGTTATCTCTTCAGTTGTCAGTTCCTAAGACTCTTCGTCTTATCTTTCCTGCCCTCTCCTCTCAAGTTGGATTACATTGCTTTTTAAGGAGAGACAGGTGCTAGAAGCATACCTGCCTAAGGCTGCTGTCATTTCTTTCACCTGGAAAATGATACCATCTAAACTTTTAAAGAGTTCAAGACTTTATTCCTTCTTTCCATACATTTTCATTCAAATAAATATATTTAGAAACTTAAAAATATTTCTCTGTGAAAATTTTAACAGCTGAAGAAAGGACTGACTTTGGAATCAGAACCCTGGTTCAAATTCTAAGCTGGACAATAATTAATTATATTGCCTTTGGAAAGTCCATTAACATTTCTGAGACTCTGTGTCCTCATATGTAAAGTGGAATAATCATTTCTGACTTTCTAGTTTGTTGTGAAGTTTAGGATAAATCTAGATGAAGCATGCTGTTCCAGACATCAGACATGGCTCTTGACAGGAATCAAGAAATGGTCACTCTGTATATGTATAACTTTGTGAGAAAGGCTACAAAATTAAGAAGAGTCTCTTAAGCTATATTTTACCATAGATAAGCATTTCTTTTCACACTGATTACCAAATGATATGCTATTTTGCCACAAACTCTTTTAGTTAAAATAACATTCTAAAGGATAACTTGGTACACAGATTTGTGAGAAAAAACCAAAATTCCCATTACAATATAAATTATTGCAGCATTTGCCTACATAACCTATACACAAAATAACAAATACAAAGCTGATAATTGGGTTCATAACAATAGTTAAGACACATTGGGCACCTCCATAAAGGACTTGTGCTGTTTTATTTTATTCTCAAAACAGACCTATGGATAGATAGTATTTGCACCACTTTTACAGATAGGAAACTTGATTCAGGGACTTTAAGTAATTTGTCTAAGGACACAAAGCTAGTCATTGTCAGCCAGGGTTTAAATGACAGCAGTTGGTCTCTGGAACCTAAGCTCTAAACCAAAGTGCTCCGCTGTATCTCCAAGTGAAATGCTCCAAAGTTAACCAATTTAGTTATAAAGGCTGTCACTATTGTGATTTGTAAACATATGAAGTATAGGACCTTTGTTATATTACCTTATCATAATCTCCTAGAGAGCAGTTTTGCAAAGTGTTAAACAAACACACACACACACACACACACACACACACACACACAGAGAAATGAAAAGAAGGGCTGGAAACAGAAGTAGCCCATGATTGAGATGTGGTGAGGAACTTGAGGTGAGAGAGGACATCTCTTTGTTTCTTTTGACACTTCCATACCAATTTGTGAGCACTGGTTACAGGATCACAGTATTCATGTTTTGTAGGAAAAGTCAGTGAATCATAAACTACCAATGATGGGACAGCTCGAAACCCTGGTGTTTTTGGTTTCTTTTGCCAAAACCTTTTGGATGTTAAAGGTTACGACCAATCCTGGTATACAGACTTATTTTTCCAAACAAATTTATTGAGATATAATTTATATACTTTGACTTAAAGCTAGAAAAATAGATGCTAGGAAATAAGACCCTGGTTTTCTCTAGACTTTTGGCTCAAAGGAAAGAAGAAAAGGAGACATGCTTATTTACTTCCAAACTGTCTAATCTATTTTCTCAGGAAAAGAAAATAGACAAAGAAATGGATGACTGCTTTGTCAGGAGATATAAATGGACTATTTGGCTGCAGTTTCTTCTTTTAAAAATCTCATAGGTATCTGCTAACAGGGAGCAGGGCATTGATAGACCCAAATAAAAAGTAACCTAATGATTGACAATTTTTTCAGATTTACATTCTGCCTTAAGTTTTGCTTCTCTTACGCTATATCAATTCTGACACCAATGTCTTTTCTTATGAACCTATCACTGCATTAGCACTTCAAGGTCTGTGGCAGAATATATCTTCACATTAATTTATGGGTCTGAACACTCTTTGGAATTACTATCATTTCCAAACCTGTTTAAAATGCCTGTGTGACATTTTCCATGAGAAGACTGACATTGGGATCAGCCTGATTGATTGGGGGGGGAGGGGATAGTTTCATTATCACATCTATGAATCACATTTGAAGCTGGTTTAGAAAGTGCAACAGATAATTTAAAATAGCATAATAGAAGGAGGACCAGACTGAAAATTGAAAGCTGAGTCCCACTTTTATATCTGTTATTTAACCTCAATATCTTTACATGTAATAACATATAAGAAATATGAAACAAATAACATCTATAGATAAACCACAAATAAACAGCCAGTCTCCCTGCAAAGTAATTCATTACATCTTAAATTCAAGGTAAGTTAAACATCAGTAAACACCTACCCTAGCCATTTATCTTCATTTCCCACTATGTTTTTCCTACCAAGTCTTCTTTATTCACTGATTTCTTCCAGAGTACCCCACCCCAAAGCCATCAAGATAATGTTGACACATTCCAAATAAAGGTTTGCCATTTTGCAGAATTTTTTGCAGTTTCCGAACATTAACATTTGCCTCCTGGACCGTCATGTAAGAAGATATACTCTCATCTTGCTATAACTCTGTCCTCAGGGTCCTCGTATCCGGGCAGCCTTGTAAGATTTGCAACAAGGTCCTTTGGCATAACAGGACTTGGCTGTGATTCAAGATGCATTTGCCTTACAACAAAATAGCTTCTGGAGTGTTGGAAAAGGATTTCAAAGCTTTTTGGACTCATTTTTGGACACACTTATTTATTTTTTACCATGGTTTCAGTTTTAGAAACTTAGAGACATTTTACAATGCTCTCTGGAGGTTAAATATTTTTTCCATTTACGTCTATTCATGTGACAAAAGAAATCCTTTTCTGCATTTCTAATTTTCATGATAATTAGTGTTACAATACCAACTGTTTTTTTACAGTCCTTGAGTTACTGAGTCTGTTTGTTGTACTCCCAGTGAATATATGACCTGTCAGATTCCCAAATCCTAACAATTCAATTCAATTCTCACACTAACTATCCAAAGTGAACATCAGAGTCCACAGGCTTAGGGGCTCAGTTCTACAAGACAGCCCCACGCTTCACATGTCAGCTGCAAATGCGTGCTCAGGCTGCCCGCACTTCTCTCCAGCTGACTACAAATTCAGGGATTGCCATGACCTCTTTCCCTCAGGTTTGATATTTCTCTAGAAGGGCTCACAGAACTCAGGAAAACACCTTACTTACCTTTACTTGAAAGGATACAACTCAGGATAAGCCAAATGGAAGAGACGCGTAGGGCAAGGTGTGGGGTGGGGGTGGATGGCACCTGAGCTTCCTTCCCCGCCCTCTTCCTGCCAGCACATCACTGTGTTTACCAACTCAGAAGCTCTCCCATTCTTATTGTTCAAGAGTTTTCACAGAGCTCAAACTCCAGCTCTCCTCTCTTCCCTGGAGATCATGGGTGGGACTGAAAGTTCCTGCCCTCTAATCATTTGGTCTTTCTGGAGACTAGTCCCATCCTGAAGCTGTCTAGAGTCCCTGAGTCACCTTAGTGGCGTTAACTCAGGTGTGACGGAAAGTGGCTTGTTATAAAAAAGAAAGATCCTCTTATGAGTTAGGAAACTACAAGGTTTTCAGGAGCTCTGCGGTAGAAACCAGGGATAAAGACCAACTATATTTTTTATTATATCAGAAGACCAAAATTTGATGTTACCTATTCACTTTGATAGAAGTTCTCCCAATTACTTATATAAATACCTTAAAGTTGATACCATGGAATTCACTGATTTTTTTCATTATTTCCTTCTTTATGACTTTTATTTTCACACTGTTAAATTAATTAAACAAGGAGACCTTTAGACCGAGGTGACTCCAATTCCATGGTAGCCTACATAAGCAAACCAAAATATGTCTGCAAATGCCTTAAGGTTACAAAATTGAAACCAAAGAACAAACATCCAATCACAGTCAACTAGGCTTTAAGCTATAGCCAGTCAATAATTTCCTTGGTTTGCTCCAGGCTTTTCGCTATAAAGGCTCTCCCTGAGTTTCTATTAGTGGAGCACTTTTAACAGCTTTCGGTTTGGCCCTGTACCATTACAATTAATTTTTGCTCAAATAAACTCTGAAAATTTTAATATGCCTCTGATTATCTTTTAACAGTACTTATCTCTTTCTGGCTTATTTATAAAATAAATAATTGTCATTTCTTTATGGCTTATTTATAAAATTAAAAATATGATTAATTCAAAGTTGCTATATTAAGAATTTTATCATAAAGAACAATGAAAACCAAAAAATATTGATTTGGAGAATGTTCTCTCATTTCTCAAATCTCTCTGTCTCTGTCTCTCTGTCTGTAGCTCATCTGAGTCTGCTCTCATTGCACTGTATCATTCCTTTTTTATTGCTTACATCTCATTCCTCTCTGAATAATTTTATTATGGTCCACTGGTTTCAGGACTAGCTCAAAAAATATTCAGTTAGCTGAAATAATCACTGGAACCAGAGAATACGTCTCACCCTACTTTGCTAAAACAAATTACACATTACTTTAGAGAATTTGGTATTGACTTTTAAGCAATAAGAATAAAGAAAATCAAGAGTCAGCAAACTCCCTTATGTTCAAAATACCCCTTTCTGATTTCTCAACCCTTCTTCAGTTGGAGGTTTTTTAATTCCCTGGAAATCTTTATATCTGAGACTGTTGGTTGATATCTTTGTTGCTCCACAATGCCTCTTTTAGGTAATTATACATCCTCTTCTTCTTCCACACTGTCATACTCAACTATCCCCATCCTGGTCATACTCCCTAACCTATTGACATTTTCAGAACATGGATTTCCGTTCTCCTTTTGGTCCAATACTTGTTACCTTTCAAAGTGGCTTCCACATCCGACATGTCCAACATCTAGGATTTGATTCTATTTTTCTTCATTACAATGACATTTTCCTTAGTTTAGTTTAAACCATTACTGATGCAATTGAGAAATTGTATCATCTTTAAAATTACTACTTCAAACATCCCAAACTCCACCTAAAAGCTCAACATATAGTTCACTTACTCAAGCATTACTGTTGAAACAGTTCTTCAACTCATCAAAATCCAACAGCATTCCCTCTCTTTTCTCTATATTAGTCACTTCCTATCTTTAATCCCCTGCTTTTCCACCTTAGTTTATACAGTCTTCCATGTTAATCACTCTCTGCAAATACCAAGAACACCTTTAATCCTTTCTTCTTCCAGGTGTCTTTCTGGTTCTTCCTCTCTGCCAACCCTAAATCTTCAATTTATTCTGCTCTCTGTCCTTTTCAATGGTCTGGCATACAATTTATTTGTCAATGATTAATCTTTTAAATCTCTAGCTCAGATTTTCTCATCTTTAGAGTCATCTGTCCATCGGCCTGCTGGTATTACTACATTATACATTATCCATGTCAAAATTTAAATGTTTAACTGAAATCTAGATGTTCTTCTCAAGTGTTGTCCAAATCAGCAAGGGATACTTCCATGTACCCATTGTTTATGGCAGAGATCTGTCATGTTACTCATTGGTGCTATTTCCAATACCGATCTACCATCATGTCCTGTGAATTTATAACTCCAAAACCTATTTCAAATATTTCCACTCTTCCCATATCCACAGTTACCATCTTCATGTTTACAAAATAAAAAATAAAAATAATAAGTTATGTCACTTCAGAGCTTTATACCCTTCAGTGGTTTCCCATTTTCCTTAGAAAAATTCCAAAAAATTACCATGGTCTGTGAAACCCTAGGTAATCTATTCTTCTGAAAGAATATTTAATTACTTTAGCCTCTTTTTCACTGTGAAATAACCCTAATACCATCTTCTAACCTTTACAATTGTCCTGCCTTCCTGCTAACAAAATTTCATCCGTATATATTACTCACAATAGAATATTCCTTTTTCATCACTCACTTGGCTGTTTCCTACTTATCCCTCTGGCCAAGGCTTAAATTAATTTCTTCAGATAAGTCTTCATAAATTTTGATTAGTCAAGTTTAGATTTCTGTATTATTATCTCCGAATATGTTCATTTCCTTCATGGTACTTATTTTAATGATTCTGTATTTTTTATGTTTGTTTTGTCTGCTGTTCCATTTAACTTAAATTTGACAAATAGTTTATTACTATATGGTTAACCTTTTACATATTGCTTGCTTCATAGTAGGCACTCAACAAACATTTTAAAATAAGTGAAAGAGTGAATCTTAAATAAAATCTCATGTATTCTTGAAGCTCTTGGTAGTATATTCTTATGAAATAACCTTTAGTAAAATTAGTGTAAAGTTATTGGTTCTAATTTTAGGTAACTATAATAAACCTTCATTTTGGTATTCTGATGTCATCTAAATCAGAATGCTCTGGTAAAAATCAAACAAACAAACAAACAAACAAAAGCCCACTACAAACAAAATCAACTGACAAAAAACAAAATGGGAAAGGGTACTTGCAAATGATATCACATATAAACGTATAATAACTATGGTCTATAAAGAACTGTTAAAATCTGAGGGCAAAGGAGCAACATTGTAAATCAACTATACTCCAATATAAAATAAAAAATTTTTCGAAAAGAAAGAAAAACCTCAAAGCTAAGAAAAAGGGAAAAAAAATAAAATCTATTAGAAACATGGAAAAAAAAAAGAACAGATATAAATATACTGAAATATACAAAAGGATGGCATGGTGTTCAACCTTACACATAATTAGAGAAATGTAAAGAAAAACTACACAGAGATACCATTTCTTACCTATCATCTGTAAGAATGTTTACCTTTAAAGAGCACACAATATATTTTTGGCAAGCCTGTGGAGAAACAGGCACTCTAATAACTGGCTGGTGGAACTCAGATTGTAAAACCCTTTTGGGGAATGCACTGCCAATGTATACTAAAGTTATATGTGCATTTACCTTTGACCCAGCAAATCCACTTCTAGATATTTACCCCGACAATTCATGTCCAATACTATGAAAACATGTATTCACATTTTTCCCATAAAAATTACCTCTAATTGCAAAATATTGAAAATTATCTACGTGCACAGATAATGTAGAGGAGTAAAACTTGTCACCCCAAAATGTCTCTTTGGCATATGTATTATTTCAAGCGGAAAACAATCAAGGCCCAAAAGACTCAAGAAGTCTTTCTTTGTACCTCCTCCTTAACTGTCTAATGTAGATAGAGGACCTCTTCCAGAAAGGGAGCTTTCACCATAGATAATAGGATGAATTAGGTGGGTAGACAAGAAGGAATTTAGCAAAGTCCATTTGTTAAAATTCCTGTCTGTGTTCCATTGTCTCTGCATGGGCAAGCTTTTGTTTACCAAACATTTGCTTTTCCATCTCCATGTGAATTGCCTTCTTCCCCTCTGAAGTCCCAAAGGACTACCCCCAACATCCTCTTCTGTCTTTAGCTAAAGATGGTATATAAGGTGAGGGCTTCAGCCATTTTGGTGAGTTACTCAGTTTTTCTGGGTCTCTCCCATGTATACCTATTTATTAAAATTTGATTTTCTCCTGTTAATCTGTCTCATGTCAACTTAAGTCCTAGTCCAGCCAGAATAACCTAGAAGAGTAGAGGAAAATTTCTTCCTCCTCAACAATAAGGAAAAATAGTTGAAAAATTATGGTCAACACATACATTGGAATAGTATACAGTTGGGAAAATGAATGAGAAAAATTTCTCTGAAGTCATGGGGAGGGATTAAAAATGAGGAATGGGAATGGGAATTTTACATGGGAATGTATCATGGGAATGATAAAGAAATGATATGGAAATAAGACTTCTATGATTAGAACTTTTTGCATAATTTTTATTTTTAGAAAGTTGTTAATGTTTCATATACAAAATAAGTTAAGCAAATAATAAATATTGGAGAAAAAATTTTTTAAATGAAATAGAATATAAACAACTAAATAAACAAACAAATAAACCTAACTGTATTTCAGATGAACAACATACACACACTGAAGGGGGAAGAAAAAAACTCAGTAATTTTTTACCATAAATTAATTTTGAATATATACCCTAAGACTAAACATAAAAATAACCATAACTAAATATTATATTCCAGTTTGCAGTTTTATTTTGTCAGAGTATGTCATACCCAAATTACTAGTTAGATAGATTTATGAAGATTATCCATCTATTTATCAACCCCTCATCTCTAACTCCTAGGACTGAGTAAATAAGTAAATATACTGTGATTAATGGGAACCAGGTTTTCCACTGTGAAGAAAAGAGTTACAAATCCAGAAAGTGGAGGAATTAAAATGAAGCCTGTGGAGATGGGTTACAATCAGAAGTGTCAGGTAAGGTCTGGTTTCTATATATTTTTTAATTAGGGAAACTCCCTGAGAGACTTTTTAATTGGTAGGATAATGCAGATAATGCCTTCCAAGAACTTGTGCCAGCAAGCAACTGCTGATTTTCATGTTGGGTGTTTATAACACTTCTTCTGGTATCAGTTTCTTCCACTGCTGATCCTTCTGACTCTACATTATGGAGGAATAAAAATGTGTTACCTGCCTCCTTCCAAGATCCTAAAGTAGCCAGTTGTCTCAAATGCTTCCTCTAAATTCCTGCAGTTCATCTGCATCAACTGCCGTGCTGCACAAGAACCGAAGCTGAGGAAGTTGCTGGGGATGTAACAAAGGCACTTGAGACGAAGGTCCAAGTTCTTTCCATAATCACCCAGTTGAAGATTAAGTTTCATAGTCACAGGTGTGTGGAAATTAACAGATGCAATAAAAAGTGGAAGTTTCTCAAAGGAGGAAAATGTGTCTTATTCACAGATGTATTTATTGATTCCAATTTTATTGTTTAACACGTGATTAGTGACTGCATAGTTAGTTGAGGAATTAGTTAATAAATTGGATAAATAAAACAGAAGAAAAAAAGTGACTTTGTATGCTATGCATATTATTAACTCAAAATAAGAAAACTAAACTCTTTCTGAGAGAAGAAGGCTGGACAGAGAATGTCAACAATCCATGGCAGGTGATGGTAAAAAGTACCAAAGTATGCTAAGAAGATTGCCCACAAGAATAACATTGTCTTCCTTCACTCAGCTCCAAACTTTCATTCTTTTGTTTGGGATATCGCTAGCCAAAATTAGTTTTCCATAAATAAACTCCTGGCTGAATAGGATAAAGGGGATATTGACTTCAACTAAGAGATTAAGGAACCCCTATTATATGAGGACACAGTGCTGCCTCAAATATATGTGTATAAATGAGATGCACTTCTTATAGTTGAGTCAGGTGGTTTGATAGAATGATTTGGTGATCATGAGTTTATTTTGAATTAGAACTGTTGGTGGCTTGATTTTTTTCTTCAGTGATCTGTAGCTCAGTTATAGACTTCAAGTAGGAAGACACGTTTCTGTAGGTTTGAATTTTTTCACCTGCTTTTAAGACCAATGAAAATAAAATAGTCAAAATAGTTTATCATATAGACAAAGTATATTTTAGATAAAGATATCTGAAATCTAAGCTGTTTAGAGATAAAAATAATATTGGAAGTAGAAGAAGGGATAAGTTAAAAGTGTCAAAATGATATGAGGCTTATAATATTGTGTCAAGAGTAACTGAGTAAGAAATCTAAAAAGGCAGGAAATTGTTATGAGAGAAAAGCAAGACTAAGTTTGTGGTTTGGGATACAAAGCAATTTGTGAGGACAAGGCTGTGGGACTAGAGAGCAGAAGTGTGTGAAAGGATCATAATAGATGAATAAACCAAGTCGTCAGAGGCCATCATATTCCTTAGAGAAGGAACATCCATACCAATAAGAATTCACACATGTTGATGGGGTTTGCAAAGAAAAATGGAACACTGCAAATTATATGTGAAGCCATTACTGAATATTATAGAATGACCAGAAATTAGGTAGATAAAAAGAGGCTAAGCCACCACTGCTACTTCCTAAGGATGAAATTTTTATATGAAAGCCTAGAGATTATCAGGTAAAGCAAAAGAGAATATTAATAAATATCCCTACATCATCTGTCATTGTCACCATATTTGAACATGTAATTGGGATTTATGGGATAAAGATTCTTGAGGTATGATTGAACACATATTTTATAATGGTCTGGGATGCATTTTCTTATTGTCAAAAAGTGGAGGCCCAACAGTTTGATAACTAATATGTCATTTGAGATTCTAATTTTTTGTACTTACTTCTGAGGCATTTTACAACTAATTTTGTTGCATTAAAAACCCGAATAGAGCTTCCCTGGTGGCGCAGTGGTTGAGAATCTGCCTGCCAATGCAGGGGACACGGGTTCGAGCCCTGGTCTGGGAAGATCCCACATGCCACGGAGCAACTGGGCCCATGAGCCACAATTACTGAGCCTGCGTGTCTGGAGCCTGTGCTCCGCAACAAGAGAGGCCGCGATAGTGAGAGGCCCGCGCACCGCGATGAAGAGTGGCCCCCACTTGCCGCAACTAGAGAAAGCCCTCGCACAGAAACGAAGACCCAACACAGCCAAAAATAAATAAATTAATTAATTTAAAAAACAAAACAAAACCCGAATAACCCAATTAAAAAATGCACAGTGGTTCTGAACAGACATTTTTCCAAAGACATACAAATGGCCAACAGATATATGAAAAGGTACCCAATATCACTAATCATCAGGGAAATGCAAATCAAAACCACAATGGTATATCACCTTATATCTGTCAGAATTTCTATTACAAAAAAGACAAGAGATAACAAATTGCTCTCTAGGATGTGGAGGAAAGGGAATTCTTGTACACTGTTAGTGGAAATGTAAACTGTGGAAAACAGTATGGAGGTTCTTCAAGAAACCCCACTTCTGGGAATATATCTGAAAGAGGAAAATCATTATCTCAAAGAACTATCTATACTCTCATGTCCATTGCAGCATTATTCACAACAGCCAAAGTATCAAAATAATCTAAGTGTCTGTTGATGGATGAACAGATAAAGAAAATATGACATATACATATTATATATTGGAATATTATATAGCCTTAAAAAAGAAGGGGATCCTGTCTTTTGCAACAACATTGGTAAAACTGGAGGGGGATTTGCTAAGTGAAATAAACCAGATAGAGAAAGATAAATATTTCATTGTATTATTTGTATGGGGAATCTTAAAAAAGGATCACTTCATTGTCATAGAAACAGAGTAGAAAAGTGGTTGTTGCGAGGGACTAAGTAGTGGGGGAAATAGGAAGAGGCTGGTAGAAGGGTACAAACTTCCAGTTATAAAATGAATAAGGTCTAATACATAACATGGCAATTATAGTTGATGAAACTGTATTTTATAAGTGAAATTTGCTAAGAGAGTAGACCTTAAATGTTCCTACCCTGAAAAGAAAAGAGTTAAATATGTGAGATGAATGTGTTAATTAACTCAGTTAACTAAATGGGGATAATCTTTTCACAATACATATATATCAAATTATCATGTTGTACACTTCAAATATCTTACAATTTTGTCAATTATACTTTAATAAAACTAGAAAAATAAAGAAAAAAATTCATGGAGCAGTTTGGACTTCAGCTGGGTCTAGATAGATGAGAAAAAGACCAATGGGAAAAACTGGAGAAAAAAACAGAGATATTTACATGATTTGAGATTTAATTATATTTTTTTGACTGGAAAATATGGGTCATGTATAGGAATGTGCAGATCTAGTTCAGAGACTTACATAAAGTAAGTTTGCCTTTATTTCTGTGACAATGAAAAGCCAACAATATGGAGAACAATATCATCAAACACTTGTGTTGTGAAATTCTTATGGACAATCATATTTTTGTATTATTTTTTCAATTGTTTAAAAAATTTCTTATATGTTCGCAAGCATTTGGAATCCCATACCAGATAAGTGTCTGAAATTTCAGTCACAACTGGATAACACTTCTACTTGTTTTGGGTAATAAAAAATATGGTGAGTTATTATTTCAGCCAACTGTAGTTTAGATAACTGTATTGAATAATACATTTTAAAAAGCTGTAGAAAAGATATATTTGGTACCCACAATCAACTCTGAAGTAGGTAAGACAAAAAAACCCAAAAACACGTAAGTACTGGATATCTCCTGTTTGACCCACCATATTGACTCTCCATTTTTTCTACATGCTGTGCCTGGGAGAGTGGCCCCTATACACTGCATCTTGGGCTACCTTGACTTAGGGTTTACAGTTAGGTTCAGTCAATGTGTGACATTGATCAAAGAGTAACAGGTTGAAGGAGGAATTATCAGGTTACTTATTCCTACAGGCACTCCTTTCTGCAGGATTCAATGACTAGATTGCAACATTCATGCCAGACATC
Source organism: Eubalaena glacialis (assembly GCF_028564815.1). Classification (NCBI taxonomy): domain Eukaryota; kingdom Metazoa; phylum Chordata; class Mammalia; order Artiodactyla; family Balaenidae; genus Eubalaena; species Eubalaena glacialis. Next base: position 20,737,763 of record NC_083719.1, read on the forward strand.
CTTCGCCATGCAACCTCCATCTCTGATTTGGAAAAACTTCTAACACCCCTTGTCTTTGCTGGCCTAATGGTGGTAATGCCCTCCTGCTGTTACTAGCCTCAGGCAGTGGTGTGGGTGTGCCAGAGCTGGAGATGGCTCTTACCAGCTCAAGAGATCCAATTGTGGACATCACTTCCCATTCTGTCTTCACTGAGGTCATATTGACAGCTTAAAATGAGCCATGGTGAGAGTATTTACATGATGGAGCTAGCATACCTACAAATTAGGGTGTTTTGGGGGTTTTTTTGTTTTTCTGGAAAACCAGTTATTAAAAATGTCTGAACTTATCATAGGCTCAACGTTTCTGTGTTAGTCCCCTCCACTTCTTATTTTTATTTCCTAAACCATGCACACATTTTTGTAAAAAGATTTGCTTTATTAAACGTTCCACAAAGCACCAACTTTAATGTGCCATCTTTTTCCTGGTGAGCCTTAACTGAAATAGTAATTGGTACATAAAATGGCTCCAGGAAACCTTAGAAATAGGATTCCAAGATTGAATTGCACACATATTGAAAATGGTTTCCAGGAGAAATTGGACACGGGTAAGTTGTGGGAAGTAGTGGCATTGAGATTCTCAAAATGTTACAGGTACTAGCATGGGAAGAAACACGATTAAAGACTAAGCTTGGGAGATAAAGTGTCTTTGAAATTTCATCTTTTTGCTGACAATAATAAGAATAAAGATTTTTATTTTACTTGGCAACTCCTAAGAGCGCTAGAAAGCATATTCAAGTAAAAGCACAAAATAAAGGCTGTGAATGTCTGACTCAGATAACAAATGGAAGATTAGAAATTCTCAGCGACAGAGTTAAGGAGTTCCTTATCTTCTTCAGCTACAGAGATGAAGCTGAAGAAATATGGCTGAGGACCAACAACAAGAACCTGCTGTAAGAATTGCAGAATTGAAGTGCCAGTAAAATACTCAAATAAGAGCACTGATGGGAAAGGAACAGGTCTCTCAGATGTGGGATAGGGGAAATTAGGAAGATACAGACACAACTGAGAAATTTAGACTCTTTCTTCCCCACATACTTCTAGATTTCCCTTGCTAGTGGAGGCAAAACTTCTAACTCTTTCTGAGGGAACCTTCATGAAAGATTTTCCTTATATGGACTTGGGAATGTTTACCCTGCAGAAGTCGTGCTAAATGCCCTTCATTACTTTCAGTGCCATAGGAGTTGTTCCAGTACACCAAATGAGAATGAAGTTGACTCCAGAAGGAGATAGGCTATACACAGAAAAGTTACAGAATTTTACCAGCATTAATTGACATGAATCTGGCAACCATGTATGGGAATGTTAGACAAAGGAAGATGAAATTTTAAAAAAGACAGATGCTACCCAATCTATTTACAAGGTGTCCTTCCTTGAAATTTAGGATATATGCTTGGACCCAGCGCCTGAGAAGCATATTAATAGTTAGCAGCTACTTTGACTCATTGAAGTCTATACAAAACAGGGAGCTGTAGCAATTAACAATGTGCTTGAACTATCAGAAGTTTCTTGGGTATATGTATAGAAAGGAGTCAGAAGTTTCATCTGGATTGTAATATTAGAAGTAATATTACTTATTATTAATTATTAGAAGTAACGTTAATGTTGAAATATCAGAAGTAACGTGATCAGACAGTCTTTAAACATGAGCTCTCCAAGAGTCTAAAGATTACTTCTTTTTAGGTGTTAAGAAAGGCCTTGGTAAGAAGGGCATCGTCATTTTTAAAAGCCTATGTGTGGCCATCACCTGTTTGCTTAAAGACTGTGACAAAGGATGCTGTAGGTAGGCTTAGGTTCCCTAAGTCCCAATGGAAATACTGGGATCCAAGAGTGCTAGAGGCAGTTAGTGGTGCTTGACCTTCAGAGACAAGGTGGATGCAAATATCTCAATAAATCTCAAGACAATAGTAATAATAAAATTGTTTTAATGTGCAGAGATCTGTAGTGATGGTTAACAAAACATAGGGTCCCCCGGGATAATATAGACTGACAACCTACTAAGGGGTTGCATGACATATTTAACAGAAAAATTCTGTGGCTACAGGACAAAAAACTAACTCAGGTGCCAAACCTATGCCAGTTCCTAGACTCACTTGTCCTCAATTGAGAGAGAAATCTGGGTGTTTTGAAGAAGGTCTCAACAAAATGACACATGGATCTAACACAAATCATCCCCCAAAATTTTCACAGAAATTTCAGGCATTTAACAGGATAACAGATACTCAAGAAAAGAAAAAAAATTAAAAGTATCCAAACATTTTGGGAGTTTATGGTACTGCTTCTGAATTGACACTAATATCTGGACTTTTGCATTTTACCAGGTCTGCATAGAATGGAGGTTTTGATGACTGAAGGAGTCTTGGTTTGATTCTTTCAGTGGGTCGAATGGGGCCACAGATTCATTCCACGGTTATTGTTTCATATCCAGAACGTACAGTGGGAATAGACATATTTAATAACTGGCAGAACCTCTACAGTGTCTTCTACACCAGAACCAAATGGAAATCCCTGTATCTGTCTCCACACAATATAATAAAATGGTGTTTATCTTACCTCTGCCTTCACTGATTTGCCTAGAGCTAAGACAACTATCTTTTCCTTGTCATAATTGGCTTTGGATTTCCTTAAATTGTCTTGATATCCTTCCAACCATTTTTCTGGTCCTTTGTATTACACTTTAGGCATTATGCTATTTGGACTTGGTGAGAAGGAAGTAACAAGCTACCTGTGTTGAGGATGCAAGTTTTTCACCTGGGTAAAAGACAGGAGCAGATGCTCATGGGAGGATGGGAGAAAGGTGTTCTCTCACCTGAAAATCTTTGGTTTGCCTATCTAAAGACATTCTATAACCTTCCATACACTGCCATGTGCTTTAGGAAGCTGATATACATAAACTACCTCACTGACTTCTCTAGACCTCACCATTTGGTTGTGTACACCCAGGAGAAAGTCATTGGCAAGAGATCTGAGTTCTGGAGGAGTGTGAACTTTGGATATTTATTTTGCTGGATTCCTTAAAGGCACGATGCTATCTGTTGGCTGTGTTGGGCTGGTCCCCATCCTCTGGACAACTGATACCTTTCCGTGATCCTTCAGGATTAGGAAAGTGAATGTTTTTTTCTTGTTACTAATTCCAGAGTATTTAATTATTCCTTTGGTATTTCCTCAATACTATCCAAACTTCTGTAAATAGTTAACTTTATAACCTTCTCCTCTAATTACCTCATTGAATTTCCAGTGTCTTGGAGGGAAGGTGACTGGTAGACTGTGTCTCAATTATCTCTAGGTGTCACAATTTGCTCAAGATGCCACAATTACTTAACTGCTTCATGCTAAGACTCTGGTTTACTTCTTTATTTTTTCCCTTTCACTTATAGTATTTATCTATACTATGTCACATCTTTAGAATACAGCATCAGTAGTGTGGATTCTTGAATCTAAATCAAATTTTTCTTGTGTTTAGAGAGCTACTTTATTATTGAGCTATAATTATAAAATTCTCAATTGTGTTAAATATATTTAGAAAAAACATTTTTGACAACACAAAGAAAACATAATATCCTATCCATAAAGTGGTGTACTGACAGTAATCTTCAAATTTTGTACTTTCTATGTATATACTGGAACTTTCCTACTTTAATTATTAATTTATTATAAATTTTCCACACTAATGGGGACATCTGTATGAATTAGACTTCCTACAGAAGCAAAGAGCAGAAAGCTACTTCAATGGAGACTCTAAGATTATTTTTAATTGGTTAGTCATTAGTGTTTGCCATAACTGTTAATCCAAAAGAGAAATTTATTCTGGTTATTTATTGGGAAAATAAATTTTTATAATATTACCCACACATGTTTGAAGAGTAATACAAATAAAAATGGTATTTATTAGATGCTTTCTTTTTCACTCTTAGCCTTTTTGAGATAAATACTATAAGATTACTGAACCCTCAAGCTTTGTCTTCCCAGTCATTTGTTTGGAGAGTTCACTATTCAATCTATTATTAGAAAATCATTTTTTTTTCCTCTCACTATTCCACTTTGAATTTATGCTGCAGGAATACTAAATGATCTATGTTCTTCTGAGTGCATCAGTCTGTTCATATCTCCCTGACTTTGCTCAAGTTCCCTCAGCCTTGGAAAGGCTTTCTATTACTATCTTTCAAGTTAAATATTTTCTACTTTTAAAACTTTTTTTTTGACCTACTTGCCTACCTCAGTCGGAAGTAATCATTTCCTCCTTTTCCTACTGTGTACTCAGTGAATACTTCTTCTATTTCAATGACAGTATAAGATTATTCAGAAAATAGATTCAGCACACCAGTCAAGCAAGTACCTCAAAAAGAAAAAGATGAAAATGCTGATGTTTATTACATTTAAAAAATGAAAGTTGCCTCATTTTATCAACTCTTATTTGCACATTTTTGTAACATTTTAACATATCTAAAATGGATATATGTTATAATTTCACTGGCATAAAATTTTCTTTGTGGTGTCTGAGATAATGTTGTCTTATAATTGATAGAGGAGTTACTATGAGAAATTTTAGAAATAGTTTTTGATTTTCTTACTTCATGGCTTGATGTTTCCCTCTTTCCCTCTCTCTCTCTCTCTCTCCCTAAAATAAGGGTGAGCTTTTTCCCCCTAATTTTGTGATAATGTACACAAGGAGATTTATCTCATTTTATGCTGGTCAGCTCAATAGTGCAATGTGGTGTGATTAATTGTCTGATTTATTTCAAAGTGCTTACAGAGCAAACCAACCATATGAATGAGAAGAATTTGGAATGTTTAAATATAATTTACATGATCATGGCAAGTAAATTTAAAGTGTCTTCAGATTTTTTTTTTTTGTATGAGAGGAATCAACATATGTGTTCACAGAGAGATCTGAGGCTTGCGGTTAGGAGAAGAAAGCTAATGTTAATGCAATATACAAAAACGATTCTTAGTAGAGCTTCTAAAACTGTTAATCTGCTGCCTCATAAGACAATGAAATGGATTTCTCTATGACCAGAAGTCTCTAGATAGACTTACTGACTACTTGTAAAGGAAAAAAAAAATACAAGCAATTAGGCTTAAACTCATTGAAGACGAAATTGAATTCCCTACTGGAACTCTCAGAGTACAAAACAATGTCAGACCCATAATAGGCAGTCAGTGCTGACTGTAGAAGTGAAACAGCAGAAAAGCATTGAGAATTCAGATATCTTTCTTTATGTTGTCTTTCCCAAAATAAAACTTGATTATCTGTTAAAAAGCCATAAGCATCTCCTGGAATGTTTTTTTGGCTTTAGGTGGAAGAATGCCAGTTGCCTCCTTTGCTATGCTTCCCTCTGATGTTAGCCTTTCCCAGGAGTTCATGGTGACTTTTACTTCTTCTTCTTCTTCTTCTTTTTTAACTGGGATATAATTAATATCCCACAATTTATCTTTTTAGAGAGCAAAATTCAGTGGTTCTTAGTATATGTACAAAGTTCACAACCATCACTACAATTAACTGTAGAACTTTTTTTTTTTTTAATCACTGCACAAAGAAATTTTGTACCAACAGGAGTCACTCCCCATTCCTCCCACCCTTCCCAACCCATGGAAACTACTACTCTACTCTGCTTCTATGGATTTACCTCTTCTGACGGTTTCATATAAATGAAATCATATAACAAATGGCTTTTATTTCTGGCTTCTTTCACCTGGAATAGTGTCTTCGAAGTTTATCCATAGCATATATTAACACTTTATTACATCTTAGTGGATGAAAATATTCCATTATATAAAATATGCTTTATTTTTATTGTATTTCAGACATTGTTCAAATCACTTTACTTAGGAGGAAGTTTACGGACTGTTTGACATGTTTCCTCATACTGCGAAGTTCAGTTACAACTGATGAAGTTTGGAATTGGAAAAACAATGAGCACATAGAACCCAAGCAAGCAAATAAGTGAAGCAATTATTAACTCAAAAATAATTTTTTTTCAGAAATTAAAAATACTTATAGTATGCTACGTGGCTGGGGTGTAATTGGCATTTATAATACTTAACCATAGTAAAGTGTTAAGTACCTTTCTTAAAAAATCAAGAAGAAGCAATATAGTATGCTATTTAGATATGGGGAGGTAAATACTAAAAGAGCCAAATAAAAAAAAGTTAAATTTTGTTTAGATCATCATTAGTGTATAAACTATTATGGCTAAGTTTTATGGGAGGAAGGACAAGATAAAAAAAGTTATTTTAATTTTCAACATATTTTAGCTATACCTAGAGTGCCCAATGGTATGTTTTAAGATAATAAATTATACATATATTCCCAACAGCTAAATGAGCACACTCAATCTTTTATCTCCTGGTAGATAAAAAGTCTAGGTGATGCTACTTAATTATGAGATGCTAATAAGATTTATTATGGGTTTTTAATTACATCAATGTTCCAAGTCATTACATAATAATCCCAGGATACTTTCTTAAATAATGCTGACCATACAAAGTAAAAAAAAAAAAAATAGAAATAACACCATTCCTGAGAAAAACAGTATGATTTAACCAGATTAAAACACTAGGAAAGAGAAGGTATTAAAGCTGTATATCATAGTAAGAGAAAATTAACTATTAAAATAAAAAAGATGGCACAGATGAATGATCACTGGCTAAGATTTGGATTTCACTGGACTACACAACTAGGTGTTAGGTTCAGTTCAATAATCAATGAACAGCTGTCATCAAAAAGTCTACAGATAAATGTTGGAGAGGGTATGAAGAAAAGGGAACCCTCCTACACCGTTGGTGGGAATGTAAGTTGGTACTGCCACAATGAAAAACAGTTTGGAGGTTCCTTAAAAAACTAAAAATATGACTACCATATCATCCACCAATTCTATTCCTGAGTATATATAAGGAAAAAATGAAAACACTAATTCAAAAAGGTACATGCACCCCAGTGTTCATAGGAGCACTATTTACAATAGTCAAGACATGGAAGCAACCCGAGTGCCCAACAGATGATTGGGTTAAGAAGATGTGGTATACACACACACACACGTGTGCGCACACACACACACAATGAAATATTACTCAGCCATAAAAAAGAATGAAATACTTCCATTTGCAGTAATGTGGATGGACCTAGAGAATATTATGCTTAATGAAATAAGTTGGACAAAGACAAATACTATATGATATCACTTATATGTGAAATCTAAAAAATAATACAAATGAATGTATATGCAAAATATAAACCAACTTAGATACAGAAAACAAACTTGTGGTTATCAAAGGAGACAGGGAACGGGGGAGGGACATTTTACCATATGCAAAATAGGTAAGCAACAAGGATATACTGCATAGTACAGGGAATTATGCCAATTATAATAACCTATAATGGAATATAATCTGCAAAAATATTGAATCACTATGCTGTATACCTGAAACTAACATAATATTGTAAATCAACTACACTTCAATTAAAAAAAATAATGTCACCCACACAGGTCTTGCAGATTTCTCCAGTCTGATATGGATTTGTTTTCTCTATTTGCACCACATAGATTATCATAAACAGAGGAAACTTTTGAAAGAATATCAGAATAAATTACAAAAATTCTGTGGTGTGAACCCAGGGCAAGGAAAACAGGAAATCAAAAATCCTAATTTAGATTCAATGTAGCAAAATTTTGAAACTCAGTTTTTATAAAAGTGTGATAATTTGTTTTATAATCGCTGTAGTAAATCAAAGGTTTTCATATGGGTTTATAATATCTAAAGTATTCGATGTAATCTGACTTATTAGATTTTTAATTTTATTTTGATGTTTGGAAAAATAAATTGAACACATCGTTAATCAATCTTTAAGTATTTAGTGAAAAAAATCATATTATACTGTTGAGTTTTGCTTTATTGATTGTATAAATCATCTGTTAATAATTAGAAGCCTGATGAATAATGTTTAAAATAATTATATAATGTTATAAAGAGCAATAAATTTTCTTTTAAATTAAATACTTCTGTATGCCCCTCTTTGTGCGCAAAGTTCTTTCTGATATTAAAGGAACTACCATTGTATTTTAAGCTCTGAAAATGTAATAACGTCTTTTACAAATGATGCATTATTTTGGAACCATGGGGAAAGAAAAAGATCTTATGATAATTACTTCCCAGTTATGAGTTCACTCATAAGAATTTAAAGAAAATGCTTATGTAGTCTTTAAACACTATTTAGCAAATAATGGAATATCAGTTTGACTGTGGGGAAAAGATAAAACTTTTTTCAGTGTAAATAAAAAGGTAAGGAACGCACTTCAAATAGGCAAATATGATTCACTTATTTTCTGCTTTATTTACAATCCAGAAATATTTACTTATCACCACTCAATGTGGATCATTGTTATAGATTTTTGGAAAATAAAAATGAATAAAACATGCATGATTCCTATACAGTACTCATGGAACTTAAAATCCAGTAGAAGAGACAAGCGAGCAAAGAGAAAAATATTTGTATAAAGTAATTGTAGTTGTTTCGAAAACCAGGAAGGAAACAAACAAAGTGCTAGGATAAATAACAGGTAGAACCTATTTTTGATAGGGACAGGGAGAAAATTTCCCTGATTTGACTTTGAAGGTTATCCTTACCCAGTGGGAAGGAAAGGCAGATGTGGGAACTGGTCTGGTTGTAATGTCATTGTATTATTACATGTAGTGGGCAAGGAGGAGTGGCAGAATGTGTAGTGAGGGCACTGAATGAAAACCAAATCACCAATATCCTTGTAGGTCAGGTTAAGCAATTAGCTATTATTCCATGTACAATGGTAAACCTGTGAGTGGTTTAATTACCATTAATAACAGTAACAGTTAATGTTTCTTGAGAGCTTACTCTTACTGTGTGTCAGATACCATCCTAAATCTGTTACATGTGCTGTCTCAGAAGTCTGCAAACAGCCCAGTGGTCAAATTCTGCCCTCCACCTGTGTTTGTAAAGCCCCAGGTACAGCTCCCCGGAGATGGCACTGGGAGCCATGGAGACCTAGCTGGGTGTTACCCTCCACTCACTTCTTCTTGATCTGATTACTACCTGCCTCTTGGGGATGTGCTGTTAGCAACTGCTGTGCACGTGAAGTAGTGGAACCTCAGTCTTGGAGTCAGCCACTAACTTTGCCTTGGGCCAGCTCCGAAGTGGGGAAGGCCAGGTCTCTGAGAGGTGGCCAGATGTGTGTGTCACTGGGAAAGAGTGAGAAGGACTGTGTGATCTCCTGCACCCAGCCCTCGGATCTGTGGTTCTAACAAGCACCTCAGAATGTCTCCAGGTGAGGGCAACTGGGCACAGGATGTACCCCGGCCCGGACTACCCACTCTAGGCCTGCAGGGCTTGTGGGAACAAGTGTCCTCTCCTTGTCCAAGCAACTTTGTAATATCCTTGTTTTTGCCTCTTGGTCCAAGAAAGCTGAACTATTTATGAATTGGCTGTTTACTTTCCTACTCTCCCCATAATACTCATATCCTCATCCCACAGATGTGGAATTAAAGTTCAGCAAGGCCTCTTGACTCCACAGCCTGAGGCTGATAGGGGAGGCTGTTGTAGGATTCCAGAAAGCAGACAAGCAAGGCCTGGATGAGGTCCAAAGCAGTGGAGGTGGAGTAAAGGAAGAGATTGGAAGTATATTTCAAAAGCAAAATTGGCAAAATTGGCAAAGCTTACTTTTGGATCTCATGTTAGGGTGAGCTAAAGGTAGACACGCTGATTGTGAAGTTTCTTCTTTTAATCAGGATAGTAGTATAATTGGAAGATGGGGGCAAACTGGAGATGAGACAAGGGGTAAGGAGGAAGAGTGGGTATCACGAGTTTTTGTCCTGATGAACAGGAGATATCTGTGAGACTCCCAAGAGGATCTGTGAATAGGAAGTGGGTAAAATGTTCTAGAGCTTATAGTAACTCAACAGAGCATTCAACTTACATGTGGAAGGGAAGCTGAGTGCTTTTGTGTTTTGCTTTGTTTTTCTCTCTACTTTCCTTTCTCTCTTTGCTTTTAACAGGAAAAAGACTAAGTTAGAACTGAAAAGCAAGTCATGGTTACCCCCACAACCAGCACTGGAGGAGCAAAGGGGGTAGACTGAGAAGAACTGAATATTCACTTCATGAAAGAAGAATACAGTTTATCTGACAATTGCATACTGTGTGGTTAAGTTACAGAATCTGAAGCACTTTATATTTATTTCAAAATTCAAGTTGGCACTTTGTGGTTCTTTATATATGAGTTTGTCTAGGTGCTACATCCCAATTCATATGACTATATATTTTATTTCTGCTGGTTAACATATTTCTACTGCCTTGGACTCATAAAATATTTGGCAGTATAAAACAGCTTTAAAAACCAAAATGAAAGAGTCATGTTAGTAAGTTAACTTAATGTAAAACAAAATTAGTTGCCGTAACTTGAGCATGGGGCATTCAACCTACCCTTCACTTTGTTCTATGAAATTCTCTGGCTATATATGTTTAACTTAGCTTTTGAAAGATAAATAGAGGATCTTTCATTGAGTTCTTTGATATCATAGCATGCTTTATGTGTTTCACTCATTCCTTTTGAGACATCCAAAGGGTATGTAAGAACCAATCATGTTTACTCTGAAACCAACAATTCTGCTGAGTATATCCTCGTTGTTATCTAAAGGTCGATAGAGAAACATGTTAACAAATTAGAACCTGATAAGAAATTGGATAAAATAGATTTATCTCAAAATCCTTTTTTCTACTTTAAAATGTTTAGAGCAGTTAGATAATTTAATTATATCAGAAATCTCATCCATCTTCTATACGAAAAGATACTAAAATCTTCATACTTCAGTATGTTGCAAAGGATGCATACATTAGCATAACAGATGTCAAAGAAGTTTTGGGAAACAATTAGAATCTCGCGCTCAAAATATGTGAAATCAAGAAGAAATCTGTTAGAGACAAACCAGCAGTAACTGAACAAGCAAAAGGATAAAGTTAGTTATGTTTTTGAGTGTCATGAAGGAAACAATGACATTAATGGGACCAGACAGAACTTTTCACTTTTTTCCACTTTCTTCAAACATTGGAATAGTTCTTTGATGCAGAGAAAGGCCCAGGGTTATATGGTGAGTTTGGTGGGGGATGGGAAATAGTAAGTTCTGTGGGCGGTTTACATTCTGCTGTTTAGAACTTTTGATGCTTTGCCTCTGAAGCCTCCAGAAGTTTCCTCTGTCTCCTGATATCACCTAGAAAGAAACTGAAACTGAATATATTTGGTATCCTTGCTTTGGTAAGAGTTAATATTTCTAATTCCTGTTTGGTTAAGGACTGCCTTCAAACTAAAGAAAAATATCTGCCATATTTGAAAGGCAATTTGTAAAAGCTGAAATCTTATAAAATTAGAATCATAAAATAAATTATTAAACTAATTTCTTACAGATAAAGAGTATAAAGGGCAAAGAGAGACAGAGGGTAGTAGGGAATACAAAATAAGGGAGAAGAAAAATCTCAAACCTAGTTACTTGTTCTGTTATATGACAGTTGAAACTTATGAGTTCTCCAAATCAATATTACAGGAGATTAGAGAATCCCAATCCCATTTGTGTAAAAATAAATTATATACTTAAGCTGTACAGCAAGCACTACATATTTTCCACAGGGGGGATTTTCCATATTGCAACTCTGTGATACTAGCCTGTTAAATAACTCATAATAAAAAATATAAACATAGGGGCTTCCCTGGTGGCGCAGCGGTTGAGAGTCTGCCTGCCAATGCCGGGGACACGGGTTCGAGCCCTGGTCTGGGAAGATCCCACATGCCGCGGAGCGACTAGGCCCGTGAGCCACAATTGCTGAGCCTGCGCGTCTGGAGTCTGTGCTCCGCAACAAGAGAGGCCGCGATAGTGAGAGGCCCGCGCACCGCGATGAAGAGTGGCCCCCGCTTGCCACAACTAGAGAAAGCCCTCGCACAGAAACGAAGACCCAACACAGCCATAAATAAATAAATAAATAAATAAAATTAATAAAATATATATATATAAACATAAAGAAAAAATAAACTGTATGGCAAACTGAAAGCATAATATAATTAAATATTTGCATTGATCTCCTGTTATTCAAATTCAGTATTGCTTTCCACTTCCTCATGTGTAAACATTTTTATCAAAATCTATTTTGAGTAGTTTTAATATAATCCTGTGGTTATCAATTTTTGCTATTTTTATTTAACACTTCCTCTCTTTTTCTTCATTGTTAATAGCATACTATATACATTTAATAAACATTCAAAAAACAGTCATATTTGGAAATAGAAAATCATCTATACTTTAATCTTAATACTAATTTTAGTAAAGTTTTCAGTTGCATTTGCCTAATATATTATATGTGTGTGTGTGTGTGTGTGTGTGTGTGTGTGTATCCTTGTGTTTCAGAAAACACAAACTTCTACCCCAAATACCTCTTAGGTACTTAAAGTAAATTAATTTGGGAAAATTAATGATTTAAAAATATAAACAGATAAAGATACATTTTGCTACATTATCTGGGATATTAATATCTCAGTTACAGAAAAGAATGTTTCAGAAATGAATGAACGATTAATAAAAAAAGAGAGACTTTAATCCATTTGAGGAAAACCCTGGCCATCTTGATTTAAAAAAGTAAGACTGCCTTACTATTGGAAAGCTAGGACAAAGGACTTATAAAATAAAACTTGATTGGATATTGGAGGCTGAATAGAATTACCTCATCTGAGGAAACTCCACAAGGTATATATCAGCTAAAATCTATGTACTGCATGGACCTGCTGGCTCTCAGTTTAAATAGGATTTCCATTATTATTATTACTAATTGTCTTATTTTTAGCTTAAAAATCCCTTTATAATCTATACACTGTCACTAATATATTTTATGTCCAGCCCTAATTATTGCACATACATGAAAATAATGATGTTGCATTACTTAAATTATAGTTTGTATTTCAGACACTGCAGCAAGTATGTTGAGTCCTTTTTAAAATCAATATTAGTGAAGTTTTAAAGTACATAATCCTTGGTTGACTATTATATGAATTATAGTAGTCTATGGGGCTAAAGGTATACTAAATTCCTGTTGGGTTAAAAGCCATAATATGCTTTGTGAGATTCTCTAAGAGTAAAGAGTTAGTAATCAATTATTTGACCTCATTTACTAGAATGTTATTGAAACTATACATTTTTAAGTCTAGGATTATTTTTATGAACACAAGTAAGTTGTAATGCATTTTGCTTAAAAAAATTAGTCAGGTAAGCTATAGCATTTTTTATTGTTTTTATTTCTTGAATTTGGATGGCATTAAAGTGTTGCTCTATGAAAATTTTAATCTATAGCTTTTGGTACATGAAGATTAGACTAGACTATACATAGATTAGACTATGTATTAAAAGTGAATTTTTTTAATAGCCTGACTGCATTACATGACCAGAAAAAATTTAAATGCATTAAACCTGCAGGTATGCTATAAATCTATTTAAGTTCTTAAGAAAATTTAAATTTAAATTTTAGAGAAGGCTTGTAATAGTACATTAATATCAAGGAAATTTCTATTAAACTAAAAAATTGTCTCCTTCAAATATAAAAAAATAAATAATATGCTATGATTTTGAAGAATTACATATATTTTAAAAATAATAATTGGACTTTTGTGTCAAATAATAGAAGTCATAACATCCTCCTCTTCCCCATACCTTAAAAAGAAGAGGAAAAAAATAGAAAATATAATAAAAATCCAGATAGACACACACTAGTAGAAACTAAAGAAGAAAAGGGGAAGAGCATGCCATAATCCTTGAAATATAGATACACATGGATTAATGAGAACTGTGTACACAGTATAGTGAGGCTTCTAAAAGTGGCCCACCCCTCAAAAAGCATACTTTTGAGTCTCAGTATCCATAAAATTCTTATTGATGTCCCTGAAACTGGAGAGAGGTCATCAGATATTGCATTTTCCTCCTATGCTAGGGAGTCAAGTGAAGTTAGGGTGAACAGTCGTGAAAATAATGGCTGTGGAGAAAGGAATGAAAACAGGAATTGGAAAGCAAGGCGACTCACTCTGACACAAGTAAATTTTCCTGTCATACACACTGACTTTGTAATGTATCTTATGCCTCTAAGCACGTCCACTTCGGATTGGGTTACACTGTCAAAATACACGGAGGGAATGAAGTAAACCTGAGAAGTAAAAGCAGAAAATCTTCTCAAACAAACACTGAGCGCTGCCTCAGTGAGCTCTAACTTCTCTTAGACTACATACAAATAATGGGCAGAAAAGACTGTATCTTATCTGGAGACACAAAATGGTTTTCACTGTGGTAGGAAAGAGGTAAAGCAATCTTTAACAGCCTAAAAACGAATTGGAAAGTCCCCAAGAGGCCAGAATATGAGAAAGATGAAAAAGGTACAGAAATTGAGGAAATACACTTTGGAAGGGAAAACCAAAATGAAAACCAAATAACAACAAAAAGGAGGCATAGTAAGAAGGAGATGAAGAACCCAGGTTTAGTAGTAAGCTTAACCCAAGACACAGAAGGAAGTCTGTCCGAGTGATGTAAGGAATAAAGAAATTTACTAGGCATGCTAATTCAATAAAATCAGGGCCCAAATTAAAAAAAAGAGAATTAGAAAATTTAAGGAAAAATTATTGAACAGTAAAACATCAGAAATGAACTCATAAATAAATTGGTAGTACCAAGGGATAAAGGAGAAAGAGAATTACTGACATAGAGAAAAGGCTTAAGATAATTGGGGAGGATCACAAATGGAAAAAAAAAAAAAAAGCAGTGAGACAGAAAGACATTCAAAATAAGGATGATTCACTTTCTTGAAAAATAAATCTCAAAAACTAAAAATAAAAAGATTATTTAACACAATAATAAAACCAAAATTTCTCCCCCGCAAAAGACCAAAAAGGCTACTTTGGTATATAGAGCACTTTGGTTTCTAGATAACATCACGGTGACTTTTAGTTAAATAGATCTTCAAGGATATGGAAAGAATACTTCAGACTACAGGGCAGAAGGCGGCAAGTCGCTTATAAGGATGGGGGTTTCATGCTAGCATCAGACTTTTTAACAGTAACATCAATGCCAAGATTACAAAGTTTAAAGGAAAGAATATGAGCCAAAAGATACAGTTATTTTCAAATCAATTGTGGACTACAAAACTCCAATTTCTTGAACAAATATTATTGATGATTAACTGTATCCAGTTAAGAAAGTTAATCCTAATAAATACTCTCCAAAATAGGAAAATCATGATCACAAAAGCAGATACATTCAAATATAGAACAAATATTTTAAAATTTAGGGTCTAATAGTTAAGGAATAAATTGTAAAGTAATAAAC
Source organism: Eubalaena glacialis (assembly GCF_028564815.1). NCBI lineage: Eukaryota > Metazoa > Chordata > Mammalia > Artiodactyla > Balaenidae > Eubalaena > Eubalaena glacialis. Next base: position 20,753,168 of record NC_083719.1, read on the forward strand.
TTTAGCAGATTAAAGTAGTAGTCTATATATCAAATATTAGAATGTAGGAGAAAATGAGAGTGCTAATGACTTCCTCCTTTATAGCAAAGACTCAATAAAAATAGTTTAAGAATACATGTAGTCACAAAATAACAGTATGTCCAACCTGTTAGTGGCTTTCATAATATCCTTGTTTAATCTTAAAAATCTTTAAGGAAATAATATATTTGGGGTAAAATAATATAATTCCTTAAATTTAGTATCTTTTCATGTTCACCTCTATGTCATTTTTTTCTGGTAATTCAAGTAAAATTTTTATTGTATAAAATAACATGTTTATTTGCTTATCATGTTCGGGGAACTATGTGGAAAGATTTCCATCTAAAAATCATTATGCATGTAATTGAAAATGCTATGTTGTATGATTTTCATTACCTTTTCTGTACTTACTAATATTACAAGTTTTTTCAATAGTTTTGACATTAAACAAAAACTATGTGTACTTATTATTTCTATACTAATTATATGGTAATAATGCTATGATTTTAAAAATTAGTAACTGAAAAGAGTGAATAAAATTCAAATCCATCCTGGTGAATAACATATGTCCAAATCTGGAGAACATAAGTCCCAGATTCATATATGAATAATAAAGTTTACAATGTCAGCTGTGATTAAATAAAAGACATGAACACAGGGCAAACTGAATATTGCTTCCCCTATGGAAACATGTAGTTAAAAATTGGATAATTTAACTTAAGTACTTAAGTGTCAACAATGCTGTAAGGAACTAATGCCTGTGTGAGCCAATGCCTCTGAAAACATAAGGATAGAAACTATGTACATAAATACCTTGAAGAATGTAATATTCTCTCCTAAATGGGCCTGAGACATTAAACTTAACTTTTAGATTATTACATCAAAGTTGTTAATGTTCTTCCTGGTCTTTCCATTGATTTGTTCAGGATAATGTTTAAAAATTGACTTTTTCTAGCCCTAGATATTTAAAATAGTGACCAGCTAACCAGTAAGACCCAGGAGTACTAAATAAGCCCAGGGAAAAGAGGCAGAAAGACAATGGAATTGTGAAAACAAAAGTCACTGGAGGATTTCATCTACAAGCACAATTAAAGCATTTTTTACTTTTAATCCTTTTATTTTCTTCATGGTTATACACTTATTCTGTAACTATATCTTCTATCAAAACTACACGGAGTAAATCCCATGGAAGGGGGGTACAATAGGAAGAAGCTTAAGCTGGAATAGCAGCATCACAGCCATAGTGTTAGAATGTCAATGACCACTGTTCATTCTTCACAATAACATGAAATGAGAGTGAAACCAGGGTATCACTCTCTTCACAGGCTATTGAATCCACTCAAATAAATGCAAATAAGGGCATATGAAAACCTGGTTTACGTGAACAAATTGATGAGAAATGAAATTGTAAATCCACAGACCCTCTCTGCTTTGTGCCCTCTCATCCATCTCCTCTACCTTCTCCTCCTTAGCCAAAGTCAGGGCACCCTGGCCATTGTCAAGGTCACTAGTGACACGTCCCACAGAGCGCTACTCTCTCTTACTAAATCTAACAAGATTATTTCCTTCATCCTGGAGATGAATTGGTCAAGTTTCTAGGTCTGTAGATTGTTGGGCAAAATGATCCTGAAGGACTTCACATTTTTTTCATTAAAAACATGTCTCAGTAGCTCACTGCAGGCTGTCCTTTGGCATCAGTGACCTGCTTAGAGCCAATAAAGTCACAGAGTATAATTCTGTGTGTGGGATCTTTGATGAATTTTGGTCCCGTCACTGCAGAACAGTAAGCGGTAGCCAGGAAATTGCCTCCCTGGCTTTGTTAAAGCCTCTTTGTTGGACCTCTAATTTGAGCCCCTCTCCATTCCAAGGAGCACCTTGACTGTATCTCCCTGTGAGACTGCAGTGCATTGGCTGTGCACCAAGTCTGGGGTAGGGGTGGGAGACAGCTATCCCTTGTGAGGCCCTCCAGGTAAAGCCTTTGTAATTGCCTATGATTATGCCTGAAAGACCACAAATAGGTTCTGACCAGGAGCTATGCTCCTCAACCATTATTTGAATTGTTCATAGCACACACATTTAATTTTCTTTAATTGAGATACCCCCAGTAGAGTAAATAGTGTGTTGATTTTACTGCACTGTTCAATTATTTTTTGCATATAAATATCATGTAATCACTGCCCAGATCAAGATTTAGAACATTTATGGCACCCATGACAGTTTCTTTTTTTTTATTTGAACTATAGTTGATTTACAATATTGTAAATTGTAATTTATAGGTGTACCACAAAGTGATTCAGTTTTTTATGTATATGTACATATATATATATATTTTTTTTTTTTTAGATGATTTTCCATTACAAGATACTGAATATTGTTCCTTGTGTTATACGGTAAGTCCTTGTTGTTTATCTATTTTATATATAGTAGTGTGTATCTATTAGTCCCATACTCCTAGTTTATCCCTTCCCACCTCCCTTTCCCCTTTGGTAACCATAAGTTTGTTTTCATGCCCATGACAGGTTATGATTCTTCTCAGACGAAACCCCCACCCCCACCCAGTATTCACACTGCTATCACCTCAGGGTAGTTTGCTTGTTTGTGTTTTTGTTTTATTGTCATAAAAATGGATAATAAAGTATGTTCTCTTTTGCAACTAACTTCCTTCATTCAGCATACTGTCTTTGAAATGTACCCATGTTGTTGCAGTTTATTTTTTTTTATTATAGGATAGTAAAACAGGGCATGAATATAGCACATTTTATCTGTTCATTCTACTGTTGTTGAGCACTTGATAGTTTTCAATTTGTGGCTATGTGAATGAAACTGCTATGAACATACTCAAGGCATACATGAGTGTAGTCATAACTGTCATTTGGAAGATGTAGGCACTCATTTCTCTTATGTACATGCAAAGAAGTAGGACTGCTGAAGTGTAGAGCAAGTACATATTTCATTTTAGGAGATACTGCCAAACAGTCCTTGAAAGTAGTTTCACTCCTGCCTGCAGTGTATGAGCAAATGCATTCTACATCTTTGAAAATCCTTGTCACTCTTTTTTATTCTGAGGCATTTGATAGATGTGTATGATATCTTTTTGCGGATATAATTTGCATTTCCATGATGAGTGATTTTATATGATTATTGGCCTTTTGGATATTCTCTTTTAGGAAGTCCCTGTTCACATCTTTTACACAACTTATATTGCATTGTCATTCTTTACCTTAGATTTGTAAGCATTCTTCATATAATATGGAACCAAAAATGAGGTTCTATCTGTCATCTCTGAGACTGATAGAACATGAAGACTAAAAGAAATATATCAAGTGTTTATGGAGTGGGCAAACTGAATGACTCTGAGAAGATCACCAGTGATATACACTAAGCACCTTGTTCATACTCACCTATAACCTTCACTTCAGCTGAGTAGAAGCTAAGTGAAATGGTATTGCCATAGCAGAGTCTGAATGTGGGACCTGTGCTCATTAGATAAGAGTGCAGAAACTGCAAAGCCAGCAGAAAGCACGGAGCATTAAATCATTTTGTCATTTAATAGAGCTACTCAATGGGACAGTTCCCTTCTCCAGCATAGATACTTTCGCTCTAATTTCCCAGAGGCAGCTGGAACTTGAAACTAACAAGGACAGCCTGAATTTCAGAGTAACAGACTGAAGGTGAAGGTGGATAATGATGCACTTTTAGAAGAGTTTGACTACTGGGGTTTAACAGTGCCTAAGTGGCATGGTAAAAACAAAAACAAAAACCCAGCCTGCCGCTGGAAAAGATGGCCACGTGGGTTAACTGCCAAGCCAGCCTCCTAATAATGGTAGTTGGGTTAATTAGATAGGAGAGAAAGTTCCCACCTAGTTTCAGAAAGCCAAAACAAAGAGAAAAATGCTGCAAGAAACAAATAAACCAAGTCATTTGGCTATTGCCAGCTACATCACAATTTAACTGTTATGGTGATAGAAAGCTGATAAAATGCTAAAAAAAATTTCAATAAGCAGTATAAATGTTGGAAAAATAGAGACAGAATTGTCAATTGAAGATGCTATTGTATACTTGAAACTTAAAAGAGGCTAAAATAATATATGTGTGTGCATATGCACATGTCTCTATACATGTATTATAACTATATAATACTATAATTTATTAAAGTTTCTGGATATATACATATATATCCTGTATGATAATTTAAACATTACTAATATAAATGGAGAGAAATTTCATTTATAATGAGGGCAATAACTGACAACAAATAAAATTAATTTTAAATTAATATACAATATTTTAATGAGTAAAGCAAATCATTTTGTTTAAAGAACATACTGAATAAATGGAGAAACTAAGTGTCCACAGTAATTCTAAATTACTATGTAATTGTAATGCAATTTCATTTAGAATTCCAATGTATTGAGTTTTGTTACTAATTTTGTTTTATAATTTTACTTGGAAAAGCATTTTTTAAATATTTACTGAAGAACATTTGTGATAAAATTATAAGGTCTATTTTATAGAAAAATATAGTGGTAGAAGATTTTCCCTATGAGATAGTAAAGCTTACAATAATGTTACCATATTTAGAAAAGATAGCTTTGATCTTAGAATAAACAAATAAATTAATGGAAAATAATAGAACAAAAGTATATCCAAGAATATACAGGAACTCAATATTTAATAAAGGTAGCATTTAAACTCAGTGGTAAATGGATGGGGTTATTTAATAAACGGTTTGGTGATATTAGAAGATTCTAGGAGGAAAAAATTGACATCAGACATGATTTCCCATGAATAAATTCAAGTTTTATTGAAAATCTTAAATTAGGATAATTATCTCAATATTAAAAGTAAATAGAAAGACTTTGCTTGTATAAATTGCAGGCGTAGAAAACCATTCTATGCTAGAATGAAAACCAAGAAGCCATAAAGATAAAACACTTGACTATGTTAAAATGTTTAAAATATGTGTAGTACAAAAATTATCATAAAGTGTCAAAATGACAAATAATGAAATGAGAAATATTTGTAAATCCGTATTCTAAAGTTGTCTGACTTCTCAGCATGCTCCTACATTCTCTTCAAAACTACTTGATACTCAGTTAAGCAAAAGTAGAAGCTCACATTTGGCCTTTGAATGTAGGTAAGAAACAAAATTTCTAAAATAATACTTTTGAAAGGAGAAGACATATTGAAATATTTTGAGCAGATAATAAAATTAGGACATGGTATCGTGAAGTAGCTCTAGCTGCTACTAGATTTAAAGGAGGCAAGAAAGAGATGTGGGAGATCAATAGTTAGATTATTGACATAATCCTGATATAATGATGACTGTGGTTAGCCTTTTCAGAGTGTGTATACATAGTTGCACAGGTCGTTCACTATTCAACCAGAATTGTTGTTGCCATACAAACTTCAAAAAAACAGTGCCACTGTGATTTAGTGATGGCAGTGTGTATGAAGACAATGAAGATGATAAATAGATAGATGATAAACACATGTTATAGACATACATACATACACATTATCTATTTATCTATATCTATCTATAATATTTAGACGGTAAAAACAAGTCATATTAAGAGAATGAAATGGATATGGTGTGATTAATGAGTAGAGTGAATAAAAGTCATTGCTCAGTATTCCAGCATGTGCAACTAGCTGAGCAATTTCTTCAATTATTTTCTAAACATTAACGGATTCTGAAATTCTAATTCAAATCTGATTTTCATCTACAAGCACTAGATATATAATGGTAACTACTTATTCAAAATCTCCATTTTATCATTTCAAAGACGTATTCAATATAATATATCTAGGAGAGATATGACCATCCCTCTATGTTCAATCTACAGTTTTATCACCATTTCAATGACTATCACATTCTGTTAAATTGTTGATTAAAAAATATTCTCTCTCTATATATACATAATGAGTCTTCCATCAATAGTTCTCTGCAATTCTTGCCCTTCTGCTTGAATTGCTGCTGCTACTCACCATCCTTGTTCATTAAACCTTCTTAGCCTAGATTTTCAATTCATCATTTAGGGTTTCTTCTAATGCTTCTTATACTAAACATGAGTTCCTCTGAGCCTCTAGTTTGGTTTCTTTTGTTCTCTCCAGTACATTCTTACAGAGGTATTTTATTAAGAACCTCATCTCAATGAATATTGAAACTTCAATAAGTGCTACTATTTGTTATTTGTATTTCCTTCTTGACTAATATTCATGAAATCAAGAGCAACTTACTTTCACTTACCATTCTATTCTCAAAATCTAGCAATAAACCAATAAATATTTATTGAATGAGTGAATTAATGTATAATAGTATTTACTGAAATGGGGAAAGACCAATAAACTTTCACTATCAGAAAAAGTCTGATAGTTAAAGATGAGTAGGATTAGGAAAATGGGCCAATATTAGAAATTTTAGTCTTCAGAAGTCTATGACATCTATCCGTATTGAAGATGTCAAATAGGCTGCTGTCTATAAGCATTGTCAGTGGAAAAAAATGTTTGGGCTGAACACATGAATCTGGTAGTTATCTTTCTACAGATAAATGTAGTGCTTAGAGATGTGATTCAGTGTGTCTGAACAAGCTAACAACAGCATGTAGCAAGAAAAGATTTAGGTCTTTATACAAGCTCTGAAGGATTTTAACTTTCATATGTTGATGTGGTATGCTTGGCTTCAAGGGTAGTGTGTGATTGGTGGTATTAGGGGAGAAATTCAGATCTTGAACACAGAGCATCTTCAGAATAACCAAATTTTTATAGAAAACCAAAAGGGAATATATTTTTTTTTCTGTCAATTACACTACATTTTTTAGTATAACAAAGAATTGTAGGAATTTTGATAGTTGGTAAAGATAGCAAATCAATGGAATTCAGAAACACAGACAATCCTCTACACATATGAAAATGTTTTTTTGCTTGTTTGTTTTGTTTTCTGTTTTTCCTATTAAGCCTCAGGAGTTTTTAAGAATATCTAATGCATGTAATTAAGGTAGCCAACACCAGTTGCCTATGATATTTATGTCATGAATTGTGTTCATATCTACTCTTGTGTGCCTACTTCCATATTCCAAATTTAGAGAGGCTGTGTTAATAGTCTACCCCCAAAATCTCACTGGTACAGGTAAACATATAGACAAACATGGAATGATATAATACTGTATAGGTGGCACATAAATTACTTTTAACTCTAATATAAAAGTTAAATGACAAAGTACTAAGAATAATTACAACCACAAAAATGTGTTAATGGATAAACAATATAACAAGTAAACTCTGACAAAAGTATGTTTGGGGGACAAATAAAAGTGTAGAGTTGTCATCAGCTTAAGATAGACTGTTACAACTCTTAAGAGGTTCAATGCAAGGCTCTTGGTAACCACAAAGATAAAACCTATCATAGAGGGCTTCCCTGGTGGCACAGTGGTTAAGAATCTGCCTGCCAATGCAGGGGACACGGGTTCGAGCCCTGGTCTGGGAGGATCCCACGTGCCGCAGAGCAACTAGGCCCATGCGCCACAACTACTGAGCCTGTGCTCTAGAGCCCACGAGCCACAACTACTGAAGCCCACGCGCCTAGAGCCTGTGCTCCACAACGAGAGAAGCCACTGCAATGAGAAGCTTGCGCACCACAACGAAGAGTAGCCCCGCTCGCCGCAACTAGAGAAAGCCCACGTGAAGCAACGAAGACCCAACGCAGCCAAAAATAAAATAATTTATTAAAAAAAAAAACCTATCATAGATACTAATATACAAAGAGAAAAGAATCAAAGCATACCACAACAAAATATCGTAAAACCACAAAGAAAGATAGCAAGAGAAGAAGAGAGAATAAAAAGAGAACTACAAAACAGACAGAAAACAATGAATAAAATAGGAATAGAAAGTCCTTACCTATCAATAATTACTTTTAATGTAAATGGATGAAACATCATTCAAAAGACATCAGCAACATGGCTGAATAAGGCATCCCTCATCACAGCTCTCCTCAGCAACAACAATTTGGTATCCATTCATGGACAAAAGTACCTTTGTGGGATCCATCACTATACTTCAAGAGACCCTTATATATCATGCCTAAGAGTTAATTTACTTGTCATATAAGTAGCTCCTACAAGTTAATAACCAGAACTTTACCAAACCTGAACAGAAAAGTAGTAAACAACATACATAGGGAGTTCACAGAAGAAGAAATAAAAGTATTAATAGATAAAGTCCATTTGCTATTTATATGGCATAATTCAGAGTGCGCCAAACCCTCACCTTTTGGCAATTTATCCTGGGAGATAATGTCTTTTCTCTTTGTGATTCAAATTTCTTTTAGTTGTGGATTTTCTACTGGAATTATATCAATAAATGTCTTCCCCCTGTTCAAGTTGTTCATTTTGCCCCCTTACGTGCACACATTATGTATATACTAGAGTTGTATCCATCTTTCTATCATCTATCTATATACAATGATGTACCTATATAATTCTCTTTATAATAATTTTTTAAACTCTGTTCATTTTCACTTTTTTGTCCCAGTTTTCTCAAGCCAGTAGTCTATGTCCTTAATATTTTTGGCACTATTTTCCTTTTTAATTGTTTAGAATGTGATAATTTAATTTTCTTTTTAAATTTCTCTTGAGTTCTTCTAACCTATAACCTCAACTTCAGACGCTTTGATAGGTCTTCCTTAGCTTTTGTATATCTCATTTAAGCTTTTGGGTACATTTTGGGGGGGCAAGTATTTTTATATTCCATTTTTGGTTTCTATTTCTTTCTTCTTATGTTCTTATGGTTTTTTTTTTAATATCTTGTGCAAGTTACTTTTTAACTATAAAACATTGTTTAATGATATGAGTTCTTTTCTAACCAGCTGTTTGCAGGAAATATGTGTGGATGTGTGGAGGTGTTATTCAAGGCAGAAAATTTCACGTGTTCAAATGATTTATTTTAGCTCTTTACTTTCTCTAAGCTAAGACGGTTTGCCAACTGCAAATATGTTCCCAATTAGAGATTCCCTAAATAACAGACTTGCAAGAATTTGTGTATTTCCACATTCACCTGCACTATCCCTAACTCTTCTGTGTTGTATCAAAAAGGAGTTCATGGAAACTGTCACCACCAGCCCCTACAAGTCATTGTTCTTGTCTTAAAGAAGGCCGTTTGTTTGTTTATTGTCTCTCTTAGTGTGTGCCACTTATTTTGAAGAATTATTCTCTTCAGGCTTAGACTGAGAATTGTTCTTGAAATAATGCTCTTTAGGCATCTTTCCAAGACCTTATTGGGCATCAACTGAATTCTGTAGCTCTTCCTCATATGTAATGGTGGGGGGGTCTCCTGCTTATGCTGAAGCTCAAGTTTTCATTTCCTTTTCTGGTTGCCATTGCATCATTTATTTGATTTATATGATACAAAAGAGTCATGGTTTTTGTCCCATTTATAACATAAAATCTTTTTTTTTAATTCGATGTTTTCATTTTTTTTTTTTAACATCTTTATTGGAATATAATTGCTTTACAATGGTGTGTTAGTTTCTGCTGTATAACAAAGTGAATCAGTTATACATATACATATATCCCCATATCTCTTCCCTCTTGCGTCGCCCTCCCACCCTCCCTCTCTATCCCACCCCTCTAGGTGGTCACAAAGTACCGAGCTGATCTCCCTGTGCTATGCGGCTGCTTCCCACTAGCTATCTATTTTACATTTGGTAGTGTATATATGTCCATGCCACTCTCTCACTTCTTCCCAGCTTACCCTTCCCCCTCCCTGTGTCCTCAAGTCCATTCTCTACCTCTGCATCTTTATTCCTGTCCTGCCCCTAGGTTCTTCAGAACCAATAAAATCTTTTTTAATGTTTATCGCAGGGCTCATACCTACAGTGCAGGGCTTATTCCACTGCACTGAGGTGCCTAACACTATGTTACCAGAGATAACATATGTTTCAGGGCAATTTTATATATGGCATTCAAATTATTTTTTAATGTACTACAGGAACCCTGGTATAGTTAAAAAGAAGGTCATATTTATTTTAATTTTATTGACCTTGAGACATCATTTTCAAATTGTAAAATTTAGAGGCTTTTATACTTGGTGCATCTTAAACTTTATGCTGTCTGATGGTTGTATACATGCTTTGCTGATTATTAAATCTGATAAAGAAAGCGATCTCAATTACTTTACTTACAGAACTATGCAATCTGTTTTAAAATGATACACTTCAGAGAGTGCTCTGAGGAATCCACTGTGATAAAAATATGTATTGACCATATAATACACATCTTCACCATAGCCTCATTTGAGAATCTAATAAAAGCTATAGATATTCTACCCACGGGTGAAATTAAATGTATGAATCACATATACACAAAACTATTTTACTTTTGAATTCATATGATTTGCAAACTTCCTGAATACTAACCATGGGCAAGGAATTTTTGTATCTAAGATTATGATCTCTTTAGAATAAAATATAAAATGTATAAACAGGTTCAAAATTAAGTATCTTTCTTAGTGACCTTGGAATCTAACAATTGGCCTCTAATTTAACTCTGGTTTTATGGCTGAAATTAAGTTGGATCCACCCTGTATATCTGTTTCCATTCATGGCTTTCAACTAAATTAAATGGCCTTGCCTTACTTTTAATAAGGTGAAATAATTTTAAATGTCAGACAATGTCATTTTTGATAGTTACCATAAAATGGGATAGTTGCCAAGCAATCTATATTTTTGGCAAAATATCTGTGTTAAAGTCATTAGTAAATATCACAGATGAAAAATTTTGTCTAGGAAAAATAACTCTTTTAAGATATAATTAAGTTTCAGAAAACAAAGTTAGGAATATAATTGTGTTCAAGCATTTAAAATTAAAAGTAAAGTAAATGTATCCTATTTTAATTCAAACTGCTCTTTTATTTACTTAATATTCATGCTCATATTACTTTAATTTATTGAATAATTGTCTCATTATTATAATAGGATCTGTACCACTCCCTCTAATCTTTATACAAAAGTACTTTTTATATATTACTTCTTAATGTATTATACAGAATTTGGGTTTGAGAGCTGTTAATTTATCTATGATAGCTCTAGGCTAAACATTATATTTTTTTCACCATCCAGACAGTTCTTTTTTTTTCTGAACAGGAATAGAGTTGAGACATTATTTTATTTCCTTCCAAAGTCTGGGATAAATAAAAACTAATAGATCAATCAATCATTCAAACAAACATTAAATAACATATTTCTTGTGCCTAAGGGTGAGGTCCACAAAATCATAATCTAGCATAAGACCATTCAGTCTTCAAGTAGTGTAAGTTTTTGTTCTTAGTGAACATATATGCATATGGCTATATATGTACTTGTGCACATAAGGGCTTGGCCTACAGCCCATATCTCCGAACTTGTATTTGTACATTTTTTTTTAGTGTTTTATTTTTACTTAATTTCACCCAAATAAAACTTGCATATTAGTACAAAGTATCTCCATGTACCCTTCACACAGAATCACTAAATGTTAACTGTTTCCCACATTTGCTTCTTAACATTTTCTCTCTCTGTGTCTCTTTCTGGGATATTGAAATATTTGAGAGTATGTTGCAGGTATAATTCCCCTTTATTTCTAATTGTTTCAATAAGTATACTGTAAAAGCAATAATATTATCTTACCTAAGTACAGTGTAATTGTAAAAACCAGGAAATTCATAACAATACAATGTGATTATTTCTTGGCCAGCCATTCAAATTTTATCAATTGTTTATGAATTTCTTTGGTAGCAAAAGAAAATTCCATCCATGGATTCAATCCATGAACATAGGCTGCATTCATTCATCATTAATTTTTAATTTGATCTGGAATGGCCCTTCAGTCTGTCTTTGTATTTCATAGTCTTGACATTTTCTAAGAGTACCAGCCAGTAAGGAAGTGGTCAAAGAACGGTAAAGATATGCGAAATGAAAATGGGAGTCAACCTGAAGTACTCACATTAGCCAAACTGGGGACTATTTGAGCATCACACAAATAATGACAGTAACAAATTATAACCCATAAATAAAATAAGAATCTATGAGTCCATACTGATATAAATAAATAAATAGTCATAGAAAGGAAAGCTTCTTCTTATAGTATAATTCCAAACTAAGTATGCTGGAAAGTAGTGCTGGATATAAAACATCACAGTTTGGCAACTACAGTAGTTACAAAAGATTCTTCTGATAAAAATCATCAATGGATGCAAAAACTAACCATCAAAAATATGATGAAAAATAAGATTTTTACAAAGTCCCAATTTATTTCCTGCAGGTACCTATTGGTGAAAAAGAGTAAAACAGCAAACTTATAATGGAAAGTCTTAAGAGACACTACCTTATCCAAGAGAAAAATGTTAACATCAGCAATAATGAGATGTCAAATGTCCTTTAATGTATTGCACTGAGAAGGACACGGCAGCATTTCTGTGAAATTCCAGCCAAAAATGGATTACCAGAATCGAAGGATGAAGAAACATGAGGTAAAACCAAGCTAAGGAATATTCTACAAAATAATGAGACTATCTTCAAAAATAGTCAGTGTTTTGTTTTATTTTGTTTTGTTTTGCCCCTTTCTCCGATGGTAGAGTATTTCTTTATTCTAGCTTACAGGTTCTTCTCTGTTTTTTTTTTTTTTTCATTATATAAGACTGCTGCACATAACATAATGATGCACTCTAGATGTCACTGCATAATGGACTCCAATCTCAACCCAGTTCAAAAAGTATTTATTGTGTGAGTACCCAGAGTACAGACATAATTCATCTTTTCTCTATCCATATAACAAAATCTTTCTTTTTGGCCCATCCATCCTGCTCTCTTTTATAATATTATGATTGTGATGATTAATTTACCTTACTGAATTCTTTCAGGGGACGGTCCATGGCATACTCACCTTTGTATCCCTAGCAGTGTACATACTTGGAAAGTAAATATAATCTGAACTCTGTGTTGCATTTTGAGTCTTTTTATGCCCACCGAGACAGGCTATAAGTCCCTCTACACCTTTAGTTCAGCTCATGTTTCCATATTACATCAACTTCACTTAAATAGATTTACGTGCAGAGGTCACCATTTCTTTCTAGCAGTTACAAACTCAGCTCTTTAAGGGAAATTTATTTGTATCTGTCTTTCTATAGGTAATGAAGGCATGTATGTAAATACAGGTCAAAGAAGAACCCCATGTCACTCTTACATACTGTGTTATATATATATTTTTAATCAGTTTCACTGTTTTATTTATTTATTTATTTATTGGAGATAGTCGTTTTACAATGTTTAGTTTCTACTGTACAGCAAGGTGAATCAGCTATATGTATACATATATCCCCTCTTTTTTGGATTTCCTTCCTATTTAGGTCACCACAGTGCATTGAGTAGGGTTCCCTGTGCTATACAGTAGGTTCTCATTAGTTATTTATTTTATACATAGTATCAATAGTGTATATATGTCAATCCCAATATCCCAATTCATCTTATTCCCCCTTCCACCTTGTTCTCTACGTCTGTGTCCCTATTTCTGTTTGGTAAATAAGATCGTCTATACCAGTTTTTCAGATTCCACACATACGCGTTAGTATGCGATATTTGTTTTTCTCTTTCTGACTTCACTCAATATTTTAAAGTGATGTTCAAAAGCAAACTGTTTTAGAAATATAGCGAGCCTTACCTTTTACATAATGTCTCTAGAACATGTCCTTATTTCTGAGACGCATTTCTTGCTCTAACAGGTTGAAATCTCTTTAGCCTTTATTCTCCCAAATCATTTATGTGAAACACTTTTTACTGTTGTGTGATTTTTCACTCTTTTAACCAGTGATCAGACCAAATATGTAGCTAACCAATTTTTTTTTTTTTTCTGCTTGCAGGTAGGATACATTGATTCATATTTCTTAAGGTGTTAAAAAAAAAGTCTAAGAGATTTAGATTTGAGAATTTCTCATATTGTGATATTTTTCAGTAAGGAAATGCATAATTAGGAGAAAAATGTGGTAATACAGATTCTCATGTAATTCTCCATACAGAAAGGTGATAATTAAGCTCAACGTTGGTTACAGCTCACCTTTTTCAAAACCAAGTTTCCAATACAAAAGAGACAATTTCTGAAGTACCACTTTTACACTTGAAGATAATAAACCTATGCTCTAAAAATTTAAATGCCACCGAGTGGTCTATAACTAGTGTTAGACCTTATTATTTGCATTCACATGGTTTGTTGGTTGCCTTATTCTCATTTCAGGTTTAAATAACCAAATGAAACTTCTAAAAGTTCAAAAATATTCTAATTTTTTTCATCAAACTTAAACAATTAGAATAAAATGTGTTGCATTTTATAGAGATCAGTATGGATACAATTACAGAGGGGTTTCATAAAATTAGGAAAATAATATATTGATACTTAATTGACTTAAGAGTTGATTTTGTGTAGGAAATAGCTAACACAGTATCCACAGAAATACTTTTCAATATTGCATGCCCTACTGAATTAAAATGGATCAGCAAGCTACAACCTGTGGGCCAAATCCAGCCAAAAGTCCAAATCTGGCCCGTAACTTGTTGTTGTAAATAAAGCTTTATTGGAAAAGAGCTGCACTCATTCTTTATGAAAGGTTTATGGCTGCTTTCATACTACAAGACAGAATTGAGGAGTTGCTACATAGACCAACTGGCCCACAAAACCTAAACTATTTACAGGAAAAGTTTGCTGACTCCTGTAGTACAAGGAAATTTCCAAGCAAAATAGTGTTTGATACCTGAGAATAGGTTATGTGTATTTATTCACGGTTAGGGAATGCTTGAAATAAATGTCCTTTGACTTGCGCTTGCATTGAAGAGGGAAAAAAAGGAATTTTAGATTCAGTGAAATTTAGGAATGAGTATTAAATTAAATAATTTCCTATTTGATAGTGCAACCTATAAAATATTGTCAAACGTGCCCTGCATATTATATATCTTCTAAAGGCTTGACTTTGTAAGCATATATTTTGCCTTATTTTTGTATTATAGAGAGCATGATTGTTTAAATCGCTGTAAAAGTTCTAGTGTATTGTTATTTCTTTGTATGCTTTTATATAGATTCACCTATATATCTTTTTAGTCACTGATGTACATGCTTATTTAACAAAATCATTTTCTCTTTCCCTTGACAATGAAGAGTAATATTCAGTTTAGTATACCACAAAGTGATATTCCTGAAGAAATATTTGAAACATAAGGTCACTACTGAGAAAATTCATTGGCAAGTTGAACCAATATTTTTTTCAGTTACGGTCATTGATTTTTATACTGAGAGTTAATTAAAGCTAATTTTTCTTTTTATGTCTATGATGAAACATCTACATATGAAAAGCAGTATTGAGCATTCCATTTCAGGAATAAAATACTTTTTATTCATCGACTACGTTCAGTAGTTGTAGTTGAAATGTTAGAAAATAGATTCAATTTTCTAATTCACTTTTAAAAGCAGATGTAACAATTTGTAAACTTCATGTGCTATTTAGTCATCTTGAATACCTTAGTGGAATCACATTTTAGGAATTGCTAATCAAACTTAATAGTTTCTTTAATCACTCTGGACACTGAAGCTAGAGGGTATAAGTGACTTGCTCACCTTCGCCCAACTTATTGCCAGGTTTCTTCTTGTATCTTAACCTGCTTCTACTAGTTATACAGTATTTGTAAAAATGGTAACTGAAATAATAATTCCATTTTACTATAAATATTGGTGGGAGTTTCCAAACCAATCAAGCTTGTATACATTAAGTCATGGAAAAGTATTTAAGAATAGAAAATTTAAGATCTCTCTTATCAACCTGGTACATCAGGACTACCCATAAAAATTCACTGCTACCTTTGTTTCTAGGTCAGCTCCCTACTCCCCCATATTTAAAGTATCACAATGACTTCCCTGAATATTTGAATAGCAAAAGTAGTTTAGGGTGTGTAATCACAAACTTACTCAACTAATCCAGTTAAATGAATTGACATTCATTAGACACTGAGTATATATTAGCCTGCTTTTTAAAAATCAAATTACTTGTTTCTTGCTTTTGTTCAATTTAAGTTACAGAATGTGGACTGAATATCTAGCATTATTGATCTCATATGTAAGAATAGCCACATGTTAACAGTGGGAAAGTGACTCATAATTAAATCACATGAGATTTTTTTCTTGGCCTCCTTAGGTATTAATAAAAGGCCTTGCAGGCAAACACATTAATGTAATGTTTAAACACCGTTTGTTGGAATTTATAATTTTATTCTAGCTTTAAATTATTGCCCCATTTCAGCCCTAAGATTTTTCTTCCTTAGAGGCATAATTAACCAATTAAAACTATTATTTCTCAGAAAGTAAAAATAAATATAATATTTGCATACAAATGAGAAAATATGAAGTCAATATATTTAATAGAAATAATGGTTTTAGATTATTTATATGAAGGGCAGCTTTATATATAGAACTTTAGAGACAAAAAACAAGAGTTAATCATTGTTTAAAGGTATATAAAAATATATAAACAATTTTAACTGTAGAAAGTAGTTTTTATTATGATTAACATTATTTTTGTTATGACTCCAAATATTCCTTTTAATTATTTCTTAGGGCTAATGTAAGTGTATTTTTTTATCATCAATTTTCTTTTCTTATTTTAGCAATATGAACTTTTCTAGTCTTACCTTCCACTAATCTCTGTTCCTTTATTACAAAGAACACTGTTTTTTACCAACTCCTTTAAAATGGAAGTAATTACACTTGACAAAATGTTAATACCTTTCTTAATCTTTCCTTCTTCCTGAATTACATCATCTATTCATCTTGTAAACACTGGAACAAGCAACACACATTTGGACATTGTAAAGTAGTCAAAGGTGAAGAGAGAAAAAATAATTCAGTTTGTATTAATGGAAAAACACAGTGATCTTTAAATGTTTTTTCCATGTATGTTTCAATTTGGTGAACACATATGTAAAATGATGTGATGGTTAATTTTATGTGTAAAGTTGGCTAAGCTACAGTGGTCATTTGGGTCAAATGATAGTTTAGATATTGCTGTGAGGGAATTTTGTGATTAATATCTACAATAAGTAGATTTTAAGCAAAGGAAATTGCCCTTGATAACGTGGGAGGCCTCATCCAATCACTTGAAGGCCTTAGGAGCAGAAACTGAGGATTTCCTGAGAAGAATGAATTCTGCTTCAAGACTGTAACATAGAAATCCTGCCCAGTTTCCTTTCTGCTCACACAATTGTAGAGTCTGGCAAGTCTGAAATCTACAGGGCAGGCCAGCCAACTGGAAACCCAGGTGAGAGTTGAAGTAACAGCCATGAGTCTGAAATTTATAGGGTAAGACAGAAGGCTGGAAACTCAGGTGGGAAATCTATGTTAGCTTCATAGAAACTTTTGTAATCGGAAAGAGTGAATTTTTCTACTCTGTAATTATCATGACTGTTGTGATTACTATGGATTACTTGAATTTGTATTTTAATTTTAGGATCAGCCTATAAATTCTGCAAAAAAGCCAGCTGGGATTTTGATGGTGATTGCATTGAATCTGTAGATCATTTGTGGAGATTATTTATTCAAGAACTTGAGATGCCTTTCCATTTATTTAGGTCATCTTTAATGTCTTTAAGTAATGTTCTGTAATTTTCAGTGTACAAGTCTTGCAATTCTTTTGTTAAACTTACTCCCAAGTATTTTTTCTTTGTTATGCTACCATAAGTAGAATTGATTTCCTATTATCATATTTGGATATTTATTCCTAGCGGGTGGAAATGCAATTGATTTTTGTATATTGATATTGTATCCTGCAAACTTGTAGAAGTTGTTTATTGGCTCTAATAGGTATTTTGGATTCCTTAGGATTTTTTACACATGATATCATGTTGTGTGCAAATAGAGATAGTTTCTTTCTCTTTCTAATCTGGATGCATTTTATTTCATTTTCTTGCCTAATTGCCCTCTATATCACCTGCAGTATAGAAGTGATGAGAGTGAACTTATTTGTCTTATTCAGACATTAGTGGGAAAGCATTCAATCTTTCATGATTCAACATTTTGTGAGCAGTGAGTTTTCTGTAGTTCTTTTCATGTTTGAAGAAAATCCCGTCTATTCCTAATTTTTTTAATGTTTCATCAAGAAAAGGCATTGAATTTTGTCAAATGCTTTTTTTGTGTGTCTGTTAAGATGATAATATCCTTTGTTCTATTAATATGGCATGTTACGAATGATAATTTTATGTTGAGTCAACTTTGCATTCCTGAGATCAATTCCACAGTCATAGTGTATAAATCTTCTAATGTACCACTGGATTTGTTTTGCCGATATTTTATTGATGACATTTTACATCTATCTTAAGAGATACTAACCTTAATTATTTTTTCTTATGAAAACTCTTCTAGTTTTTGAAAGAATTTCTTAAGGACAAATGTTAAATATTCATGATATATAATCTTTTTAATATGTTGCTGGATGCATAATTTGTTGAAAATTTTTGCATCTATATTCACATGGAATATTTGTCTGTTTTCTTTACTTGTGAATTATGTCTGGTTTTGTTATCAAGCTAGGGTGATGTTGGCCTCATGTTATAAGCTAGGAAGTGTTTCCTCCTCTTCTACTTTTTCAGAAGAATTTGGTTGATGGTTGTTTGATAAAGATGATAAAGATAGTTGTTAATTTGATAAAGATGGTTGTTAATTCTTCAAATATTGGGTAGAATTCACCAGGGAAGCCATCTGGTCCAGGGCATTTCTTTGCTGGGAGGTGTTTGATTATTGA
This sequence comes from Eubalaena glacialis, assembly GCF_028564815.1. Lineage (NCBI taxonomy): Eukaryota > Metazoa > Chordata > Mammalia > Artiodactyla > Balaenidae > Eubalaena > Eubalaena glacialis. The sequence goes on from NC_083719.1 coordinate 20,771,993, forward strand.
TTCAATCTCTTCACTCATTGTATGTGTGCTATTATTTTTTATATTTTTGACTTAGTTTTGGTGGTTTATGTGTTTTTAGGAATTTGTTCATTTCATCTAGTCTGTCTAATTTGTTAATGTGCAATTGTTCACAGTTCTCTTTTAATTGTTTTTGTTTCTGTAAGGTTTGCAGTATTGTCCCCACTTTCATTTCTTACTTTAGCAATTTAAATCTTTCTCTTTTTTTCATGGTCATTTTGGCTAAAGTTTTTCAATTTTATTAATCTTTTTACAAAATCAACTTTTGTTTTATTGATTCTCTCTATTGTTTATCTATTGCCTATTTGGTTTATCTCTAGTCTTCCTTCTTCTAGCTTTCGGTTTACTTACTTTCCTTTTTTTCTTTAATTTTTAATTTATTTTTAATTTTTTTAGGCCACACCATGCAGCATGTGGAATCTTAGTTCCCCGACCAGGGATCGAACCCACACCCTCTCCATTGGGAGCGTGGAGTCTTTTTCTTTCTGCATGCTTCCCAGAATTTGGTGTTTTCATATTTCTTTCTTTTTTTTTTAAATTTTAGTCATTCTAGTAGTAGTGTAATAATATCTCATTGTGGTTTTAATTTACATTTCCTTTATGGTTAATGATATGATCTTTTCATATGTTTATTTTCCATCTGTATATCCTTTCCATTGAAATATCTATGCATATATTTTGCCCTTCTTCCACTGCATTGTTATTCTTTTACTATTGAGTTTTAAGAGTTCTTTATTCTAGATACAAGTCCTTTGTCAGATATGCTGTTTACAAATATTTTCTCCCAGATCTGTAGCTTCTCTGTCCATTCTTTTAACTTTCAGCATAGCAACCATTCTTAACTTTGGTGAGGTCCAATTTATGTTTTTTCTCTTTTCAGTTGTACTTTTGATATAAAATCTAACAACTATTTATTTAGCCCTAGATCTTAAATATTTCTCTTTATTTTTTTTTAGAAGTTTTATAATTCAGCATTTGAGTCCATTATGCACTTTGGTTTAGTTCTTATATAAAGTGTGTGAGATTTAGGTCATAGGTTTAGGTTCTGTTTATTTGTTTGCTTTGTTTTGTTTTGTTTTGTTTTCCAGGGATGCCCAATTGCTCAAGCATGATTTGTTGAAAAGGCTATCTTCCTCAATTGAATTGTCTTTATACCTTTGTCAAAACACAGTTGGGCATATTTATTTGTGTGGATCTATTTCTGGGTTCTCAATTTTGTTCTATTGATCTATATATCTATCCCTTTGCCAATACCATACTCTCTTAGTTATTGTAGCTATGTAGTTGGCCTTACTATCAGGTAAAGTAATCTATCCCACTTTCTTCTTACTTTTCAGTTCTGTTATAGATATTCTAAGGTCTATGAATTTCCATAAAGTTTAGAATACCTTGTCTATATCTATAAGAAAGAAACTTTACTTGGATTTTGATGTGGGTTTCATTAAACATTGATACCTTTTTTATGTTAAGCCTTCCAATCCTCCATTTATTTAAGGCCTCATTGACTAATTTGGGCAAGTAATTTGTCATTTTCAGCATATAGATTTTGTACATGTTTTGTTACGTGTATACCTAAGTATTTCATTTTTTGGAGCAATGGTAAAAGATATTAACTTCTAAATTTTGGTTTCCACATGCTTATTATTAGTACATACAAATGTGACTTTTTTGTGTATTGGCAACCTTGCTGAACTCACTTATCAATTCTAAGAGTTTTTTTTTTTTTTTTTTAATACAGACGATCATGCTATTGTCAAACAGGGAGAATTTTATTTCTTCCTTTCAATCTGTATGACTTTTATTTCTTTTTTTTCTCACTCATTACAGTGGGTGCAATTTCCAGTACTACACTGTCCCCGAACTACAGGGAAAGCATACAGTCATTCAGTGTTAAGCATGATGTTACTTATAGATATTTTGTAGGTGTTCTTTATCAAATTGAGAAAGATTCCCTCTATTCCAAGTTTGCTAAGAGTATTGATCATGAGTGAGTGTTGATTTTTAAAATGCTTTTTCTGGATTCAATGATATGATCATATGATTTTCATCTTTAGCCTATTGATGTGGTGTATTACATTGACTGATCTTCAAATGAGGAACCATCCTTGCATATGTGGAATAAATCCCAGTTAGTCATACAATATAATTACTTTTAAACATTGCTGGATGTGACTTGCTAATATTTTATGGAGAACATTTCCTTAACCATTTGAGTTTGCCTACCTTCTTTTAGCATAATGCATTTGAGAGTCATTCTTATTGCATGTAGCTGTAATTCATTCCTTTTTATTACTTTCATTTTATGGATGAATAGAGTTTGTCCATTTCCTGGTTGAGGGACATTTGGGTTGTTTATACTTTTTAGTGGTTATGAATAAAACTATGATAAATATTTGCATAAAAGTTGGGTACAAACATAAGTTTTTATTTCTCTTGAATAAATACCTGAGAGGGATCTGAAGTTCATATTGTTAGTGTATGTTTAAGTTTATAAGAAACTGCTAGCCTATTTTCCTGAGTGGTTATATAATTTTACAGTCCTTCCAGCAATGTATGCAATTTCCAGTTGCTCTCCCATCTTCATCAAATATTAGTATGGTCAGTTTTGTTTGTTTTTTGTTTGTTCGCTTGTGTCAATTTTATCTGTTCTTTGTGGTATGTAGTAGCATTTCATTTTTGTATTAATTGGTATTTCCCTTATGCCTAATAATGATGAACATATTTAAAGTACTTATTTTCTCTCTGTAATTCTACTTTGTTGTTATATAGTTCAAATATTTTGACCTCTTTTTTTAATTGGCTTGTTTTGCTTTCTTATTATTGAAATTTGAAATTTTTTCATATATTTCAGATATTCATTTATCGACTATTTTCTCTCAGTCTGTAACATCTTCTCATCTTCTTAATCTTTGAGTATCAGTAGCTATTAATTTTTACGTAAACTGATCTATCAATTTGTTTTTTATACATCATTCTTTGGTTTTCTAAGAAGTTTTTGCCTTAGTCAAGGTTCCGAATATATTCTGATGCATTTCATTATAGAAGTTTTATAATTTTGTTTTATGTTTAAGTCTAAGATTCATTTTGTGTAAATGTTTGTGTATGTTATGAAGAATGGATTGAGGTTAATTTTGATGTGCACAAAATTTTTGTTTATTTAATTCCCCAAATGCATCATATATATTGTGTACTAGTTTTTAATATAGAAAATAATAACATTACTTATAATTTTACCCCTCCAAAGCCAATTACTTGCTCTTGACTTAACCTTTTCCAAAGTATCTGCACAGTACTTCTAATAGCAGGGCTTCTGATCCATATTTTCTTACATGCTGAGCCCTGCCAGATTGTTCCCTGATGCAGCTGGACCAATGTGTTTAAAAGATCTCAGGACTCACATTTCAGAGAACTTCTGTTTTATTTTCATAATGGTCTAGGGTTTACTGCTATGTTACTAAAGTTTTAAGCATGGTTTTTAAGCTTGATGTGTGCATCTCCGTACTTATGTACTATGTTTTAAAAAGCAGTGGGGACTTAAGATAGCATCTATTTTTTGTAGACTTTATATTTGAAATTTCAAACAATTAGTATGTTCTAGATTTCTAAGTCCATGGCTTTCTCCTTCTTTTAGGGGATTGTTTATATCCCTAATAATTTAAAAAGAAGTGTCTTTAAAATTCTGAGGGGAGGAAAGTCAAGATCATGAAAGATATTTTATACAAAGTAGAGATGTGTATATTCATAATACAGCTATTTAACATATTCTAATACTTAAACATAAAACTAAAAGTAAAGAAATATTTAATATGAAATATTTAAAGAGACAATAGAAGCTGTTAATATTCAAAAGTATATTACAACATTCAAATTGGGCAAAAGGCTTAGAATAATCAAAAGAAATACACTGTAATTAAAACTGTAGTTTTACTGTTACATGCCTAGAAAGACTTCTAGAAAAGAAATTTCCAAAATAACAGAAAAGATTCTAGGTATTCAGAACTGGGGCATATCACAATTTCAAAGGAAAGTTCACAGATCGGAAATAGCAATTGTATTATTAGCAATTGTAAATCATGCCATTCACTGAATAATCCACATTTTGTCCCTCTTATTTGAAATGCCAGTTTTACCTAACAAAGTTCTTCTTTAATTAATAACTTGTCTTCTTTTCATTGATATGCATATCTGTTTCTAGGCCAGCATCACAATTATTGAATCAATGAAGTTTTACAATACTTTTATATATTTTATGACAGCTCTATTTTATGCATTTCATTTTCCATGTAAACTTTAAAGCAAAATTTTTAAGTTTATAGGAAAATCTAACATTTCAAATAAAATAATGCTATATGACTACATAAATTGAAGAAATCTGATTTTTCTTCCACTTATTTTACAATTTAAGAATTATTCATTAATCTCCATTTATTGAAATACAATATTGGTGTATACTCTAGATTCTTTTAAACTCTATAGCCCTTGTTTATTTGTTGTTAATTTATAATTTTGAGCACTATTTTTAAAAGTATCTTTAACTTTCTCCCGAGAAATCGTTATTAGTATTGACAAAATCTTTTAATTCTGAATAGTAAACTCGTAAATGGCCAAATGACCATACTCTGTCCATTTATTTTTAATTATTCTTAATTAACAAAAATAATGTAAAATTATGATATATTTCTGTGAGAAGAGTTTAACCATAACCCACAGATTTTTATATTATTTTTCCAAATACTCTCTAGAAACTAAATACTTTTCAATTTGAGCAAATAGGTATTTGGAAGTTGACCTAATTTTCAAGTGGTAAGGTAATTTTAAATATTTTGTGTATACTTTATTGTTTTATTGTATTGTGAAAATGCCAATTTTATTAACAATCCAAGAGAAATTATTTTTTCAACATGGTTTATGAAACACTGTGACCTGTTTATTTCACCCATTAACTCATGACACCTTTTTGTTTGCTTGTTCATTTTTCAGTTCCCAAAGTCATGTTAGGTTTTCAAAATTTTGTGCTGAAATATATCTCATAATACAGGCACAATGGAAGAACCTTTATATCTTTCCACTGAGAAATAAAACAGGAATAGAACTCTTTAGTTCTTTTGTGTTCTATAAAGATACATGTGCTTCTGTCTTTGTTTTGCTCTGTTACATTTCAAATTAAACTCTTCATTATACAAAGAGCAGAATTACTGTGTATGTTATGCTTGACATATGCATTTTCCCTTGCCTTTTTATAGGTTTCATTTTAGGATGCCAGTGAACTGTCAAAGTGACCTTCCTCAGACTTAAATTATCACAACTTATGTCTGATTTCTTTCCCCATGCCCAAAATAAAAATTTGCCTTACATAATTTTCTAGATTTAAATGAACATACTAGTGAGTTTCCTACCAAATCGTTACTTTATTTGCACTATTACTCATCTAAAAGCCATTTTATAAAAAGTTCAGTGTAATTATGAAATCAAATGTTCTGAGAGTATATATAAATTTATAAAATCATAGAATGAAAGAAAATGTGTACTGCATTCAAATTTATTGTCTACACATAATTGTTCTTAAGACAATTGTCTTTATATTGTATTTCTTGAATATATAAAAAAACGTAACTGAAAAGACATGGGTTATAAATACATACATTTGTGTACATGTGTTTATATGCCTATTTTATGTATTAATAAACCTAAATATAACACTAGCAGCTTAACACTTTTTTGTACTTTAATTGTTGAACTATATCCTAAGCTGAATTTTGCTTTTTCTGTATCTGTAGATTATTTTACAATCAAAATGTTGGTATGCACAAATTGTCCCAAAGGTCCTAGTAACAAGTCAAAGATAGTAACTTACTTAGTATCAAAAGAATGTTAAGACAGAAATTGTATCATAATGTGGTACAAAGGGTTAGGGCAATGGCTAAAAAATGGTTAGAGGTAATGAATAATAAGTTAAAAGCCACAGAAGTACCTTTGTGTTTTGTTTAATTTTAACAAAAATATGAAACTGTTATGGAAAGATTCGGATGCAATGAGTACAATCTGCTCTTATTTTGTTATATAACAATTTGTGTAAAATCTATTAAGTTTGCTGTATTGCATGCTTCAGGAATTTAATAACCCAGAATTATGGATGATATATAGCACTTGGCAACAAATGTTAATAAACAGAAATTGTATTCCAGCTAGAAATGCATACAGAAACTAATATGTAATTTTAGGGAAAATGAAGCTATTGCAAAGTGTTTTCATCATTTTTAGTAATTAATTTGTTCTAACTAAGAAGGTGTGATTAGTATTTCTATGCTTCTGATTCTTTAGAGTCTTAAAGAAAATGAAGTTTCATCATTAACTTGGTTGCCCATTATTTGCATCCTTAGTCTCTCTTCTTTTTCTCTCACTCACTTTTTCTTTATAAAGTAATGAGTTCACATGAAATTCTCTATTAGCTGTAAAATGAAAAGGTTTGCTCAAAAGATTTGTTATCTGTGTAAACATGATACCTCCAAAGGCCTTGGGTACAAGATGATGATTGCTTTTTATTCTTTTAGAAAAATTACTACTCTCCTCCAATCTGAATTATTCCTAGGTTTAGCCTCCTCTGGGGCAAAGAATACTTAAGACATATTCTTACATCAGAATAATCTTTTAGCATAATACTTATATTTCAGGTACATCCATTCCCTTCCTATACTCTGCTAAAGCCAAGGTTATTACACAATGCAAATGTATTCAGCCTTTTATTGAGGTCCTCTATTATAAATTGCAAGGGTTTAAAGAGTCTATGCAGGTTTTTCTGTACCATTAGGACAGTTGTATGCAACTACTAATATAAACACATAAGCTTTGGGTTCATAGATCCCTATATCCAAGTTTGGATTTCACCTCGTATAAGTTGAGGGACTTTATGCAGAGTTATTTTCTAATCGTAAGTTTCTTTCCAAGACATACAGAAACCCAGTAGTAATTATTATACTGGATTAATGTGTAGATTAAATGGAATGGAAAATATGTAGTCAGTGCCTGGCTCACAGAAATAACACAATAAATACTAGCATTTTAAAAAGCTATTCATTTTGGTGTCTGTTCAAAACCGTGAAGCATTTGGTCTTTGTAAACTATAATTTGTGGAACCAAACAAATAGAAGTCTTTACAATATCCCTGACACATTTACAATTTTACAATATTTGAAGAATTTATTTTGTCAAACAACGGCACAAGTGAGAGTGTGGTGTGTGTGTGTGTGTATTCTCTCCTTTGCATCTCTCAACTTAATTGGCAATACATAAAGTTTCAGTGACAACAATAAAATGTTTATGGTGAATTCTTGTGGCCTCAAGTCAAACAAAACCCATTATTTGAACTCATTAACCTTTGCCAATATTGTTATTTTTGGAGGGCGGTAAAAATAATTTTGCTTTCCTTTTTAAGATTTTCTCTTAATTCCTCATGTTTTATTCACCTTGAGAAAAATGGCCTCAGCCAGCTAGCTAGCCAGCCAATCAACAACTGAATATTGAGTATGTATTATGTGCCAGACACAGATGATAGGCCTTCAAGAAACAACAGTCAAAGAGTCTTTTGAACATTTCCTACATCAAGAAGGTTTCAGTTTAATCAAAGATAGACAAGTACAGTGCAATGAAATGTGTTTCATATAACAAGTATAGAAAAGATACCAAAAGAACAGAGAGAGTGATTGATCGTAATTACAGGCTTAGTAAAAATATAATAGTCAATATAATCCTTGAGATAATTCTGAAGTATGAATAGAAATTTACATTGGTAAGGGGAAAATATGTCATTTTTACAATAACAATAAAAACAAAGACCTGACAGGATTAGAAACAGGATAATGCTCAAATAATTATAACTCTTAATATCTCTATTCAGTATTTTTCCAAAATAATTATATATTACTCCAATATAAATCAGTATAATGTTGTTTAGAATGATTGTTTAGAGTAATAAATTGAGAATAATAAACTATATACAATAACTATTATTTTATAATGTTATCAAAAACTACTAAATATTGAGAGCCCTCTTTTAGAATTTGATAACATTGTTGCTATTGTTTCCCTAATTTACACATAAACATATTGTAGTAGAAGAGGATAAAAATTTTGCCTGCGGTCACGTAACTGATAAATGGATGCAGTTGTACATAAACTAACATCCAGCTTACTAAAACTTGTGCATTTTCCTCTAGAATGTATTACTTCTGACTCTTCTCATTTTAAAATACTTTTATTTTATCCAATTTTATTTTCATAGGATAACTAGTTTGGTGGCTTGGAGAGGGCTATATATCCATGATCATATTCACCTCACTCAAAACACAGGCAGTGACTGCCTGTTATTTGCTGAATACTCTCCTAGTCATGAAAGATATAGTAGAAAACTAGATCACTCCTGCCTAAAAACCTGTTGCTGGGAAAACTAGTAAAGTAGTCTTGTTCAGGCTTCAGAGGCAGAAGTAGGCCTCTGACCGACTTGCAACCCTCCTGGACTGCATGCCTGCTTGCACACCTACTAACAACTGTTATTAACAAGTCAAGCAGTGTTTAAGATAAGAAAGGGAGTGGGTCTTGGAATTTCTTGAGCTCTGGGGACCTGGCCGTTCCCCAGGGTCTGGAAAATCTTGTGACTCACATGGTGAAATCAACAGCATTTTTACAATTGGACCAGAGCTGCATTTTTGCGGGCAAACTGATGATACCAGTATTCGGCCTGGGGTTATAAACGGGAGCCCCCAGAACTACAATTGGAAGTCTCACCCGTGGGATGGACGCACCGCCTAGGACCCTTCCCAACTGGGACTCCTGATTGCTGTTACTCAGGACATCCCAGCTGCTGTTTGAATCTGGATGAAGGTGTTGGCCCAATCTGGTGATGTGTACTCTGTTATGTCTCTCTAATACTTTTATTCATCCCCTTCCAATGACTGTATATTGAAATTAAGATAAATAATCTTATATTTAGAAATTAATTAAATCTGTTCAGTTGTGTGAGACGAGTGGTTATTTTGCCAGCGAATCCAACGAAACTTGAAACCGAAAGCAGGCTTTCGGCAAAACACTTGTCCAATGGTTAAGATCCATTAGTACACAGATAACTGTCATGTGTAACCTGGACAAACAAGTCTACCATGCCTGGAGCATAATTAGTCACATTCTTTCTATTTCTCTAAATTAAGTTTAAAATGTTGAAACCCACTGTCAAAGCAAAAACTGCCTTGAACAAAGTTAAATCGTCAACGAAGACTTTAATCAAGGCTATTGCAATAGGGGAGAGGGGATAGAATTCACTCTGAACTTAACTCTGAAGAGTGGAGGGTTTTTCAGCACTGGGGTAAGCTAGTAGAAAAGTACCAGAGGGCTTTAGGGGCAAGATTGATCTATGGGATATCTCAGGTCCATTCAGTTATTCCTGAGTTTCTTCTCTTTGATTAAGGCCATTTGTGTTTGCTAATTGGTGCCCATCACAGTTAGTCTTCTACTTTCTTACAAAGACAGACATAAAGGTGTTATTTTCCTTGATGTTTACATTTCAAAAGGATGGCTCCCAGGTTCTTTAGAAAGACATTCTTGGGTTGTAAAAGACTTTTTAGCAGATTTACATCTCAAAGGGGCAGAGAAAGAGTTTAGAAGTTTTCTAGAGTAAATCCTCTAAGAAAACAGAGGTCAGGGTCTGAAGTCAGGAAGAAGCCAGTCTAAAATTTAGTCAAACTGAGGGAAACATTAGGCCTTCTTGATCACAAAACATCTCCCCTGTATTATTCAAGACCCTTGGGCACTTTAAATCATGCTCTGGCTACTCATGTGGTAGAAAAGTCTTGTATTTTATTTAGACTGCAAATTGTTTCTAAAATTAATATAGACAACATTTTCAGTTTAGGTTAGCCCATAAATTTTAGTTCATTTGTTTTGTGACTCTACTTCCTGAAATAGCTAATTACACTTATTTAACTGATACTATTCAGACATGAGGATGAAATGTAACAATCCTCCTCTTAACATACATTAGTGAAATATTCCAGAAGTGTTGAGTTCAGTCTGCAGTCAACCTTTTATGAGTGAGATCAATAGTTTACAGTAAATCCAGTAGCTGTATATAATTATTAAATCAATCAATAAATGAATGAATATAGAAACGTTGTTATGAGAGGTCTGGAAAACTCATGATTCAAAAAACAAAGCTAAAACTCTTAGTCGATAATAAGATTATAGTTGCAGAAAATCAGCCTATATTTTTTAATGTTCTCCTTAAATTATGTGCTTCTCTAGAGAATATTATTTTTATTTCATATTTTAATATTCTGTAGAATAGTGTTTTACATCTCAGTATGTAAACCAATGTTGGGGACCCATAATAATAATAATAGAGGAAATATGCCATAATATTGGGACCAACTGATTTGTGATTTAACACACAAAAAATTAAGTCTTAAATACAGCCCACTAAATTAAAATAAGACATCTATGATTCACATTCACATAGATAATCCTAAATATAAATCATCTCTTAGAGTTTCCATATACAGGACAAAATTCTCCTGTAGTGTTTTTATAACAGCCATTTTTAAAGCTGTGTCTGCAAAAATCAATAAGAATAAGATTCAGGAAGTTTTGTAGTTTAATTTTAACCTGGAGCTTATAAGATTTAGCCTAATAAAATTGGGAAAACAAGAAAAATTAAGTTTGTAAAATTGATTTTTAAACAGCAGAGGTTTTCTAGAGCTCAGCAGGTATGTGATGGGATTACGATATTTTCATAGCTAAAAATATGATTCAAAAAACAAAGATGTGCTCAACACAAGCCATGGGTATTATGATTGTCTAGGGCATCAGGATTTAACTACTGTTTCTAAATCATACTTTTAAAAGTGATAATATAAGTGTAAATGTGTGTGTTTGTACAGTTTAACACAAAATATGATGATGAACAGAAGCTATCCAGAGGTTAATTTCAATTAAGCTGCACCAAGAAGCAAAACACAAAATTATTTCAGGATCAGAATCATACTCTCTGGTGAGATTTAAAAAAGAAGCCCTACTATTCATTATCATTTCTGTATTCACAGAGTAAATCAATCAAATGGGGGTCTGTGTTCAAAGGTCAAAATATGCGTATAGCAAGTTTGTAGAAAACATTGAAAATTCTGTGGCTATTATCAATCTTAGCTCTTAAAAATGTAAATGACAGAAAACATATTGGCTTAAGAAAAAAAAAAAAAGGAATTTATTTGCTTAAGTAACTGAAATGTTCCAATATGGCTACAGATGAATATTCAGAAGGTCAAATAAAATCAGCTGGCTCTTCCCACCATACAAGTTGACCTCCAGCATGACTAAGCCTACATTCTACTATTCTGGCAATATCAGTAGAAACAGATGGTTATATTTACAATAGCTTTAACAACAATTCTAGACTGTCTTATTGACCTAGGGTTGCATACCCATCTCTGCTGGTCAGACTAGGTAAGGCTTGCTGTAGTCATAAATACACAGCTATTCACGGTAGTTTAACACAAGAAAGTGCTATTTGTTGCTCAAGCCATGACTGATGCAGGTCAAGGGGCTCTCTTTCATCTTGTAGTCTTGCCATCTTTAAATCATGCCTTAAATGTTTCCACAGCAGGGGACGAGAGAGGAAAAATAGGGAAAGCACTCTGAACTGGCTTGCCAAGAATTCAATCACATGGACCCACCTGAACGAAGGGGAGGCTAGAAAATGTGTTTTCCTGTATGCCAGGAAAGAAGGAAACAAAACAGGATTTGTTTTTGCCATGTCTTTCTTTTTCCAATCATTTTTCACAGAGTTTTGGCACTCTAATGGACCAGGCTGGGGTAATATATTCACTCCTAAATTTGTGGGAAATTAGGGAGGTCAACACCACCCAATTACAGTGAGAATGGGGCTGGGATATTTTCTCAAAAAATACAGAATTGCTTTTATAGCCAAATGAGGAAATGGAGACAAAGATGCTAAATAGGCTCAAGAAACAAACTGACCAGATGTATAAACAGTTATTCTTTACAAGGTGAAAATAGAGGAATATATCCCCTTTCAATCTTACCAAATAATGATACAGTCATTCACATCCAAGTTACTTTTTAAAAAAAATCATCCTTATCTTCCCCAACCAAATATATATAATTAAATTGATAGGCCAAATCATCAATAAATATGTGATTGTCAACTGAAAAGAATTGCACTATGTGAGAGTTGTGAGTTAAGTTTATTTGGGGCCAAATGAGGACTATATCCCAGGAGACAGCATCTCAGATAGTTCTGAGGGGAGGCCAGTATACATACGATTTTCGTGAAGGGGGAATATGTGAAACCAGAAAAATGCATAAAAGTCATCTAATTCAACAAGAATCTTACGTGCAATTGGCATCTCTATGACTCCATGCAACATGTATTGACTATTTGGTGACTAGTCTTTTTTATATTTGGATTTAAGCCATATACTAAAATATTAATAGCTATCACATTTTATTCATGAAACTATTATCAGAGTTTAATGAAAATCAAGTTTCAATCAAAAGTTTTAGTGAGATTAATAGAATGTTCAATTGTCACCTAATGAATGTGTTTGTACAGACAGGAAACAGAGGTTCTAAACAGTATTGTATGCAAAGCTAAAATCACTGGTTCATTTCTGTCAGGCCTATTATCTTGGCATTTTATTCTTCAGGTACAAGGTTGAATTGATCTGCTGTCTCTATCAATCAGAAAAAAAAAAATCATCTTAATGTATTATGTAAATGAATTGCTAATCCATCATAGTCTCATTTAGTTCTTTAAAATACTATACAACAGGCTTAAATTAAAAACATGTGCAGCTACATTCAGTCTGGACTTGCCAAATATTATCACTTTCTCCATGCCTCTGAAAAACATCTGTGTAGAAATGGGCTATCTGGGAACCTGGAAAGGGAGACATTATTTAGGGCCACCTGGGAAGAGATCCTGCTGCCCCTGCTGTGAGGACATAGCCTAGCTGAGGCTGTGTTGCTTTAGTTACCAGAGAACAACAATATTTATAAGTACTTATTTTAAGAGAAGTGCAGAGCTTAGTAATCTTTTAGGAAGATGCTACAACTTGGAATACAAAAAGATTATTGAAAGACAATAATGTGGCTGTGTTTTCAATTCTAACAAGACATAATCTGCATGTAGAGTGTCCCCAGAGAGAAAGAGGAAGACAAGGAAAGCCACACTCATTTATATTCATTTACTTGTGCTCTGTGCAGTCAAGTACTGCATCCTTGGTTAAAAAAATCAAAAATAAATATGTTTAGTGTCTCTTCCCACCAATCCATATTGCATTTGAAAATTTTCAAAGAATATTCAACGTTTCCAACTCCTGTAAGGTAATGAATGCAATACCCCATTCTTGCCTTGTCTGAATAACTCAAAATGACCTCACCAGAATTTATCATCTCAAAATCTAACTTCCCATTACCAGAAAATCTAGGAAATAGAAGAATATGTTAAATGACACAATGAGGATGAAATAATCTAAATCTAGAAAGTGGGAAATTCTAAGTACAAGTGACCATAGTTAAATAATGAGTAAATAAATAATTGGCATGAAAAGATAAACTGAGGAAGATGCTGTAATAAATTATAAAATGGACCATATTTAGATCTTGATTCAAACAGCAACAAAAAAATTGCACACATATATCTTTGGTACTCTGGGGAAAATGAATATGGACTGTTATTACATAGTATGAATGATTTTTATTTTTATTTTATTTTATTTTATTTTATTTTATATTTTATTGGGGCATAGTTGCTTTACAATGCTGTGTTAGTTTCTGCTGTACAACAAAGTGAATCAGCTATATGTATACATATATCCCCATATCTCCTCCCTATTGGACCCCCCTCCCATGCTCCCGCACATCCCACCCATCTAGGTCGTCACCGAGCACTGAGCTGAGCTCCCTGTGCTATACAGCAGGCTTCCACTAGCTATCTGTTTTACACGTAGTAGTGTATATATGTCAAGCCCAATCTCTCAATAATAATCCAATGAATGGGTTATTTTTAAACTGTTAGATATGAAAAAAGTATTATAGCAAAATCCTTATATACTTGTGATACATAGTAATGTACTTATGGGGAAAAAAGTGTTATATAGTCTTTCGTCTTAGTGCTGAAGATGAATTTGGGAGATAATGTTATTTAAATGAGTTTCCTAATATCATTTACGATGAGGTATTCTAGAGTGATAGAGCCATGTGTCAGTAGCTAACTGAGAAAGAAATAACGTTATGCTTAATATATCAGGCAATATCACCACTCTGGCAATCAGAGTGGTTTGACAAGTTCAGTTACTAGCGACAGACCTCACTACTTTTCATACCCATGTGTAATATATGTTAACATATGCATATATATATACAAGTATATACCTATACAAACATATACATAGACATACACATTTAATTAGTTCTTCTGATTTTGAACTTGAATATTTCTCAAAATTGAAGAGAAACCAAAATCACTTACATTGGTTATTTAAGAAGTTCTAGTATGAGTCTAAAGGGAGAAAACTGAACTTTGGAGTTTTGTCCCTGCTTAGAAAATTTTAATTCCTTAGAGTTTGAGAGGGATGTAGGCCACATTAAAAAAAAAGAAAAGAAAATGAATTTTTCAATGGAAATTGAATTTTCACAACTTTTAAGATTCCTTCATATTTTTATCAAGTTGAATATGTTTTATTTGAGATCTAGTTTTAATATAACTATTGACATATAATACCATTAAAATTCCTTAATAATTGGACATTAAAAAACCCAAAATATTTTCGTATTTTAATACAAATTCAATAAACACTCTATATGTAGGTACTTTTGTACCCCTAACAAGAGCTTTAAATAAATGTTTAGACATTATGGGCAAGACTGTACCAAATGCTGTGATTAATGTTACTAAACAGTTTCTATTATAAACTTCTGTTTTCAGAACCTGACATGATTCTGAAAAAGTCTCGGTTTGCACTAAAGTGTCGCATGTTTTGCCTCTTTCCCAAGGTGATTTTTTTCTCACATGTGGGAGAAAAATCTGTTTCCTTTTTCCACAAGTAGAATGTGGAAAATATATTTTTTCATTGTAAAAATAATTTGCTACCTATTTGTATTCGAAGTAGTTCAATGACATGCTTATATAACTATTATAAATAATTTTGCACTTTTTATTTTGATTATAAATATTACACATAATCATTATAGAACCATTTAGAAATACAAAAGCATTTAAAGAAATACAAAAACCCACACATAGAGATCACCACAGGTCATATATTTCCTACTTCTTTGCCACCTTTAAAAAATATACATACTGAATATTTTAAAATTAGAATAATACATAAATATATAGCAGCAAGCCATATTTTTAAACATTCTAAATTGTAATTCCAAATGACTTTATAATAATTCATGAATGCAGGAGCTATAATCAATTAACTAATCATTGATATTAGAGCCACTATTTTGCCTCCAATTTCCTATAATAAAAATTACAATATGATATATAACCTGTACATGTGTATTTATGTGACAAAATTTTTTTAAGAAACTTTCTTGAGTTGGAGAACACTGCTTTCCATCAACCGATATATGTTCTCCCATTTATTGAGGACAACACTAAATTATTTTTCCCATTGTCCTTTACAACTAGGGATGGCTATGTGGTTAATTTTTCTCCAGTCAAAGGTTAGCTGAATCAATGGACATCACTTCCAGATCTTCCTAATAAAATCTCCCGGCATGATCTTCCATGTTTTTTTGCATTCTTTTTTCTTTTTTATTAAATTGAAGTATAGGTGGTTTAAACTATTGTATTAGTTTCAGGTGTACAGCGTGGTGACTCAGTATTGACTAGCATGGTGACAACAAAGGTGACCTTGGAAATATTTGTTAAATATAACATCTACTATGGCCTTAGCTTCTTAATGTCTATGTGGCAGAAAAGTGTCCGGCAAGCCTGCACACCTGCTCGGGACTGTTACTTGATAAGCAAACTTCTTATTCTTTAAGCTGCTAAATTTGAAGTACCATTTATACCACAGTTTAGCCTACCTTAACTAATAATCTTTTCAAGAGTTTTAGTACATATGATCAAACTGCCTTCTGAAAACTTTGTGGTAATTTATAGCTAAAACAATACTTCTAATATTACCAACTCAGCACTCTTGAAAATATTGGGTAGCTATCAAACAGAGTAGGAAAGAAATGGAAAGCTTATATTCTCATAATTTGCTGAGAGTGAATTGAAAAGACTATTTGTAAGGGTGTGGACCATGTGTAAGGAAACTACAAGGGGTAGAATACTGGGAGAGGTAATAAATGGGCTCCACTACCACCTTAGTCCTGAAAGGTAAAGTGAGGGAGGAATTACCTCAATCTGAGACAGATTAGACTGTGCTGAGCCACTGCTTGACAGGAAGCCAGAAAGCAGAAAGAGCGAATTTTGATTTTGTCCACATAGCCCAGTCCCTTAGGGCACAGAAAACAAGGTCAGAGCATGGCTTTGTGGAGAAAACAGACAGAGTGGGCACAATGCACCCAGTTTGCCCCCTCGGTGTATATTTTTGTTCTTTCTGTGCCTTTCTAAAAGGCACACAAATCTCTTCAGCCTCTCTATCGTCAAGAGTTGGTGACAATTCGATCATAGTTATATATGCAGCCTAAGAGGTGAGTTGCTAATGTTCTTCACACAAGATAGTGTATAACAAAGGAAGAATAAGCAAATACAACATTGCTGCTTCACTCCCTGCTTCTGTAGCTGTTCCTAAAGCCTAAGTAATGTTTCCTATACATTGGGCTGGCAGCTTGACTGATGGGATTCTTTGCTTACCTAGGTGAAACTTCACTTTTGTGGAACCTGAGTTCTTGGTAATCATGTCTCTAGTACTTATTGGATTATTGCAGTATACCATTGACCCAAATTTGACAAGAGTCATAAAAGACATTCCAGTCAGTTCCCTGGGTTCTGAACATATTCATCATTGTTCTGCTTGTATGGCAGCACCCCAGTGTGCCTGGTAATTTACCCTAGCCAATAGAGGGCCCACGTATCTGACTGCTGGTTAAACTATGTATCTAAAATGACCAAATGAAAATCTAGGTCTGCGTGAAGAGAGCTGGAGGAAATAAATAACCTAAACATCACTATCTTCTCTTTCTAGAAAACTAGCAATGCCGTGAGCTGGCCAAATACCTAGAAGACAAAGGGCAAAGGTACACTTTAATATAGACCATACAGGTTAGCATTAGTGGACACAAAGAACAAAAAGGAAGGTGCAGCACAGATCAGAAGGAAGAAATAATGATAGCCAGAACTGGCAAAATTATTCTTAATATCTAATTTTAAATGGTGTTCATAATTCAACATGCATTTCTTAAATGTTCAAGTCGCCCAAATTTTTTCATGCATTTATTCATCATTGTCTTTATATCTTTCAAAATTATTATTTATTATTTCTCCATTTTTTTATTTGCAGAAAAATCATGCTAAGGAATTTTTAATTTTGATCCATCTTTAGTTGACTGATCCATGCTGTCAGATATATCATGAAATCAGAAGCAAAACTTATTTTTCATGCTTATACCTTGCTGCTTAACATAGTGTTTCTGGTGTTTTGATAAGACATTTCTATCTTATAAATCAATATGCTTTAGCTTAGATTTCAGAAATTATACTAGGAATCTGTGGGATATCATAGGCAATCAAATGAATTCAAAATAAATAAATGAGTAGATGTTTTTAGTAACTTGACAGGCCCTAAAATTGGGGACTAAAGACTACCTCCAGCTTAATGAAATGTTCCTCATTTTGCTTCTTTCCTATTTCTATATGGCAGATGAAATATCATATTTCCCACTTGCCTACAAACTAATTGAAGCAGAAATTATGTCCTTCAACTTCAGCTTTTATCACATGATGGGTGCTTGATAATTTATTATTTAATTTTTAACTTAATCTATAATTTATCATAATATAAATAGAAACATCACTTTATTTCCTAACAGAAGACATGTAGAGTTCATTGAGCCTAAAAAAAAAAAAATAGGGTCAATATTTTAGGATTTATGAGTATGGTTTTAGCACTACACAGTGTTCTGTATTTGAGAAAAAAATTTGTCTGTCTAGAGAAAATATGGTTAATGTAGAATAGTATTATTTATTCCCCTTCGATATTTTCATGGCAAAAAAAAATCCCTTGAAAGATCTCATTCTAGGCCTACTGGCTAATAACCTAATTTATAGTTTAATCTCCTGACATACACAGTGCTTTGAAACAATGACTGGCAAAATTCAGCATTTGAGATGCATAAGTCATTTCAAATCACTAAACTGACATTTTTGTTTTATATTAGTTTTATATTAATCTTTTTTAAGTTTGTGTGATTTTGAATGATATAGTCTTGTCACTTCTTGTTTAATGTGAGAAGCTGAAGGCAGACATAAGTTCTTCAAAACAAGTAGCCCATTGCATAAAGTAAACTGCATCTGCCCAAGGACATTATAAGGAAATTCTAGAAACCTGGGACCACTGATTTTCTCACTCTCCTTTGCATGTTTTGTTTTCTTTATCCTTTTGATTATGACTTTTCTCAATATTAGTTTACATTTGAATTCTTATATCAAATGCCTTTAGTGTACCACAAACTGATTTAAATTTTAGGCAATTAGCTGCAGAATATTAAAAAAGCTTGGGGGTTTTGTTTTGTTTTGTTTTTGGCTTACCAAGAGGGAGGATACATTGCTGCTAACAACCTGTTTCATAATGACATTATAATCTAAAAGAAAGGTAGCTTGCCTATCTAAGGTAGATTTAGAATCATTAAAAGTTGTTTTCTTGGTTAGGTCTGGACAATAGTAGGTCATGGCTGCAGAGTGTATTCTGTCCCTTCCTAGAATGCTTTCCCTTATTTTTATTTGCCTCCCATTATCTGTTGTCCAGAATTTTAAATGTCTCTAGGCAGCAGAGAATTCAACAAATGATTCAAAAATTAAAATAAAATGAAATAATATTGATCAACCTTCAAAATACATATAGGACCTCCACAATCTAGTCTTCATGAAGAATCAACACACAGTTGAAAATCTGGACAACTGATGATGACCTTTCCTACAGGAAGGACTGAGAAGGAAAAATAAATAAATACTGTTGCTAAACCAAACTTGGCTCTTCTCACCTTCAAAGTAAAGCCAATCTACTGACACTGAGTTATGGTGAAGGAAAGTACAGCATTTACTGCAAGACACCCAACATGGGGCCAAGCAAGGAGAATGAGCAGCTCATGCTCAAAAGACCTGAACTCCCTCATGTCTTTCAGGAAAGGGTTTTTAAAGACTGTGTAAGGGAGAGCATCACAGGGTGTGTGATCAGCTCATGCACAGTTCTCTGGTTGGTTGATGGTGAGGTAACCAACCAGAGAGGTTGAGGTGAGGTGATGTTCCCAGAATCTCAGTCATCAACCTTCTGGTTCCAACTAGTCCAGGGTCTATGTGCTGGTAGTCAGCATGTGGTTAACTTCTTCCACCTGGTGAGGGTTTTATATCTGCAAAACAACTCAAGGATATGGCTTAGGATATTATCTATAGACCTTAAGGAGGAACTAAAGGTCCTTGACTTTGTTTTATGGCTAAACAATTATTATTTTGTCTTGCTTGACTGTATTCCTTTGTTTCTGTATTTTCTCACTTCTCTGATTAAATTTGCTCTTTGGAACTCAGGGAAGGCCTAGGAGGCTAAAGCTTTTACACAAAGAAGAGGTAGGGAAAAAGGGGGTCTGTCCCTGGGAAGGCCCCACAGTGACCTGCTCAGTTTCAATCCTATTCTTTTAGAAAATGCTGAGTATTATTTGCACATAGTAATTAATAACCATAAAAACAAGTTTAAAGCCCTACCTGGTTATGTTAGTCAGCTACAGCTGCTATAACAGAATAATACTACAGACTGGGTGGCTTAAATAATAGAAATAAATTTTCTCACTGCTCTGCAGGCTGAAAATCCAAGATCAAGACACCAGCAGGGGTAGTTTATGGTGAGACCTCTCTCATTGACTTGCAGATGACCACCTTCCCAGTGCATCCTCACATTGTCTTTTCTTTGTGCGTGCACACTCCTGGTGTCTCTTTCTCTTCTTATAAGGACAACGTTCTCATTGGATTAGGTCCCAATCTTCATGATATCATTTAACCTTAATTACCTCCTTAAAGGCCCGATCTCCAAATACAATCACTTTGAGAATTAAGGCTTCAACATATGAATTTGCTGGAGGAGGGGTCAGACACAATTCAGTTGATATCATCTATAAATCAAATCAACCTTCATTAGTAACCAGATTCTGAAAGTCAGTGAAATAGCGATATCCCTGTCCTTCAGGACTTGATGCAGTAAGCCATAGCCTCACTCTAGTAATGATGCATCTGAAAGCCAATCAGCAATATCCAAACTCCAGTAAACATTCTTCTTTAGCTAAAGCTCAACATCTCTAAATGCACCTACTTCTGAAAGAGCACCAATCCGTGATTCCATGCCATTCCAAACCTTACCAGCAGGTTGATTTGTTAGCAATGTAGCACCATATAATAGAGCTCCTTCTTAATCAGCAAGCAATAAATTCAGCTTTTTCCCCCCCAGATATTAGGTAATTTTTTTTCTTTCAACAAGGGTAGAAAATGCAATTTCTAGGGACTTCCCTGGTGTCGCAGTGGTTAAGAATCTGCCTGCCAATGCAGGGGCACGGGTTCAATCCCTGGTCTGGGAAGATCCCACATGACGCAGAGCCCGTGTGTCACAACTACTGAGCCTGTGCTCTAGAGCCCGCGAGCCACAACTACTAAGCCCACGTGCCACAACTACTGAAGCCCGTGCACTCTAGGGCCCGTGTGCCGCAACCACTGAGCCCGCGTGCTGCAACTCCTGAAGCCCACGTGCCTAGAGCCTGTGCTCCGCAAGAGAAGCCCACGCATGACAATGAAAAATAGCCCCCACTCGCTGCAAATAGAGAAAGCCTGCATGTAGCAACAAAAACCCAATGCAGCCAAAATAAATAAATTAATTAATTAATAATAAATTAAAAACTTTAAAAAATGCAATTTCTAGATTTAAAAAATATAGCAAAGACCAAATTTAAAGGTGTGTGTTTTACATAAATTATATGGTGACTTCTCACCTAAATATCTAGCACATCTCCTTTCTTGGACTCATCATTGCTGCGACAAGAGCTGCAAAGCTTTCTTTTCATTGTTTGCTCTTCCACACTTTTTTCCTTTTATTCTTCTTTCAAATCACTTAGAATCACTCAGTTTTCTTCAATCTTTCATCTACTTGGACAATTTCTAGTGACATTGGTCACTAGGTGTAGTTTTCATTACTCAGTCTCATATTTATAGAATTATAGAATAGCTAAAAATTAAGAGAATGTGCTAAGTCCTTTGGATGGTGTTTTATATGTATTTGCTTTACCATCTCGGAGTTTGTAAAAGTTATATGACAAGTGTTCTTAGAGAAAAACAACTAGATAGTTCTTAGTTTTCTGTCTTCTTGTTTTCTCTGTGTCTGGAGGAAATCAATTTTGGATACTTTCTTTAAAGGTGTTAATTAATGTAGATGATTGAGGCAGTATGGGGTACAATCATTAAAAAAATATAAAAATATGTTCATAATGACAAGTATATTTTATATAGTTTTCAAGAGAATTTTGTAGTTCATTAAGATGTCATATTTAATATTATATATTTATATTGTTTTATTTAATATCCTGATAACAGTAGCTTTATTTTAAAGCTAAGCTATGATCTGTAATCTATTTGCATACTTATAATAGTTTACATTACAGTATTTTATATTGCATTATCTACATGACAATAATTTATACACCAAATACAACATATTGTTTATATTCATATGTATAAGATATATGTGAAGATACCTTAAACTGGATTAAAAAAACAAACATAATAAAAGGCAATATTTCATAAAATGATGGAATCATAATTTTGCTTTCTTTGTGACTTTTGGCCATAATTTAATTATGTCTTTTTTTTTCTAAGTCTCTAATTATTGGAAAAGAAATATTAAAGGTTTCTAGTAATCATTGATGTTTATTTCTAAGGTTAAAATATTGCCTGTAACTATTTCTTACATATAAATATTTATTATTTCTGTTCATATCTTATCCTTTCTGAAAATTCTCTTTTATTTTGCCTTTTCCAGATTCAGGCTTGAAATTCAGATTAATAAAACTGTTTAGATGTTAGGATAAATAAAACTGTTAAGATTTTATGGCCACAGGTAAAGCAAAGATATTCTTCTTCACCTTAAAAATATAATGGGGATAGTTTGGTTTGTTTGACATCCTTTAGATGTTACTCCTCATTTACTGTGAGAGCTTCTTTGTTTACGAAATCTAGGATATAAAATGAATATGCTAAAAGAGAAGTGAAGTCATTCTAGGTTAATTATGTATAATTAAAACATACTAATATGAGTATGTTTTAATGACTGCATACTTTTCAGGTTAAAAGAAGCATACTAAAGTTTTATGCATGGACTGATATAATAACTGCCAGCAAATCCATTTTTAAATGAACAAAATAATTGAGTAATACCCTTGTCAATCACTGACATCCACAATACACTTCACAGGATAAATTAAAGTCTTTGGAGATTTGCTAATGCCTTCATTGTCACTATCCTCTCATATCACTATCCATCACTGTAACACCCTGAACCCACTGACTCCATTAGGGAAATATTCATGCCTAGTGTATACCTTATAAAAACTCCTTTGAATAACCCTGATTTAATGTTGTGTGTCAATGATTCATACCAAACAGGTATAAAGCTCACTACAGTATCATAGACATAAATTCATCATTAAAGAACAAACATCTCTCAGAAGTTAAATCAACTCAAATGACTAAATTGCTCATCCTTATGCAAGCTTTCTAGCTAACAAAAGATAAAAACACAAATATTTATATAGATGGTAGGTATGCTTTTAGGGTGGGCTTCCATCATTTTGGATCATTTTAAATGCTTTGACGAAAGAGGCTTCCTAACCTCTATACGATCTCCCATGAAAATGTGACAAACCAATTAAAATGTGTTTTAGATGACTTGTTGCTACATAGGTAGCCATAATTAAAGTTGATTGTCAATCAAAACACCAGTTTAAAATCCCAGAATGTCCTAGCCGATGACCATTCCAAAAAACACTGTTAACCAAACCATTTGCCCTTAGGAATGGACTATAAATATGATCTGGTCTTTGTTAGCTTATTTTCAGGGTGGACTGAGGTTTTTCCTTAACCAGAGAGCTACTGTTTTACAATAGTTAAAAAAAAAAAAGAGCTTAATTTTGTTTCTCACCTAGGGAATTCCAACTTACCTTTCCAGTGTCAAGGATACAAATTTCACTGGGACTATCATTAAAGAACTTTGCATAGCTTTGCTTTTACTCAAAATATCCATTGTTCGTGTCATACTCAATATATAGGAGTAAGGATACCCAGAGAACTCCAAAATAAGGCAAGTGTGCTATTTAAGTGAGCTCTCTGGAGGAATCATAATCTACTCCCTCCTCATGTATGCTGTATGAGCTGAATCCAGTTGTGGAATAATGCAACTAAAAAAGAGTTCTGAATTCTGTTTCTGACCTGTTTTAATCATAAATGGCCACAAGTCTGTTCTGGAGTCTCAAGCAAGTAGTTTATATCCAAAAGCCCGTGTTGCCTTAGACAATCACTTGGGCCTTGATTTTCCCTTGGCTAGTCAAGAGGAACTTGTACTATAGCAAACACTTCCTGTTGTACCTATAAACAAAACACTATGATCAGATAGAACAATAAATGAATAGTCTAATGAAAATGACCACTTTACTCCCTAGAACTGGCCTGGCTGTTCTTTGAGATATGCTTTCCTGGTCCGTGTTTGTTAATCTATGTCTCTGCTTTCAGGGTTTATTATTAGGACTCATAATTACTTTGCAGTTGGAAATTACTTGTATTGCAATTGGCCAATACATTCTGTCCAGAGACTTAAATGCTACTGTGTAGGCATTGTCACAGAACATGATTAAACAATACATCCTGCAGTCACAAACACATGAGGTACTTATTCTAGTCCAACTTCTCATCAGCACAATTCTGAAAATGTATAGAATTAGGCATCTTATAATGTATAGAATAAAATATGAGCCGACCCAGCCTTGGCCACCAGCAGCAGGCAGCTAGGCCATTACAAACAACACTCATAGAATATACTAAAAGATCAAACAAGGTCTTTCTGTAACCACTTTGTGACAATTTCTGAAATAAGACTGATATTTAGACACTAAAAATTCAAAAGAAGACTATGCAGTCTTCATTTTCTGTTTCTTTTTAAACTGACAACACTAGCCAAGCTTCCTCTTGTACTCTAGATAAAATCTAACAAGCTACCCAATAACCTAATTATCCCTGCTTCCTGCCAGGAGTATCTTTGGTTTCCTTAACCCTCACTTAGAATCATCCAGCTCAATCCCAATTCCTATAAAAAGCCCCTAGTAACTTCCCCTTACCAAGACAGCCCAGGTTCTCATATTCTTTTGCTACCAAAATCCATATAGGCCTAGCCGTGAATTTGGAAGTGTTCTTGATGATCTTTGACTGGTAAGTTCCAATATTTCTTAGGACCTTTCAAGGAATTTTTAAGTTTTAGTTATGCTTTTATTTACTATTCAAAAAATTAGAAAACAAGTGGTATATCACTGAAGAGAAAAAACCATTAAGTTTCATTGGGATAAATATGCACCTCAACAAACTCCTTCAGCTATCAATTGTCAAATATCTCAAATATAATAATTTCTGATCATTTTTCCTCTCTGTCAAGATCTGCAATGCCAGTAAATCTCCAAGTTTGTTTGCCTCTACTCTCCAATATCACCATCTGAAGAATCAGTGCAGTTCTTCACTGTTTACTCAGTTTTGTCAAAGTCCCCTGAGTCCATGGACAGGCAGGACACGTGAGTGAGTTAGACGTCATTTGACCTTCAGGGAGCACAGAAAATTATTCACAACAATAAAGTTCATATGCTATGTTTGTTAAAAGGAAAAATATGTTCTTTTTAATTTTACTCAACACACGTGTCTTTTATATGAAGTTAGAAAAATTTATTTTTCAATATACCACATATATACATGGTATATATGTATGCATATTTTATATTTATATATATATATATTTTCTTTTTTTTTTGGCCACACCACGTGGCATGTGAGATCTTAGTCAGGATCAAACCCGAACCCGTGCCCCGTGCAGCAGAAGCATGGAGTCTTAACCACTGGACCACCAGGGAAGTCCCTCCATATACCTTTTACTAAAGGTATATTGAAAAACTACTGTGAGATTTGAATACATTTCATGAATATAAATTATATTCAGCAATAAAACTTTGGAATATGTTTCTCACAGTGTCATTTTTGCTAGGGATTACTTCTCCGTGTGGAATGCCTTGTGCTCCATCCTCCCTTCAAGCTGATGGCTAATTTGCTGCACTCTCTTTGGCTCATGTGTCATCTCCTCCAGAAAACTATCCTTAACCTGTTTAGACTGAATTAGTCAGCCCTTTTCTGTGATTCCATGATACTCTGTACAAATCTATCATCCCATATACTTAAATTATTTTTTCTGAGTATGTTTCTCTCATAGACCCTGGGTTTCTTGAGAGACCTCATATTCATTTTGAATCTACAATGATTGTGCAATAACCTCCTGGTAAAAGTGTGAAAGATAAATCAGTAGTTATAAGCTCTTCCTATTTAAGAAGTAAAACCTAGCAGAGACAACCAGGTGCTTCTTATTTAAAATACAACATTTTGAAAACCTAACAAATACCCCCATATTTGCTATTATGACTGTGTTCTCTGCAGTGTATAATGAAATGACTTTCTTTGTATTGAAAGAGATTCTATTGCACTATTGAAAAAATATCAGTTAGCTACTAATTAGTCTTGCTTTCTGCTTGTGGAGGGCTTGAGGTGAATGGCTGTGGAAGAGAATGGGAGCAATAATTAAGTAAACATTTAGACAATTAAAACCTTTTGCTCCTTGCAGATAAAAATGCAAATCAGGTTTGCAATATAACCTCCATGCAGACAACCAGGGCAGATGCTAATGAATCTAACATGTTTGTCATGAGTAGTTTAGTTTTAAAACCATTGATTTCTTTACAAAGAGGAACAGTGAAACATAAAGTTGTTATGCTGCACCAAACCTGAAAAATTAAAGGCTGCTAATGGTCTTTAGTAATACATTGTGAGGATGATTCTGAAAAAGCTCAGCAGTTTTGATGAATCACTCTCATCTGGCAAGAGGTCTTGACTTATTTGACAGAAGGTGCCTTGCATAGATCAGCATAGAAAAGTGAGAGATAACAGCTATTGTGTTACATAATAGTGTAATAATACAACATTTACAGGGTTTTAAGTGCAAGTGAGAAACAATAAAAGTGAAGAATTTCACAGTTAAGGAGGAAACTTACCCGTCTGCCCTTTAGCACAAAGTCACAACCCAGAATTAAGGGACCCGTGATTCAGGGCGAATGGTGTGGCTGCTTGCTTAAAGAAACAGTCTGCACCAATTATTCAAGTCTTATATTATTTCATGTTTTTTTTTTTTTTCTTTACACCAAGGGATATACAAATTTCCTTATAAGTCCAGCATAACCCTTCTTAAACCTCATGATTTTATTTCCCTACTCAAAAAACTACATTGGCTACTAATTACCAATTTTATGAAATTTAAGTATTCTGGCAATGCTCTCTTGTATATCCAAATCAGGGATACTTCACTTCTCCAAATTTGTTTCCCTCTCCTCCCTAGTTATACATTCTACTGGAATTACTGTCTCCTTGGTTTGCAATAGTCCTTGAGTGCTTTTATTTTTGCATAAGCCAATTTCTTTCTGAAACTGAGCGGGACACTGTGGGGCTCCTGGATACAAATCCTTTCCGTGTCCCCTATTTCTTGATTGTAGAAAATAGGCTTCATTCAGCCTCCCTGACCTGCCCTGAGTTCCAAAGGGCAGATTCAAACAGTTGTTAATCAGGGAAGGGAGGGAACACAGAAACAAGGGAGGAGCAATCAAGAAAAAATAGCTCAGCCTTGGGGCAGGGTCCTGGTTCCTCCTCAAGAAATATATGTAACAATATCTTTGAGCTCTTCTGAAGAACCAAGGCCCCCACCCAGGTGGAAGATGGCAACTTCAGGCTGAGCACAACATTACTGGAGCACTGCCCTGTTACCTCACCACCAACCAATCATAAGGTCACACACCCTGCAGCCCTCCCCCCAAATTTTGCCTATAAAAACTTTTCCCTCAAAACCATCAGGGAGTTTGGGGTTTTTGAGCATGAGCCACCCGTTCTCCTTGCTTGGCCCTTTGATAAA